>NC_135185.1:4586528-5214028 GCF_041146795.1 Maylandia zebra
TTGTAGCAAACTAGCTGGGCATAACAACTTCCCAAGTACCAACTGTGGCCACAAGAGGGTGCCAAATCATACAAACAAAAGCATATTACCACATTGAAGTTATACCAACACACATAGCTTAATTTCACTTGGAGTTTGGTTAGGATTAAGCACGGAAATCTTCCTATTTTGGATGAATTTAAAACCACAAAGATTTATTTTTCCCGTTAACCAAGCTAACTACTTTGGCTAACTTTGTGATTTTTATCTTGAAAGACGCTGACTAAATAAACTTACTGAAATGTTTTGTTCCACATCTACCGTTTCTTTGGAGAAATATGAGATATATTTATCTCAAAGCTAAAAGTGTTGCCCTCATGTCAACACTAAAGAGAACATGACATGACAGAGAATGAGTCCTAAACCCTGGAACCCTGATTGCAGCTCGCACTGGGGTGGGTGGGCTCTAGCAGGGTTGGCTGCCTGTCGCCTCTGGTCCTCGTTGACCCCCACCCCCTGGCAGGAGAAGAAGGTGAGCTGCCCATCTGGGGCCTTCGTCCTTCTCCTGCTGGGATGTGTGGCCTCAGGTCTCTGGTACTCTTGGGGGCTACCAATGGCCGGCCCAGTTCTCTTGGATCCATCTCTGTCTGCCTCTGGCTCCTGGGGGGTGTTATTGTGACTTCTCAGCCTCATTTTCAAGTACACTTCCTGACACAGGTGCAGTAGTTGGTGACATTGTGCATTTCTATCTGTACTCTATCCTTGTGTCCCTCACGCCCCTTTTTTTCTCCTGCCTGTCCTGCCTAGGACACTGTCATACTGTATACCACATCTAATGTAATAACTGAAATAACACAAATAAAAGAAAGCAGAAATAAGCAGATAAACCCTGATGAAACATTCTGATTGCTCTAATGCATTCCTCAAGACAAGAAGGTTCAGTTGTGTAACTAAAACGTCTTCCTCTAAAGGGTCTCCTCAACAATGAATGTAAACAAGAGCAGGACAAATTTCTTAGTGAGTCAGAAGTGTTTCAGAGTGAACCCTCTGACTCTTGATGCATTTTCTGATATTATATTTGATTGCAAATTTGCTAGCAAATCGCCTTAAATAGCAACCCTTAGCAATGAGCTGCAGTCATCTTTTCACCTCGTTTTACCACTGATTACTGAGAACTGTAGAACCTGATCTTGAATGTGCTCCCTCTCGGTCCATGGAGGAAACTACCTCCGCAGTAAAAATTAATGATCTTTGACAAACTGTCTGACAAGAGAGATATGGGTGATGCAAGGTAAAGGATTGACAAAGTAAGAAAAGAGGAGCTCAAAAGAGGGGAATTCTCACAGCTTTCTCTGTCTCTTCATTTCTATGGCTTTCTATCTTTCTTTTTTTGCCTTCTATCTCTGGATCCCTATTGAGACATAAGCTGCACAGATGAACATTACATACTGGACAGAAAACAGCTGAATGCCACCGATGATTAGAGGAGAGATGGATGGAAGGAGAAGAAGAGACATTAAGAAGAAAGAGTGAGAGTCAAAGAGAGGAATGGAGAGGCCGAGGCAGAGAAGGAGGAGGTGGATGTTAATTAATTATACGCCGTCAGGGTCTAAATCATTTTCTTTTAAATGTGGAGTTGTCACAGTGTCTCATATTAAACCCTCAGAACCGATTTTGAAGAAAAAGGTTTCCACATCAAGAAATAATTTGGAAAGTCCTTATTGTGCAGCTGTGGCATAGCAACAGAGCTAAGGCTTAGAATAGAACTGATTAAGGCAAAGAATTAAGACAATTTCAGTAACAAAGCACGCTTAAAAAAAGCATTATAATCGTAATATTTTATTACATCACTGACTAGTTTTAGTTTTATGAATACTAAAACCAACGCTACATCAATCTATGAACGATGAATTCTGAGATTAGTTAGAATTGTGACTTTAATCTCGGACCCCCAATTACATAACAAAGATTTACAAAGACCCAAAAACACCCAAAGGTCCAACTCATACTTTGTGTCCATGGTGTTTATGGCCTCAGTATTAGCATGGTGGACATTGCAATGTTGGGTTTTGAAGCCTTTGCATTTTTCACACAGAATATTCAATCAGTAAAATGATCAATATCACTTTAATTTGATCAAACTCTGTGATTGTTATATATCTCTCATTATGGCAGGGGTCGGCAACCTGCGGCTCCGGAGCCGCATGCGGCTTTAGTCCTTCTACTGCGGCTCCGCGTGGTTTGGGGAAATAAATTAAAAGTATTTAGTTGAAGTGTATTTTATTTATATTAGTTCTTTTTAACGTGTAGTTCTAAATTGGAAGATTATTGTGATATTGAAATATAAAAATACAATTATATTTTATTATTTTTTCATCGCTCAAAATAAGCGTCACACTCGCGGAAGCCGGTGTACGAAACGCCGTGCATTTATCGAGACTTTCAACCCCAGGTAGGCAAATTATGGATCTTTGGATCCACATTATGTCAGCAGCTGTTCTCCACCGTGCACTCTGTTAAAAACAAACACCGCTCACGCCTCACAGACGACAGCTTACAGTCCTGCATAAAGATGAAAGTGACTTCGTACATCCCCGATTTGCAGACGCTGTGCGTAGAGGTTCAGGAGCAGAAATTCCATTGTAAACATATCACGGCACTTTTCACACGGTTGCTGTACGCATACAGCCAGCTGTAGCTTTTCAGCTCACAGCCAACACACACCAACACAACAGCAGAGAGAGCACAGACGTAAAGGCGGGGAGGTGTGATTGCGGGTGCCGCTCAGGTGCGTCCGCCTCCCCTACAGACCACGCCCCGCCACACATATTAATCAGGTGAAATACATATTCAGGCAGAATTTTGCAAACATCTATTTTTAAATGTTTTAGCAGCATAGTGCTTTTATTTTTTAAAAGTCAGGCTCTAAAAGCCCAAAGGCGATATAAGGGTGGCGGCTCACAACTGTTTTTGTTTGCTACATGGATCATTTTAGTTCAGCTTTCCTTTTGTTATATTTCTTTAAGAGTTCAAAATGTGTTAATTACATAAATAAAATGTAATTTTCTCTGTAGCACTTCATGGATTTCATAAGCAACACACCTTAGTTGTTTACACAAAGCATAAAGGTAAAAAACAACATATACAGTGTTATCTTCATTTTAGATATCAAAAAATATTTGCAGCTCCCAGTGTTTTCGATTGCGTGGAAACCAGGTCCAAATGGCTCTTTGGGTGTGAAAGGTTGCAGACCCCTGCATTATGGAGTACTGCACATCTAAATGTTGCACTTCTGTCACATCTTGGTCTTCTGTGGTATCAGGTTTAAATGTATCATGTTTTAAATAGGTTTTTTGTGCAGGTGTCACATTAGAAATAAATGGCAGGATTTAGAGTACACTGAGTGGTAGAATAAATCCATCCATCTGCTTCCGCTTATCCTTTTCAGGGTCGCGGGGGGCGCTGGAGCCTATCCCAGCTGTCATAGGGCGAAAGGCGGGGTACACCCTGGACAGGTCGCCAGTCTGTCGCAGGGCTAACACATAGGGACAGACAACCATTCACACTCACATTCACTCCTAGTGGCAATTTGGATTATCCAATTAACCTATCCCCACAAGCTGCATGTCTTTGGATGGTGGGAGGAAGCCGGAGTACCCGGAGGGAACCCACGCAAACACGGGGAGAACATGCAAACTCCACACAGAAAGACCCCAGCCTGATGGTGGAAGACTGTTGAACTTGTATGGCAATACATGCCTCTGGTTGCGTCGACCACTTTGCATAATAACAACTTGAGGAGGCAGTAAAAAGACTAGTAGCAGTGTGAAAATTAACTCAAAATGATGTTTGGGTGTTTTTTTGCTCTTAATTAATCTGCCACTGTGCTCACGTTAGCCTGATCTGATGGGAGAGTCAGAGCTTAAGCAACCTGGTGTCTTAAACACAGAGAGAGTGTTTAAGACAGAGCAGGGCAGAGAGAGTTACTGCAGTCCTTATCAGAGTCCAGTTCTTATCTGCAGGTCTGATCCGCACACACCCACACACTTTATTAACTGCAGCACAATACAAGCCTGCAGTGTTTGCGATGGAGAGAAAGAAAGAGGAAAACAAATGCCCTCTCTTCAACTATTTTATTGGAAGTGAAAAACAGGCTGTGTGTGTGTGTGTGTGTGTGTGTGTGTGTGTGTGTGTGTGTGTGTGTGTGTGTGTGTGTGTGTGTGTGTGTGTGTGTGTGTGTGAGAGAGAGTTCATCCAGAACAGCAAAAGAACAGAAAACAGCAGACTGAAACGAGGCTGTGAGCCACAACCCAGTATTTACCTGACACTAAAGACAATCTTTACATCCAACACACAATCTGAAAGGGTCTCTATACCAACCATCATATATGTGAGTGCTGTAATACTAAGAAAGCAATTTAAGAGAATGATTACCTTCACCTGTGAGGCGTTTTCAGATCACATAAGAATATATCCCTGCCCTTGTTGTTTGAAATGAACTATTAAATCAATCCACACATTTGACTCTCCAAGTTCAGTTTTCACTTTAGTTATAAGAGGGGAACATTTACCGTAGATTGCATAAATATATATTATTTATAGCTCTTTTCAAAACCATGATGTCTTCATCTGATGAATTAAATGTACAACATAGTTTTGGCAGGAGGCAGAGGTTTTGGCTGCTGGTGTTCAATGATTTCATTCAGTTCCAGGAAGTAAAAAGTGAAGCTTAAAATAGTTCCAGACGGTTCAATGTCACAACTTTTATAGCAGAGGGGATTCGGTGCCAGAGCAGCTTTTACTGTTCAACTGCAGTGATGGAGGACAAGTGGTGAAGGAGTAAAAGTAGGACTGAGAATGTATAACAAAAAAAAGATGGAAGGTAATGTGGGGAAAGAAAGCACAAACAGCTTATAGTAGCAGAAAGGGGAAAGAAGGGATTCAGAGGAGGCTGATCTGGAGAAGATGAGCAAAGGGAGACCAAATTTGCGAAAGGTTTACCTTGAAAATAAGAGGAGCAGATGAAAAGAAGAGGAGGCATGGTAGTCCATCAGGATAAAACTGGGTCATAACAGAGGATGGTTGAATGTAAGAACAAATTGGCAAAGGGAATTAAAGAGGGACTGACAGAAAGTGAAGATTGACAGAAGGAGGTAAAGACATAGTTCTAGGTGAAGAAGACATGGTGGACAAAGAGAAAGGGAAAAGGCTGGAGGGTAGGAAAGGAAGAAAGATGAGTGCCAGAGAGTCATTTTTAGAGTTGGCTTGATTCCCAGGAGAGGAAACGCCGAGAAGGTCGAAACCACAATCTGACAAAAGGAGTCAGCCAACAAATGAACTAATAAAAGAATATAAGAATAAATCAAGACATTGATTTTTCTTTTTTACATCATCGGTGTGGTTTCTTGCTCACAGGTGAAGTCATCATCAATCATCAACCTATTTCTCTATGAGGAGAAAGTGTCCCAGCATGTTTGGTAGCATATGGTGCACTGTGTCTATGGAATACTTAAGCCACCTGCTGTGCAACACTAAATCTACTTAAAGACCCGTCTTTGACCAACTTTATCTTTAAGGCTGTTTTTCTTATCACTCGTTTCCTGTAGAGTCTTTAATAATTTCACTGGGCATTATTAGTAAGGCTACGTTCACACTGCAGGCGAAAGCGCATCAAATCCGACTTTTTTGACCCTATGTGACCCATATCCGATCATGGTATGACAGTGTGAACAGCACAAATCCGATATTTTCAAATCTGACCTGGGTCACTTTCGTATGTGGTACTGAATCCGATACATATCCGATGTTTTAGAAAGCGACTGCTGTTTGAACGGTCATGTCGCATGAAACCCGTCTTTTACGTCACTGACACAAGACAGACGCCAATTATCAGCGCCTGAGAAGACATCGTTAACGCTTCCTGGCCATCCAGTGTAGATGTCAGTGAAACTGTTGGGAAGACAGCGTTGGAGAAACGTGAACATTTTATTTGTACTGTATAATCTGCAGATTCTGACAGAAATCTGCAACTATCCTTTGAAGCACCACTCCTCTAAAACAGCAATAAGGATCATTATTAGGCCACATGTAAATAACACAATAGCTTTATAACTTAAAGCAAAATTGGTAAACGTAAAGTCTGAAACAAGTCTTTATATTAAGGGCCATCAGTCAAACAATACTGTTTGGTCTGGGTCTAAACAGAGCGCGTTGTGTGTGACGTCTTTTTTTGCACATGCGGGCCGCTTTGAGGGTTCACACTAGAGCACGTTTGCTGTCACATTTTATTTGTAGTGTGAACAAGCAGACAAAAAAATCAGATTTGATCAAAAAATCTAAATTGAGCATTAAGACCTGCAGTGTGAATGTTGCCTTAGGGTTCATTGTAAAGACGTAGAAAACTTACTAGAAAATCCAGTTCTTGACCCTCAAAACGTCAAAGACCGACTCTCTGGTTGACGCCAAAAAACCTTTATAGAATGGATCTTCTTTTCTTTCTGCTGTACAAAAAATAACCCCTGGTCTACCATATTAAAATGGTCACAGTATCAGTATGACCACTCAACAAAAGAGGTAAGAGGCACTCTAAAAACAGGTAAAATTTCAGCACTTTACCCTTTAGGTTTTAGTGGAGTAATAAGAACAGAAGTGGACTGCAAAGAGAACTGCTTGGTTCATCCACTGTTTTATGTGCTTTGACCCTTACCACCTGTGTAGAGACTGAAAAGACTGAAAAGACTGAAAAGATTCGGCATGAGCCCCCGCATCCTCAGGACCTTCTATCGCTGTGCCATTGAGAGCATCCTCACTGGATGCATCACCACCTGGTATGGCAACAGCACCGCCTACAACTGCAAAGCTCTCCAGCGAGTAGTGCGGTGCTCTGAACGGATAATTGGAGGTGAGCTTCCCTCCCTCCAAGACATCTACAGGAAGCGCTGCCTGAGGAAAGCGGGGAGGATCATCAAGGACTCCAGTCACCCCAGCCATAAACTGTTCAGACTGCTTCCATCAGGAAGGAGGTTCTGCAGCATCCGGTCCCGTACCAGCAGACTGAGAGACAGCTTTTTCCATCAGGCCATCAGACTGCTGAACACGTCATAGACACCTCAGCTTCACTACTGGAACTTCAACATTATGCACTCCACACTGTATATAAATGCCACTTGTTTTGCACATATTCAACTCTGTATATTTTATATATTTTATTATTATTATTATTATTATTTTATTTTATTTTTTTACTATTTAATTTGTAAAAATGTGTATACACACACACACACACACACACACACACACACACACACACACACACACACACACGTAGGAAAATATTTAGTATACACATCCAGAAATGCATACACTATTATATATTGTACATATATTTATTAGTTTCAGGTTGGCCATTCTTGTATTTTGCTCGTTTGTGTTGTTGTGTTTGCACATCTCTGTTGCTTGTGGGGCTCGCACACAAGAATTTCACTCGCATGTGCTGTGCCAGTGTGCCTGCACATGTGATGTGACAATAAAAAGTGATTTGATTTGATTTGATTTGATTTAGAGTGTCCTTTTGGGACAGGCTGAACGGGGTGGGTGGGGGGGGGGGGTATTTCCTGAGAGTTTCTATCAGCTGAGAGTACTCCTCTCTTGAGCAGAATGCTCTTCACTGTAGCGCTGAGTGGACATTTAACCTCCCCACTCCAGCCTCAACAGTTTTGCACAGAGAGTAATAAGATGGATATTATCACTACATTGAGGAGAGACGAGTACTGAGAGAAAGACTGGTGGAGAGAGTGGGAGATACGATGACAAAATGATGCCGTCAAGTAGATTGGATGGCGATAACGAGTAGGGCAGAGAGAAACGGTTTTATGGAGATTATCACTGATTTTGGACTACGCTTACTCTCTCACTCCCAAATATTCAAATGTGCTCTTTTTTCACCGTCACTCTCTCACCCAGTGTTTTTGGCTGAGAAACACAAAGAAGAAGGTGTTGCAGCTTGAAGCGCAGTATCTTGTGATCCAAACAACATCACAGATGAACTCAGTCACTGCCGCCTTTGATTCCAGCTTTTCTACAATCTGTTGCCAGTTTCCTGGAGAGGTCTTGTTTTTCTACATTGGCTTTGTTGCACCGGCACTGTTGGCAACTGAATGTTGGCAACTGAATGATCAGAGTAAGTAAAACAAAAAAAAACACTAAGCACCTGCAATGTATTCTAATGAGCAGTGGGAAGCTGTCAGAGAACCAGCAACCAAGGAGGGGTTTTGTGTGACAAAATAAACACTGTGTTTTTCTAATCATATTCATCTTCCAAGTTACTGAAAACACTGCAAGTCTGCTCGAGATTGACATGGTCATCATGACATCACCCATGGGGTGGCTGTAGATCAGGAGGTTGAGCAGGTCATCTACTTATCAGAAATTTGGTGGGTCAGTCACTTGCCGCTCCAGTGTGCATCACAAAGTATCCTTCGACAAGATACTAGCCCCAAATTGCTCTCCGATGCATTTTTTGGAAAACGCATAGAAAAGAAGTTCCTGTATGAAGGAGTAAATGTCCTCAGGTAGAGTAGAAAACCATTATAAAACCTGTCCAGTTACAATTTGCTAGTAATGCAGTTTTATGTATAGTGAAGTAGTATGTATAGTGTTTTACTGCTACTTTTAGGAAAGGAACCATTCTAAAAAATCCATCCAGCATTCGTCACCGTCAGCAAATAGTAAAAATATTAATGATAAATCATCATAAATAAATCATGAAACAGTATTTTTTAATCTTGTCAAATTTATCTTCTTAAATGGTGATGGAAGATTGAGGGGAGTTTTCTGGTTTCTGCTTGCCTTTCTGTAAAAGTCACCGCTGGAGATGTCAACATGTGCTCAGATTGACCCTCTTAGCTGTGTCTAAAATAATATTTAGGACAACAACATAGCCGTCATATTTTAAAACCAGTTTTTAGTTGTTGTTTTTTTCATTCAATAGATTTATAACTGTAATTTTAGTGAGTATACATTCAAAACATGGAAATTCAACCGCAGCACAAAAGATCTCATCTATGTTATGTCTGTTTTCCTTCTCATGCCATCCACCTCTACTTCTTTCCTTCCTCTTTCTCACTTTCTGGATTTTCCTCCCTGTAACACTCTGTTTTAGAATTCATTCCCCTTTCTTCCACATCCCTTTGCACCTTCATATCTGCAAAGAGTGTAATCACCTGTGGACTCTCATGCTTAACTAAACTGAGCATACACACACATACACGCACACACACTTTTCTGCAGGTGGCGGTGTGTGACGTTGACTAATGTGATGCTGGTTGAGACATGTTGGTGTTAATCGATTAGCGCCGCAGCTTGACAGCGTGACTGCACACACACACACACTCATAGCGCTGCCGTGAAATCAAGGAAATGGAGAGAAAAAGACTTTGGAAATAGGAAAGAAATATATAGAAAAGATTTGAGGACACAAAATATGTTTCGGCAAAGAACATGCAGAAGACATTGTGAGGACAGGTAAAGTTACAGAGTGCGTATCTGTTTTGCTGTAAATGGAGCCAATATCTGCTGCCTGCATCACACTGAGATAAAACTTAAATAAGTAAATAATACACAAAACCATTTTTAGCACAACAGCATCTGATCTGTGTCACTGCTTCATATCAGAATAACACAAAAGAATTGATCAACTGATACTGAAGTAGGGAACATCCTAAACTGACCATTAATGATTCATTAAACTGCCATGATAACATGTTCACCACTTCTTCAAAGTCTCTCAAAGAAAATAAATAATTTTTTTTGGGCTTTTTTTAAAGGATTTTTAACACTTCGTGGGGACAGTGTTCATTCAGAAAAATGCAATCAGTAAAATTCATTTCAGTCTATCAAGTTTTTTTGCTGATATTTTGTAGTTTGTCAGTGGGCAGCAAAATTATTCATCTCCCAGCACTATAGCTTTTGGGAAACTCACCTTGCCAGAGTTTAGATAGAGGGAATGACATCATGCTTCTATGTTTACCTGCGATGAAGCACGGCATGCGAAATGCCATAAAACGAGTCAAATATTACTTTAGAACCACAATTCGCTGTGTGTTTGTGCGTCTGCACCAATGCAACAGATGGTTACCCACCAGGAAGCATCATTAAAGAGACACTGAGTGGTTTTGATTAAACAGCGAGTGTCATTAACAACACTGTATTTCATAATGTCATTAATGAAGGCCATGTTTCAGGAAGACATACAAAAGCTGCAACAACTGCAGATAACTCCTGTTTTAATCTTGCCATAGAGCTCCTTTATAAACCTAAAGGTCATACCAGGAATGAGGCAGGTCCAGATCTTTCAACAACGCAGACAAGAAACACAAATATAAAGAACTATTACTTTCTTCAACCAAGAATACAAATACAGAAACAGAAGATTTCCCTCAGATAACTTTCCCATATGGAAAAGAAATAGTAAAAACTTATATGTGATTACTCATGAAAGTGGCCACTTTCTCATTACTTTCATATATTGTTTTAGTAAGTATCCAAAACATACAAGTTTCATTATATAATTTTTTCAAGGGATCTTATATCTGTTTTCACTCTTATATGCTTTTCATACAAGTTTCACACAAGACAGATACAAACTTTATAAGATTTATATATATCTTTTCCATTGAGCAAGGATGCAGAATTTCATATATAAACAAAATGTAGTTCAGTTGTTGGCCAAAGAGATCGAACTTCAAACCATTCTACTTTACCACTTTATGGAGATGCTCCATTTTTCCAACAATAATGCCCCATTAAACACAGTAGAGACCTTATTTGATTAGCAGTTAATTATTTTATCTGAGATACATCTTTAAGAAAGAAATGTTCAATCTTTCTTTTAATCTTGAGGCAAAAATCATTTTCATAAGTCTCCTCTCTGTTTGCCACAACTAAAGGAAAGAAGAAAAGGTAATTTTGGCAGGGATGAAAATAATTACATTATTTGCAACTTTACATACTTATAGGGACCCCAGATTTTTTTTGTATGAGTGAATGCAGGAATAAATCAAAATTAAATTGATAAAATAACACTGTATTTTCTGGCATCACCCACCATTTAAACGCCGATCCACTAATAAATTGAATTGCTTGTGACGCATTATTTTTGATGGTTGGTCAGATTGCCTCAGTCTGTGCTTATTTAAAGCTGACTGAAAAGACTCCCAGAAACAAATCTGTAGGCGAACAGCAGCATCTAAAACGGTACGTGTATGGCACAGTACAGTCTGCCATGGTTTGTTTTGTAGAAGGCAAGAGAAGATGAAAAAAATGACTGGGTAATCTAAATGTTGGAGTACTGTGTGGCTTCCAAGACGCTGTATTGGCTGCCGTCTACTCTGATAAACTGCATGTTATTAAACCATCCATTGTCATGCTAAATGCCCATTTTTGGCCTTGATATCCTATGTGCTTTGGTCACGCTGCCATATCACTGAAATGTGAATATAGAATAAAAGAAACAAAGGAATAAAAGAACTTTGCATTTAAAGAAAAGGGTCATGGCAAACAGGCAAACATTCACTTAAACCCTGCAAATTAATTAAAAAAAACAATACGAATCTGTTTGAAACCCAAGTGTGTGCATGTGTGTATGTGTGTCTGCTTTTCTGCTTTTGTCGATGTGTGTTTTTGTGTGATAAACTATCTGGTACAGTACAACTATGATGTATGGCTCTCACCCCCACACTGAGACACAGCACTGATAGGACACACAAATACACACTGGTTCAGAACTGATGCAGAAGCTTGATAACACTGCAATAAACTCTCTCACACACAGAAAGTTACAAAGTACAATCATAGTGTATGTGTGTGTCGGGCAGGTTGTGGAGGAAGAGAAAGAGAGGGAGAACAAAACGGAAAAGTTTCACTTCAAACAGAAGCCTTGATGTTGATATCATTTAATAACATGAGGTATTGCACAAACATACACAGAGTCGCAAAGCTCTCATTAGTCTTAACCGCAATGCTATCAGTTTGTACGTGTTTGTGTGTGTGTGTGTGTGTGTGTATGGAGATGAGAATCAACACACAAACAGAGGAAATAGAAGAATGTAACTGAGGCAGTAAATGATGAGAACATTAGTCTTCTGACCTGCCACAGCATAGAGATCCCAGAGAACACAGTGAGAATTGCAGTAAGTGCTTCTCTTCTCTGAACCCCCGTCAGTTTTTATGTATTGAAATGTGTCAGTGTCGCGCTGACGGCATGTATGCATCAGTGTATGTAGGACAGTAACAATGCTGTTGAGTGATGCAATACTGTGAAGACAATAAGAAATGCTACACCTCACATTTTTACTCGACTCATCAGAGTTTTAACTGAAAGATTTGCTTTTAAATGTAGGGAAAAACAAAATGCAACCATCAGAAAAAGAACATTTTTGCATCTTTTGGGGTATGATGTTTCTTTCCAACCATGACATGCTGGAGCATTAATAGTGAAATTCACTCTGTAGGTTTAGACTAAAGTTCTTCTAGAAGCAAGTCTCACCATTTGACAGCAAACTATAACCCTCTGAGGTCTGAGTCATCATCGAGGATCACTCTACCTCTAACTGCAGACTTGTTTTTGGCAAGTTTTGGCAAACAGGGAAAGGAGAAAATAATCTTACTAACTGACACGCATAAAAAGATATTTACATTTTTCTAATAAAAAAGTTTTTATTTGTCCAAAATATGGGGTTTGGGTTGCCACCTATGAAGAACTATAGACCTCAGGGTTAAACACCTTTGGGCATTTATTAGGACAATTATTCTGAAGTATTATCTAAATTAAATTTAAAAAAAGGCATTTTAGGGAATCATTGGTCAATCCAAAAAATAATAATAATAATCACAGAATTTGCCACAGAAGGAAGAAAAACAGCCATATTTGCAGTTGAAGAATTCAGGATTATTTGAGTGTCTCTCTCCTATAATCTATGGTTAGAACCTAAATGTCACAGAACCAAAACCACAGATCACAGTGCGCCTGCATAAAAATTCATGACAATGGTCAATTACTTTACTCTGACATGCACCCAATCAATGAATAAGGACATTTGCACTTGAATTAAATTGTTTTTCATTTCATCCTGAAAATCATATGGAAATCATGCTAAAACCCTGGTAAGCTGTAGAAAAGCTGCTCTAAATAAAAATTGATTAATCGATTATAGATGAATGTATGAATGTATGAATAATGTGTAAGACACAGATTATGTTGTACTGTGGCTAGTTTTCTACAATTACATAAGCATGATAGGCAACTGTGGCAAACACTGACTTACACACTGAAAGAAATGTCAAAATAATGTAACACTTCTAAAAATGCATCACATGTATCAGTCTCCAAACTGTGACCTAACAATGCTAGCATAGAAAACAAAGAGTAGTAGTCACATAAGTTGTTCCATAAGCTATCTAGTCCAGATCATGGACTTCATACTTTATACCAGGTTCAGACACACCTGAAAATGAATGATACTAAACAAAACACACATAAAGTCTTCAAACAACTTATGTTATGGCTTCTACACACAGTGCAATTTTAGCATTCAAAAAAATTTACTGCAAGCCCCACTGTGCTGTATGACAAGGATCTAATGAACATGTACATCAGTTTGATGCATGTAGACTGTGCCATACTAAAACCCAATGAACTGGGACCAAAACATATGGATGTCAATCTTCTTTCTTCTTCCCATGTGTCCAAGCTTTTTGTCAAGTTTTGTTGCACCAGTGTCCTACCATAAAAAGGTAGGAGCACGGTGTTGGAGCCATGACCAAAGATGGTGGCAAGACTCTTTCACATTACGCATGTTTCATCTGGGACAGTCTCAAATTCGACAGGATATACCTGGCATAGGCATCCATTTTCGGACAGAGTAAAAACAGTAAGAACTATAAATGATGATCCTAGACAACTCTGCCAGTCATGTGAGTTTAAGCTCTGGATAAAGAGACTTGTAGGATGTCAGCCATTCAGGTAAAGTTGTTAACCAGCACTGCTGTCACAGCTAGAGATGTTGAAAAAGACTAACAGTTTGAAATTTGTTCCAGTTTGGTCTGATCAATCATCACACCCAAGTGATATTCATAATCACGTCAACAGTTGTCCCCAGTTTCCTTGAACCACAAAAAACCACTATTGCAATTACAGAACCTAAAATTTGTCATTTTGGTCATTTGTCTTTTTTTTTTTTACAACGTAATTCAAACAGAAGTTGAACACAAGGTGTTTAATGAAAGAATCCATTTTCTTACAAATTGACTCGTTCCACCGTGGTGAGAGATTAACAGGTCAGCAATGCACCATAATTAGCACAATATAGTATATAATCTTTTCAGAGCTCTTATTTGCACTTAAACTAATGAATTAAAAATTCCAAGTTGAGAGAATAAATCTCTACAGGGAACAACAAATTGAGTCAAAGTAGAAAACACTGGCAGAAAACATTCACATCAGATAGGCTTTCAAAAAAGCACAGCTACCATATTTACCCCCTTCCTCTGATTCAGCCGAGACTAAACACTGCTACTTTAAAAAAATATGAAAGTCCTTCTGATCAACAGCCTCATCAAAGTCAATTTAGCTTGTGTTTTTTTTCTCTTTAAAAATATTTTTTTTAAAAATCAATTACTAAGCGAACAGATCAAACAGTCTGAGTGACAGGCAGTCGCCAACAAATTAATCAGCGTCCTGAGGGACAGATGGCTTTGAAATGAACTTTCTCTGCTTTAAGCCTCAAAGCAACATTTTTTTCATCTTCACTACAATGACATACAACAGAAGAGTTATAGTGCTGTGGTTAGAAAACAACAGCTGCAATTAGTTCAGCAGCAGCTTGTCTTTGGTTTGAAAATGAAGACATAAAGCAAGGACGGAGTGGAGGAAGGGATGAGGGATATGTGAAAGGAGCCAGGGGTAGGACGTAGTATCAGAATTAAGGAAGCAAAAACAGATGGATGAAAAGCAGGAATACAATAGACACTGAAAAAACAAAGGGAAAGGAAGAACACTCGAAATAAATATTCGAAAAAAACCTAAAAGGACAAAAAAGAAGAGTGTTAGAAACCGGCTAAATCAACTAAAGTCAGGGAATGAAGGAAAAGAAAGGAGAAAGAAGGAAAGAAGGATGGGAAACGAACGACTTAAGTTTGCTTCACTAGGAAAGTTATTTCTGCAATAGTAAGTCACTGTAATTATTTTCCAATTCAGCAGATGCATCATTCAAAGGACCTGGCCTACCTGTAAGCATACAGGGTTCTTTGAAGACTGCAAAGGCCAGAAGTGAAAAGGCTATTCAAAAAGTATTTATGCTAATTAGCTGGGTGCTAGCTATAGCTAGGTAAAGCCTAATGGCGTGCTAATCAGAGATATTACTAAATGACACTGTATACATCTGTATACAATCGGGATGGAAAAAAACTAGAGGGAATGTCAAAGAAAGAGAACTAAGATAGCAGCAAAGAGGAGACAAAAACAAAGTGGGAAATTTACTAGCATAAGGAATGAAATTACATTTAATTATAACAAAACAGTAGAAGTATTAAAAAAAACACTGAAGTGCCAAAGTTATCATTTGTATTATTACTTTGTATTTAATTATATCTTATAATGACTATAGTGTTTGTATGTATACAGGTCTCTAAGTATCTCCTCCATGGTCCAGTCTAAATCAATTAGTATCAAAAGAATTATTAAGATCTGTTGTTTTAAAATTATTATTAACACTAAATTAAGATTTGCATTGGAATTTTGTTCAACTTGCTACTAAATACAAAAATGAAGAATTTTAAAAAGTGCAAAAACCTCTGTGCTTCCACACTAATGTGTGCAAACATTACAACTTACCGATTTAGCAGGAGATACAATAATTATTTCCTACACAACAGTTGAATATACATTTAGATATGTTGCTTAACCCTTTAATACCTACCATAGAACCAAGTCCGCCAGAGCTTATATTATATTTTTACATGCTGTGCAGCCATTTTTGGGAGCATTTCAAGTTGCTATACATCAATACAACCATTATAGCCTAAATTTTAATAATATGCATGCATTAAGTGCATAGTAATTACATAAATTGCAAAAAAGTGCAATAAACTACAAAAAAATTGAAAATCGTTTTTGTTTTGTTAACATATATTTCTAGTTAGAGAAATTTAAGAGGTTTATCCCTCAAAACTGTAAATACTAAAAAGTTGCACAAAATAGTTTCCCACCACAGGAAATTTATTTTGAGTGTCTTCATAGTTTTATTTTTGAAATACACCAATTTCTATACACTGCAGGAAAAATGAAAATAAATATTATAGTGCAAATTTGCAAAAAAAAACAAAACAGCATGTGCATCAAAATAAACTATTTCCAGCAGTGCAATATGAGTCCTAAGCATCCCAGAAACGACACAGAAAGTCATAAAGTCAAACATAACTTTTAAAAACACCAGTAGAGGCTCATAAGGCCCCGATGGTAAAAAAACTACATTTCCGCAAAATGACGTCACTTCCGGTTTCGGGCAGGTCATGGTGGACATGCGATAGTTCACGCTGATGGACATAGGAAGTGTTATGAACAGCTGATCGGATCGGCAAAGCATGTTTCTGGAATATTATGTTTTTGTTGCTGCAAGTGATTTTTATGCAGTTTTTGCAAAGCTATATGTGGAAGGAAACTGTGACCTAGGACAAGCTGATGGCATAAGATGTAAGTACAACTCCTCTGGTTTCGTATGCAAAAAAAATTATTGCGCTAGCTCACATGGTTGCAGTGCTGCCAGGATTTAAAAATAGTTACGCAAAACGGAGCGTGCCCGCTCTGACCGGCTAATTGTTAACAATCATTATACTATAACATTAACCTAATCTTAAATTGCTAAAGATCAAACATTTTATACCACCCATGGTTTAGAGCTTTTCCACTATATATATATATATATATATATATATACATATATATATATATATACACACACACACACACACACACACACTTGGGTTTAGGCTGGATGTTTTGCCTCTGCTTTCACTTTTCAAAGACTACTTGGTTGGGTCACTTTCTGGGTCATTTTCTGAGGGAAGAAATTCCTTGAATCTTGATTTTCCAGTTCCTCTAAATTTAAACTAGCATAGAAAAAAAATATGAAAACAGAAATATAGAGAAATGAGAAAGATGGAGGTGTAAGATGAGTAGACAGAGGCAGAGATGGATAGAGAGATGGGAGAAGGGTTTGAGAGAGCAGTTATGAGTGTTATTAAGAAATGGCTGGACTGCTAACGGAGCGTTCAGACGGTGGTACAGCTGAATGCTTCACAGCCCAGCAAACACAAGCTTGGCCCCCTTCTCTCTCTTCCCCACAAGTTTATCTAATTCCCTCTCTCCCTCTCTTTCTGATTCATTCATCTCCCTCTCTCTCAGTGTCCTCTAACTCTCCCCTGTAACATTTTAAATTGTAAAAATCCATTAAATCCAATGGTTTCGATCAGAGAGTGCAGCCGAGTGTATGTATTTATCTCTGCGTATGCCTCCGCCAGTTTATCTTTTTGCTCCGAGTTTGTGTGAGTGACAGGGCGTAAACAAGGTAATAACAGTGCTGAGTGGAGGTCTTACAGACAATTCAAAGCTATCAATAGCTTTGATTATTGCAGCCATCTAGCATGACAGTGTCCTTCTTTGGCATTTACAATATGTAATTAGAATTATTTTGTAATACTAATAATTATAACTTTACTTGCACAGCAGCACTAAAAAGTGTTTTAACAGACAAATGCTGAATACGAGCTTGAAAAGGGCAAAAAAATGTATAGAATGAAAAAAGACATTACAAAAATACGAAGCAAAAAAATGTCAACATGAATAATAAAATGATAAAAGCAATATATTGTAACACAGAGACATATAAGAAAAATGAAAAAACAAAAAAACAAAACCAAAGCATGATAAGACAATGATGAAAGGAGACTCGCAAAAGATGATAAAAGCCTATAAAAATGTCAATTAAAGGACCAAAAAAAGCACGTTTTTAATGGTAAATAAATTCTTTATTGTATGTTGTTCTTAGCTTTAAAACCACAAGTATCTACTACAGATCAAATATTGTCTTACAAATTTAAAAATGCCTTTTAAAATGCCTCACCTATTTCATAGGACAGCTGTATATTCTAAATAACACACGTTGTGTTGTTTAGGGGTTCCAACTGATCTAAATTACGGTGTTGCTGGGAAACAAGCAGGTTTTTTTTGACCACGACTATGCCTATGAAGTCATGGAGAAACGCAAATTACACGGGAATTAGTGATGTGCGATACCACTGATTTCCTTTCCGATCCGATACCAAGTAAAATTCAGGGTGGTATCGGCGATACTGATCCGATACCGATACTCTGTACAAAAACTTAATGTTTCATTGCATTTCATAATACAATATATAATTGTATTATGTAATTGTAATAATAACATAACCATATTGCTTCATAATGATTAGAGGACATCAGACAACTTGTTTTTATTGCTTAATAATGCAGAATAATCATATAGAAATAAATAAAAAAAACTGACGTTGTGCGCTATTTGAGCATGTTGCCTGCCTGCAGCACTAAAGGACTCTGCGAGAGACGTCTGTTTCGCCCTAGCAGCACCTGTCCCTGTCCTCGTCTTCAGTTCGCCTCAACATAAGCTTATCATATTCTGTGATGTGATTTACTCCGGGGTGTTTGACGAGGTCAGTGGTGTTGCAACAACAACGTGTCCACACAGGACTCTGTTTGTGCTCAGCCATTGTTGTGAGTGTGCACGCCAGGGGCTGCCACACATTTATACAGCCGTATTCCGCATATGACTATGAAAGGCGTAAGAGGAAGTAGTTCCTTCCAAATTAGACGATCCGAATTGTATAGTTTCTTTCCACTGCGTTCATTTTAATGGAAGAACTACAAATTTAACCCAGAGTACTAAAATATCGATATTATAATATGAGAATCGATTCTAGAACATAAATTGCTGGTATCGGAAGAATCGATATTTCAGTATCGATCCGCACACCACTAACGGGAATAAAAAAGGCACTAAAAGAGAGGAACGTTATGTTCCAAACGGCCTTCACGCGGATTTGCATCCACTGGAGCACCGGCCCACAGACTTACGAGGACGCAGCGAAGGAACTGAGAGCACAGGGCATTGAGGTGGCCCCCACACGCGCGAACCCGGGACCCAGCACCGAAGAGAGAGTACGTAACGGATTTTCATGGCATGGAGTGGATACGGAGAGGGACAGAGGGACACGAATGGAAACTCGAGTCCGACGCAAACTGCGGGAATATAGAAGAGACTATTAAATATGAACGACAAGGAGGATAAGAGCTATACTCACAAGCCAGCAGACTATATAAGAAGGTAATATGCACCATTTGGTTTCATTGCTGTTCAAGTTGGTGTGTTGATAGTTCAGTTGATCAGATTTATAAGTTGCCATATATGTTGGACTCATCTAGTGTAAGTGGGATGTACCTGCTGGACAGTCGCCACAACACTAGGGAGAACCCGCCACCGTATGGTGGGTCCTTTCTCTCCTCTCCCCAACAGGGACCTAAAGGGGTCAAATGATCCTGAGTATTTGGAGGACTCTATATTGGCTCTATTGTTTTTGTGTACTTATTTTAGTTTTGTGTTAACAGTGGGGGCACAATGTTTTACCTCAGTGACATTTGGAATGGACATTCATGGCTCTATCTGGTGTTATAATAAAGCCCAATGTTAAAGGTACTCTCACTTAATAGAGAGTACGTAACGGATTTTCATGGCATGGAGTGGATACGGAGAGGGCTCCAAAGCCCGGCAAAGCAGGGAAAAATTCTTAGTAAACTGAAAAGAGAGGATATTGATGTGGCATTTCTACAAGAGACTCATTTGGTGGGCCTTGAGCATGAGAAACTTAAGAGACAAGGTTTCAAGCATGCTTATTACTCTTCAAATGGTTTACGACATATGAGAGGGGTGGTTATTTTAATATCAGGGAGGGTTATTTTTGAACATTTTGCTACAATTAGGGATAGAGAAGGCAGATTTATCCTGGTACAAGGCAAATTGGATGGGGAATTGATCACGTTCTATAATGTTTATATTCCTCCAGGTTCCACATTTGATTTCTATAGGCAAGTGTTGCCTATATATTGGTACTGATATGAACAGAATACATGAGTGCCATATAGGGACGTTTCTGACCACTGCCCTCTATATTTATCTTTAAATCCTACTCAAAGGAGAAAAATAACCAACTGGAAATTTAATTCTAAAGATATTATGAGGGGGGAGCTAAATATATGAAACAATTGGCATATAGATTAAGGAAACAACAAGCAGACAGAACAATAAAGGATAAGGGATCCGGAAACCAAAATGGAAATGCAGGGTATAGAGGAAATTAAGGGTTGCTTTAAGAGATACTATGAAAAATTATATTTACAACCACCCACAAACAATGACTTGACATGTTACACCTCCCTAAACTTACAGTAGAAGAAAACAAATTGTTAGGTACAGATGGTTTTACTGTGGAGTAGTACAAGAAATTAAAGGAACCTTTGACACCGGTCTTACTTAAAACATTTAATTGGGTCCTTACGAAGGGAGAAGCACCCTCCTCATGGAAACAAGCCATAATTTCTATTATACCTAAAGATGGTAAAGACAAATTAGAATGTTCCAATTACAGGCCAATAAGTGTATTAAATGTAGATTACAAATTCTTTACGTCAATCATAGCACGGAGACTTGAAGGGATCATCCCAAGGATAATAAATCTAGATCAAACTGGATTTGTTAGGTCGCGCCAAACCCATGATAGTGTTAAGAGAACTCTGCAAATTATTAGACATAATAATTTAAATAAAATACGAGCTATATTATTGAGTCTAGATGCTGAAAAAGCTTTTGACTCTGTGAGATGGGAATTTGTATTCTAAGTAATGCTTAAATTTGGGTTTAATGGGTCCATCATTACAATATCGAGGGCTTTGTATAATAGTCCAACTGCAAAAATAAAGATCAACGGTGAACTTTCAGATGCTTTTAAGCTTGAAAGGTCCACAAGACAAGGATGCCCACTGAGTCCACTCTGAGTTGCCATTTTTATAGGGCCGTTGGCTCAAAGGATTAGGCAGAATGATAAAATAAAAGGGATTAATATTGCTGGTTTACTTATCAAAACCTACTGAATCATTTATGGAGCTTATGTCAGTGCTAAAGGAGTATGGGTCCTACTCGGGATATAAACTGAATATACAAAACACACAAGTTCTTAGTAGCTTTTATAGCCCCCCCACATTTGCTCAGCAAATACAAACTAGGCTGGAAGAAAAAAAATAATCAAATATTTGGGCGTTAACTTATCAATGGATATAAGTTTGGAAGAAATCAACTACTCCCCACTTAAAAAAAGATATCATGGTAGATATTAGCAGACGGTCATTAACCGCTTATCTAGTAGACACCATAAAAATGAATATGCTCCCAAAAGTGTTGTACTTATTCCAGTCTGTTTCTATAGAAAACCGTGATAGATACTTTGTAGAATGGGATAGGATCCTCTCTAGATTTATATGGGCGGGTAAAAAGCCAAGAGTTAAGTTTAAAACACTTCAGCTTCCCAAGGATAAAGGAGGACTAGGCCTCCCTTGCCTACATGACTATTATAGGGCAACTCAAATAAGAAATCTGGTGGGCCGGTGTAAACCTGGATACTGTTCAAGATGGAAGGAAGTGGAATTTTTCTTGGGAGGTAACTTCCCTGTCGGGGCACTGATAGGAGATCCCTCAGAGTTACGACTCCTGGGAGCAACCCTTGGATAGTAAGCTCAATAAAGACATGGAAAAGAGTACTTAAAAAGTATAAATTAAACCAGAGGGCCGGATTCCTTAGGTGGTTTGTATATGACCCAGAATTTTTGCCTAGTAAGACCGACTCGACATTTAAAACATGGGCTAATAAAGGTCTCACCACATACAGTACCTTGTTGAAAGATGGAAAAGTGATGAGTTTCCAGGACCTTAAGAATAAGTTTGGGTTGTAAAATCAAGATTTTTTTTTAGATATTTGCAACTGAGGGACTTCCTGAATAAAAAGCTAAAACATCCCCAGTTATCAACTGGGAATGAAGAAATTATTTATTTATTCGAGAATGCATATAGAGATGCAACCTACATAAAAAATTATTTCCAAATTATATTTTTCACTGACTAATCTAAGGGGTCATGATACAAGATATGTTAAAGCAAGATGGGAAACAGAGGGTAATCTATCCCTAACAGGAGAGGAATGGGATGGGATCTGTAGGCAGCAGTGGTCGGTAACAATCTCCCCCTCGTGGAGGGAATGCAGTTGGAAGAATGTAATTCGTTATTTTAATACCCCGGCTCAAAAGTCCAATTACTCTCATAACACAACATGCTGGAGGCAGTGTGGACATGCAGCAGCAAATCATTTCCACATTTTTTGGGAATGTCCTCGTGTGGTTCCATTTTTGAAGGAAATACATAAGGTACTGGAAGCAATCTTCCAAAAGAAAATACAATTTCATTTTGCAGTATTGTACCTAGGTAACTTAGAGAGTCTTAATCGATGTAAACCGGATAAATATTTGTTCAGTTGGCTTAAATGGTAAATGGCCTGTATTTGTATAGCGCTTTACTAGTCCCTAAGGACCCCAAAGCGCTTCACACAACCAGCCATCCACCCATTCACACACTGGTGATGACAGCTGCATTGTAGCCACAGCCACCCTGGGGCGCACTGACAGAGGCGAGGCTGCCGAACACTGGCGCCATCGGGCCCTCTGACCACCACCAGTAGGCAATGGGTGAAGTGTCTTGCCCAAGGACACAACGACCGAGACTGTCGGAGCCGGGGCTCGAACCGGCAACCTTCAAATTACAAGGCAAACTCCCAACTCTTGAGCCACGATCAAGGATCGAGGATACTCCTACTATAAATACTCCTACTATAAAAGAGTGGATTGATGTGATACATACTATTTTTGTTATGGAAAGAATAACTTATAGGCTAAAGTTGCAGGCGGACTCATTTGAGGATTACTGGTTGAAACGGTTGAAATATGTACAAAATGGGAGGCCCGATTTTGTATAATCTCATTGTATTTTCTGGTTTGTTTTGGGGGTTTTTTTGGTTTTGTTTTGGGGGGTTTTTGTCCGTTTGTCTTTTTTGTTGTTGTTTTGTTTTGTTTTTTCCCCCCACTGTGATTAAGTTTTATTGTTGTACATGTTGTATAAATAAGAAAACCAATAAAACATAAATTTAAAAAATAAAAAATAAACAACACACTGAGATATGTAGAAGTGCATATACATACCTGCAGTGTGCTGCTGTTGTGGGTTTAGTACCCCCGAAAAAATAAAAGCTCAGTTCGTAGAATGTGGAATGTTTTTTACTGAGAAAATGTATCATTTAAAATGAAAACAAAAGGTCTTCTAAATTTAATGGCAGGAAAACGTCTCTGGGAACTGGGAACTACAGGATTCTAGGAGAAGAGTAGTCCTCGGTCTTTGTCAAATGCTTCATCAAGTGTTTTCAGTTGTTGAAAGGTCTGGACTGCAAGCAGGCCAGTTCAGTACCTTGACAGTTCTCGTATGAAGTCATGATGTTTTTATATTAGTTGCAGTATGAAGTTTAGAATTGTCATTGCTAATAAGTCAGATGGTGCCTCTTGTCTTTAGTCCAGCGGACGCAAATAGAGTTTCAGCATCTGATTCATCTGACCACTTTGCCTCATCCATTTAAATGAGCCCAGAGAAGATCGTGCCATTTCTGAACCCCATTCTCATGTGCCTTCGTCTTTACATGATAGAGCTTTGATCTGCATTGTGGATGGCGGATGGCTTACTGTTTTCACAGAAAATCATTTCTGGAAGGGTTCTTGAGCTCATGCAGTGATTTCCATGACAGAATCATGCATGTTTTTTATGCTGGGCTCCCTGAGGACTAGAAGATCATGGACATCTATCATTGGATTGTTTTGTTTTGGGTTGTTTTTTTGTTGTTTTTTTTTTTTTTTGGGGGGGGGGGGGCTTCCTCCAAATTCTTGGATTGTTTTGATATTATTTACTGTACATGATGAAATATTCAAAGTCTTTGAAATTTTACATTGAGGAACATTTTTCTGAGATTGTTCCACCTTTTGTAAACATAGTTTGTTTGTTGTTCTGAGATGCTCTTTTCTTTTTTTTACACTCAGTCATGTTACTGACCTGTAGCAAATCAACCTAATTAGTTGCAAAATATTCCTCCAGCTGTTTCCTGTTAGTACCACCAGCTGTTTGATGCTTGCCCCAACTTTTTTCTTCTTTTAAACATTTATAAATGCCTTCTAAAATTAATCTTAAGACAATTTAATATTAAGATCTTGCGATAACAGCAGATGACATGTGTCAAGTGATCTCACAGGACTCGTTACTATCTGAACTTTGATCAAGAACTGAGATTACCCAGTTCAGGTTTGGGGGGAAAACAAATGTGGTCTTCCTTAGTGCCTTATTTCAAACAATAATAATACATTAGTCAGTAATACGATAATATGGACTGAAAGTTTTAGGGGTAATTAAAAATGTAAAAAACACTTTATCTGTATATATATATATTTTTTAATTTAAAGCTCATAGTTTATTTAATTATTGACAGGCTCATATTCCCCTCTGTGCCACCCATTTAAAAAGTCCTTGGTTGGGTGATCCCTAAAACACAGCCCCAGCATTTTCTTATCACCAAACACATGGTTAAAATAAAAACAAGAATATCTTTTGCACATCAAACTGGATTGTAATGACTATTCATTGGTGCGTATAACCTAAATACCAAGAGAATTTGATAGGTAAAACCCCGCAACCCTGCCTACTCCCTCAACTCCCATCCAGTCCAATCATGTATATTGGCAATCGGTGCTGCAGCTTTTAAAAAGCTTCTTATTCCCCAGTTTATTTTGACATTTTGATGCACGATCAGCTGTGGGAGGAGAGGAAAAAAAATAATTAAAAAATAAAAAACACCCTTTGAGACAAACCGAGGCCGCTTAACTAATTAGGAACATATATCACCGCTGGCTCCGACAGGCCAATTACACCTGATTGGAAATACTTTACTTTGTTTAACACATGCTTTTCATGTCGGTTTTAATTCAGTGTCAAAGCTTGCCTTTCTGAATATTAGAGTGGATGATTGACTGCTGAGGGCCTTACAGTGTGCAGTACATAAGCCAATAATGTCCCATTTGTCTGGTATGGAGGGAAAGCGGGATAAACAGATTAGAAAGGACATTAGATGTATAACTGGGTTAGTAAGGACATCAGCTCTAATGGGTAAATGTCCTTCACAAGAGTATCACTATGATTAATACAAAGTGATACCAATGACTGTGGGACTTCTGGGAAACAAAATCTTTGGCATGATGGGAAAAAAGGTCAAACTAGCAAAACATACTAGCAATGACAACATAAATGTGACACATTCCAAAGGTTTTCAGGCTCTTTCAGCTTTTCCAGGTTTTGTTATGTTTTAAAGGATTACATCTGTTTCTCTCAGCTGTCATCAGTGGCCCTTGAAATGCTTTCACAGACTAACTAGAGTCAACAAATGACTAATAAAATGTATTAAAAAAAAAACATAAGGACAGGCGCAAACCTGGCTGAGTAAGATCTCACATTGAAAACATCATATATCTAAAATGACTGTATAAGGGGCAAAGATCTGTGGAAGACCATAAGATGTTCTTCATTTGCACTGAGCGTTTCTCAGTGCCTGTAAAGAGAACAGCTAAGAGGGCCTTCTATCTCAAAAGGAATACATTTGGAAATCTTGTCACCAAATCCAACCAAATAAATAAGGACAATGGAGCGAGGTTAAACAGTGCTTTCAATTGGCTCTCTAAATCAGATCCCGAGTTCCTTTGAGGGACTATTAATCAAAGTGGCCAAGTGCCGAGCTAACCATTAATCCAAGTGGTTGAGTTTTAAAAAGATTGGACTACAAAACCATTTATTATATTTGTCTCTAAACATATCCATTTCAACTATGAAATTAGGAATTTTACATTGGAAGTTTATAACGAGGGACTCCCTTCCAAAGCCAATGTAGTTGCTGGTTAGCATAATGAAACATTTCTACCATGATGGTCTCTTCTAGAACAACACTGTTCCCATCAAGGGGCAAATGTCTCATTGAATCACCTTGACAAGACTGTTGTTGTGACTTGCCACTATATAAATACAGTGTTGGGGAGTAACGGAATACATGTACCGCCGTTACGTATTTAAAATACAAAATATGAGTAACTGTATTCCGTTACAGTTACCGTTTAAAAAGGTGGTATTCAGAATACAGTTACTTTGTTGAAATAAATGGATTACACTGCGGTACTTCCCTGTTTCATATTGTCGCGGGTCAGGACTGTTTGGGTTTTGTTTGACAGCTACGTTCTTTTGTTCCGGGCGGCAGCGTTACGGTTGCCATGGTTACAGGGCGACGCTCTCTCTCTCTCTGCGACTGTGTGTTTCCTGGGTGAGAGAGCGCCTTTTCGTTGTTGTTGTTGTTGTGCTAAGCTAACAGGCAGAATGCTACAAGCATAGCTCTAAAGAATGTAGCATCATGGGCAGTGTAGTCCGTGTTGCAGGGAGAATGGACTGCCATACACGTTATGGGTCTGTGAGAGCGAGGAGGGAGAAAAAGGGGAGTGGAAAGGTACGAGTTGTCATCGAGGAAAAACGGGAGCTGGAAGCATGTAAATATAATAATAACCACTTCAGCCAAGAAGAGTGCCTGACGAGCCCAGTTGTAAGTAAGCTATTAAGACTCGACTGTACACCGTGTTCGTGTTTTCCTCCGAAAACAATAAGTTCTGTTGGAGCAGCCTTTCAACGCCTCTCTCTGTCAAGAAAAGTTGACCCACACAACAAAGTAAAGCTATTTTTCGGCTACGAGCCGACAGGGACCCCGCCGTACTAGTCAGAGGTCCCTTTACTACAGTTCGGAGTCGCGGACCTTCAGTAATAGTAATAAATCACACAGCAATAGTACATTCACGTTGTTGTAAAAAGCATGATAATATATTAAGTAATCCAAAGTATTCAGAATACGTTACTGTCATTGAGTAACGTAACGGAATACGTTACAGAATACATTTTGGGGCATGTATTCTGTATTCTGTAACGGAATACATTTTAAAAGTAACCTTCCCACACTGTATAAATACAATATAATTAAATTGAATTGACTGGTTAAATAAGTCAGAAAATAATGCGTGCTATGGCCTTTGCAATCACCAGACCTCAAACGAGTTGTTGAATTTGGACTAACATGTTAGACAGTGCTTTGCACTGTACAACTAGACTTGATGAGGCAACCGGAGGCCAACCGAAGCCTGGACGACCAACCATCTGTGAGCTTCCTGTGTGGACAGGGCTTCGGAGAAACAAAGCCAAGTTGCAGAGGAACCAGTTCAGGTAGTCCCAACAACTTAAAGGTGTTTCTGCATCTGAAAGCATGCTAGAACTTCTCTGCTGAGAAACTACACTATAATGCACCAATGACGTATGTGCCGATCAGGTGGAGAAGAAGAAGAAGTTTAGGAGAGTTATAACAGGAATGCTTACTTGACCGTGGTGTATGCATCTTTCTGTGTCTGCAAATAAGTATAATCCCTGCTTTACATTCACTTGTTTTATTTCCATTTTTTTAGCCTTCTATCTGTGAAAGATATTTCCCTGTAAATTCTTTTAGTTTAGTCAGTCACACCACTTTGGTTTCAACACTTATTCAGAGACTCTGCTTGTTCACGCTGGACTGATCAAAGTAGGATCTAATAGAAACTTAAACCAACAGTCGACATTTCTGCAATCACTCCAGAGGAAAATCAGGCGTCAGAGCTCAGCTATGTACAAATCTGTGCAGACGCTCGGCGAGACAAAAACACGTCTTTCATATGCAAACCCGCAGAGAGCGGCACAGCCTGATTCAATAAGTGAATGTCTTTTAGTTTCTCTGTGAGCATCTCTGTGTTGTACTTAATTGCTATGTCTTTCACGGGGTAAACAGAAACAAGCAGCTATATTTTCTGTCATTACACCACATTGTTGGACAAGAACACTTCCCGGAGCCATTTTGTGTTTGCCAACAAAAAAGATAGGTGTTTGAATAATTGTTTCCATGGTGATTTTTTTTCTTCAGTGTGCAAGTGTGTGACAGCAGGCAGGACGAGAAGAATTAAGAAAAAAAAGAAAAGATGAACAAAATGCCCAGCAGCCACGTCGGCGGCCGAAAGCAATTTCCTCGTCTAAATTTAGTTATGCAAAGCCTATGGGCATCATCAACATTTGGTAATTAGTTTTATAATTACTGCTGTTTCCCTCTCCCTCTGTCATTCCATTTTTCTTTACACTGTGACTCGGGAATCAAAACATCTCACACTCGCAGCTGGCCAAATTACCCTCTGTTTATTAAGTGCGAGCATGCAAGGGGAGTGGTTTTAGCCAGCGGATGGAGCGGCGTGTCGGCTGCAGAGCCAAATGGGGCTAAGCTGGGGGCCGGTAGGAGCGCCACAGGTTTTTGCAGTGAGAGAACCAAAGCTGCGTTTGACAAGTTTATTATGCTGAGAAGTAGGAGCTGCCTCGCTTCTTCGTTTTATGTTTAAGATGAGATCCGAGGGTAAAAAGCTGCAATGATTACAACTAGATAGGGGGTATTTTGGCGAAAGACATAACAATTATCACCCAGTGTGTGCATGATGTAATGCAAATAGCAGAGGCCCTGTGTTTTATATGGTTTCAATCACACATGCTGCGCTTTAGTTTAGAAGACGAGTTGTGTTGTCTTATTTCAGATATCAGTGGGAAGTTGAGCCTGCTGTTAAATGACGTCTAACCTGAATGCAACAGCTGGAAGGATATTCGAGTTGTTAGTTTACAGAAAGAAACAATGAGCTGTTAGAGCAAGTCTAATCTGTCAAAACAAATCCAGATAATATGCATCTTAAAATGCATACTCTGAAAACTTCAAGTGAAAAACGTTTCAGATTACTATATTTGATCTTAGATAGCTTTGAAGTTACAAAAACACAACGTTTCTTTTAAATTTGCACCAGTCACATCCATATTTTAAACATACTTCCATGAGGAGCAGCTTTAAATTGTATTCTGTCTTTGAAAGATCTTGCAATGACATTCATTAAAAAGAGCTTGCCTAAAGAACTTTGCCATTTCTAATAGATAAAATATTAAGCTCATGATGAAAAATTTTGGCTACATGCAAAAGCAACAATGTGGTCCAGACAATGTCCAGACAACTCAAAGTTAATGACATTCACCAGCTTCTATCAACCACGGGCCAAATAACCACTGGCAGCAGAAAGTTGGGAGGACCCTGAAATAAACTTTTCTCAGCTTTGGAGTGAGCAATTGAAATGACTGCTAATAAGACTGAAGGATACTTAGCTTAAGTGAAGGATATTTAACCATCTGCAACAAAGCAATGTGATACTGTATGTGAATTGCTTCCTGTATGGGTGGGGATGAACACTGAAGCCCCATCATGTAACCTGCATGGATGCCTGATATGCAACTTTAATTTAATTAGGGTGTCTGTCCTGTCATTGCAGAAAGTTGAACTTGCCGTTTGATTTGTGCTTTTGGTTTCCAATGCACTGTCAGTGTGAATGCTTAAACTACAAGGAATTCTGTTACTGGTGGGAGAACATAAAAAATATATTTTGTCAATAGATAAAGGTAATCAGGAAAATGTAATTTAAAAAGAGTTACCTTTAGTTCGACAGTGTTGAACTCCTATACTTGAAGACTATATTTCAAGTTGAAAAAACACCCCGACCTTTGACAATTCATCAAGTCATGTATAATGTAAAGTACTATACACAACTATGAAAGCTATGAATATTCAAAATTTAACTGGAAAGTCCTTTCCTTTTTGGCGTTGAGCTGCTTTACCTTTGAATGAATACAGTACTGACACCAGGCACTTACTAAAAAATCCCAGCCATACAGCAGGCAGTGGACGCCTGTTGGAAACCTTTTAGTGTTTGGGGAACAACTTATCTCTGTACCTTTTTTTTAATTCTCTCCATCTCTCGGTTTGAAACGAGCTTCATCGCTGACTCAGTGTCGGATTGCAGTGTGCAGGCTGGGTTGGGCAGGTGGGAGGGGTTTGATGTGAGTGCTGTGTTTATCCGGGTGTCGGGGTCACTGTGTTCCCTCAGTATAATGGAGGAAGCCATTAGCCCAGCCAGCAGGCCGCATCATAAAAACGTCAGCTGGTACAAAGAGACGAGATGGATCATAACGAGACGAGACTCCTGCTGCTCTCCCTCTCTGTCTCTCTGCCTCTCTCTCTCAGCCTCACTGATAGCCTCTGTCTCTCTAATTGACTATCTCGTTTATTTTTCTCTCTTTCTCCCCCGTCTTGTCGTTATCCCTCTCATTTTTCTACTCAGGCGCTTTCTTCTGATGCGCCTCTTTTCCCCCCGTGTCTCTCTTTCGCTCTCTCTCTCTCACTCAGCGCTTAGAGTCTCTCGAAGCAGGAGGTTGATTTTGTATAAAGCGGCAGTCTGGCTGTATGTAATGCTAAGTGGATAGGAACACACACTCACATAAATACACACTAAACAATGCAGACAATACTTCACAACATGACTTGATATAGAATCATCTCAATCAGATTTAGGCTACAACATTTTTTTTTTTTTTTTGTGGGCTTACACAAATCTCCGTAGAGGGAAGGAATAAATTTACATGTACTGATATTAGCAGAGTTAAATCCTGGACTGCATTATCATGGTGAATGATGGACAAGTAACGGTTAATCTTTTTACACAGGAGTGTGGCTGCTCCTTTCTGATCTGTGGGGAGCTCTGGGAGCGTCATTCTATTGCAGTGGTTCCCAAACTTTTTTTGCTGGGCCCCCCTTTGTTTTACAAGAAAAATGTTCGCGCCCCCCCACGTGCGCGCGTGCACGCACACACATGCACACATCCTCCAACCACACACATACATATTTTGCTCCATTGCGGTTTATTTCACACCTCAAACATTTAGTAAAAAATTAAGCAAATACAAGTAATCTGCAATAAATTACAGGTAATAAGAAAATAAACTACTAACTAATTTACGCTACGTCCGCACCTACACGGGTATTTTTGAAAACGCAGCTGTTTCGTCCACACGTAAACGGCGTTTCGAATCACTGAAAACTGAGATTTTTTTCAAAACTCCTTTTTTGCGTTTACGTGTGGACGAGGAATACAGAGTTCGTCACGCAACGTCAAAGGTATGTGCCTTTTTTCACGTCACGCTGTGCGCCACGTTATTGTTTACAGGAGATGAATTGTGGAATGGCAGATAGAGACAAAATACCGTTAATCTGACTATCTGCAGTTTTTACACGCTTACATATACACTCGCAGTTAATGATTTGAACCGGGGGAACAAATCGTGGCAGGATCAGCCTGATATTATTTGTATCCCACTGTAACTTTACTGTATAAAGTATAGTATAGTATGTATATCTCCAAAATGTCAGGAGTAGTTAGTCATTACAACAAGTGTTTGAACTAAAAATCAAGAATGTGGGATCCTGTTTGTCCGTGATTTAAACAGCCCAGCGCTGCTCCCGACGAAGGGAAAAGCAATTCTGCAGGGAGACCTACCTTGGCACTTGTGCAGGTGAAACCAAAGGGAAGATATGCTTCACCATATTTTCTAGTCTTTGGCTTAGAATGAAGTTGGTTTGGAAACATATTCAGCTATGCTCCATCTCCTGCTTTGCGTTTCTGTGGGCGCCCGTGCTAGCAGTGTCCAAGCGTTTTGTTTTTTTCCCCCCTTTTCATCTGGCGCCCCCCCTGCCATGGCTCTGCGCCCCCCACACTTTGGGAAGGTCTGTTCTATTGGATTCCATCCACAATCCGGAGCGTATCATACGGACGCGGAAGGTTACATTTTGCGTTACTATGAGACGCCTTGGGACGTGACAAATCGTTGGTATGTTACACGTTGTGAATGAGGACGCTCTCCAACATGGCTGGCTTGGTTTTGGAGCACTTTTTGAGAGTGAAGTTATTAGTTAATGCTACCAAACCTAGTTAGCAAGCAAAATCTATAAAGGCATAAAGGCACAAAGAAAGTCTCCCTGACTATTGTTGAATAGCGTTACCAATGGATCTATTATGCTAACATTTCAAAGTTCTTAGCTACTAGTGTCTTTCAAACCAATAATCTGCTAAATGTGTTTTTCACTATTAAAACAGGCCTTATAGTACTATAGGGTCCCTAAAAAGGTTACAAAGTTTGTTACTAATGTGATAATGTTATCTGATGTGATTTGACACATTTTATGTTCCAGAACTTTTTTTTTTTTACGTATGCACAGTCTACTGTAAGTGTATTTTTTTAAAACACCATCCATCCATCCATTCGCTTCCACTTATCCTTTTCAGGGTCGCGGGGGGCGCTGGAGCCTATCCCAGCTGTCATTGGGAGAGAGGCAAGGTACACCCTGGACAGGTCGCCAGTCTGTCACAGGGCTGTTTTTTAAAACACAACTTTGAAAATACACAATTTTTCCACATTAAAAACTGCAGTGAAAGATCCTGAGCTCGCATTCACCCACCCACACACACCTGATATTCCTCATGAGTCTCGTGAGCTCATGCACTGAGCCATAACTAGGTATGTGGATCTTATAAAAAATGCCATAATTTATTTTTTAATAACAGAGAGAGAGGATATTTATACAGAATGTAAAGCAGCACAGATATGAACAAGGTGTGTTTACAAGGAGTAGGGTGGAGTTCGTATTTATGCTGGTACCTGTGTGTTTTCTTAATATCCTTATATGTGTATTTCTCTGAATATTGTCAGAAAAAAGTATGTGCAAAACTTGTGTGTGTGTTTGGATTAGTGCGTATATTGTTTGTTTGTGAGTGGAGTACAGTGAGTGTGTGTGTCTTGATTTTTAGACTGGCTCATGAAGTGTGGCATTTTGGTGTCTGCTGCTCTCTGCATGCATAATGAATAGCCAGGTGTCGAAGGGGGTCACACACACAGGCACGCACAGACGCACGCACAAACACCAGACTGTCAGACAGAAACAGAGACCCTCAAAGCTTTTCATACACACTACCGGACACACATACTGTACCTGCATATGCAACCACAAACACCACCATAAATTCACACATAAACACAACGACCGACATTCACCTACGCACTTAAATAGTGAGCGGTCAATCGTTTTTACACACACGCACACACACAAAATGGGCTGGGTGTCAGGATGCTCCAAAGGTCACGGTTGTTTGTGTGGAGTCCTGTAGCAGATGTGGAGACTCTTACTGACAGGAAGTCAAAACCTCCCACACTAAACTGTAGAAGAGCAACTGATGGGTCAATTACTGCAAAGGTCAATGGGGGAGGAGGGGAGGGTGTACAGGGGCATGAAGTGCAAGGGTGGAGGAGGATAAGGAAGGAGTGGAAGAAAGGTGATTACAGGAAGTGGATGAGAGGATGGAGGAAATGGAGAATGGGGAGAAGGAAATAGAAAAAGTCAAACGGAGGTTAAGAAAGTGAAGCGTTAGGAGTGGGAAAGGAGAATCAACTGAGGAGGAGAAAGCGAAAGAGGATTTAATATAGTGCATGAACCAAAATAAAGGAAAAGACGAAGAGGAAAAGGTAAGGAAACAGGAAGGTGGTGTGAGGGGAAAAGGGGAAAGGATAGGAAGTAGAGGGGAAGAAAGGGAAGGACACAACATGAGGTGAGAATGAACAAAACAAGAAAGACAACAAACACGACAAATGGAAAAGAAGTTAGAAGAAAAACTGAATTTAACTGAAAAGAGGAGAAATATAAGTTGGGGAAAGGAAATGGAAATGAGAGGAGAAAGGATAAAAAAGGAATGCACAATGCAAGCACACATATCAAAATCATGTGATCAGAAATCATATCTAATTTTCCTTCTTCCTTTTGAAAAGAAATATTAAAAAGGAAGAAACAGAGATGTGTACAGGATGGGGAGGGGGAAGAGAAAAGAAAAAGTGCTAAAGTGAAAGAAATTAGAGGAAAAAGAGAGAGGAAGACAGAGAAAAACTAAAACCAAGGAGGGAAAAACAACAAATGAGGATATTGTCAGATGGAAAAACAGAAAGAGTATGGAGTCATAAGTAGGAATACTACACACACACACGCACAGACTCACACATACACAGAACGATCTTCATTACCTGAACCAATGCAGAGCAGCTACACAGAGGCCAAAATCAATAATTCTCTGCTGTTCCAAACACTGCGAAACACACAAATACACAGACGCGCACGCACGCACACACATAGGCTGCAACACACAAAACAATTACAAAGTAAAAAGTCACATAGGCATGGATGCACATACACACTCGCACACAGTCTTCTAGAGAAGGATATTCATTCATTAGTGTCAGTCAATAGGAGAGAGAGTAAAGACAACCTAAACACGCACATACAACCTTGCAGAGAGAGAAGCATATCATGTACTGTATATGTTGTGTGCACAAGAGGGACAGTCTGATTGAATTGCTGTGTGTGCGTATGGACATAAAAACCTCACTTTGCACTTCTATTTAAGCAAAGTCTGTTTTGTGTTTTTGACCTTCACACTGAGGATTTGTTGATTTTTTATTTCTAGGACATCCACATTGTCAGGTTTGATTTTATCTGTGTAATAATGAGACTGTGAGCAGTTTTCTCAGTTGGTTGGATAATTGTGTCCCTTATAACGGCCAGTGTGGCCAGTCAGAATTAATATAAATGAACAAAAACAGTCTAGAAATCTATTTTGGACAGGGTTTCCTGAAAGTATCACACAGAGGCAATCACAAAGTTAAGGTTCTGAAAATAAATGAATAAATAACAAGAAGTCAAACGGAGGATTAAGGGTTGTTCATATAATATTTGTACCTCCACACACGTGTTAAATGTGATTTAGTATGATGCTGTCTTTTGCAGGGCTGTGTTACAGGAAGTATACAACACACAGCCCTGAGAGCTCCAAAACAACCCAGCACACACTCACACACATGCACACATTATCTGGTGTATACGTTTTGGTTCTGTTCATTAAAATGCATGCGCCTCTTCAAAGCGCTGCCGACAATGATGCCATCTGCTGTTGTGCGGAGAGGGCATGTGTGAGCACACACATTAGACGTGCTCATGTGTAGAAACACCCATACATACACCTTACCTTTATTCACTCACACTCAACTACAGTCTCGCTCTGCGTGTACTCTTGTTCTCAGGTAAATATGGTTGTACTGTAGTTCTTACAGCACACACAAACAGTGAAACGCACTGTCGCCCCTAGAAATTTCAGACAATTTGCTTTCATCTTTGGGTCATTCCTACAAGCCCAAATGTCCCCTTTAAAAGCAAACGCTCCTCTTCTCCTTTAAGTGCGTCGCACAAAGGGGCCATTTCAAAGGCAAATTCCACTTAGATTCACAAGTGCTGTGTACACTCTGGTACTCCAGGCAGAAATTCATCAAAGCTTAATGTTCCCTTCACAGAAAAATCACTTAGCGCTGAAGCTAGCCGTGTGTGAGTGAGTGTGTGTGTGTGTGTGTGACAGAGAGAGAGACCGTGGTGCGTTTCTGCAGCTTTTGCAAGTTGTTTGATAGCAGTTTAAAGAGCCACACAGTCGCTGCAATGCTGCTAGCTGTAAGCCTGATACGCCTATGTTTGCGTGTTCACTTTCATTTGAATAAAAATGTTCGTTTGAAGACACAAAGATGAGCTTTTGTGGAAACTAAATTGGGCAGTAAAGCTGTTGCTATGGCTCCGCTTGCACTGGCAGCTTTTTGGGTGAAAAGAGGTAATCTGGGTCAAAAATCAATCAATCAATCAAAAAAACTGTTATTATGCAAAAACTTCAAAATTATGTTTTAACTTTAAATGACATACAATGTCCAAGGGTAATAAAAAATGTAGTGAGGATCATAAAGACAAGAAAAAAACTTAAAAAGGCTTTGTGCTGAAATTAGCACAGGGGAAAAAAGAAGAAACTGGTGAAACAATATTGAAAGCTTTATATATTTTTTCTCCATATGAGAACAAACTTAATGCGAATTTTCATTACCAAAAAAGTAATTTGTGAATAACTTCACTGGGATTGTCAGAGAAATTTAAAAGATGCCTTTATCAAAGGTATCTCTGATAAAGCTAGGTGTTTGTAACTTTATCTATTCAGAAAGAATCTTTCTCACTTTTAATTTAAAAGTTTTAACAAAACTGCAATATTTTTTGATGGAATCCATAAAAAGTTGAAACTCATCTATGAGTGCTTAATTCAGGGGTTTCCAACTCCAGGTCTCAAGGGCCAGTGTCCAGCAGGTTTTTGATCCAACACAGCTAACACAGACTTAAACGGCTAAATGAGTTCTCCAGAGGCCTGATAATGAACTAATCATTTGATTCAGATGTGTTGACCCAGGGTGATATCTAAAAACTGCAGGACAGCGGCCCTTGAGGCCTGGAGTTGGACACTCCCGGTTTAAATCATTTAAAGCTGGAATTATTGACTGTAAACTAAAAAAAATGGATGTAATAACCATGAAGTCACCCACCAGTTTACAAAGTTATATTTTTGATGTTTTGAAGTGAGCATTTTTTAAATACAAGCTAGGCCCTCCCAAAGGTATACTGTGCTTTATCCTCCCTTTTGACTTTAATGAAGAACCTAAATGTACAAAATAATCATCGTTTTGCATCCAGTATAACTTTAAACCATCAACTGAGGCAATAAACACATCAGGAAAGCGTTTAGTGAAAGTACGGGTCAAGAGAGCTGACTATACAACTGGACTTTCCCTGCTGACCATTAGATATAATACACAGGGGTAAGAAAAGCACTTTTGCCGCAGTCAGTGAAAAATCACAAGTGCCAAAATCATAACAAATGAAGTAAAAAGAAAAAAGAAGTTTATATCAAACAGTTCTTTAACACACAAAGTTAAACTTAGCGTCTTTCACATCCAGCAGTCAGGTCTACTCTCATCTCATCCGCAATATTTACATTTTACACAGGCGCTGCTTCAGTCAGCTAAGTAGGCAGTGTTTCGGTTTTGCCGACACAGTGGGTCAAATGTCTAGAATGAAACAAGGATTTATTCTGTCCAGAGTTGGGCTGTACCATTCTACCACTCTATGGTGGTTTTTAGGACAGTATAACACAGTTATATTTATAGTTATAGTTTATTTATTTATATAGCACATTTAATTACAACAGGGTCCCAGCATTCCCTAATGAAGTGGCAAACCACCTCTAGATTATGTCAAGCCAGTGCAATCTGGACTTGCATTCTCCTGAGGATTAATTTTATTTCCAATAAACAATGTCACCACTTTGTATTTAGCTTGCGCATCATTTGCGGCTAACTGAACTCAAGTTACATCTGTTCTCACACAGGTTCTGATTTTCTTGCCAGACAACTGTTTCGGTACAACACGGTGAATCAAGCCAGTTTCAAACCCTTTTCTGTTCACTAAATCAGCTATAATCACATATTAAACGTCCATTTCGACAGAAAATCTGAAGTTGTGAGTTGCTAAAGCTACACTAGTCATTTGCAGTCAACAGTTCTTAAGAACGCAACCAATTTTTCTTCATCTGTGAAAAACAAAGTTGGAAGAAAGAAAAAAAGCATAATCAAACCTATTCCAGTATGCATGAATGGTGAAAAAACGGAACCACAGGCTTATTCATAGTGAGAGAGAAAAAATCCTTATCCAGTTTAGTAGACTTTAGCATAGGTTTAACTTTTCAGACACAGGAACCACATCCCTTTTTGTTAATATGTAACCTATGGCTGCAATGCAGCATACGTGTGCTAAGGTTGACCTTTTACAAAATGCAGTCTAATCTGTTGTTTAGGTATGGAGAGAGAGGAATCAATTAGTAATGTTTTCCATTAGTAGGAACCAGCTGCCCAGAGGGTAAATACTTTTTTACTCGTGAGGCTGACTATGGATGTAGTGGTAACCTGTAATTTCATTGCCTTGCATATATTTGTATGTCTGAGCTTAATTATGATTTGATGTGACCAAGTGTTCAACTGAAAAGTTCTTCTCAGGCTTTGATGCATCAGAAACAAATAATCAGTGTGTCAGTTAGCAGCAGCTCAGTGGTCTGAGATGTTGGCTAAGTCTCTGCAGGTGTGGCTTATAAGATACCATGATTCAAATAATCAACAAGCAAAAGAAAAAAATATATATATACTTGTGCTAGGACACGAACCAACTACACTACAAAGAACATTTTTAATTTGAGTTTTTATATTTCAGATGTTTTATTCCTTAAACAAGCTTTTCTTGGTTCTTAATGATTTTTTTTTTTTAAATACACAGAACCACACGTTTCCAATGTGTATTCTACCTTTGACCGAGGTGTTGGGCGGAGGTCCCTCAATTCGCAGGTTCCACGGTGGGTCTCCCTGGTTGGCGAAATCCCTCATCTTCAGATAGCTGATGGTGAGCCGGATGATGGAGGCCTTGTCCAGCTGGCTGGTGATGGCACCTGGCAGTGGCAGCATCTTGGCCAGTTCATAAAACTCAAAGTTCTCTTTTCCCCGACGCGACCTTGCCGCGTCCCGTGACTTCTCCTTCCTCAGAGCCTGCAGCCTGTAAGGAGTAAAAAAAAAAAAAAGTTAAAAGAAATCTGATCACATAAAAGGGTTGTGCAGAACGTGATTTTCAGTCATCATCGGTGATGGGAATAACGGCATTACAAGTAACGGCGTTACTTTTTTCAGTAACGAGTAATCTAACTAATTACTATTCCTATCGTTACAACGCCGTTACAGTTACTAACAAGAAAATGCGGTCTGTTACTATTTTTCAACAAACAGACAGTTGGAGCTGTGTTCAGCTTACCGCATTTTATATCAGCTGCACGGAAGTAGCTGTAAGTAATCTGAACGCTACAGCTTTAAGCAGCGGCGCGCGCTCCCGCAGACGGCAATCACGATCACTGTCTAGCACAACACCTGGAGCTAAGGGAGCAAAACAATCACATGAGTGCTGCTGTTTGACTGAGGAAGAATAAAGTAGTCGAGGTAAGCCAATCACATGACCACTTAAAGACAAAGCAACAAGGTGATATTTACCAGTTTTTAAATTGTGTTGATAGGCCACGTAAAACCAGAGTCATGATAAACAATATATACGCGGCATTTTTTCCTCAATAGTTTCGTCACGTTTACTGTCTAAGGACAGCGCAGCGAGCACTCTCTGCTTATGAGCAAAAAACCCCAAACAAACAAAAAAAAAACAGGGGAAGTGTTAGGAGTGACGTTTGTGACGTTTAGCGTGTTTGGAGTGTGTAGCTAATGTGTTGTCTTGTGTAGTTAGTGTGTAGTGTTGTCGATAGTTTTGTGTTGTGTGTCAGAACAATGAGGCGGCTGCTGTCTCCAGGTAGAAACAGGAGTGATACACCTGCTGCTGTCAGACCTGCAGGTATCAGGCTGTGATGTTCTCCTTTATAGTGGACAGAAATTATTTTTTTGGAGTGGCACAAATAATTTGTGTGGCATCTTATTGAATAAAGAACAGCTGATTGTTCTGTAAATAGTTTGAAATGGTTATTAAAAAAATCAAGGTAAAAGGTAAATTGATGCAAATAACTTTGTTGTTTGCAAAACTTGTGCACAGGATTTTAAAATTGACCATTTATATTTGCATTTAAAGTTATGAAATATGATTCATTAAACATGTTTAGTGGTTGTTACAGTGAAAAATATAACTTTTTCTACTCTGATTTTATGTTTTTTGTCGGATTTTAGATCAATTGTGTTAATGCAGTATGTCAAAATGAAAACATAACTGTAAATTCAGACACGTGAGGTTGTGCTGAAAAGGATGATACCAAACAAGGCAAAGTAAATAGTTTTTAAAGGTGAAATGTAGAGGAAACATCAAAAGTAGTTAAAAATGGCCAATTACACGCTGGACCCCAGAGGGTTAAACTTTTTTTTAAAGTAACGCAATAGTTACTGCTCAAGTAAATAATTACTTTTAGAATATTGTAACTCAGTTACTAACTCAGTTACTTTTTTGATAACTATAATTAATTATAGTTGCCCAACACTGGTAATCATGTGTTACTGGAATAAAAAGCTTAATAAACATTCATAAGAGAAAAATGATAAATTATGCCCATAGATACAGTATGGTAACAAATATGGTGTGGTTTTAAAATGGTCTTCAAATAATGCTTTTACAGATACAGGAGCACTCGAAGACACACACAACACGTGTCCGCCACGGCCAGTTTCACCAACACTGCTTTAAACCTTTTTTTTTTTTTTATCTTGAAGAAAAGGATGAGACATTTTAATTTCAAGTCACTTATATTATATTTCTATTGCACAAAATCACAACAACAGTCACCTCAAGACACTTTATACTGTAAGGTAAACACTATATAATCATAGAGACAACCCCAACAATCTGACAACCCTGCATGAGCAAGCACTTGGTGACAGTGAGAAGGAAAAACTCCCTTTTAACAGGAAGAAACCTCCAGGAGAACCAGGTTCAGGGGTAGGAAGTAGGACTGGGCGATATATCGAGTTTTTTAAAATATCAATATATTTTTATACGAGATATAAGATGTGACAATATCGTTTATATCGATATAATATATATTACGTTATAATTATACTTGTGGAGCCGCAAGTTTGCCTCTCTTTCGTCCACTTTTGTCTCTATGCAACGTTACTCGGCTTCGCCTCTCTCCTTCACTGAACACAACTCCCCCTCCCCCATCGCTTCACCTGCAGGCAACGACACGATGGATACGGCAACGGACGGCGTCAACGTGTTAGCGAGCTAAGCGCGCTAATGACATACAGCCCCTGTGAGCTGCATGGCCTAAAATCCTTTCATTTTCTCAAAAATCGACAGTGCGCCTTATGTATGAATTCTGGTTGTGCTTACTGACCGCGAACTGATTTTATGTGGTACACAGCGCTTAGCAATCTGTCAAAAAATGTTTTAGTACGACTTTGCAGCTGCACCGCTTGATGGATTGTCGGAGCATTACGGCTACCGTGGTCTGGAGCCTCGCGGAGTGATACGTACTGTGCTTCAACGTAATATTACCGTATTGTGTGTATATGGACCACAAATGGCACCTGTAAGAGACGTGGTTACAAAGAGGATTTCAAACTCCAGGCTGTCGGTCACGCAGTAGAACTTTTGGGAACAGAGCAGCTGTGAAATCTGTCTTTGTTATTATCCTCAGCGTCTGTTAGTTTACATTTTGAGTGAACAGTTGTGAGCTTTTTGTTATGCACAAAAACAACATTGTTGTCTTTTATTTATTCATGTACATCTACGCTGTATGTTAATAAAAGTGCCTGTGTGACATCTGGGACACAGCTTTGACTAAGAACTCTCTTTTTGTTCTTACCTTTTGGCTTTAAAAAAATATCGAGATATATATCGTATATCGCCATCCAGCTAAAAAAACATTGAGATATGAATTTGGGATCATATCGCCCAGCCATCTACCTAGGGGTGAGGGAAGGGAGACAGGACACAAAAAACCTCTTTACACCTCTTCACCAATACAAGAGTAATGTTGCACAGAAGCTTACAAATTCATGACCATCACAAAAGAATATTATCAATTACTATCATTATTCTTGCTTGTTACACCCCTTAGGTTGCTTCCTTTGCTACATGACTGTGTGAAATCATGCAGCAGTGAGCTCAGAGTAACCAAAAAGAAATTACAGCACACTCTGTGCTCTCTGATTAAAGCCATGAGTGAAAGAAAAAAATGCAAAATTGGTGTCCTGTGTTAAAATTCCCTTTTTTGTAGACCCCAGTCTCCTCCCTACATTATTATAATTACTACAGCCACCAGAGGGGTTATCTTTTAGAAGTCACTTCACAATAAAACAACTGTTCATAATAACCAGTTTAAAGTCACTTCTTGGGGGCTGTCTGTCAGTTATATATTACCCATTTTAAAGTCTCTTAGCTCTTACCTCTTAACTTTATGACTTGTTGATTTCTTATTTTCTTTTGATTCCTATTTCCATATCAGGTAAGCTACTTGTGATGTATGCGACGCACACACACACACACACACACCGTTTATGCTCTTGATCACGTTTTTATTTATAATAACAATGCGCCGTGACAGCTCGTCCCAGTCCAGCCCGCCTCCCCCTCGACTCTGCCGTCACTATATAGACACACAGAAGGAAAACACTCATGGCACAATCGCCACGACCTGTGGCTCACCTGCCTCCCGGTACCACCCCCCTGAGCTCACCGCTCCACCCCTCCCCTAGGCTACGCCAGGGACCACCCCTCCGCCACACTACTGTAGCGCAATGCCCTTACTCCAAAGTTAGACTTTTACAGAAGATTGTCTCTGGCCCCTCTCTCCAGTTCAAACAGATTCTGTGCCAAAGACAGCTGTTCTAATATGGTGACTGTCTGGTATAGCGACTGACACAGTAGCTTACTTTTTTGTAGCACCACAGCAGACATTTTGTCGATCTTAATGGTTGTAGGTCTAGTTTGTAGGTTCAGTGGTGTTTGCCTTTTGATATGGTAAATGGAAATAAACTAAGATTCCACACTAATTAGCATTTGCACATTCTTCTGGGGAGGGAAATCTAAACACTTTCACATTAAACTGTCACGTCTTCTTCAGTGAACGAAAGAAGGAAACTACACCAACAAAGATCACCCTCTTTGCTAATCCCATTTCCTCCCTCTTTCTCTACTTTTCTTCATATTAAAACTACACTTTAAAGCACCTTGCAATCTGTCTCTCTGTTTATTCCATAACTTTCTTTTCATTACTTTTCCTCTATCACTTTCCACCCTATTACTTTATATCAAAGAATGACTCTGTTTATTCTCTCCCTTTCCCCCTCTCTCTCACCCTTCAACAACAACAGTGACGACCATACTTTCCTGCAGCCTCTCATCATCATCGGACGCCGTTATGAATTAACTCGGCAATAAATCAGCTGCTAAAAACCTCTGTGGGCTTCCTGCCGGCAACACACACATACGCACACGCACAAAGACAGGAAGACAGGTGATTAATTTTTGCTGGAGCTAAAAAAAAAAAAAGTGTGAGAGAAAAAGTGTCTGTGTGTGTGTGTGTGGGGGGGGGGGGGGGGGGGGTAAAGAGAAGAAGAGGGATGAGATGGAGGGATAGCGGACAAACACTTTAGAGGAGGAGGAGTTGTTTAGGGCTAGAGATGAAAAATGGATGTCATCTGGCAGAGAGTATAATTTTCATACTGTTTGTCATTTATTTATCAGGGGGGACAAATAGTAAATGGAAAGAAGAGGTTGACAAAATACAGTACTTTTTCAACGTATGTAATCACTCCCTTTCTAAAAAGTTGCATTTTATTGATTTTTTGACTTTTAGTATTATTTTTTAACATTGTAACACATTCTATTTATAGCATTTGAGGTACAGCACAGCACTTTACAGCTTAAATTAAATCATGAATGCTGTCAATTCAAACAGGTGCAAGCTGATGGCCTCATAAAAGAGCTTATCTCAATGCCAGTCCCATCAGCTGATGCCTCAGGTGATAGATTTCTACACTTCAAACAGGCAAATGTCACACAGAGAGCAGTATTTAACTTGCCTTGGCCTGCCCACAGCTGCAAGCTGCTTTGCAACACACCTTCACCCAAACTCATTCTTTCATGGTTATGTATGACTTCATCAATTCCATTTTTATCTTTAATGCTTATTCGGTTTCATGCATGCTCTCCTGACCATCATCTTGACTATACAGAACCATAAAAGTAAGAAAGGAGAGGCTGAGAAAAAACATTACCATGCATATACAGTACTATAGCCTTTGATATAAGTCAGCTTTTGATGTATCACAGTTGCTGAAAACCAGTGCTACAGGCACGTTGTCACCATTTGTAACTCCAGCTATTAGTCAGCAGAGAAAAAGAGAAAAAAGGAAAATCCACTAAATGTTTTTGTGAGAAAAAACCCCACTACATTTACTATATTTACGCACACAAATCTGTCCACTGTGTGTATGAAGTCAGCACTGACGGCTGCTGGGAAAGCGAGGTGCAGCCAGGCAGACGGAATTTATTTGTTCCGCAAACTTTGAAAGCATTATGTTGACGGACGACAAATATGTCTTCATGTCTGTCTGCTGTTTGCAGCTGTGCCTGTGTAGAATATGTGTGTGTGTGTGTGTGTGAGTGTGTGAGTGTGTGTGTCAGTGGACAAGGAGGTGTGTTTGACCTTGACTCAAACAGACATATTTATCATGTACCGGCTGAGTAGGTAAATGCAACACTTGTTGTGATCGGGGCACGTGTGTGTGTGTGTGTGTGCATGGAGATGCTTGGGTCTTATAAACATGAAATGAAACTGTGTCGTAAAGTTCAGCCGGGTGACTTGATGGTGTTTTAAAGAGCTTGTCACGGCAGGCGAGGTGTGCGTGTGTATGTGTGTGTGTCATGTCGTAAAGTTCAGCGAGGTGGGTCGATGGCTTTTTAAAGAACTTGTCAGCTGAAAGGAGGAGATACGTGTGTTTGTGTGTGTGTGTGTGTGTGAGAGTGAGAGAGAGAGCAAGAGGGCGTGTGTGCCTGACTATTTTAAGAGCATGTAAGCAGAGAGCACGCTGGGAAGGTCACTGAGTGGCTGAGGTTTAACTTTCAGGTCAACTGGAGGTCAAACTGGCTATCAGTCATGTCACAGGACAAACTGTTGCCAAGCAGATTTACTGTCTGATTTAATTGCAGGTGACAGTATTATAAGCAGAGATGTGTTGGTAGGATGCTTCGTCTCCCAATTCCATTTCAACCATCAGAAACTACTTATGTAAGTCCTGAAACAATACAAAGGGTAATTTCAACTTCAAAAGAACTAGACGTCCACATCAGAAGGTAGGTGTGTTGTGGTGGCAAAAGACTTTTGACCTATATGGCCAGAGTCTTGTCTGTGATGCTTTTAAAATGTAGCTTTCACTGTTTGGCCAGGTTTAGGCATAGAGGCTGATGTTTAAAATTATTTGAAACCTCACTAATACGTTTCCATAACTTTAGTTTAGACAGGACATGAAGTGAAACTGAGCCAAGATACTGGCAGCTCGACTGATCTCCAGCTAGCCCAAATTAGCGCATGTTCCAGTAGATACCCTTCTCCATATTAAATTGACCAATTTCATGTGGATAAGACTGTTTAAGCTGCTTCCCTCTACAATCGCTGTTGCAGCTGCAAGCAACTTTCCAACCCACCCCTATGCAAATAATAGTCAGAAATATTTCCGATATTTCCAAGAGAGACCTGGTTATTAAAGGTGGTTACAGGGTACTTCTGAGCAGTTTCCTACCAGATCTGCATGGTTTTTCAAACCAGCATGGGACTATTTTCAAAACAGTATGAGACACTCAGACAAAATATAACATGCAAAAACCGAATAAAATATACGTAACACACCAAATGTTTCTTATTGTATTGTGTCACTATATTCCTCAGAGACCAAAGTTTATTTTATGCCTGCAATCATTTGATTGAACAGAAATCCATTTTTTGTTCCATTTATATTTCACAATATAAACCCTGCTTAATTTTTCTGCTCTTGTCTGATATCTGAGTATCTGTTTACATGATCAGCTCATCCATCTGCAGAGGCCAAACTGAGAGGAAGAATATTGCAGCATGCACTTCACAAAAATAACATCCACACAGGAATGTCTCTGATGAGATAAAGAGAAACACAGCGAGCAATATGAAAATAAAGAGATGAAGGCAGGAGATAAATGATTCAGGAGCGCCGTGAGGTAGACAACAGGGAAATCTGGGGAGGTTTGAGGTCCTGACCACTGATAGCCATCACAGACAACCGATAGAAATCTTTTTTATATATAAATAAACACACACACGTACGATGGGTGTTAAGTTTAACACTATGCAAATGTAAGTTTGGTTCAAATGGACATTGTATAACAATTTTAAATTAATCTGTTTGTTGTTGTTTTTTTCAAATTGATTTAAAAACAATAAGAATGCCAGTAATTACAAAAATGGTAAATATCAGCCCTAGTACCGTATTTTCCACACTATAAGACGCACTTAAAATCCTTTAATTTTCTCAAAAATTGACAGTGCACCTTATAATCCGGTGCGCCTTATGTATGAATTTTGGTTGTGCTTACTGACCTTGAACTGATTTTATGTGCTACACGGTGCTCAAAAATCTGTCAGAAAATGTTTCACTATAACTTTGGTAAGCTATGAAGGCACACTGCTTGATGGATTGTCAGAGCATTGCGGCCACCGTAGTCAGGAGCCTCGCAGAGTAATCTGGGTCCAAAACTCCGTTCACTTCAGGTCCCAAAGTCAAAACGAACACTCCGACATCACTGAGAGTCAAAAACTGTCTAAATTTTTTCATCTTTAATAAAATGATTAGCGTTGTTGTTTTACCAGGTGTAACAATTGAGTTTAACATCCAGGCATCCATGAAAACAGAATTTATTCAATTTAACGGAGTTAGAAGTTAGCAGGAAGTTAGTTTGCTAGTTTCCACCTAAACATGATCTGACTGAGAGATTTCTGAAAAAATTAAAACGTACAGCTCTGCTGTCACTTCTAACATAAATGAAGACAGGAAACTAAACAGCAGTGATTTTTGTAGGGTTACTGAAGTTGGACTAGCTGGTATATAATGATGTACTACGTGATCGCTAGGGACACAGCTATGTTAGCATAACATAAACACAGTGAAGCTGGAGGGCGAATGCTAACTTTTTTTCCACTCGATAAAAGTTAACGGGATGGTTTCCAAAGGTTAGGGACAAATGCAATTGCATGGCTGGATTCTGTAAACGGATCAAACTAAAGTCAGGAGAACAACTGAGATAATCCATCCACAATACGAGGTTAGTCATTAATATACTGCAACAACATGGGAATAGATCAGCTGCGAGAGAATTCAACATTAATGAATCAATGGTACTGAAGTGGAGGAAGCAAGAAGAATGAGTTGAGTAAAGTTTGACTTATCTGACTGTTTAGTTTCGCTTAATGCGCCTCATACCCCGGTGCGCTCATGAATGGAAACAGACCCGTTCATCTACAGTGCGCTATGGTAATCAGCCGGGCATTGGACAATCCCCATATATCTGATTCTTACTACTTCCTAATACTGGTTCAGTTTGTGGAGGTTGCCAATGTCATTGTGTTTTATTATTTGACTTTAAAGTACACTCAGAACATGTTCCTAAATAAAGTTGTATTTAACAAAACAAATGCAAACATACTGCATGGTACATACTGCATACTGCAATTGCAGAATTTAGAGGATTGGTAGGAGATCAGTGGGGTTTAAGGTGTGATGAGGCCATGCTGGTCTTCTGGAAATTTATTAGACTTAGTCTAAGGCAGGGGTGGGAAACTCCAGGTCACCCTGGGTCAACACACCTAAATCAAGTGATTAGTTCATTACCAGGCCTCTGGAGAACTTGAAGACATGTTGAGGATGTAATTTAGCCATTTAAATCAGCTGTGTTGGATCAAGGACACATCTAAAACCTGCAGGACACCGGCTATTGTGGCCTGGAGTTGCCCACCCCTGGTCTAAGGCCTTAGTCTGGGGCGTAGAGACTAAGGCCAGCAAGATTCTCCCTTGGCAATCTTGCTAGTTGGTGAGTGGTTGCTGCAAAAAAACCCCAATTTATCAGAAACTAATAATATCTTTCTAAAGTAAAGGTATTCCTATCTAACACGTTTCAAATGACGCAACTTTTATGACGAACGGGAATGTTCGCCATTTTCTGATTTTCAGTATATTGTGAGTATTTGGAGACAAGTTGGAGTCTTCCACTCAAACTGCTAGTGACCAAAGCAATGGAAGGAGATTTCCAGTGCAGCACCATATTTGTTTATTTGGGGTTTTTTTTACAACCAGTTTCACTCTTGTGACTGCCAGAAAGATCCAGCAGCCATTTGCCAACCAGTCACTGAACACACATTTTCACCAAGCAACTGCTTGCATGAAAGCAGGTTGTGAGCAACCACTCTCAGCCGGTTGGAGAATAATATCTTCAACCCAGCTGCAGTGCCCATTCTGCGTCAGGTTACAAAAATCAAGAGGTGCGCTACCGTCTGAAGTGAGTCAAAACAGTGTTCTGCTGTGCAACAGGGCCGTAAAACGAACTAAGATCAAAAACTATTTTAGAATGTAATGAAAAAAATATAACTTTGTATGGATTACAAAGTAATATGCTTAGTATCAGGTAGCAAGTGACTCGAAACTTTAATTACATATAGTAATTGCTAAATGTATGTGTAGTGAAGAATTCACTCAAAACATCTGATTTAGTAAGTTATAGTGTGTTGGAAATAGCTGCTGTTTTTTAGGGTTTAAATGATCAAATTCTGACATATTATTTAAAAGGGCCAAAAATAGAGAAAGAATATGAATGAGGGACCAAAAAGGAAGGAGAGAAAGAGAGGGAGTAATAAAGCTAAAGAAAAGAAAGAGCTCTGTCTCCTTCTCATCCTTATCTATTTAATCTTACTGTCCCTCTGTCCTCTGACAGTCTCTCTCTGTTCCTCTTGTTCCTCTCTCTTCTCCCTCATCTTTCAATTCAGCCATTCAGGTGACCCACAGCCGAGGTTCCACCCCGTCAACTCAGGCGAGGATGAGAACACACACACGCGCGCGCGCGCGCGCACGTGCATGCATGCACGCAAGCACAAAAGGCCCTTCAGGAGGAGGGTAATTGCTTCCATTGCGATGGGAAAGGAAGGCAGAGAACAAGTGTCACTTTGGATTAAGCCCCGCCTGCTGACACAGCCATGGTGGTGAAACCCCTGCTCGCTATGTGTGCATGTGCGTGTGATCACTGATCAGGGGACTGAGTGCCAAATCCAATCTACCTACTGAGAGAGAGAGAGAGAGAGAGGAGGGAGGGGGAAAAGAGGTTGAAAGAAAGGCAGAAAAGGAAACTGAATATAAAGAGATATATGAAATACATTAAAGGGAGTAAACAGAAGAAAAAGAGTAGAAGGAGGAGTAGGAGTAGCGATAAGATGATGTCAAAAGGGGATAAAAGACCCAAACCCAAACTCTTATTAATAGAGGGGGAGAAGAAGGGCAAAAATGAATTAAAGAGGAGAAATAATGAAATAAGCAATAGGGCAACAATTTAGGTAGAATAATTTTCTGATAAATATTTAGTATCAAGTACAGGGAGGAAAAGATTCAGTGACCATACTGATTACGAAGATACAATAACCATGTCGTCTGCAGAATTAAAACTAAAAAATTAAGGGATTAAAACTTGCTGTGACTTTGTGTGTGTCTGTGGCTGGGTGAGTGAGATGATGGTGTGGAGGAAGGGGGCCTAAAAATGATTTTTCTGCGTATGTTTGCACATATGTATACCCAACAACCAACCATTACGTGTTTAGTTAGTCCTGTTGTGAGCAAACAACAGAATGCAGCTCACTGTGTTTGTGTTGGTGTGTAGAGGCACTATGAAAACATGAACAACAAGAAAGAAGGAGAGAGAGAAAAATGCATGGAACAAGGTGAACTTAGGAAAACACTCTCATGTGCAATCATTGTGTATTATTTCAATTCTATTCTATTTTATTTATACAGCACCAAATCACAACAACTGTTGCCTCAAGGCGCTTTAAAGTGTAACATAAAGACTTTTCAGTAATGCAGAGAAAACAGAGAAAATCCCAACAATTATGTGAGCCCTTATGAGCAAGCTCTTTGGCGACAGTGGGAAGGAAAAACTCCCTTTTAACAGGAAGAAACCTCCAGCAGAACCAGGGTCAGGGAGGGGCGGCCATCTGCTGCAACTGGTTGGCGGTGAGGTGAGGAAAATGCGGTGGCATTATGGATGGGTTGCAGGCTTATCCACAAAGGTTGTGCCCCCTCAGTTGAATTCTAGTGGCATCTTTTTAGCGCTAAAAGTTCAATTGAGTCAATGAAAAGGATTAAAAAACACATTACTAATACGTTTATGCAGTAACAAAGAGGCTCTGTGTCTCTCATTTGTTTGGGCTATGTGCAATCATGTGTGAATGGACAAAGTCTAGGTAACAGTATTAATGCACTCTCACCTATTCTCCTGTTTTTTCAATGTTATTATTATTTTTTTGAATAAGTGCCTTCTCTCGCTGGTATGCCAGATACATATACCAACACAGCTTGGCTTTTCTGCCATTGCCACAAAGTCAGTGTAGTGATAGCAGATTATACTATTACATGGAATGAAACATTTAAAGATTAACCTCCCACTTCCTTCTTTTTAGTATAAACCCTGCATTATCTTTTTGAATAAACTTTATTCATCTATTAATGCACAAACAGAGTGGAGGATTTGTTTTTATGTCCATGGTTTGCTCTCCAAATGGTCACCAGTTAAATGCCCCGTATAGTGAGCAGACAATCCACACTGCTGGAAGTTAATGCAGTAATATAAAAGCTCACTAAAAATCCAATAGTTTTTCCTGGTTTTAAAGGCTACTGCCCTACTAGCATACTATATCATACAGACAACTGCCAGTTCGCAGATCACACCATGCTCATGAATTTGATTTGAGTAGTGTAAGTATATAGCCATATTTTTTTACTCAATACTAAAACAGGACAGATACATTTAGCATCGCACACCTCCCTTTAAAACACTCGACAGTGACATAATAGCAGCAATGCATAAAGAGTTTTCCAGAAATACAAGATTATCAAGTCAATCTTAGCTCTTAAAGTATCTTATCATATATACTTTCTGCATACCGCTCGATTTTATTGTTTGAGGTATATTAAAAAAATAGGTAGCAATGATGCCTCTATGAAGATACCCTGGCTTTACCTCCTACAGCTAAATACACACACACAGCATCATTTAATCATTCTCCACTAAGATTCTGTCAATGGAGGGATCAACATGAATTCCAACAGAGAAGTGGTGCTACATCTTACTATCCTAGAAAGAAAGTGTAACAGTGGGAAGAGTAAGCATAAGAAGAAGAGAGATATGGCAAGAATCGAAATAGCAAAGCAGCAGGAGCAGCATGAAAAAGATAACTATTAAAAACATTTAAAAGAAATTATGGTTTAATTTCTGGAGAGGCTTGATTTCATAAAACAAAAACTTAAGAAACACTATGACTCGTTTAATCATACTTCATTTTAATCTTCAGAAAACTAGTATTGTGTCAAATTTTGAATGCAGACACAAATGTTGTCTATGGTATACATTTACTGTTCAGATAAGCTTGCATTTGTTAACCAGAAAACAATAAACAAATACAAAAAATATGCATTTCTCTGCAATACACTATTCTTTATGATGATACTGGTAGTTAGTTTGGCTTCATTTAATTTTTCTCTCTAGAATATGTTCTATGGATTGATTCACGCGATAGGTGTCTGTGATGGAAGGAAGAGAGACTCAATGATCTTCTCAGCTGTTCTCACTATTAGTTTTAGGGTATTGCAATCTGATACAGTGCAGCTACCATACCAGACAGTGATGCAGCTGCTCAGGACGGTGGTGAGAATGGATGGTGGGAGAGGGGCTTTTCTTAGCATCTGCAGGAAGTAGAGACGCTGTTGGGCCTTTTTTAGTTATGGAGCTGGTGTTGAGGGACCAGGAGAGGTTCTCCGCCAGGTGAACACCAAGGAATTTGATGCTCTTGACGACCTCCACAGAGGATCCATCGATGTTAAGTGGAAAGTGATCTCTGTGCTCGACTGAAGTCAACAATCATCTCTTTTGTTTTGTCCACATTTAGAGACAGGTTGTTGACTCTACACCAGTCTGTTAGCAGTTGCACCTCCACTCTGTATGCTGACTCATCATTCTTGCTGATGAGACCCACCACAGTCATTTCATTGGCGAGCTTGACTGAGCAGGACTCGACTGTGCAGCATGACTTGCTGCACAGTCATGAGTCAGCAGACTAAAGAGCAGTGGGCTGAGCACACAGCCCTGAGGAGCTCTCGAAGCACTTCATCATGATGGGTGTGAGTGCAACGGGACATTAGTCACTGAGGCAGGAGACTGAGAACTTCTTTGGCACAGTAACAATGGTGGTGGCCCTAAGGCATGTTGGAACAACAGCAGTGCTCAAGGAGAGGTTGAAGATGTCAGTGACATCTGTCTGGTGGTCTGCACATTCTCTGAGCACTCTCCCAGGGATCTTTTCTTCACCAACATGTCATTCTGAACATTAAACCGTGCATAGAAGTTGTTCAGCTGTTCAGCTCATCTGGTAGGGAGGCATCACTATCTCAGGCAGATGTTATCTTCCTGTAGCAGGTGATGGCCTGGATGCCCTGCCACATCTACCGCGTGTCGCCGCTGTAGATTCTTCTGCCTTGCACGTGCTTCACTGCTCTGATGGGTTGAGACAGTTTGTCCCTCGCTCGAACATCCCACGGAGGACTGTTCAAGCGATCATTCAGAAATGGAAGGAGTATGGCACAACTGTAAACCTACCAAGACAAGGCCGTCCACCTAAACTCACAGGCCGAACAAGGAGAGCGCTGATCAGAAATGCAGCCAAGAGGCCTATGGTGACTCTGGATGAGCTGCAGAGATCTACAGCTCAGGTGGGGGAATCTGTCCATAGGACAACTATTAGTCGTGCACTGCACAAAGTTGGCCTTTATGGAAGAGTGGCAAGAAGAAAGCCATTGTTAACAGAAAACCATAAGAAGTCCCGTTTGCAGTTTGCTACAAGCCATGTGGGGGACCCAGCAAACATGTGGAAGAAGGTGCTCTGGTCAGATGAGATCAACATGGAACTTTTTGGCCAAAATGCAAAATGCTATGTGTGGCGGAAAACTAACACTGCACATCACTCTGAACACACCATCCCCACTGTCAAATATGAGGGTGGAAGCATCATGCTCTGGGGGTGCTTCTTTTCAGCAGGGACAGGGAAGCTGGTCAGAGTTGATGGGAAGACAGATGGAGCCAAATACAGGGCAATCTTGGAAGAAAACCTCTTGGAGTCTTCAAGAGACTTGAGACTGGGGCGGAGGTTCACTTTCCTTGTGCTTCCTTGTGCAACGCTTTTGGCAACCTGTCCATCGGCCATCAGCATCAGACAACGCCGAAGACTAGAGGGCTTGTTTCCATAGCAACCACAGGATGCACAGCACTTCCAGCAGTTCCTGCTGAGTTTTGTATGATGCTTGTAATTTAGGAGAGTTTGCCGTTGGTAAACACAGCCACCGCTTGTTCTGGTGTCCATGTGGCTCAGAAGTCCCAATGAAACATGTTTATATCATACTGTTAAGTATGACATGTTAAGTCTATTTGGAAACATGTCTGTCCTTTACATAGAGATTCATCCTGTCACCTCCCAATGAGCAAGATATTTTAAAGTTTTCACACTTTTCTATTTTAGCAACAGTTTGATACATGTTTAAATATTTCCACAGACTGTAAAGACAAACCATTGTATGTTTATTCTATATATTTTTTTGTAAATGGTCTGGTTCTTATGTAGCGGTTTTCTACTCTATCTGAGCACTCAAAGCACTTTACACAACTCGCTCATTTGACCAATCACTTTTTAGTGCTATCTAGCTAACATTCATACACACATCCACACTCGGATGGATGCATCGGAGCTCAACCCAGGGTTAGTATCTTTCCCAAGGATATTTGGCATGCAGACTGGAGCGGACTAGGATCGAACCACCAGCCTTCCGGTTAATAGATGACTTGCTCTACCACCTAAGCAGGTCATTTGCAGCATTCTGTTTGAGTTTGCAGATACATTTCTTACTTTTACAAACAAGCTTTAGTAATGTGCATGCCATCATATATTGTCCGCGATGAACACCTTTTATGACAGCCTTATCGTAATGCTTTTTATCTCCTTTTGTCTTTAAAATGGAAAATTGCATTTGCATTTGATAATCCCTAAAAATGCAGATTTGAAAAAAAGGGACTTAATATGTATTTTGTCAAATAAAACAGCAACCATATTCACACTGAATTATTGAGTTTATATACATAATATATTACATTTCGTAATATATTATGTATAGATTTTTAAAACCCGTTAATTTCCACTGTCATTTAGCCAATGATATCATTTATTCAATGAATGTTTATAATGTCCATTTTAGCTTCCAGACATTTAGTCATTTAATTTGACAACAGCAGTTATCTCCTTTTGAAGTAAACTTTAATGCGTCCATTCATTAATGCACAGCACAGCACAATTAAGCAAAGCTCATATGACTAATATGATAATGAACCTTATGGGGTAATAATGTGAATTTTATGGATATGAGTTGAGCGTATTAATTACTAAAGATGAATGGTTACGAGAATTAATCACAAAATCCAACTTACATAAATGCAGGGTAGCAAATTACAACGAGGCATCTTGTAAGAAACAGAGTTTTCAGTGTCAACCATTAATAAAAACAAAACAAATACACCCAAACTAAACACATTAATGAACACGGCCTCTATAATTCATGTTGGAAAATCAATCAGGTGCTGCTTGGGTATCATATTTCAGTTTAATCTGCCAGCTGAAGGAAAATAACAAACGATTTTCTTTAGTGGTGTTCCTGCCATTCATGTAAGGCTTCATCCATAGTACCGTCTATGGAGTTATGACTCAGATTAGTTACATCTAAATATAGTGGTATTTATCGAGTAGATATCACTTTATACCCACTCCATAGGCTAGTAGGCTGGAGTATACTACAGCATCACAAAATATTTCCAATACTCAAGTTCACAAAGCCAGTATGAGCAGAAAATTAAGGGTGTAGAGGTCTGTGTTGTTGATGGGCATGTAACATGTCTATCTATATGACATTAAACGTGTATCCTCCCGCAAACCTTCAAATAAAGCATTTAGTTGCTTAGTGTTGTTATAGATGGATGGCAAAGAATGTGAATTGAGATTTTACAGAATTCTCCAATACCACCTTTTTATCTGGGACCTTTGTGCCACTTTCAAAACTGGTCATTTTATTTTATGCCTGCAGTAGATTCTGAATTGATAATGTGGGTTTATTTTCTTATCCTGTACCAAGTAAATATTTTCCTTATAGCATTTATCTTATAAAACTGCAATGCCCTTTCCTAAGATGGAACTTTGAAATAGATAAAAGTTCAATTAACCCTCTCAAGGCAGGCGTTGCCGATTTGCAACAGTTAAAAAACTAACAACCTGATTACCCCACATACATATTTTATGAGTTTTTTTTACTCAGAGGTACCACTGCAGGACTTGGTTGTGCATTAGCAACAAAAAGTTTAATTTGAGCCTGAGAGGGTTAAATTACACATTGGACTGTACAGGACACAAACTCATCTGTAGATATAGTCATATGAAAAACTAAGAAAACCCTTACTGTTTCCACAGAAATCATGAAGGTAAACAACACCTGCTAATTCAATGCACTCGATTAACTGATCATCAGCTAGGTTTTGGCATTTTGCTGGTTTGGAGCATTTGGGTGTGAATTAACAAAATCCCGAAATGTTCCCAGGAGCAGACGTCCCACCAAATTCACCCCGAGGTCAGAGAAATTTCACAAAGAGCTACATCTCAGACTGCACAAGCCACAGTTATTGGATTAAATGTTAAAGTTCATGAGAGTACAACTAGAAAAATGCATCTTTCACCATCTTACAATGCTCTGATTGCAGCCATTTCCCCAACTCTCTGTGAATGGCATTCATGTCCATTGATCAATGGTCTCTGATCAGTGGTTGTTGATCAATGGTCATGACAATTTGCATATTAGTGGTCAAGAAACTGACCTCACAGCCCATTGTTCATTCAGTGGGCTAGTTTCAGTCGTTGTGCAAAGGTGCTATTTATAAAGTTGGGGAAACTTGAGACTGAAGAAGCCCCACTGAAAACGTTACGTTCAGATGAACAGAATCAACTTTTTGTGATTTCTTTACGTGGATGATTGAGCATGCATCAAGACAAAGAATGTTGCAATGGCACAGTTAAAACCACAAGCCAACTGAAATAAGTGAACTGTGCATAAAACAATACCCATGAGACTACATTATCTTCTTCATATGGCTGTAAATGCAAAAACAATACTGTTTCCCAAGTACGTTTAAAGACAGAGTCTATATGTGGCATATAGACTATGTTGCTCCTACATACTGGCACATTGTCTCGGACAGACAATGTGCCAGTGTGTAGGAGCAACATGAGAGTTACCAGCAGGTGGTTAGAGTAGATGGTAGCAGTACAAACTACTCAACTCTCACAGCACAGACCAAGTTAGGTTTGCTGCCACACTCATCTCTGTGGAAAGGTTTGGGCAAGGTTTAGGTTTATCGATTTCATCGATTTCAAGGATTTCACTGATCTCACTGATTTTTACTGAATGGAATGCTTGAATAAAAGCAAAAGGAGTATTCAGAAGATCAACAAATGAAGAAAATCTAACTTAAACAATGAGGTTATTGATTGACAGGGAAGAGCAGACCACAGATACTGAAGGGCAGTGCCAGGGATGATGAAAGAGGGATGCAAGAAGAGGAGAAGGGCGAAGCAGCTGCACGGGAAAGTTTAATCATCTTCACCTTTACCTCCTCTGACCTTGCCCTCTCCCATTCTCTCTTTTTCTTCTTTGCTGTGATCTTTCTTTCTCTTCTTTTGAGATTTGTTGTTTTCCTCTCACTTTCCTTTCTGCCTGCTCCTGTCACCTACATTTCATTTCTCCCATTGCACCACCCTCTTTTCACTTTCTTCTTTCTGCTCAGCACCATTTACCCTCCGCATCCATGCTTTTTCCTCATCTCTTCCTTCCTTTTCTTCTGTCTTTTCCTTCCCTCTCCCTTACTTCATCTTCTTTCTTCTCTTTCCACCCCCAGTATTTGCTCTGCTCTCCTCCCACTTTTCTTCGTACGTCTCCCCCCAGCACTTTTCTTTCCCCATCTCTCCTCTCATGCTCGCCTTTGTCTCAATCCTATTTTCTTCTTTCCCTTTCGCTCATATTTCCATCCTCCTTCTCATCTCCCTTTCCTCGTTCTATCTCCCCTTTTCGCCTACAGTATGTCCTTACCTCCTCTCCTTTATTCTCCCCATATCCACATGTCCTCCCGTTACTCCTCCCCTCTCCTCCTCCTCCCTGGAATCAGTGGTGTGGAACAATTCAGTATTAGCTCTGAAATTAGCAGCAGTCCCTCGTTAAAGACTTGGCAGGAGCGCACACACACACACACACACACACACACACACACACACACACACACACACACACACACACACACACACACACACACACACACACACACACACACACACACACACACACACACACACACACACACAGTAGGCAGTGTTAATGGTATAAAAGCTGCTGCCACCTCGGAGACACAAAATTACTTGAGCCCCTATTTCTCTTCATGTCTTTATCATTTCTTTTTTTTTTCTCGTACAGCAATCTGTCTGCCTCTTCCTCTCATCTCCTCTTTTCTTTTCCTCCATCACTCTCTCTCATCTCCATCACTTCCCCGCTCACTTCCTGTATCTCTCCTTGTCCTCCTATAACCTTCAAACAAAGAGACAACTCTCTCTCTTTCTCTCTCCTCCTCCTCTCTGGCCGACAGCCAGCAGACAGTGAATGAGTCTTCCTCCCCTGACAATCTCCATCATCATCCTCTTTCTTTTCTTTTTCTCTCTCCTTCTACTCTTTTTCACACACCTCCTTCCCCCTTTCCTTTTAATATCTCTATTCTTGCCATTTTTTCCTTTCCTAATACCTTACCACCTTAAACCATTCCTTCCTTCCTTTCGGTCCTCTAGAATTGGCTTTTCTTGTCTCTCCAAAGTTTCTCGACATTCTTTTAAATATTTTTTTGATTGCAGCCATGGCCTTTGTCTTCTCTTTTCTGCTCATCTGTCTTACCTTTCCAGCCCTCTCACCTATCTCCTAACTTCCACTGCTACCACTTGCTTGCCCCCTCATGTGACGCTCCCTTATGCGAGACTCTTATTGGCAATGTCTTCTAAAGGCATTCTAATGAAAATTATTTATAACACTAGTTCCTGATCTGTTGCTGCGTAAGATTTTCTTAGGTTGAATGTTTATTTTTGATTAGAGTGCCAAGAGAACTGAAACAGATGCACTGGCATTGAAATACAAAGGTACTATAAAGTACTCTTCTCAGAGTAGAGCATGAACTTTCCTCATTATATTCAAAGAAATGTATTTTGCCCCTTGGTTTCCCCATCGCTTTTCATGAATTTGATCATTTTTAGATAATTTCCACATGACATTATTGCTCAAGTGGAATCACACTCACACATGCGTGCACGCACACACACACACACACAGCAGTGTGGTGTAGATAACAACACGGTTGCATTGCTGGCCAAGGCAGAGTCAGGACCCGACAGAGGGATGCCTGTGTGTGTTTACGTGTGCACCATACGTGCTTGAGGTGTTTATGTACTTGTATGTGTGTGTGTGAGAGAGAATGAGAAGCAAAGAGGTATTTTGGCAGAATATCGCACGCACACACACGCGGAGTGTGGGGTAACCTCTCCACAGGCCTCTGAGCTCTACAGCGTTAATTAGTTTGGCACTGGAGTCAGAACAACATACCTTTGGCCTACAACACTCCCCTACATGCACGCACATGTGCAGCCAAACACACACACACACACACACAATCACATCTATACGGCACTACAAAGAAACAAGAAAGTGTTGCACGCTGTTCCTGATGTGAAGCTGGAGAACATATACGCCCACACAACTATCATAGATGGCTGCATTCCACTGCCTGCTTCTGTGGACGATGGGTTCCTACCACAGCTTGCTGGGATACTTTCTCTGCTATTTCAAATTAACATGCTGGTGAAAGGGATGTTTGTTTAGGCATTGCAGTAGTGAAAAAAAGACCTAACTCTGGAGATAAGCTGAGAGCAGACTCTCAGAAGAGGAAGGGTTTGCAGCCGATGTTATCAGGTTATACAATCATGGCTGAAATAGCAGAAAGATGCAGAAGAAGAAAAGGTGATACGAACACAAATAAACAATTACATTGAATTGAAAATTGACCCTTTTCCTCTTCTTTGATCTTTTGAGAAAAACTTTCCACCTTATTTTGCTACATATATTTGGAAATATGAAACCAAATGTATCCATTAAAGTAAAATAAAAAAATAACACTCTTGCTTATATTTTTTATTTTCTGCCAAAAAGCAAATGTGACTAAAGGTTTGGGAATCACATACAGAACCGTCAAAAACCCAGACAGGACCCTCTGATCTAACCTAATCTAACGACACAGATCACTACTTCTCAAATAAAGTCATACTAAAACTGCAGGTACACAAAAGTACACCTGGACCCCGCCCTGCAACCATCTCATTTGCCTGCCGAGTAACGCAAACGCAAAGAGACACAAACAGACACACATCTGTTGGGTGCCACCCTGCCAGCATCCCCGGCAGTGATTGATCAAAGCAGGTTACAGCAGCCTGGTGCTGAGGCCAGGCTGCAAACCACACACACACACACACACACACACACACACACACACACACACACACACACACACACACACACACACACACACACACACACACACAATTCTGCCCAATGCAATTAATCAGTGTCTGAACAGTCCATGCAAAGAAGTTATGGTTCCACTGACTTCAGTAACTAAAACAGTCCTGACTCAGCTTGTAGATGGTTTGGGAACTTATATGGAAAAGTAAAATCAGAGTCCCAACAAGTTAGGGAACCTGGTATCGTGAAAACACACACACACACACACACACACACACACACACACACACACACACACACACACACACAGTATTGGCTTCAGGCTGTTTTTCTACAGCAACCTAAAGGACATCTGCCTTACGTCCTTAACAATGCACCAGCTCCCAGCTTGTGGTTTACAGTCTAAAAGTGGACTGCTGGCAAGTTGTAGTCACATTACACATTGTGACATATCACCTCTCACAGTAACATATTTAACTTACAATCATCCAGGAGCTGCATACTGACAAAAACAGCAGTTATTATATTTCAGTTGAAACTTCCAATATAGGTCAATTTAGGGTAATCTGCATGGCAAGCTCAAGATGGACAGACATTATAGAAAATGATCAAACAATCTTCTTTGAGTAAGCACTTGGCAACAGTAAGAAGACCGAAACAAGAACAGCAAGTGTTGCCACTTGGCAACCAGCTGGGTAACCCCTTCAGGCACTTGTTTGGAGAGTTATTTTGAAAGCTCTGTTGAATAAGACAGATCCATACTTTGATTTGAATGTTCACCGGGATATTTAAAAAATGTATAATTATAGAAAAATCTGTAAGAAAAAAAAATAGGACTTCTTCAAAATGTAGTGACTTTGTTCCAAAAAAGAAAAAACTCATACACACCAAATATGATTTATATTCTCTTGCTGCAGTCCTTCAACTCGAGCTTCTAACTGTACAGTTCATGCCACTAATCGATCCCTGCTCTGTTGTTCATGTGAGCCTTGAATATTTTAAACGAATATTGACATCCCGAATTAAAAGTTTAAATCCCACATTGAATGTTAAACACTGATATAAAAACGTGCACAGCACCCAAACGGCAATACATCATACCTAAATGTTTATCATCAAATGTCAAGTCGAGTCTGTCTTTTTCTACCCGGACACACCGCTCTCTTTGTATTTTCCAGAGTTCCTCTCTTGCTCCGTGTGTGTGTGTCTTTGTGTGTCGTCCTCTCTGCCAGAGATCTTGTTTGTACAAAGCAACAGAAAGATGAATAATTGATGCTGGACGCAGTTCACAGCACGCTCTCTCTCTCACTCCAGCCATCCTACACCTCACTTTCCCATACTTGCTAACTTCCCCTCCTGTTATTGTTATTGTTGTTATTGCCAGTGTCAATAATCATAAAAAAAATAAAATAAAAAAGAAATAGCAAAAACACACACGCCAGGTTAGCTTCAAGAGAACAGAAGGGAGAAAGGTGATTGGTCCACAGCCATGTAAACCCATACACACATTCCTGCTGTATATGAGACCACGGGAATATCAAAGTATCATAAATCACAAAGCAGGACAGATATACACATGTGTAATGTGTGCGACCGCTCTTTATGCAAACAGATTGATAGTACTTGCTGTACTGTTGTTCTATGACAACCCACATAATATTGGGGCAGCTAATTCAGAACCAGCTAGAAGCACTAAGTAAAGGAAACTGTTACATTAACTAGAGAGCTGATGTGGAGACCAATATATATTTTGAAATATTTCCATCCATCCATGGGAAATGGACTGATGCTTATATAGCACTTTTCTACTTTCTCGGAGTACTGAAAGCGCAACCCAATCACGTTCTCCAGGAATACTGCAGACTGGAGGAGCCAGGGATCAAACCACCAACCTTGCGACCAGTAGGAGACCTGCTCTACCTCCTGAGCTACAGCCACTCCGTCCGTCTGTCCATCCATCCATCTTCTGTTGTTTATTTAGGTTTGGGTGGTCGGGGCCAGCATCAGACAATTAGAAAGTTAAAAGTCAGCTAAACTACACAATTGAACAGATAAATAGCTTGTGTGTGTGACTAGGTAAAAAACTAGTTGGAGATCTAGCCCTTGTTGTAAGAGACCTGGGGTTTAACACAGCACAGATCACCTAATCCCTGCATAAAGGCCAGCAGATGCATTTCTACACATTCAACTGGCAGATCTCTATTTGAACTGCTGAAGTCTGCCAACAGTTACTAGGCATCAGCAAGCCACTTTGCAACCCACCTCCATCCCAGCTTCATATCCACCTTTCATTATGTGTCTGACTTAATCAGTATTATATTTTTTGTCAATGATACTAATAGATGTAGGAAGGAAAAAATATTAAAAACAATGTGGCAACATAAATGAAAGCAATTGGCAGAGCCAAGGGATCGCAACACCAACCCTCCAATTAGGCAAAGACCTATTCTATTTCCTGGACCACAGCCACCACAACAATGCAGTTGGCAATACAATCGATGTTGACATAAACAGCACAAGTCATAAAGCAAAAAGTAACAAAATATGTAAGAATAAGTATAATGTAAGAAGAGGAAAGAAAGGGAAACGTAATATAAAAAGGCATGAAGGAGAGTGGTACATGAGGAGGCAGTGAGATATGAAGGAATGAAGAGGAAAATTAGTGTGAGGAATATATTGGAGAGAGGAAGCAACTAAAAATGATAGAATGGGAGGGGAGTGAATAGAATGGCGGTTAGAGGCAGAATGAGAGGAGGATTTGCATAAATACCCCTTGTGCTTTTGTTGGTGCAATTAGCTTCAATAGCTTTTAGCTTTTCACATCCACAATGTCTCTGTGTGGGTGTCTTCATGAAGCGAGCTGCATGCTATGATATGCCTGAGTGTGGGGAATTAGAACCGAAGAGCTGGTTACATAGAGAGAGAGAAGAGTGGATCTTCTCTCTCTCTTGTAGTGTTTCACTACAAGGCCGGAATTCATAGAAGGACTACGTGGGCCATGCAGGGTCCCATGGGGCTAGCATGGACATTCAGGGCCATTTCTTTCTACAAGGGGCCTCAATATGAGCAATTATAACTTCAGACTTATTCCTACTCAAGGCCATATAGGGTCGGCAGGGTTTACTGAATAGCTCACACTGTGGGGCTTAGAGGAACTCGGAGACCACAGATTCTTTTCAGTCTTTTCATGCTATAGGCTTTAATGTAGCATAACAGTCCAGTTATGTCCCTCGCAAACCAACGTGCACACAGCAGTTTTATTCTGAACTCTCAAAAATGGCACACAGTCTTCACTGGCAGGCGTAGGTGCTCAGTTTTCAGATTTTGGATCCCTATGAAAACAATGTACTGCAGGTGGTGCAAATTATTTAATCATAGCAAAAACTAAAACATCTACTTTCTAAAAATACTGCAAGGGGTCCCCTGAGTTCCTGGATATTACAGGGTGTTGTTAAAGGAAGGGGTGATGCAATGTAACAGTAAAAATGCTACTGTTGCAACATTTTTGAAATGCATGTCTATCATCAAATTGAAATTAGCTTATAGTTAAAGAAAATCCAAGTTTCAAACTTTATTATACTTTTGTACTATTTCAGTCAAATATAATTTTATAATTTACATCCTACATAGCGTCTCATTATTATTTTTTTTTAATGGGACTGCAAATTAGGTAAACTAAGCCTAAGTTTCAAAATATGCTCCCAAAGGGACTGAAACTCCCCCCAAAATACTTTGAATAAACAATTTCATGTTTTTGTCTGGCTCACGCTGTAGCAGCTGCAAACATGTTTCTGCATTTTTAATTATCTCGTCCTTTCAATCCCTCTTTTTTTCCGTCTCTCTCTCTCACACACACACACACACACATACAAAATCAGTGCATATGTGTGAGTTTGAGTTCTTAATCATGGCAGGACCTGGCGGACTCACTGAAGCTTCCAACAAACCAGCCGGCCTCCTGCCTGACCTACAGACACATTACCACCTCTCCTGGCCAGATGGACCTGTCTGTGTGCCCGTGTGTGTGTGTGTGTGTGCATTAGCGTCTGATGCGCGTCCTTGAATGAAGACGTGATGGTCAAACTATGTGTGTATCCATGTGTGATTGCGTAAATGAGAATGAATGTGTGTGTGCTAACTAACTGGACATCCCATCAGCAGAGCATCTGTGATTTCAGCTCTCCAGAGGGAGTTCCCTGTCAGCCAGACAGGTTTATATGCCCACCGGCACGACAACAGGATTGGGCAAGAGTCTTAGAGAAAGAACATCGGGGGCAAAGAGAGAGAGAAAGAGAGCGAGGGAGACAAAAAGACCATCTGAAAGAGGAGAGACAGAATTGCCTTTTGTCCAGCAATGATTAAGAACTTAAACCAGAAGGTGAGAGAAAATTTGTGTGTGTGTGTTTGTTTGTGTGTGTGTGCACTGGTATCAGCAGTCTCCTGGAGAGGAGCTGGACTCTGTTTCAGTCTGGAGTTGCCCTTGGCGAGAGGCAGCATGCTGGGGTGGGTATCTTAGTATCCCCTCAGCTTGCTGGCTGTTGGAGTATTTCCTAGTGGATGAGAGGGTTTGTTCCCTGTGCCTTTGGGAGAGGGAATGGGTCCTGACTGTCTGCGCTTATGTGCCAAATGACAGTTCAGAGTACCCAGCCTTCTTGGAGTCCTTGGGTGGGGTACTTGAGGGTGCTCCACCTGGGGACTCTGTTGTCCTACTGAGAGACTACAAGACTCGTGTGGGCAATGACAGTGAGACCTGGAGGGACCTCCCCATTCTACGAGATCTTCAACTGGCAGATTTTGGGAGGGTGAGGACACTGAGGCAGTTAAACAATTCCTTGGTGGCAGCGCCTCGTGGGTGGATGAGGTCCACCCTGAGTTCCTGAAGGCTTTGAATGTTTTAGGACTCTCTTGGTTGACACACCTCTACAAAGTTGTGTGGAGATCAGGAGAGGTACCTCGAGTTTGGCAGTACAGGGTGTTTTTTTTCCATCTTTAAGAAGGAGGACCGGATGTAGTGCTCCAATTACAGGGGGCTCACACTCCTCAGCCTTCCTAGGAAAGTCCATGCAGGGGTGCTGGAAAGGAGAGTCCATCCATTAGTCGAACCTCGGATAAAGGAGAAACAATATGTTTTTGTCCCAGTAGAGGAACTCTGGATCAGCTCCTTACCCTCTCTTCCACGTGGGCAATCTCAGAATGTCATCTCTGCTTTTCGCAGATGATGTGGTTCTGTTGGCTTCATCTGGTGGCAGCCCACTCTGGGTCAGCCCCAAGTTTAAGTATGTTTCATGAGTTCACGAGTGAGGGGAGAGGGAGATCAACAGACAGATTGGTGCTGTGGCTACAGTGATGTGGATGCTGTACCACTCCATCGTGGTGAAAAGAAAGCTGAGTGTAAAAGCGAAGCTCTCAATTTACCGGTCGATGTATGTCCCTACCCTCACCTATGGTCATGATCCTTGAGTAGTGACGGAGAGAACGAGATCGCGAATACAAGTGGTGGAAATTAGCTTTTGTCTGAAGTGTGGCTGGCCTCTCCTTTAGAGATAGGGTGAGGAGTTAGGCCATCTGGGAGGAGTTCAGAATAGAGCCAGTTCTCCTCCACATCAAAAGAAGCCAGTTGAGGTGGTTCGGGAAACTGGTTGAGGTTTTCTGGGCATGTCCCACAAGGAGGAGGCCCTGGGGCAGACCCGGGACACCCTCCAGAGGTGTCCCAGAGATTATATCTCTCAGAATGGGAACACAGGCCACAGGAGGTGGCGGCCGGGGAGTGGGAGGTCTGGGTTTCTCTGCTTTGGCTGTTGCTCCCGCGCCCCGATCCTGGCAGAAGCAAACGGATGGATGGAAATATGAGAGCCTTGATTTCTGCTAACAGAGAGAGCTGAAAGCAGCCTGGAAGTGTGTCGTTCAGGTGTTTTGTTGGTCCATAAGTCCAACAGCCAGAGTGATCCCTTTAATGTTCATCTTGTCTTTATTAGACATTAATCTTAATCTCCAGACAACCTAACAATAAAAATCATCCCAATAATTGGTTATTTCTGAGATCACATATATTAAACCAAGAAGTATCAGGCTTCAGACTGACCAAAGGAATCAGATTTCCCCACTTTCCCAGAGGACCCTGATGATGTCCTGATGATTTAAGATAAAAAAAAAAATCACCTAGAGTCCAGACAGTCTGTATGGCATCACATTTTGTTCATCCACCTCCAGACATTCCATATCTTAAATGTATGCACTGAGTTTTTACCATTCAGTCCTCTTCCTTTTTGCTTCTTTATGCTTATCGGTTATCATCGGTTCCCCGTTGCAGACAAAATTAAATTGTGTTTATGTTTCCATTTACTTTGTATGTATTCAACTTTAAAATAGTGCCTCATCATTCTGTCACATCACAGAGCTGTGATACGTGGAAAGACTTTCAGAACAGCTAGTCTGACTCCTAAAGGCCTCAAAACTTACAACAACACACCTAATTTGCAAGGAAAATAACCATAGACTGTATATAAAAGATGGATGCAGCCACTGGGACTTCAACCACTGGTTTGTGTAGTCTTTCTATTAGGCCACCAGATGAAACTGTCGGCTGTTGTTTTGTTTTGAAATCAGGTGTATCTGGCCAAAAATTAAACGCATGCGCCGGCAGCTAAGCTAAGCAGTTAAGTGACTTGTTCCGCGGTAAAGAATACACTGTGATACTAAAATTAGCAACTGAGACTATAAATGTTTGCTGACATCACAGAAAAGGAAGCCCCGAGTGCTGTTTTCCAAAAGACATCCTTTTGAGGTCAGACGTGTGGTACCCCACTGCCCATTAGATAGCATGCAGATTTAAGGCACTTCCTGAGTAGCAAACCTTTTTAGACCAGGAAGCTACATTAACCTGTTACATACAGCCTATGAGAACAGGTAGTCGTCAGAGGACGACTCAAGTGATATGTGACAGCACTTTGACATGTATAATAGAAAGGACCATAGAAGGGAGACTGAATAAAGATTAGAAACAGACAACTGACTTTAGCTGTCTGTGAGATATGTGAGCACAAATGTTTTTCAAAGAAAGTAACTATCATTAGAAAACCAATGAAGGAAATTTCACAAACTAACAGAAATCAACTTCTTCATTCATATTATAATCTATGGAGGACAGTTTAACATTAGCAAACTAATTAGGGGTTAGTCACCATTTGAATTTATACACTAAGCCAATTAGTAAATTACCAACAATGATAACAACACACTGTAAATCATCTGCTCACCAACGAGGCTGTGTTTTTATTCAGAGAGACCGTTTAACTGGGCAGTAAAATGCCTCTTTATACATTTCACCCTGTTTGGTTTTCAATTCCAGCTAATGCAGTCACACTGCCACAATAAAAACTGTGGAGCTGATAATTAAAGGACTCCATAAAAAGTCTGCTTTAGTCAGACAGAATGAGCTGCAGAGTGTGTTTGGCTAACAGCATCAGTGATTGATCCGCCTTAAAAAAAAGCTCTAAACTGGTTTCATGAGAACAACAACAAGCACAATCACTGAGAGTGCAGACGGCTGCTACTATTACTGGTGCTTGTGTTGTTAATGCTACTGATACCGCTGATAAACAGCAGTGTTTGGAAGACGGCACTGGTGATCGAGCCAAACTAGTTTAATGAGGACATGAAACAGACAAATAGTTTGGTAATATTTCACATACTACTGCTACTAACTGAGTACCTAACAGATGGATGTGAAAAACAAAATCAAAGAGAGCTACAGACTGTATATAAAAGAAGGATGCACACTCCAATTTGAAAAGTAAAGCCAATGCGTAAGTCCTTTTAACGTTCATTCCTACTAATAGCCAGCAGGTGGCGATGCCTGTGAGTGGAAAAAGAAGTCTGATTTTATAGAACCTTGTGAGAAAATAAGTTATGACATTAGTAAAGACCTCCCTCATAACTGTGTGGTTGTAATTGCTAGTTTCAATTCTAGCAATTAAGAAAAAAAAGGGCAGGGAAGGATGTTTTAGGGAAGGATGGGTAAAATCTTCCCTCAGAGGGAGAGACTGATGGGCTTACAGTAAACTAAAACCAGAAGGTGAACAACTGAAGAGAAACATGACATATAGAATGCTACCCTGAGGTGTAATTGGTGAGTTTTTAGGTTCAGTACCGTAGTGTGGTGGACAGCTCTGCTACCTCACAGTATGAAGGTCCCGGGTTTGAATCCCCCATGTGGTTTGGGCCTTTCTGTGTGGAGTTTCCATGTTCTCTCTGGGTATTAGGAAAATGGCTCGCTGGCAGTTCACTTTAAAATATGAATCTTGTCTCATATTCATTAACGTTCTCTTAGAAAATTCTGTCAGTTGGGTGTCCAATCTGGTAGCCTAATACACACACACACATATATATATATATATATATATATATATATATATATATATATATATATATATATATATATATATTTCTCTTTTTTTAAATAGTCCATGGGGCAAAAAGTTATAACAGAAAACTGAAAAACCCATTTGTACAAAAATTCATGTTTATAGTCGTGTAAAACGCTAAATTCTTAAACTGTCATTGAAAAAGGATACTTACAGGGCCACTGCTACTAAACTCTAGCCAAACATGACAGTTATAACAATCACTAGCAGTTAATATAAATCCAGCTAATTATCAACACTGAGACTACCCGAACTGGTACAATTCTTCAAAATCTTTGAGTGACACTGTAATTTCTATTGGTACAAATTATAATACTATAAATTCTATTACTGTTAAATTACTGCAATACCAGTAGTGCTATGCAAGAATATAGTAACTCTAAAATATGAGAATTCCATGTGCAGTTTGGTTTTAAATCTAATGTATATATATAATAGCTTAGTCACTGCTCTTACTTCATGGAACATGGAACTATTATGCTGACAGTAATACCCTTGATTATTTCAACCTTTACCTTATCCCGGTTTGCAAGTTAAATCTTCTGCAGCAAGTGGACCATAACTGGAAGAAATGGGCTGAGATCGTGCCAAGAAGCAGGGGGCGGGTAGAGTGACGAGGGTGTTAATCACAATGGGAGATATGGGAAAGAGGAAAGAGTGGCAGATGGAGGAAGTGAAGAGAGGGAGCAGTTTCCAAATGCAGCGTGTCTATCAGACCATCATCCAACAAATATACTTTTCACGATGAACGAGGAGCCAATCTGAGAGCGTTTCACAGTTGAATCTCCTCAAAACTGGGAGATGCAGGCGGGAGGACGACCTTACAGCCTTTCTGCCTCTTTTTTTTCTGTCTTCCCCTCTATCTGTCAACCAAAGGGTCAAACAAAAGCGGCAGTTAAAGTCCTCCCGTTTTTGTTTTTGTTTGTGCTCCATTTTGTCTTCTTGTTTTCTGTCACTGTCTGACTCTTTCACTAATGACTGATGACTTGTAATCTTTTAGAATGTCTAGAGATTACTTCGAACAGCATTCAGAAAATCAATTGCTATTTATATATGACTTCCAAGCTTCGTGGCTTATCTAACAAATACTGAGGCTGTCAGCCTGCACACATAGACTCAGATTTAGGAAGTCTGAGTAATAAGACCTTTACACATGGAGCATGTGGCAAAAAAATGATGAAAATTCTGATTTTTTTCACGCAAATGTGTCCTGTAATGTAGTTACGCAGTAAAGGCATTGGGATTTACCAAGAAATTCATCCTCATTTAACTTTTAAACACATTACAAAAAAAAGAAAGTCGATATCAAGCGATGATGAGTCGGTCCTGATGTTTCTAAACAATAAAAGGAAGTAATGGAGATTCCAGGATTATTCAGTTCTCATGAGATGATAGCAGCAGGGAGAATTTCACGGTTTGATCCACGAGTTGAAGCTGTATCACAGCCGCTTTTGTACATATGTCAGGATGTCAGTGGGGCAGTTTGAGCTCTTGTTGGCAGAGTTAGGACTACTTTTGAGGAGCCAGAGAATTCATTTCAGAGAGCCGACTGACCCAGAGCAGCGTCTAGCTGTTCAGTATGTCTGAGGTAAGACAGGATTATTTTACTATTTTTTTATTATTGTTTATTCAGTACCGATGCACATATTGAGCTATGAGTGGACAAGCGCCAAAATGCAGTGTTCTGATTGGTCAGTCAGTCCAAAATTATAATTTTTTTTAGCACAAGGATATTCTTTACTTTATGTGTCTGGTGTGTAAAGGCCTTAGGAGCGCCGCCTCAGACCACACACCAAAAATATAATATAAATATAGTGTCAAAAAATTCTAATATATCCTAATATTAATAGTTAATTAATTAATACAGTAATCATTTTCACACTTCCCAGAATAAAAACAGTGCAATCTTTTAGTTGTAGCAAACATGTTGCAGTTTAATTTGTTTTCTGTCAAACTCAACCCTTGTTTCTCCTTCTTTCTCCTAATATATATATATATATATATATATATATATTTTTTTTTTTTTTTTTTTTTTTTTTTTTTTTCAGCTGTACTAATATAAAGCAAATTAACCATCGAAAAAAGACTCTTGTACAAGTTCTTCACATCATTTCTTTTCAGACCCACTAGAGTAGACCAGGGTTTTTTTTTAAAGAAAACATTCTGTGCAAAGAAAAAAAAAAGAAGACAGACAGAAAAAAGATTTGAACATGTTTCTGTTAGTCCTAGCAAGAGATCAAAAAGACCACAAGCACCATAAAAACACAAATTATCCCCTTAAAAAAAATAAACCTGCATGCACGGTTAATTAGTGCTAACTCCAGGCAGCGCTGCAGCCGCTTCGCCTCCCCAAAGTCTCTGACAGCCGACCGCCAACGGCCTCCCGCGCCCGAGCCGAGCATATCTGAATCCAATTAAAAGTTAGAGATCACGTTCGGCTTCAAATCGTAAATGATGTGCAAAACCATACCACTTCAAAGGCGGCTGGAACTGAAATCAAAGGCATAGGTGTGCGAAGTCCTCAGGTGAGCTTGCTGGAGCTAATGGCCAGAGTTTGTTTTTTGGAGTGTTTATGTATGAAGCTCACATACAAAAAAATACAACCCCCCCCCCCGCATTCATTTTCAGGCACCAAATCAGGCAGACAGGTGGGGGGTGCTGGATTTTGGAGTTTTTACGTAAGAGCTTTCCTCAGGTTGGATTTTGTTTATCACAAACAGAGGCAGACAGACAGTCTGCAGTAAAGCATCGCATGGTGAATTATGTTTCTCACATAGCTTCCTGCATCCACATTTCATATCATCATGACATCAATTCATCAGCACACCTCTCTCTGGATCCCACTGGCAGCATTTTTTACTTTTTCTGTCCTTTTTTTTTTTGCACTTTGCTGGTTTTGACCATTTTAAAGAAACTAAGAAGAGAATTTAACACAACACAATGCAGATGTAAAAGGGTTCAGTTCTCGTGATGATTCCACAAAGACTTTACAGCGAACCTGGCGATACCTTTAAAACTTTACAGTGAGTTTAGCTTGTTATTTAACTGTCCCGCTACATTGCAACTGTTCTGGTTCACTTTAACTGCTCTCATAAAGCCATTTTCTGGCCACAGCAAGCAGAGAAAAAGCTTTAAAAAGCCATTTTACACTACCTGCTCCCTATAAATCAAAGACAAACTCAGGGGAAGAGCAAGCCTTTTTTTCCCCCCAGTAGCTGGTAGGGACCAAAAACAGAGCTAAAAGAGACTGAATAGCAATCATTCATTCATCAGCCAGGCAAGAACATGATGCAACATCAAAGATTGTGTTGCTGTAATTGCTGGATGCCACTGTTGACTAACAAGCTTAGCATATTAACCTAATATCTCTTATACTAATGCTGTACTCATGAACTGCCCAAAGTGGCCAAAAATGATAACCATCGTTTCCTTCTTCCACATAAATCTCTATAGTTTTGCCATCTTTAAATATGCTTTAAAATTAAAATTAATTTTCATATATATGACAACAACTAAACACAGCACTGTCTAGATGCTAGGTGGTGGTGGTGGTGGAACTGGGAGTATAGGAGACAGGCATTCATGTTTATTCATTCAGCCGTGAGCTGAAGACCTGCAAGGTGACTGGCTGTCACACACACAAATAAATGTATGCAGGTGCAGGAAAAGACAAACACTCACACATCTGGCCTGTCTATCACCTTGGATCAGGGAGATAGAGGGAGAGGTGTGTGTGTGTGCTTGAGTTGTGACAGAGAGTAAACAACAAAAGCAGCTTTTTCAGTCAACTGCTGGCACGGCTGCTACACGGTTTACAGCAGTTATTAGTTAAACCACTACTTACCAAAACATCTCTCTGTCTTTGTCTCCTGGTTTTCTCTGGTTTTCTCACACACATATGCATTAAACTGGCAGGTGAGTGTTTACCGCATCATGTGTGCATGAGGCACTTCTGAAACTACCATGGAAGCTGCGTTACACACTGCAGTATCTCTCACTTAATTTATACATTTGCAAGACTTCATGATTAATTGATTACTGGAAAAGTACTCATCAGATCAACTGCCAATGAAAATATTTGCTAATTTGCAGCTCTAATAATTGCACCATTTTTACTCCTTCTCCTGCTATCTTTCCCCCTGCTGTCATCTCCTCCTACTCTGCTGTCTTTCTTCCACCCATTTCCTCTCTGTAACAGGCTTTAGCACCACTGTATAGAGTGTGTGTGTGTGTGTGTGTGTGTGTGTGTGTGTGTGTGTGTGTGTGTGTGTGTGTGTGTGTGTGTGTGTGTGTGTGTGTGTGTGTGTGATCTTGTTAATATTTCACAGTACCCTTACAGGCATGTGTGAGTTTATTAATTATGGCTGAAATGTGAGTCAAAGACGCTCATGAATAATAGCAGCCTCTGCTGCCTGTCAGTCAAACTGCTGCAGCGGCCAACAGCTGGATCATTACACACAGGTAGCAGAGCCACACACTGTAGGTGTGTTACTATTACTGCAGCTTCAGCTCCTGAGATGTTACAATGATTTGATTTTGTGTTACATGGCACTGTGCAAAAGTCTTGAGCCAGCTTGCATTTCCTTATAGTTTGCTTCCAAGGAGCCAGATTGTCTTGTGGTCTTGAGGAAGTTTTTCAGGATTTCTGAATCTTATTAAAGTTTTTTCTTTTGTGGCATTGCTGCTTTTCCACTTCTTTTTTGTAATTTAAACTCTTAACACTGACATTTGAATCACTTAAGCATAAAAACGGTACCTAACTCAAGGGATGAACAAGTGTCATGTCTATACATGACAGAAAAATTCATTTTGAATCTTATCTTCAGTCACTTTGTTACTAGCAGTCTGTCACAAAAATGCATACTTTGTTTCTACTACTTTTAAAATTTTCATGATGACAGGCATGAAATAGTATTTTTGCACTAATAACATGATTTAACATGAACATGATTAAACAAGAATTATACTGGAAATCAGTGAGAACAGGTCTGATGGAGCAATGATTCCCATCGTGAAAACCATCATCGGTATGTATGGAGGAGATCAGAAGAGGGGTACAACAGCGAGTGTCTACAGCTACCTGTAAAACAAGGTGGAGGCTCTGCCATTCATTTCAGGTGTTTGAGATCTGGTCAAAAGTGATGGATTCATAAATTCTGGCGTTAATGGTCTCTGTGAGTAAACAAGAAATAGTCCTTTTCTCTCAGGGATAGACCTATTCAAAATTTGGATCAGAGATTCAGAGTTTAGGTTTACAACACAACATTGATTTCTTCAAGGGATCTAAACAATGTAGCAAAAACTCATGAGTGAAGCCAACAACAAATGGTGAGCATTTCGAGGCATCCTACAGTATTTTAAGTTTTCTTTAGTGTGTTAACTGCAAACAGTGGTGCAGTGAGTTGGCATGAAAAAGGTCTACTGACAACTTCTCTCTCTGTTTATCACTCTCTCTCACACACACACATACACACACACACCCACACATCATGTCAGGGTTAATGCTTTCTGAGAGGGTTTTAGAGTACTTAACTTAGCATATTGTCATCAGCTTGATCGTCACTTCTCCGTGGTGTCTCGCCTGCTTCGAACTTTAAGTTGTGACGAGTGTTTCTTTTCCCTAAGAACACTTTTTACTTTTGTTACCACAAGTACAAAAGGAAAGTTCCAGAAAGCTCATCACTGACATTTGATGTTACGTAACTTCCTCAAAAAATAATTAAAGTAAAGCAAAATCTAATACGACATGCTGCAATTTCGAGATAAAATATAAATCAAATTAATTTTCAAAAAAGGCACAGTTGTATACAAAACAATTAAACAAAATGTTATGGAAAACTTTGTATAACATACAAAATGTTACAACCACTATAAAAAATACATTTCTATGTGAAGAAATACTATTCCTCCTGTTGCTTCAGTTATTACAATTATTAATTATAATATTAATATTACTTGAATTACTGTTATTACCATTGCTGTTACTGCTAATAATAGTGCAAGCCTGAATATCTAAACACATATCATATCTCTTTAAAACTCATCTATGCATGCATTAACATGTATATTTAAGCACACATGCACAAACTAAATATAAGTGAAGAAGTGTGCTATCCACACACACCAGAGTACACGCTTCATTGCTGTACTGACAGAGCAGTTAATGCTCCGGGTATCTAAATCACACATTACATAGACCTGCTTGACTTAATTTGCCTTTGATCTTTTTTTTTTCTTCAAAAACACCAAATTACAAATTCTTGTTCTCTTGCGCTCTCTCCCTCTCCCTCCACGGCTGTCTCTCTTTCACTGGACAGAGCAAATGAAATTAATAAGGAGTACATCAGAGGCAGTGGCTGCGCTCTGGCTGTGGGCTTTCTCTGAATTGCTGCTGCCTCACCAGGAACACCAGATTTCTCCCACCGCCCACCCCGCCTCATGTTTTTCTTAATATATTTACACTAATTGAAAATCCACCATTCCTCGACAAACAATCTGAATTATTAATAAGATTTTTATCGCTCTGTCTGTCAGCACACTGCGCTTAAGAATGAAATATTAGCTTTCATGTGTTTAAAGTTAGTTACATATTTTTCATGCTGATTTTAACAGGCAGGTAAAAGCAAGTTTGTATGTGAGAAGGTATGAAGAGTTTTTGCCTGGAAAGTTCACAGAAGTTTGGTTCGGTACATTCAGTAAGTACAGAAGCATTTTAGTGTCTTAAAGTCCCAGAATCATAAAGCTGAGTTTGAAATCTATTGATCCACATTACTTGATACATTTTCCATTTTCTTTATCTAGAATTAATTGATCTTTCCTTAAAATAGCCAAGTATGACTGGAGGTCATCTTCTTTTAGTGTCACAAACACCTGAGCACAAGCCCCACAGGCTGCTCTGATTACACATACATTCATTGCAGCAGTAACACCAAAAATACTGTCTTTTCTCCTTTGCACACAAAAGTTTGAATTCACACAGCTAATAGAGATTTTATGGTGTCTATTCAGTAAGCTGTACAACATGATATCCCACTGTTAACGATCAACCAAGAGGATTAAGTCATAAAAATAAACTAATTAACAGACCAAAGAATGCTTACTAAAAACATATCATCTGCCTGATGCATCAGCTCTCAGCTCAGCCGTCTTTAGGTACATTTAATATGGCGACTAGCAGCACAAAACCATAAAAGAGAGGAAAAGATGCTCCATCTCATTATGTTTTTTTTTCCATTTCCATTTCCAAAAACCACAAACACAAAAAAGCACTTGAAATAAACTCTCCTCCTCTGAAGAAAGCGCAGCACATCAAGGGTGCTTTTTGTATGCTATGTTAGGTTAAATTTAACAACGGCAAGACCATAGACTACTCTCATTTGTAAAACAAACAAGGAGAACGTTTGTTTAATGTGGAATTATGCTAAACTACACTTCAGCTCAACAGGTCTGTTGCATGGATTCTGTTCTGTGGAATTTAAATTAGATTAGAGAGAAAGTGAATTCAGATCCTTTAAAAACTGCAAGAATTCAAATCTCCAAAAGCGCCTCAAATAACACTGAAAGGTATGACTGATGATTTCTTTCTTAAAGTAACAGAGAGTGGATCTGTTTTGTGGGTGAAGGAAACAAATATCCTATGAGCCTTAGTTCCTTTGCCTCTCACTGTCTCAACATTACAGTTTTTCTCAAATGCTAAAACACATGTCACAAACGTTACCACCAGGTCCCCCAATGTCCAAACACAACACCCTTCTCTAAAGCTACATAAACACAACCACACCTTCCCACTGCAAAACTCAAACTCCCACACCAAGAGAGCAGCTCGAAGCTGTCAAAACTATAAACACTATACACAGCATTACACACTACAGCAAAACAATTGAAAACACAATGCTCAATTTGTGAGAAGGTTCTTTGTTTCATAACTGCCAATGCATATTTTAGAAACTATACAGTAACGGATCGTCGTAGATCTCTGCAGAGGATTAGGCATTTAGATTTGTGAGTTTCATATGAGTAGTATAAATCTATAGAAAATCCTGCATGTACGTACACTACTGTAACACAACTCAATGCAAAAACAGAATCTATTGCACACAACAGTAATCTTGAAAACATGAACAGGGTGTGAAGTTTTTTTATTTATGTTATTCACACCACACACACACCACAATCACTGTGCGGCATCATGTCGCTGAGCTGTTGCTCGCATCTCGTCCGTAATGATGGTGCGAGGTTGTCTTGCTCTCCCTCCTGGACCTTCTCCTCTCCCATGTTGGCCTTCTCCTCTTCCTCGTTGGTTGCTCCTCTTCCTCCTCTCATTTGAACTCCTCTTCCTCATTGGCCTGCTCCTCTTCTTCCAGGGCCAGCTCTTCTCCCTCCTCTGCATCAAATTCCTCTTCCCCTGACTCTGCCTTCATCCATTGTGTTTGTTTGGAACCTTCAGCATACTGTGCACTCTGAACTTGCTTTTACATGTGGGTACAGCATTAGCAACAAGTGTCTTCAATTTTGAGTCATTGTGTGTAGTGAATGACGCCAGGTGTGTTCCCTGTGTTCAAAGATTGGTGACTGTGGCAAGCATTTTGCATCACATGGGCTTTCATTTGAGGATATGAGCAGAGTTGTTTTGCAACATGTGTTTTAGCAAGGAAAAATGTGTTAAGATTTATGAGTACAGAGGGTTGTGTTTTGTGAATTGTGTCTTCATGTGACATGTGTTTATGGTACTGGAATATGGTGGCTACATTTAGTAAATGTGTTTAGACTACTGGTCATTTGGGTTACAGGATTGGCTTTTGTGTTTTAACATTAGAGAAAAACTGTAATACAACTGAAGTAACTATATACAGCAACAACAAAAAAGCTGTGAGGATACTCCCTCCTCTCCTTAAACAGTTTAAAAGACACCTATAGGCACTCTAATGGAGCAAAACAGCAGGTTTTCTTCATGTGCACTGTGTCTCTCTAGTGCTCCTTCTTTCTCTGGGGGAAACCTCGCTGCAGTAACAAGCCTGTGCGATGCTGAAATAGTGCCGCGGGCAACAGCGAGCAGCGGCTCAGCGCAGGCAGGTGAAGACAGGGTGAAAGTCAAATCTTTTCACTGTAAACAAAAGCCCCAATATAAGCGAAAGTAAATAGATGTAGTGTGAATAAGAATGCTGGGTTGTTTGCTCGAGATTTGAGCGATTCTTTGCGGGCGCCACAGGTGGGTAGCTGTCCAATGAGGTGAGGGATTTGCTGTTATGAAGACGGATAGATGAGGAGAGGAGGGAGTTCTTGTGAGAAAAAGAGATGGGGAGAAAGGAGCCGAGATGCTATTGAACGTTTGTCAAAAATCTTAAAAAAGATGTCATTTTCAGCAGTTTCTCTCAGAGTGCTTTGGGACAAAGCCACATCACGCGTTGCCTCTCCGGTACATCACATGTCAAAGATGAGCTACACGCTGAGGCCTGTGCGAGAGGACTGAGGGATTTGTGGAAATAAAGAGTGATGTTCGCTGACAGGCTCACATGTGTTTGAGAGTCTAAAGAGGCCAAATAAAGAGTTCAGATGTTTATCTGCATGCTGCTTTGTGGTGTTATCCTCCAGGTACAGTGTAAGCCCAGTGGTGACAATAACTGCTTTGTGAAAGTGAAGCTGCCAGTAATCAAAATGGATGGGTAGGTTAGATTGTGGTGCTGTGTAAATACTGCACTCCACTGCTACAGCAGATACAAACTGATATTCCACAGGAAAGGTAATAAAAACACTAGAACAGGGAAGCATATTATTATAAGATGCCTTGCATAGCTGTGATTCAAAGACAAGAGATTTAATGTGCAAAAGTCAGTCTTCAGTTCTTTATATTTTTCTTTTAAGGAGCCAGACTTTCTTGGAATTTGTTTTAAGTGGTCTTGAGCAACAGTCCTCCAGGCTTTCGGATCGTCTTTCATTTTCAGTCAAGCCCTTATACCTGATCATTTTAGATGACCTTTTTTTTTAATTTAAGCTGTTTATGCATTAAAAAGTTACCCAAGTCAAGGGATTAACTAAAACATGCCAACAATAACAAACTTTGACAGCATATATCTGCTCCAACAAGGAGCTATTAGCCAAAAACCTGCCCAATCTCAGCATGGCCTGCAGAGGAGGACAAGTGGAGGACAAAAGAAGTGAAAGGTCTGAAATCCATCTACAGCAGATCAACAGTTTTGAAAAGTCATGACCTTAAGAAACAGAAAAAAACAATCCAGCAAAGACCAGACACATGACCTGAGAGCTGCATCTGGCCCTTCAGCTGATCCGTCTTCTGTTGGTCGGAACGTCATCGGAAGCGGTCTCAATGAAAAGGTCGCTGTCAAGAAGTCATTCTTAAGAGATACAGGGAGACAAGCCAGTGACATGCCAAATTACATAAGAACTGGACCAAAAATCAACGAAAATTGGTCTTGTAGGTCAAATTGTCATCAATATGTTTAGAGGAGGTACAACAGTGGGTGTCTGTGGCCATCTGTATAACATTTCGGGGTACATTTGAGCCAGTGGTGTTAGGATCCTATCAAATCTCTTGGAAACATAAATGAAGAAACATCAGATTTTAATCCATCGTGCAATATTGAAAAGCGTCTGATTGGTTGTGGCTTCAGGTTTTGGCACGACAATGATCCCAGACACACTTCCAGTGCAGTAATAAGAATGTTTAATGTGTAATGCCACCGTCATGGACTTGCCTGGCCAGAGCCTGGCCCTTAACATTATTTAAGCAGCGTGGGATCATCCTGACAGAGAATGGAAGAAAAGATACCCAACATCCAAAGAGGAGCTTTGAATAGTCTTTCAAGTCCTTGCAGACTATTAAAAAATTTACAACAACACTTGACTAGTTGAGACTAATTTGAAGAACAAAGGTGGTCAAACCAAATACTGAATTTTAACCTTTTTAGAATTTTACAAACTTTGTTTTATAGCAATATATGAAGAAATGAGAGGTTTGCAGAGCATTCTGGGTTGAAGACATTTATGCACTTCAGAGACTTCTTGAATGTAGCTTGTGATATTATTATTTCTGTATTTCTTCTACCAGTGCATCAGAAGTGCTGTTAAAAAAGAGGAACATTATATTTTGAGCAACCCACAGCACTGAGTCACATCATCTTATAATCCTCAGTTAAAGTAACACTGGCAAAGCCTGAAGCCTAAACTGAAGAAGATTTTTTTTTACCTCAAAGTTTCCCTCAACATCTGAAATCTGAGTTTCATCTTTAAAAAAGTACTTTTTTTTTTTTTTTTTTTTTTTTTTTAGTACTAATAGGTTAAATAAGGCTGATCTAGACTTGTATAAATACAAATATAGCAAGAATGGAAATTATTTTTAATAATCTTCCCAAAAAGAACTGATAATATGCAAAAAAAAAAAAGCTGCAACCCAGAGCCAAAGCTTCTAAATGTTTACTATCTCCGTTTGATTTCTTTAAGGTAAACAAGGTCTCAGGCAATATTAGCTAAAACTCATCCTGCTGATTCATTTCAAACAAACCTCATCAAGCATTCTGACTGTTGATTTCAGTGGCAATCAGACAGATGGGTCTCAAGATCAATGCTTTTGGACTACAAACATCACATCACGACTTCAAAAGATCTCTGCTCTTGCTCACTCGCTCTCTCTCTCTCTCTCTCTCTCTCTCTCTCTCTCTCTAACACACACACACACACACACCCTTTTCCCATGTCTAAATCTATACAATCCATTATTAACATGTTTCCTGCCAGACAAAGACACAGGTAGATGATAAAATATATTAAAAATAAAAGACATAGAAGAAAGAGTTAAATTATTGAATTTGGGTTGCTCTCATTGAAATAAAAAAGACAGAGATGGAGAGGAGAAGAATCTATATTGTGTTCTCGGGGAAGTGAGGGAAAAATCGAAGGAGAAAGTAGGTTAGAAAAGAAAGGCAAGGTGAGAGAAAGAGTGGCATCAAAGAGAGGCAGTTGAACAAAGTCAGCGACACGCCAGGAGTTGACTCATGCGACATGGGAGTGAAAAAAAAAACAACCAACTAACATCAGAACACGTCACACAACTGCTCAGACAGAGACTAGGAAACAAGGTGAACTTGTCGCAAGGAAGGAGGGAAGGAACGAATGAAGGAGAGAAGTTATGGAGAAAGAAAGCGATAAAAGAAGGAAGAAAGCTATACGAAAAGTAAGTGATGGAGGAGGGGATGAAGTCGAAGGAGGGGAGAAAGAAAGGAAGTGAAGGAGGAGGAAACAAGAAAAGGAAAAAAAGGTAGACAAAGGAAATACTAGAAGAAAAGGTTTAAAAAAAGATGTGTAAAAGAAACATCTGAAAAGAAAGTATGGAAAGAAAGTTTTGGGAATAATTAACAAAAAAAGGAGAAAAACACAAAAAAAGAAAATAAATGACCTAAGAGAACAAAGAAAGGAGTGAAAAATTAAAACAAAAACTGAAAATATAAAACATTTAATTCTGAAAGTAACAGAAAAAAGATCAGAAGGGGAAATATAATTTATAATGTTTTGAAGCAGAAAGAAAAAAACGGAAAAACGGACAGAAAGAAGGAAAAATGAGGAGTACAGAAATAGGAAAATGGTACGGCACTGAACAAGGTCGACAACTGATAGGAAAGTGAAGTGGGAAAATAAGAAAATAACAGGAGGACAAGGAGAAGAAGAAAAACAGGGAGTCATAGAGGATGTGAGAGAGAACATGACCAAACGTGGAAGAAGGAAAAAAGGAGAGAAAGAAAAAACAGAAAAAGAAGTGTGGAAAAGACAGGAGGAAGAATAAATGAACATACAACAGGAAAGCAGACACAGGAGAGAAGACTGAGAGAAGAAAAGGTCCAAGAGAGAGAGGAAAGCAAGAATGTGAAGTGGCAGAAGATGAAGAATGGAGAGAAGGATTCAAGGAAGAGGGAGAATAAAATTTAGGGGGATAACACACAGGAGAGGAGGAGGCGAAGGAGGATTTATGTGTTTTTAGAGCTGTCATTTTGAAGGACAGAGCAGGGGCGGAGCAGCACACATGCAACAGCTTGAATCTCTCTATCTGAATCTGCCTGGTTCTGTCATACAGTCCCTTTCATTCATGCTCACCATGTATGTTTACGTTGCCTCTACTTTTTGCATTATTCTGTTCTCATCGTCACTGCAGTAGCTACGTTCTTCATGCCTCCCATAAATTTCTTATGAATATTCTGCATAGGTGAGCCAGAACAGCATCGACTTAGCTCATCCCACTCGTGATCCATCACAGCTAAAGCAACAAGTTTGACCTTGACTTTGAGCACAGTTTGGGTAAAGACCCATTAGGTCATCACTGTGATTAAATTTGATTCAATTCTAATCAGCAACAGGAAAATGAGTAGTGATCTTTTTGAATTCAAGTGGAAGGGGCAGACAATAGATGGCTCGCTGTGGCGTGAGCTCATCAGTCCTTCAACTAGATGACCAGTAGGTTTCTGTAGTCTTTATAAAACTAATGATTAAATGTCCTCAATCACTGATGTCTTTGACAGCTAGCTGCCATACTCTGGACTGTGGTGCCCTTCCTAATGGATGTTGTAAATCGGCAAGGTAAAGAGGGGAACAAATCTTGCAAAATCAGCCAGATGTAGATGATACAGAAAATGAATGGCTCTACTTTATATTGGTTGTGTATGAATAGTCTTGCATGTGATCACAGGATCCAATTGATGCATAACTCTATTCAGTGCAGCTATGTGGGCTGTGGACATTATTACAAGGAATACACTGCCGGTACCACAGTGTTACTTTTTCTCTTTGTTTTTCTTGTTTTTGGACTGTTTCATCAATCCAATATTCAAACTGCTGAAGGTATGAATTAGAAACATCTCTACCTTCTACAATAGATTCCAACATGTTGCCTATTTACCATCTTCATGTTCCACCAGTACAAACTGCCAGAGGGCACACACTGCAGTAAATAACCTAAACATAACAGTGGTCTGTTATAGATTACAGTTTTTTACAGACGCTAGGACACATTTCTCAATACTTAGGTCACTTTTGCAAAACTCCTCACACAGTGAGCACAACAGAAGTCTATGTGGGCCAAACTGAGGATCAGTTATCATTGTTTTGGCACAAAATGCATTCAATGACTACATCTCTCAAATTTCATGAATTATTTTCTCACTCAGACACAACAACTGCCAAAAATCTTTGTACGGACAGGACATTTTGCATGTGCTTACATACTGTTTTCAAAACTGTTAAACTTATGGCCAAAACAATAACACAATGCAAAACTTAAAAAGACAGCAAAATCCAACAGCAATATTTTATTGAAACATATTTTAAATCTAAAAATGCAGTTTAACCAGCCACAGCTGATTCTCATTGTAGATGAACATCTACACAGGTGTTACTCCTTCAATTTTTCAACTCCTTCAATTCTGGCAGCCAGAAGATTCTTTGCTAGGTGTGTTGCCCTAGATGACATAAGATGTGATGTGGATGAGAACCTGTGGCCAAATGGAGAAGACCGAGTAGATTAGCATTACTATTGTATGTGTATCAGTGGATGGTGTGTATACAAATTCTTGTATTTTGGGATTACTTAGTGCAAAAAAATAAAAATACAGAAACAAATATTAACGAATTCTGCATGATGTCTGATTCATTCCAGTAACATATACTGAAATTCTAAACAGAGATGTGTCCTTGTTTTACACAAGAAAACACTGTGTAATGCTACATGTTGTTAGTGTTTTTTAGGTCATTGTTTTGTGGGTGACAAAGTGTGTTTGTTGGCTGTCAACCTTTGCTAGTGTTCTGGAAGAATGAGTTTACTTGAGACCTGAATAAAGTGTTTTGGTAGTTGTAGTGCATTTTGAATGTGAAATGAACTGCTTTGCCAAGCTGACGGTCAGTTAGGAGAATTGTGTGAAGAGTTTTGCAAAAGTGACCTAAGTATTGGGAAATGTGTCCTAGCGGCTGTAAAAAACTGTAATACAGTGAGGGGTTTGGCTTATTTCAGTATTTAAAATCATACTTTTGGGATTTCAAAATCACCCGGTACAGCATAACAACAAAGAAAGCCAGTAGGAAACAAGAAACAGTGTACACTTGTCGTTTTATAACTCACCCAGGTGAAACACAGTTGCTGGCTGGATTACATTCATAAGCAATGTGCTTCTGAATGAATACCGTGGCACATTTATGAATAGCAGGAGTCGACAGGAGGTGGTGAACACAGACGAGTATACCCAACAGGCAAGAGATGCATTTTATTAGGGAGATTGTTGCCATCGTACGTTGTTTTGGGTACTGTTGCTGTTATATTTCTTAGGATGACAGTCTCAGCCAAGCAGCTTCATGTGGCTTCATCCTGTCGATGGTTTACCGGACCAGAATTCAGCCAAACTACCTCTCTGTCCTTCCAGTTTCTCCTCTTTTTTATTGTCTCACAACACTGAAAACACATATTCTCTCTCCTCATTTACACAGTCTCTTTATATCTTTTGAATGCCATCTTCCTGGTGTGTGTGTGTGTGTGTGTGTGTGTGTGTGTGTGTGTGTGTGTGTGTGTGTGTGTGTGTGTGTGTGTGTGTGTGTGTGTGTGTGTGTGTGTGTGTGTGTTTCTAAGAGAGGAAAGTGAGAATGGCTGCAATGCACATACTCTCCTCGGTACACCTGTCTCTTTTAGTTTACAACCACTCTGCTTATTTCCACACCCAATCATGCACGCAGTTAAAACAAACACATGCAACAGCAGCACATGCACACAACCTCACAAGCTCAAGCAGAGGTGTGCACATTATACAAATACGCATTCCCACATGCACATAATTAAAGTGACTGCACCAAACAAACCTTGTGTGGTAGTGTCTTGCCACACATACACACAACCGCATGAATACAGCTGTAAGCAGAGAAGACAGGTGGAGTGTATATCAAGGGCCACCCAGCTCCTACACCATTTATCTCAATTTCACCTTCTAGACACACGCAAGCACGCGTGCATTTAAGATTAAAAAAGCACATACACACAAGCTCAGCAGACATATAGACATTCATATACAAATTAATAGACAAGAACCAAAGTCAAATAGACACATTTTTTACTCGCCTTTCATTCTCCTACTTCTAACAGTTTAGTAAAATCCTGATGTTGGGTTATGTATAAATAAAAACATCTCATTTTGGAACTGCCTGAAATGCACAGAGTCGTTTAAATTTGTCATTTACTGTCAAGCCGAACTTTTGGTGTTTCTAGAAGCCCTACATGGTGTTAAGCCCATCCTATAATGAGCTATTAACTGCCGTCTCCTTTCAGCTCTCTGCCCGACTCCGACACAAATCCCCCCTTTATTCTCCAGTACTGTAATCCACCACTCGCACCCACACAATAATACACAGAACTCGAGACACAATACACCAGGCCTCAGTTCACTTCCTGGTGTCAAATCCCCTTCTTCTCACTGCTCACTTACAAAGACGGTAGAAGAGGGAAGGGTGGAGAGGATGAACTATCGAAAAAGAATAATGCAGTTTTATGGCAGTACACAAACACACGAGGATAATCAGACTGAGCTTTGACATTCATACTCACATATATAGACAGCATTTGTGAATTTGCTGTTACAGCTTTTTAAGCAGTTTATATAAAAGCAGCAATTTGGGAACCACCAATTAGTGAAGTCCTGTCTTGAAACCTTTATTTAACCACCTTGAACCATTACCATCTCAGAGCTTTAGTGGAATGTGTGTCAAGTAAGAAGAAACAGAGGACGACTGTATGCTCATATGGTAGTGATTGACAGTCCTTGTCAATACAACCTGAAGCATGGGCTGTTACACTCCTTTTTAACTCTAAGAGGGCTGTAACTTAAAAAAATCACTGTCATGCTATATTAAATAAGGCTTGAAATTAGTGATTTAGACCAGCGGTCCCCAACCCCCGGGCCTTGGACCGGTACTGGTCCGTGAGTCGTTTGGTACCGGGCCGCGAGAGTTGAGGCTCAGGTGTGAAATGTATGGTTTTCAGGGTTTTTATCGGTTTTCAGCGTTATTTTGTTATCGTTTTTATCGTTAACTCGGTTTTCCTGGGTCTTTTCACGTGTGTTATGAATAAATCTTCTTTTTTTCGGTACCGGTACTAGTTTTATTTTGTTGTATTTATCCGCAACACTTTAAAGGCCGGTCCGTGAAAATATTGTCGGGCATAAACCGGTCCGTGGCGCAAAAAAGGTTGGGGACCGCTGATTTAGACCATAATCCCATCAGGAAAGTGTTTACTGACGTCTTAGTTCACACAGAAGTGAAGCCTGTAATAGTTGTTGTCTCCCTGACTTCTATACAATCAAATTTATTTGAGCAATGAAATGAGTCGGCCAACAAGATGCAAGTTATTAGAAAAGAATGCCAGTTTAAGACACTTCTGCATTGGCTTCAGTTGGCTTTTTAAAATTAACATTATCTGGTTAAAACAGAACCAGGAAAACCAGAAACGGCTACAATGTCATAAAAACAAAAACAAGTAGTTTGCATCGAAAATCAAAGGACTTAAAAAGGTGCAAATCATGACATTAATGAAACTGTTCTGTCTCTTCTGTGTTGACTTTAGGGTCATTTTATAGAACATTTTGTGCCCAGCCAGTTGCCTGAAAATGTTAAGGTCCATAGCTAATTGCTGTGAAATTGCAGCTTCATATATTATATACTTTTCAACACACACACACACACACACACACACACACACACACATACAGTGGGGCAAAAAAGTATTTAGTCAGCCACCGATTGTGCAAGTTCCCCCACTTAAAATGATGACAGAGGTCAGTAATTTGCACCAGAGGTACACTTCAACTGTGAGAGACAGAATGTGAAAAAAAAATCCATGAATTCACATGGTAGGATTTGTAAAGAATTTGTTCGTAAATTAGGGTGGAAAATAAGTATTTGGTCACCTCAAACAAGGAAAATCTCTGGCTCTCACAGACCTGTAACGTCTTCTGTACGAAGCTTTTCTGTCCCCCACTCGTTACCTGTATGAATGGCACCTGTTTGAACTCATCATCTGTATAAAAGACACCTGTCCACAGCCTCAAACAGTCAGACTCCAAACTCCGCCATGGCCAAGACCAAAGAGCTTTCGAAGGACACCAGGAAAAGTATTGTAGACCTGCACCAGACTGGGAAGAGTGAATCTACAATAGGCAAGCAGCTTGGTGTGAAAAACCAACTGTGGGAGCAATCATCAGAAAATGGAAGACATACAAGACCACTGATAATCTCCCTCGATCTGGGGCTCCACGCAAGATCTCATCTCGTGGGGTCAAAATGATCATGAGAACGGTGAGCAAAGATCCCAGAACCACACGGGGGGACCTGGTGAATGACCTGCAGAGAGCTGGGACCAAAGTAACAAAGGTCACCATCAGTAACACACTACAACGGCAGGGAATCAAATCCCGCAGTGCCAGACGTGTTCCGCTGCTGAAGCCAGTGCATGTCCAGGCCCGTCTGAAGTTTGCCAGAGAGCACATGGATGATACAGCAGAGGATTGGGAGAATGTCATGTGGTCAGATGAAACCAAAGTAGAACTTTTTGGTATAAACTCAACTCGTCGTGTTTGGAGGAAGAAGAATACTGAGTTGCATCCCAAGAACACCATACCTACTGTGAAGCATGGGGGTGGAAACATCATGCTATGGGGCTGTTTTTCTGCCAAGGGGACAGGACGACTGATCCGTGTTAAGGACAGAATGAATGGGGCCATGTATCGTGAGATTTTGAGCCAAAACCTAGCCAGTCTCCAGACCTCAACCCCATAGAAAATCTGTAGCGGGACTTGAAAGTCCGTGTTGCTCGGCGACAGCCCCAAAACATCACTGCTCTCGAGAAGATCTGCATGGAGGAATGGGCCAAAATACCAGCTACTGTGTGTGCAAACCTGGTAAAGACCTATAGTAAACGTTTGACCTCTGTTATTGCCAACAAAGGTTATGTTACAAAGCATTGAGTTGTATTTTTGTTATTGACCAAATACTTATTTTCCACCCTGATTTACGAATAAATTCTTTACAAATCCTACCATGTGGATTCATGGATTTTTTTTCACATTCTGTCTCTCACAGTTGAAGTGTACCTCTGGTGCAAATTACTGACCTCTGTCATCATTTTAGGTGGGGGAACTTGCACAATCGGTAGCTGACTAAATACTTTTTTGCCCCACTGTATATTAGGGGTGCAACGATATTCGTATCGATATTGAACCGTTCGATACAGTGCTTTCGGTTCGGTACGCATATGTATCGAACAATACAACATTTGTAATTTATTTTATCAACTTTCCTTCTGACGATGCTGTCTGTGTTGAGCGCTCAGTGGATCTGCGCTCGACAGTGCAGCCTAGGCGGAGTAGTCGAACGCAGATTCACTAAGCGCAGGGCAATCTAGCGAGACAGAAGTTAAGCTCTCGTTGCAACATGGCAAATTGAACCTCCCCCATCCTCATTCAGATCTGGCGTTTGGAACTATTTTGGTTTTCATGTGAGTATGACCCTGAAGGTAAGCACGTCATGGACTAAAGTAAAACAGTATGTCGGATGTGCCACGCAATGCTCAATTACATTGGTAGGAACTAGTGCGTTAGCGCAGTTAGCTCGTTAACGTGTTGGCCGTCCAGCCCCACGCACAGGGCGATCCGCAGTAGCTCGTTAACAGAGATTTGCCGTGTTGTGGCGTTTTAACGAGATTAACGCAGCACTAGTGGGAACACAACGAATATGACTGCACATTTACTCCGACATCATCCTAGTGCAAAGACAAAAACAACAAGCACGCATGCTACAAACTTTACCCGAGTCATTTAGACAGCCGTTAGCACATGATTCTCCTTATGGGGACCTGATATGTTTAATATGCTGCTGAGAATATAGCCCAGAAGAAGCGTGTAGTATAGCTTTTATTTTGGAAAGAGCCATTTCTCTGTAATAAACTCTCTTTTCCAAAGATGAGTGATTCCTCGATCAGATAGATTTATTATTTTATCCCTTTGTTGTTTCAGCAACATTAAATTTAAAAACTGTACTTTTGAGTTAAAATATATATTTATAATTTTAATAAATGACAAATTAAAAAGGCATGAACATTTTTTTGTATCGAAAAAATATCGAACCGTGACACCAAAGTATCGAACCGAACCGAACCGTGAATTTTGTGTATCGTTGCACCCCTAATATATATATATATTAGGGGTTGCAAGGAGAGTTTAACTTCTGTCTCGCTAGCTTGCCCTGCGCTCTTCCTTCTGACTATGCTGTCTGTGTTGAGCGCTCAGTGGATCTGCGCTCGACAGTGCAGCCTAGGCGGAGTAGTCGAACGCAGATTCACTGAGCGCTCAACACAGACAGCATCGTCAGAAGGAAAGTTGATAAAATAAATTACAAATGTTGTATTGTTCGATACATATGCGTACCGAACCGAAAGCACTGTATCGAACGGTTCAATATCGATACGAATATCGTTACACCCCTAATATATATATATATATACTAGGGGTGCAACGATACACAAAATTCACAGTTCGGTTCGGTTCGATCCTTTGGTGTCACGGTTCGATATTTTTTCGATACAAAAAAATGTTCATGCATTTTTTATTTGTCATTTATTAAAATTATAAATATAGATTTTAACTCAAAAGTACAGTTTTTAAATTTAACCCTAACCCTTGTGCGTGTTTTTTATTTTGACAGCGAATGCGCACCTGCGGACCACTTATGTGCAGCCCTGGTTATTTAGCTCATCATATTGCAGCCACAGAAACAGACAAATCTGTATATGAACCAACAACAGTAAAAAGGGTTTGGCAATCCATTCATACCACTCTTTGTTTTGATGACACACACACACACACACACACACACACACACACACACACACACACACAGGGAAGTTATACTACTGGTTTTGCTACTGCTACTGCTACAAGGAGCACACACAAACGTTACCATGGTGAGGAGGTATGCTGCTGGCCGGCCAGGTGAAGGGTCTTGGGCCGGGCGGCGGAGCAGCTGCCTGCATTAGCTGGCCGCTCCCAGTAGGGGTCACTGCGAAACACACAAAAAAAACGTGAAGAGGTTCTTTAACGACAGCCACATGAAAAAAGGAGAAGAAGAAGAAGTGGGAGTAAAAACAAGACTTAAATGAAGAATAAGAGGGAGAAAACAGGAAAATCAAATGAACAAAGACAAAAACGTAGGAGCAGAGCATAGGAACCAAAGACAAAATAACCATACAAAGCACAGTGCAAATGTCATGGAAAATCAGAGAATTAGATGCAAAATATATTCTGCAGATAAGCAGTAGGTAAATGATAATTTGGCAGTTCATGTGAAAAAATAATGAAAGATTGGGCATTTCCAGCTCAGTGGACAACAAACTGTGGACCTCTCAGTCTCAAGTCTATATGAAAATAACAGTCAAAAAAGAATCCAAATACTTTGTTTAATTACTCATAAACAGGCAGCTGCGATAGCTGCGGGAATATCTTTAACATAGAGGGTCCTGCAGATGTGATGTAATATGGCGATATCTGTGTGAACTGGGGGTAGCACACTCAGCATTATCAGGACCACAAATGCTATCAGCACCCATATGAAAAAGGTTGCTATAAATGATATATGGTGCAAATATTAAATATACTATGTCAACTTATGTGATATTTCCCCCCCAAAAATAAGTTTAGTACTTAAAAGCACAATATTTACCTATGAAAGAATAGACATCTCAGAAAGCAATAAATGTAGGCTACACACTTATACATGTGGTACTGGCTAACAGGAAAACTAAATTTCCATAACAGATGTTTTCCATAACAAGTTAACGATATGTTGGTAACTTTGCTGCAAAAATATTACCGTACTGGCATTGAATCACGGTGTGTGATGACTTACTACTCTGTTATTTAACCGCCACAAACAATCCAGCATCAGCACAGCAGAGTAAATTAATGTACTTTAGTAATACAGTGCGAGTTTATCTGCAAACTTTACTTCCCTTAACACGAGTCACTTTGGGGTTTTTGTAGCTTCTTCTTTCAGGCATTGGAAGAGCGACTCACTGAGTCAACAGATGCAGTCAGTCTGTTTTTACTTTGTTGCATGAACAACTGGAGGCAGACAAACTGTTTAATTCGTTTATTTACCCGTCTTTTTTATTCTTTTTTTTATATCCTTCTGCTGCTACTTCTCCACTTTCCATGCATTTGAGCTTAGCTAGCTTAGCTAGCTCCACAGTGAAGCTGCGTTACTTCCTCGTCTTACACGTGTTTCATCAAGTTTGTTGCTGATCTGAATGCGTGACTGAAGTTTGAAAGTTTGACATGTGATCAAACTGCTTCCTGTGTGTCAGTGACATACTTTTTTAGGATCTACTTAAAAAAAGGCACAACACGTATTTCACTATAGAATGTGCAAAGATGGTCCAGTCATCCATTTTCTGCTGCTTATCTGGGACCAGTTTGCAGAGGCAGCAAGCACAGAGCCATAGACTTTCCTGTGTGTCATGACTAACCCTCCTCAATCCGCCTGTCAATCCCTCGCGGCTCTCACTTGTGAACAAGACCCACACATACTTAAACTATTCCACTTGGGCCACCAACTCACCTATTTTCTAAATAAAATCCCCCAAATCTAACTGCCACACAGGGCAATTACTTACAGTCTTTCTTACAGTGTTAACATCATGTACCCTCTACAAGAAGCCACACTAATTAAGGGGAGACAAAACTGTAAAGTTGGATGATAAAGGTTAAAAATAAAAAAGTATGACAGCGAAAGGTTTTTAAATCACACTCAAGTGCAAACATTTACATTCAAGGGGGCTTTAAATATGCCACAAAACAATGTGGCAACACATATTTAACACTATTTAACACTCTTTTGTTTGCTTAGAATATAATCGCTTATTTCAGATGTATTTCAAGATGTATCTCCCACCATGACTGGTCGCCTAAAACTTCCCGCCCTTGGAAACAGTCAAAAAAAAAAACAAACTAACCTGCAGTTTGGTGGCAGATTTTATTTATTTATTTCTTTTCTTTTTGAAAAGCTAAATGTTGCCGATTGGGACTCAACGGGCAGGCAAAGTGACACCGGAGTCAAATACAAAATACAAAGCAGCCCCAAAGTGACTGTCTATAAACAGTGAATTATTTGAATTTTACACACCCACCAAAGACAGGCTGTCAAAACCCATGCCGGAATGGATTTTTCATACTGAGAAAGGGAGCGAGGGAGAGCCAAGGAGAATAAAAGAGAGAAGGAAAAAAAAACAGGAGGCAGAAAGAGGGAGAGAGACTCTGGAAGACACAGGAAGGAGGAGGAGAGAGCGAGAGGGAGACGCAGTGAAGCGATGCTGGCTTGCAGGAGAACATTAGCTGCACTGTGTAGCGCACCATAAAACCATTGACATTGTCGGTCTTGCTTTGTGGACAAGTATTATTGTAAAACACAGTTTTCTGAGGCGAGCCGGCCGCTATTGTTCTTGTCAGAGGGTGAAGCGAGGGCACCGCCGGCATAACTTATTTCAGTTTAAAGCTACCGGAGAAGGCAGCGAGAGTTGGTTTTCAAATTAAACGACTGCGATGTAAGTCCAGCGATTGTATTACTTTTAGATTTGATCTCTCGATGCATGACTAGGAAACAGATCGCTTCTGTTGTGGGGGAAGGGGAAAAAACAATAAAAGATAAGAAGAGCGCTGTCATCTGCAAGAAGAAAAGCAGGTTTGTTCTGTCACTGAGGTCGGTGTACTTTGTTGATTATACAGCAGGCTTTAAGCAGGTTTCAAGAGACACAGAGTCTGACTCGGCACAGAGACTACTATGTTAAGTTCCAGTCCATGTAACGGGCACGAGAAGATTCTAGGAGTTTTGTGCAATGTGTTGTGTCATGACTCACATTATATATTAAAAACAACAGGAGTAAAATATGACATCTGCCTGCTCCAAATCTCTTAGGGTAAATGAAAAGCTGCTTTACTCAGTTGTCCTTGTGATTGCCTTTGCTTGATGGATATTCTTAAAACCTGTAAACATTTATCTCGGTGACACTGAGTCCATCAATTTCTTTGGAGTTTTCACTTGTCAAGGTCATTGACTCTGATCTCATCAATATCCTTATACAAGCAGGGAATCAAATGGTTCTTAATAATGTAAATGCATCACTGTAGTTCAATACAAGTGATGCTTGTATTGAACTACAAGTGATGGAGGTCTGGAATGCTGCAGAGCCTTTTAGCGTCTTTTAGCTCCTAATTTTGGTAAATATACTCTTTTTTGCTTCCAGTCTTTTCATTAAAGTCTCTAATAAACCTTCTTCATGTGCTCAACATCAGACTGCAGTTAAGCAGTTAAGGACGAATGACTAAAGAAAGAGAAAATGTAATTACATACCACAGCTAAATGAAAAGTCACTGTTGACTTGCTGTAGACAAAGTATGTTTTATTTCACTTGCATGTCTTTTTTGCACACTTTTAACTTACAAGGCTTTGAAAATATGTGTTTGTCTATATGGCCAATTTAAAAGGTGATAAGAGAGTAGCCAGCTAGAAGCATGTGTGACTTTTAATGCTAATAACGCTCAAGAATTTGTCCATCAATTCCATGAATAAGAATCTGAAAACATGTATCCTTAGTTTTGTGTTTTTGTTATCACTGTAGCACTTCCTGGTTTGGACCCAATCAGAAGACCAGAATGAAAAGCTTTTTTTTCCACAGATACTTTTATTCGAGATCCTACCTGCACAGTTTCAGTGAACAATATTGCTCAACTCAGAAAATCATAGTAAAAAAGTTGCACAATGTTTTCAGACTGAATGTAATCCCAGATAAAACAACAACTATACGTGACTGGTTTTCAGACCCACCAATAACAATTCAGTCTGGTACTGTAGCTACAAGTGAATGTAGAATAAGCTTACCCCTCCTGTTATATTATTTCATCAGCTGGTACAATCCAGAGAGTGTAGCCAATCATCAACAAATTGACATACATGTGCCAAAAAAATGAACTTTTTCTCTTATTTCTTCAACAAAAGTAACTATTAGTCCTTCTTTCTATTTCTTTCTTTTTTTCTTTCTTTCTTTCTTTTTTACATTTTGAAAGTTTTAGCAAGATTGTTAATTGTTTATAATATCTCTCACACCATACAATTCCCAGGCTGACCAAATGCTGACATTTTGTCCCAGACACTGGAATGTCAGAGATACACATGAGGTGTTGTTTGGCATCAGCGCCACACCAGCTGCGGCAATATTAGACACCGAGTGACATATGGAGTAGCATATGGGCTGTCTCATGTTCGAAACTGTGACAAAGTCGAGATATTGAGAAAGGTGGTTATTGACGGTATAAATCAGATCACTCAGAAAACCAGATTTTGAATCCCATTACTTTTTTATTGTTTCACTTTCCCTCCACTGTAGTGAGGTTTACGTTGTGATAAGGAAAGGTTTGCATTAAAATAGAATAGTAGATTATCAAAAATGAGATTTCTACACGATATCAGCCATGGTTCGGGCTAACAACAACCGGGCTATGGTGCTTCTGTTAAGACAAAGAAAGAATTTACTACGCATGATGAAAATGATGCAAAAAAGGGGGGGGAGGGGGATCCTTTCCATGTTTTTTATGTGAGATTAAGGGACTCGGACTGTCTGCACTGTATGTGAGTTTTGAAGGGAAAAAAGAGTTTTGAGAAAATGCACTGACTTTATTTAACAGGTACAATCAGTGGAAATGAGGTGGAAATGAATTTGTGCATGATACTGCTGAGTGGGTGAAATTTACTGCATAATGTAATACTTCAAAGTCAAGAAAAATTGAACTTGGGAATTTTTATCAGAGTTTCAAGGAAACACTTCACTTTATGAATTATTTTATAAGCTTAAACTTTTTTTTTCTTAAATGTGTTAACAAGGACTTACCTAATGACTATTACAGTTTTTTACAGACGCTAGGACACATTTCTCAATACTTAGGTCACGTTTGCAAAACTCCTCACACAGTGAGCACTACAGAAGTCTATGTGGGCCAAACTGAGGATCAGTTATCATTGTTTTGGCACAAAATGCATTCAATGACTACATCTCTCAAATTTCATGAATTATCTTCTCACTCAGACACAACAACTGCCAAAAATCTTTGTACGTACAGGACATTTTGCATGTGCTTACATACTGTTTTCAAAACTGTTAAACTTATGGCCAAAACAATAACACAATGCAAAACTTAAAAAGACAGCAAAATTCAACAGCAATATTTTATTGAAACATATTTTAAATCTAAAAATGCAGTTTAACCAGCCACAGCTTATTCTCATTGTAGATGAACATCTACACAGCTGTTACTCCTTCAATTTTTCAACTCCTTCAATTCTGGCAGCCAGAAGATTCTTTCCTAGGTGTGTTGCCCTAGATGACATAAGATGTGATGTGGATGAGAACCTGTGGCCAAATAGAGAAGACCGAGTAGATTAGCATTACTATTGTATGTGTATCAGTGGATGGTGTGTATACAAATTCTTGTATTTTGGGATTACTTAGTGCAAAAAAATAAAAATACAGAAACAAATATTAACGAATTCTGCATGATGTCTGATTCATTCCAGTAACATATATTGAAATTATAAACAGAGATGTGTCCTTGTTTTACACAAGAAAACACTGTGTAATGCTACATGTTGTTAGTGTTTTTTAGGTCATTGTTTTGTGGGTGACAAAGTGTGTTTGTCGGCTGTCAACCTTTGCTAGTGTTCTGGAAGAATGAGTTTACTTGAGACCTGAATGAAGTGTTTTGGTAGTTGTAGTGCATTTTGAATGTGAAATGAACTGCTTTGCCAAGCTGACGGTCAGTTAGGAGGATTGTGTGAAGTGTTTTGCAAAAGTGACCTAAGTATTGGGAAATGTGTCCTAGCGGCTGTAAAAAACTGTAATGAATGTTTCCCCTGTAATTAGTATACAAAATAGTGTAGGCCTTTTTGGTGGTACACCAAGACCCTTAAAAGAGGTGGTGCCAAATAAGTCAACACACAAACATGTCAAAGTCCTCAGGATCCTAACAGCGCCTCAAAAAAGTCTCAGTCAGGTATTCTTTACATGAATACTCCTGCTTTTGCTCCTCCTTCAATATACAATATACAGGTAACGGATTCAGCTTCATCCCAAGAGTACCTGGGCTCCACCTTAGGGTATATTCACATTAGACTATGTGCCGGATGCACAGCCAATCACTATGTACCACTGAATACAGTGCAGCTGGACTCGGGTATGGTGTGATTATCACCATGTTCACTATATATTGCCTTCATCACTGACAGCTGATTCCATAAAAATTGCTTTTTTTAAGTCATTAACAAATATGTGAGAGAGGACAGTGTGCCACCATTTCTAGTCCAGTATAGGAAGAACACTCATGATCGGCTCGGTACATTTGAGTTGGGTTAGGTGTTACAGGCAACATCTCGGGACATGCATAATCCTCACTTTTCTATTTTTGCTGCTCACCTTCATTTTATATCCTTAAATCTTTCTTTCGTCTTTTCTTTTTTTTCATATCGTTGTATCTTTACTCCTCATTCAAACAATCAAGCCAATCCTTTGTTTCCCATTAGTCTCTATTACAACTCCTCCAATCTTACATATTTTACTGTCCACATCCCTCTTTCAATTCAGGAACAGTTTTTTGCAGTCAAACTTACATCTTTAAAGTCACATTTTAGCCCTTCTTCCTTCCATCTTTTTCTCCGGATATTCCTGTGCTACATTTTTTTCTTCTGACCCTCGTCCTTGTGCCCAACTAACCTGCTTTTACATGCACGCCTTTATGTCCATCTTAACACAGTGGCCTCTTTCTCACATCCTTAAAAATCTTATTCCAGTCTTTCTTTTTCTCTTTACCTAAATTGTTGCGTATCACTCCATCCTTCCCTTCTCTCTCACTTTTCTCTTTTTTTATCCATTCATTCCTGAATGTTGGCTTCAGGTTTCTTGCTGTCATTTTGGAAAGTAGACGGAGTAACCGTGCTGCATCAAACACGAGCACAGAAAATCAACTATATGCGTACGCATTAAATAACCAGTACAACTTTAGGCACACACTAATGGCGCAGCACCTCACAGAGACGTGCACTTGCATTGTGTCACACACCAACATGCACAAGCAGAAATTCAATAACCTGAGTATAAACACATTTGCTGGCTCACGCACACCAGTGCATGCACGCACAAAGACAGACTCATGGGTAAATGCACACTGAGATGCACGTAAGCAAGTAAACAAACACACTCTCGCACACGCGAGGTGCAGACACACACTCCATCAGGCCAAAATGGCAGTGGTGGGAGGCAGTACAATGGGTATTGCTGGGCGCCGGCAGAGCTAAATTGCAGACAGCGAAGGGGAGATCTGGGCCATTTTTCAAGGCCGACTATATATTACAAATTGGCTACCAGGGCATTGTCTGCGAATGCACACACATACACACACACACTTGTGCGCGTACACACACGCAAGTGAAAAAAAATAATCCTGGCTTGTCCTATTGTAGCCCGCAGAGCCGCAGAAATCTGCCCTTTTCCCTCTTTTTCAACAATTTCCTCGGAATAAACCATGTGATTGAAAATGTGTCAGTTTAGCGAGCAGCGGCGTCACCACACACAAATACACATGAAATAAAAAATGTATAAAAATCACAGAGACACCACAGACACACACACTCCAGCTTCCTGCTTACACACTGTAACCTCTCTGTTTGGTACGAGAATGTTTAAACACTTCCAGGGCAGGGTCAAATCTGCCCCTTTTGGAATATACACACACACACAAAGAGACTATAAACACACATATGACACACAATATCACGAACAGAAACACACTTTCTCCCTAGCTGGTTCGAATGTTTTGGTCCAGGTTTAGTCAGTCAGTCATGCTTCAGTACAGCAGTTAAGCTGAAGGAGGTTTGGACTCCTAAACTAAATCCCTTCCCACACTCAGTGTTTCAGGCTGAGTGTAAGATATGTGTGTTCTTCAAAGGAGAACTGTTGCACTCCAGCTGCCGGTGCTGGCTTTTTTCTGGGACTCTGCTAAAGTGCTCCATGATTTCAGTTGAAAAAAATTCTTCTGTGTGCGGTGCCTGTATGCACATACCCCGAGATGTGTCCTGACATGACAACATAAGTGATTCCACTCTCATTGATATAACAGAGGGGCATGATTTGAAAACAAAAGCTGTTTGAAATCCAATGTTTGGGCCAGTCTGAAGCCTGCTGAGATTATTTGTACAAACTCGGATATCATTATTTGAAATTCTTCCCATGTTTGATCCACCACTGGAACAGTACGGGCGCAAATAAGGAGAACAGTAACAGCTCCCCTTCCACTGTTATCATTATAAAGATCTGTTTGAGCCACAGCTAGCTGTTCTGTGTGTCCCTGTAATGGCCTGTTTCTACTACTGTTTGGGTATAAAAACATAGATATATGTCAATTAAATTTTTTTTTGTATTATTATTTTTAACCCTCTGTAACCTCCAAAGGTTAGCGTTCATGTTTAGTAAGTGTAGGCTCTCAGTGCACTGGTTACCTCAGCTGTCAAAATGCCAGGGGTGAAGCCTCTTGAGGAGGCAGTAAAAAGTGTTTAAAAGGGACCTTCACAGACTCAAATGAGGCTGATGAGTCTGTGAAGCTCAATTCTGACCAATGATGGTAATACTGAAGTTAGCTGCTGAGGATATCCTGAACTTCTTGGCAGGCACTGAGGTTTTTGCTGCTGTTAGCTGGTGTTACTGAAACGTTCTTTGCTGTGGATCTAATGTTGTCAAATTAATAAGGAAATTAGCAAATAAATTGCCATACAATGTGTAAATGATGTGTCAAACAATAAAGTTATCCTTTACAAGTGTTGTTGGAGCTTTAACCGATCCAGACTTTATGCTCTTCTCCATTCACCTTGGATGTAGAGAAGTTTTGCCAGAAACCTCTACTCTGTTTCACACATCTAAAAAATGTAATTTGAGCTTGTAGTTTCTTTTCCCCTCAGATCTGCTGTTACCTGCATTGAGCTAACGTTTGTACTGGAGCTTCAAAAAGTGACAGCTTTGACTAACCATCCAAATTCTAGGAGGATAAAACGAATGATAAGTGCTATGATCAGATATAAGAAGTCGCTGACGTGCTCTCTCTTTATATGAAGGTTATTTTCTGCTCAGTTTATAAAGGGTGACACGTGTAGGCATACACGCAGAGACGGTTAATCCATGTTTGAATAGCCTTTATTGTCATTGTACAAGGTACAACGAAATTGGAGTGCCACTCCCTTGGTGCAAAAAACAAGCACCAAACTGGAGAGCTAAGAGCCGCTGCACCCGCGCACGCCGCCATCTTTTTCCTATGTACGGACACATGAGGTGCTGACACAGTCTCAAATGATCCTTTGAGTGAGAAATTGCCTTTTTATAATGTCCTCGCTCTTAACCTTGAAAAATAATTTGTCCTCACAAAGATTCACATGGAAATATCACACATGCAGATGCACACGCTGGCACGCAGGTGCACAAACAGTGTGTAAATTGAACCCTCAGTGGCAGACTTGCACCTGCACTCCACCACAACAACACACATCTCTATCTGTTCTTCCTGACATGTCGGCCTCCCTCCACGGCGGAGAGCTGAACAGGTCTAAAGATACCATTCACTCACACTTCTCGGTTCACCATATAACAAACAATACGTACAATACCGCTGACATAGTGTGTTTATTATCGGCAATAAAGAGTTGAAAAGTTTTTCCTCATGCTGGACATTACTCTTTTAATTGTTGACTCAGAGATTCTGTGCTTTAAGATCCCACCACCTCATTTTACACCCTCATGAGTCTCATGGGTTTCTTATCTCTCGGTTAGAATCGTCTCCTTGTGCTTTTATGAGACTTAATTCTCAGTCCAGTCGTCTTTTTTCCTTGTATATATACCCGGTGGTTTTATGTAAAAAAAACACAAAAAACATTGCTTTGATATGCAGATGACTCACTGATTTATCTGCCAGTGAAACTTAAACCCTAAAGATGTTTGAAATGTTGAAATGAAACTGTCTAGTGGCACTTACACAGGCAGACCACATTGTTAATTAACCAAAGAAAGAACCTGACTTTGATGTTTGACGACACTTTCACATTAAGCACTGAAACATAATTGTTGGTGCTTTTTTCATTCACTCTGAATAATGCTAGCTCCTTACAAAGGTTAAGACTTTGCTTTAATGATTGTTACAAGGTAATTAAGACATTAATCTGGGCTTAACTTTATCACTTATATATTTATTAAATTCTTAAGAAAAAAATATAAATATAAATATATATTTCAGATTTCTTTTGTGCAACTTAACAAATTTAGTATCTTTAATGAATATTTAATATATTGACTCCCTTCAAAAATGTACCTGAGCTGTATTTAAAATCACTTCAGTTTTACGATCTAAAGCCAAAATGTCATTTTTGATTATAATGTTTTGGTATAACTGACTTTGAACATCAGTATCAGGGGATCATAGTTTCAAAGTTGCACCAAACATTTGCACCCTGCATCATTTATCTGTTTTATAATATTTGACTCATCAAGACAACAGTCTCTCTTTTTTTTTTATCTCCATTTCAGTAACAGCTCATCTTTCTTCAATACTTTACACTTGAGTATCTGAAAGAAAAATATGCCTTAAATGCTGTTTGTTTGTTTTGTTTTGTTTTTTTGTTTTGTTTTGTTTAGCAAATATATGCTCAAAGTATAAAGATACAATATATAAAAGATAAAGTAGGCAAAATATTCTTTATAGTTTGGGAAACGTTTTATCATCCACTAGGCCTAATTCTGGCTACATGACTAGAGTATAAAGTTCAGCATATTCAGAGCACTGTTGTTCATGACAGCAACATAATTATTCTTCCCCTGGAAATCCTTTAAAATATATTTGTCTGTTTTCTCATAAACCTACTACACCCAAGGCTTTTCAGCTCATCAGCAGGAGAATAAATGCAGATGAGTTTACACACATGATCAGCAAATAACAAAAATAAATCCAGTGCATGCAACACATGCGCTGCAGAGTAGTGCATGCAACCATAATGGATTCTGTCATTTGAAATGGATGAAGTTCCATTAGAGAGTGGCACAGTCGCAGGGCTAAGTGTGATGAAGGGCGAAGCTTCAGCATCTCTCTTTTTATTTTAACAATGACAGAAAAAGAGACATCCCGAGCCCTGTACACCTCAATGTTATTCCACCGACTGTTTGTGATTTTTTTCATAATTTCAATAGTGTTGTGCATTTCAGATGCAGACAGACCGAGCTGATGTAAAACAGTGGAACAAAAAAAAAACGTGCATTTCATCAGAGTCAAATTAATAAGATGAATAGATACAAACCATGAAAGGAGCTGCACAAATTTAAAAAGGTGGAGGAGGAAGGAAAAAAACTCCCCTTCATTAAAGAACATAGAGAAGGTGCTCTTATTTTTTCAAGAGTGGCTACTTCCACACTGTGATTGCAAATCAGTGGTAATTTCTTATTTGTATTTATTCACCTTTCCTGTCCTTTAACACATTCTGCTCCATCGCTGTCATGTCTTCAGCTTTCCCTCACCCACCCTCAAGCTGTTTGAAAGCAAAAAAGGTCTAAAGGTGTTGACGCACACACATACACAGCCACACACACACACACAAACTAACACACACCAAATAAAGATGACATGTTTATTAATCACCTCTTTAGCAGAGCTATTGCCCTGATTTACCACTGATTTCTTAGCTGTCAACACTGAGGACAGCCGCCTGACATTTACAGGTAGAACCACTCTGCAGCATGGCTCTCTCTCTCTCTCTCACACACACACACACACAAACATAAAAGCAGAAGCTCAGGTTTCCCAGTACATGTACAAATTATGCACATACACTCAAGCGCAATAAATCCGTATATGAAAGCACAATGAACTATACTCTCTCCATCATAGTCTTCTCCATCACACTTTCATTTTTATCCTCTCCTCTCTGCCACATTCCTTTTATCAACTAATACCCACACATAAAAAAATAAATAAATTCAAAACAGAAAACCCCATTTCCAAACAATTACTCTGAATCCCGTTTGTGAATTTGACCTCCCACACAATGACAAACCAGCCGTTGTCATGGCAGCGTTAAATTATCTCCTCATCCTGGATGAGATAGACTTGTGCAGAACTGACCACCTGGGGATTGAGCAACACTATCTCTTGGGTCCATTTCTCACCCTGACTTCCTGTCATGTCAGGATTACATCAGCAACTATAATCTTACAAGATCAAAGTGGACGCCGATGCACCCGTCTGATTGAAAAGCCTCAGAGTGTGATGTAAAGGGGCCACCTTTGATCAACAACACATCAGGGAGAATTTCATCAATGCAAACTTGGATGAAAAGCAATGGACTTAAAGCTCAAAGTTATTAAATAACATAAAAGATAATATTTCAAATTAATTTTGACATAATTTATTACTGTTTATGTTATTATTATTCAAATAAAGCAATATTGTCACCAATTATTCTTTGTATTCAATTGTATTTTATTTATATAGCGCCAAATCATAACATCGATAGCGTAAAAGCACTTTATATTGGACAATAATACAGAAGAGACCCCCAGCAATTAGACAGCCATCTACCATGACTGCTGGGGGTGAGGGGGGGAAGACAGGACAATAGATAGACTATGGAAGAGATCCAGAGATTAATAATAACTAATGATTATATGCTAAATGTTATAGGTTTATAGTTATAGTTGTTCATAAAGACATTTGACTGCGGAGAACAAATGATTTCTGTAAAAAGTTGAAATCTGTGATGCCTTCAGTTCAGATTCACCTCTGCTACAGACGGATGTCAGTTTCAGGTTCTGTCTCCTAGAAAGCCTCCCAGTTGAATCAAGTTAAAGCTGTGACATCAGCAAAGAATTTCTGACATTTCAGCCCTCCCATGTCTTTCTATCTGAAGGATGACAGAGGAAGTTTTTGGAAGGGAGCCGTGAGTTTGAGCTGCTCGAAGTCCGTTTGATGTTCGAAGCGTCTTGCCATGTGCTTAAACAGCCCCGTGAGTGGGCATGTCACCAGCAAGATAAGAGAAATCAAGCACTCCTCATGTCTGGGCAAAAGGTTATTTTGACATTCAGGAGGAGAAGAGAGGAGTGTTGTTACACATCAGGTTTAAGCCAATAACCAAATGTAAATATACAAAAATCTGGTAGAATAAAAACTTTGTGCTTGACATATTTTACATGATTATTTGTAGGTTGCTGCTTACTTTTTATTTTTGTATTTTTTTTATTGTCATTGCCTGACTGTTTACATCACAGCGGTTTGAAGGTGCAAATTGTGTTTGTTCATTTCGACAATGGCCGTTTTGTAAGCTGCTTCGACAATTGTGATCATTCGATAAGACAGCTTGTTTGGAAGACTGACAGGAGGACAAGAAGGAGAAGACAGAGGGAGGGAAGGAGGGAAGGAGGGATGGAGGCAGGAGGCAGAAGAAAACCAGAGAATCTCTATTTTCTCTCACCTCTGTATCGCCAGACATCCCAGCAGGACACAGTAAACAAGAGAATGTGCGCGTGTATGAAGGAGAGACAGAAAGAGAGTTTCCAGCAGATTTCACCACAGTCATTCCGAGGTAAGACAGGATCAGCCTGAATCCCTGCTGATGGCACAGACGCACACACACGAGCACACAAACTCTTGCCACATGTGCTGGCACTGATCAAAAACCACAAACAACATAGTAGTGTGCTGCAGCATAGCAGTGTGCTGCAGCATAGCAGTGCGCTGCAGCATAGCAGTGCGCTGCAACGGTGTATGTCCAGAATGTATATTGTGTTTCGTACGATCTGTGCATTAATCAGTTCTCATTCCTAGCATTCGTTTAAAAGTCTGACTATGACATGCACCTTGCTGCACATTCCCCACAGGTATTTATCTCATTCTGACAATCCTGATTGGCTGCTGATCGCAACTACTGCATCAGGCAGAACCACCCATCCTTAAGAACCTGTGCCACTAGATATTATCATTGATATTGTTCATACATCTCTTCTCGCTTCAGAGCATATCCCAAACTTCATATAGGCTAGCTAGCATAATGGTCCATATTCAGGATTGTTAGATAACTTCTCTGTTGCCGGGCGCTAGCTGCCTTTTCCTCATCTCATCCTGAGCTTGTGTCTTCACCATTGACAGGTGCGTCATACCATTTAACACTGTGGAAAAGTGTTTTATTGCTGAATTTTAGTATGGCATGGATCTGTGTTTCCCTGACACCAGAGGAAGCAGCGACTTAACTGTGCGTTTGTGCCACTAAAATATCGTAAAGTGAGACACCAGGCTCGCTCGTGTTGTCCCGGACTGGAACCTGCAAACACACATATGTGCATATGCACAACCACACACTGATCAAAAAACACAAACAAATAGAATAACTAGTATTTAGTATTCTATTTAGAAAAATGTTTTAACTATGTAACTAATAAGAAGATTCAATTCAGTTGGATTTTATTTATATACTAACAAATCACAACAGCTAAAGGAGCATTATAGTGTAAGGTAAAGACAATACAATAACCCTAAAAATCAGATGACCCCCTATGAATATGCACTTAGTGACACAGGGAAGGAAAAACTCCCTTTTAACAGGAAGAAACCTCAGAACCAGGCTTGGAGAGGGACAGCCATCTGCCATGACCGCTTAAGGTAAGTCGACAAAAGGCACTCTGTAGGAGACGCAGAGATTAAGAAGAAGAGTATCGCTTTTCCTGTTGTTATAAACAAACTGTATATTTATGACAGAGAACGAGGAAAACAATTTTTAACCTTTCAGTAGGGAGCACTGGGCTTGTAGCTGATGGCAGCACAGCAGGAAAGCCGGAAAGTGTTGCGACAGACTAACAGGAGTTTTCCTGGGCTTTTTTGTTCATGAGACGGCTGAGGGAGGGTCCTCTAAAATTCATTGAGCTTAATAGTGTCAACTGCTCCTTAATGTTAACTTCAAACAAAGAAAGCCAAACTGGGCCCGATGTCTCCGATGTGATCATCAAAAGTTTGTGTTTCAACTGAGAGTAAATCAGCCCAGAATATCCTCCCCCTCTGAAGTAATAATCTCTGGATAACATGACACGTACTCTAGGAAGGTTATTAGGCAAAGTACATAAGACTGCGAGAGTGAGAGAATGAGTGACAAAGAAACAGAGAGGCAGAAAGAAAGAGAGGAGTTTAGTGCTTGTCTGATCCAGTAAATCCAGCCGAGTCAGACGCAGATCACAGCATTGTTTGTCAACCTCAATCTCCCTCTCTCTCTCTTCTCTCTAGGCATTACTCTCTCTTTTCCCTTCTTTTGTTTCTCTATTAGTTTCTCTTTCACTTTTTCACTGGGCTCCAAATCTTTCCCTCTCTCCCTTCCTTTTTAAAAAAAAATTATTTCGCTCTGTGGCTCGATCGCTCATTCTCTTCCCCTCTGAGCTCCAAATCTCTCTCTCGTTCTCTCTGTCACACATCACTGTTCACTCAGATCCTCTGGCAACTCACAACACACTCCTCTAGCTCTCTCCCGCTCTGTCTCTCGGACACACACACACCACAGCACTCACCACGTCTCTGACACATAAACACTCTCACAAATACACAAACATAAGTCCTCCCCCGCATGGACACACACTCCTCTCTCTCTTATTTCCCCCCCCCCCCCCCCAATACTCAGACATACACATGCATACACACTCGATGCTTGACTGACAGGCCTGCCCTCATGAAGCTCTTTGACATTCACAGTGTGTCAGTATGAAAACAGAGAAGATGAGGGGCTTCAGCTGGAGAATAGAGCTCCTTTTACCCCTCACACACTCGCACAAACACACACTCAGACGCAGCTCTCCAATCTGCTGATGATACTGCACCGATCAGATTTGCATTTCAGCGGGCAGCATCACTTTACATTTGAAGAGGCTCGTCCACGCAGGGAAGCATCCGCTGCAAAACTGGACAAACAAATGCTGGCGACAAAGTGTGAATCACTGCCAAAGTTATTCGCAGGAAACTCAGCTTGATGTGCGAGCCTAACATTACCAGGTGAAGGGCAGCGACAGAGCCTTCATCAATTTTTATGCAGATCTTAAGGAAAGCAAACACGTTTTCTAGTGAGCCATTGGTTTTTGTTACACATCAGTGGAAGGGTTAATTGTATGGTTGAAGAATGGCTCTTTAAAAAAATGTTGAAGGAGGTCACTTGTGCTAAATGAACTAATTAAAGTTATTTCACAAATCATAATCTGGGATTTCTGGAAATAGAAGCATATCTGGATGTCAGGAGAGTCTGAAAGGTTTTGGGTACAGGTGTAGTAGGACATTTGCATCCATACAAAATTATTGTATGTACTGAATTAACTCTTAGCAGCAAATGAATGTGTGTTGTTGATCAGCAAACATGCTGGTCATATTTATTTCCTTCCAGCTGCAATGTGACAGAACATATTTACAGCTAATGGTTTAAAAGATGCAGACACAGATATAAACCTATCTCTGCATCTCTCTCTTCACCTGATTATCTCTACATCATGGCGACTGTTAGCGGGAGGAACGTAACATTTTGTCCTCAAAGCTGATGTGTTAGAAGCAGGAAAAATAGACAAACGTAAGAATTTGAAGTTTGATAAGAAGCAGATTTTAATGGGTAGACGGTTGGGTCAGAGCATTTCCAAACCAAGATGTTCCCGGTCCTCAGTGATCTGTATCTATCAAAAGTGGCCATCGGTGGAAAAATAGTTCAAGAATGATTTGAGGATCAAAACGAGTTTGAGGTGCTGACTTGCCTTGACAGGTCAGGGCTGTTTTGGTGGAAAAAAGGGGGTCCCACACAATATTAGACAGCTGGTCATAAACCTAACCTAACCAAAAACCTAAACCTCTTTTCCAGTTACACACATGGGGCATTTGGAGCCTGTCCCAGCTGCTGCAGGGTGTGAGGTGTACACCGTTGGGAGGTCGCCAGTACATAACCCCATTCATGCTAGCATCCACACCAACGAGCAATTTAGAATCACAGATTAAAACCATGAAACGGTGAACACGGGCAGAACATGCAAACTCGCGGCACGGCCCTGCCACGTAAACAACTACGAGTGCGTCGCTTTAGGCTGTCACAGCGCCACAGCGACAGACTGCTGCTTACTTTAACCTTCCTGCAAGCCCATTTGAATACACTACAGAGACGTCTGGCTGATAAAATCATTTGGTTTAATGTGAAACCACCCAGTTCAGCGCTGCTCGTTTAAAACGCCGCTGATAAAAGAGGACAGATTTGTCTTTCCTTTTCTGTCCGTCTCCATTCATATCTGTGTTAATACAATTATAGCTGGGAGTGCGGTGTGTGTAAAATGATGGATAGAGTATAGATAGATAGATGGATGCTCCTCGTTAATAATTCACCAAGGTGCCATTTGCAGTCACTATTCCCTGCACATTTCAGCCTATCAGGGAGATTTAGCCTAGACTCTGATTGGAGAAACAGAGGGAAAGACATCACCTGTTATGCAAATGCAACTGGATATTTTGTGGCATCATTGCCTGACTCTTTCCTCATTAATCTTTACACATTTTTTTTCTTCACAACTTGCCCGTCTTCAGTATTTGTTTGAATCTATATGATGAAGAGGGCAATAAGAGAGTTTTGAAATTATCTGCTTTCCCCACGTCTTTTTCTATTTTCTCTGTTACTTGTGCTTTTTATCATCACCATCACCCTATCCTTCCTGCTTTCATAGCTCCGTCTCTTTCCCTCCCTCTGTATCCTCCTCATTCCGCGTCAAGGAGAAGTGAAAAACATTGTCTCCATCCAGACTTCAACTTGTAGAAAAAGAAAGTAAATCTTGGACTGAAGTTTAGGGGGCAAACATCGAGGAAGACGACATCTGAGTGCTGGATTGAAGTCCAAGTTGAAGGGCAAAACTAAAAACGTAGTTTAAAAGGCACAAAGTAAGTCATGGTGTGTTATTTTGGGTGGAAGTGGGGGAGGGGCGGGTGACTTTCCTTTCTCAAGTTGACTTTTAAAACAATGATTTTCGAATAGAGATGTTTTAAAAGTGCACAAATCCACAGGGAGACACAGAGAGGGATCGGAAATTCCTTAAACAACTGCACACAGCAACTGATGGAAACTGCTGCGACTCCGATTGTTGTGATTTAAACAGGCGTTTTTTTTTCCTATGTATGACTGTAAGGCATGACTACCTGCACATGCACAGAAGCCTGGCTCACTGTCTAAGAAAAAAATTATAAATGCAACAAAACTGATGGATGGGACACGTTTCCTTAAACCATGTTTTAAGAGGTCAGCCCACTGCCATTTGAGAAAATGCAAAGAGAAATTATGAAAACATCTCCACTAGTCTAGCAATCTAGATACAGGCTGGAGATGAAAAAATAGAACACACAACTAAATACTGAAATGGACGGGACACATTCACCACAGTCACCAACATACTTATAATTATTTCATAAGCATAAATATGTAATTTTTAGTAAAATAAACTAAAATATAATACCTTTAAGGGTTTATTTCAACTCAATCAACTCGCTTTGGGGAAAGCGATAAGGAAAATCTCCCCAGAAACAACTCTGAGGACATCTCTTACAATGGGGTATTAGAGCCACAGATGGTAGAAAAAAAAATAATGGGCAGGGCTTGGGGGGGGGAGTGTAAAACTATGAGAAAAAACTCAAAATTTTCAACATTAAAGTGGCAAACCTATGAGAAAAAAGTGGTAAATCCTTGAGATTAAAGTATCAAATTTATGAAGAAAATGGAGCTCAGTCTGAACGCCAAAGTATCACTGGGAAAGATACTAAGCCCAAGTTGCAATCTAACATTCAGAGTGTGAATGTTAGATTGAAAGCATAGAAAAACGTGCAGATGGGTGTGAATGGGAAAATTAAAAACTGAGAATATCATCACATGTTTTGAGCATTTTAAGCTCGATTTAAACTTTTTGAAGTTTAAATTCTCTGCAGCCTGTTGGAGCGGGGGGTCTGGGAGGAGAAGTTGGCCGTCCGATTGGGGTCTGGAATGTGGGGCCTCCCTGCTGCTGCCGAGTCGGGGCAGTCTGCTTCTCCCCACCCCAGGGAAAAGGGTAACGCTACCTACGTCGGGGTGCAGTTTCCCCCTCCAGGGGCAAGGGTACCTAGACCTGGGGTATAGAGTACGCTTGGGGAGTGTGATTGTGTGTACAGTGTCTATTTATGTCTGTCTTCACGTTGGGTGAGTGTTGAGTAATTGCATATGAGAGCATGAGGGTGGGAATGGACGTTTGTATCTGTGTGTGCCTGTTTGTCTGTGTCCATATGTCAGGTCGAGTATCAGACGCCTCCTCTCTAAGGACATCTCAGGCCCTCCAAGGTATGGAAGCCTATCTCCCCCTACCACTCCCACTGCCATTGGCAGACACCCTCAGACATTGGTGCGTTGGTGGTTCTTTGTGTCCAGGGACAGGCTCACTCCTGGTGGCTGCTTATCGGGGTATAGCTGGCTGCCAGCGGAGCTCATGGGCACGTCACTGCAACCCCCCTGGCTTCTGCTCCGCAGCTGCTGAGTGACTCCTCATCTGGGGCTCTCCTCAACTCTTTCTGGGACAGTGGCGCGGCTGCCCCTCTGTTGGTCTTCCTTCCTTCCTCTGAGGGTCTCTGGATGTCTGGAGTTTTGATCTCCTCCATACCTGCTTCATGCCCTGGAGGACGGGGCTGTGGCCCCCCCACACCCTCTAGCAGATCATTACATGAAGGAACCTTTTAAATACAAGCGCGCTCATGCTCACAGGTGTACACACGGGTGCTCACACACACAAACTACACCCTTTTTGGCTCCTACCTCAAAGCACACTGTGCGCTGTCGATCTTACGTGCTGCACAATAATGTATAATATTTAGTATTTACTGTTATATTCACATAGATCATCGTGATGTTGTTTATTATGTTGTTCTTTTTTTCTTCTGCTTGTTTTCTCTTTTTTCTTTCTCAACAGGTGATCCAGGTGATTGATATATGTATTTTTTGTCTGCTTATTTTGTTGGTTTTTGTTTTTTGCCCTATATCACCGTCCCTCTTCCCAGCTGTTTTTCTTTCCCTCTTTCTTTCTCCCCTTTCTTTTCCCCAGTCAACTCTGTCCCATGTCTAGCAAGTGAAAATAAAATAAAATAAACAATAAAAGGTGAATCAAATAGACCATCACGGCAAGGCTGGGATGGTCCATTTGGTAAAGTAAATCAGTTGGGCATCTTTCTTCGCCTTTAGACAATAATTGTGATGGCAAAAGAGCCAAACGGGACAGGCAAAAAAAAAAAAAGAACTTTTTGAAGTATTTGTTAAGATAAAAAAAAATCCAATATATTGGCAAACAATGTGTTTTTAATTAAAATCTGCTGGCTAGTTAAGAGCTAATAATGTACACACTTTGTTCATTAGACTGCAGGCAGTTTACTGGGTGTGTAACAACACCAACAAAAGGTAAGCTGAGATAATGATACATGACAGACAGAGAAACGGGAAGAGAAGAAGAAAACAAAAGAAAAGAATTCCATCATGAGTCGGTTCAATTCTGCCTTGATGTGTATCTGTGTATTTAGCGTGTGCTTCAGAGACGCAGAGGCAATGCGCCCTGAGTCCCCATTACAAGGACAATATTTCTTGTCATATCTGATTTGCAGCACGGAAACGGAGCTTTTCCATTGCCATCTTAGTGTTTTAAGTCACAGACAACAGGGAAGGTCAGGAATCAGAAATCCACAACGCACAGTTAGAAGTTAGCAACTGTAAAGCAAAACTGCTTTATTGTCCCTTTCTACTGGGAGCCATGATTTACAAATTTGACAGCATATTATACTGAAGATTCTTAGGACCATAAACTTATCAGGAATTTCCTAACGTCACAGAGAAAAAGAACCAAAGGCTGCTTTCCCATAGTTTTCTGGACAACTGAATGTCTTTTTGAAACCAGATGAGTCCCCCCCCCCCCCCCTTTTTTTTTTTGATGAACAGAAATAATGCAGGTTTAAGGCACATCTGCACTGGCCTCACTCTTGGCTTCACTTCTGATACAGAGCTCCAGTTCTCTTCTGAACCTTAAATCTGATCTTTTCACGTCAGCTTAGGAAGGCTCTGGGTTATAATTATTATTTGTGTGTCATAATTACTAATATATATATATATATACACACACATATATATACACACACATATATATATATATAATATACATATACACACACATATACATATATACATATACACACACATATACATATATACATATACACACACACATATATATATATATATATATATATATATATACATACATATACATATATATATATATACACACACACACACACACACGTTGGTGTGTGTCTTTGAGTGTGTAAGTTTGTTCCTTCCAAAAAACAGACTATTTTCTGGTGAAAATAGAAGAAAAAAAAACAATCTCACAGATCCCATCAGAGCTGAGAGCTTGCTCAGCAATTAGACACAAGCAAACACACAATCATGTGTGTTGACATGCACTGATCATGCTAAAATTGAATGACATGCATTATGAGGACTTGCTTTGTGCTCTCAAGAACGAGGAGAATCCAATCAACAAGACTTTCTAAGCAGCACAGATACACACTCGCACACAGTATATTGCATGGGTCGAATTCACTGTATGAAGGCTTTCCTCCGTGGATTATGCATGTATTTATGCATAGCTGGATTTGTGCATTTCAATTGAAACTGTGTGTCCTCATGGTGTATATGTGTCTGACCAAATCACGTTATCTGATCCTGAAATCAACTTCCCTGCCGCAGAAATCGAGCGTGCAGCTAGGTTAGATGTGTCATTTTAAAATGGTCAAAGATGAAAAGTAGAAGGAAAGATATGAGAAGAAACTGAATAAAAAGAAGAAGGAAAAGAAAGAGAAGGAACGCCAAAGAATCAATGTTTCCTCCCAACTTCCTTCCAAACTTCCTCCTTCCCTTCTATTCTTCCTGTTTCCTTTCATCCTTTGCTATTTACTTCTCCTTCTCACATTTTCTTCTCTAATTGTTTTATCGCTCTTAGCCCTTCATGCCCCTCTCCTTACTAATCACCCTCTCACCTTCCTTTCTTTCCCCATTACCCTCTTCCCTCTTTCTTCTCTCATTTGCTTGTCCTCTTCCTCCTTCCTCCTGCCTTTTGCCTTTTGCACATCTTTGCACCACTCATTTCTTCCTCATCCCCCATCCTCTTCACTAATTACCTCGCCATCTCTTCTTCTCTTCTCCACGCTCGCCCTCCTCCCTCCTTGTTTTGCCTGTTACATTTTGTGTTGTTTTTTCCTTCTTTTCAGCTTCTCCTACAACTTCTTCTCTCCTCTCCCTCCTCTTCTTTTCTCCTCTAATCATCCTCTCATCCCCTCTCGTCCTTTCACTTCCATGGTAACGGACAGTCAATGAAAAAGGCATTCAGTAACCAAGGAGACTTAACACAGTCTGTGTGTGTGTGTGTGTGTGTATGTGTGTGTGTGTATGTGTGTGTGTGTGTGTGTGTGCTGTCTCCATGGGAAAAGTGAATGGCTGGCAAGAGACAGGGGAGTGCTAAAGGACACCAAGAATGAAAGAAAGGGAAAAAAGAGAGCAAGCAAAAGACTTCCTCCAAATCTGCCTTCTGATGTTAAATCCCAAAAGATGACATAAAAGTTATAAATTATTACCTATTCACTTCTGTTTTAATTACAGACTAACCTAAGTCTGTATCTTAGCTGGGAAATCATCCTGAGATTTTGCCTCTCTTTGTCAGCACATTTAAAAAACGCACCAGAGGAGTGAGAGAGTGGCTATGCAGAGGGTGAGGTGGAGGTCCAAGGAGACCATCATCATTTAGTGAAACATGTTCTTGAATTGCTGCTGTAAAGACAAAGACCCTGAAGCTTTGACAGTAACAAGAAGCATATTTAAGTCTCTTTGAGTCACTGTGTGGATGCTTGTTGTAACCGAGTGAACGGCTCTTACGCTGACTGTTGAAATTCTGTGTTTAATGCATTTGTGCACACTTCTTTTTCCAACTATTAAGACACAGCACCTAAAAGTTCCTGAATAGAAATCCAGTGACACCATATTGTCTGCTTTTTAAAAGCCTAAGAGAGAAACATGAGCCAATCGAGTCAGTGCACAAACACCTGCAGAGATTAGGTTCAGCAGAGTGTCCAATGTTTAGTGGCAGGCTTATCAAACATAGACTTTATTTGGGTGATTCACCCAAGTAAAGTCTGTGCTTGGGAAACACAGACTACATTCAGTGATTTACCCAGGTTTATTTTTTTTATGGACCATACCAAATGGACCATCCCTATGAGGATGCCAGCATTAAAAGGAGTAATGACAAGGAGACGTGGTGGTGGAATGAGGGGTACAGAAAAGCATCCTAAGTTATTGAATCAGAAAGTACAGAGGATCAGTAAGAAGTGAGTGTTAGTATGTCTCATGTACTGGGCGCTGTCCTAATGCATGGCACTAGCTGATGGGAGCAGAACATAAAATCATCAAAGAGAACGTGAACAGAACATGAAAACTCAGTCATTCAGACAACAAAAACTAAAGTACCATTACTGTAATGATGTCAACGTGTGTAAGTATAACCCTGTACATACATCACATATTTAGCTATATGTTAGCTTTTTTAAATGTCCTGAATTTCAGGTTACAAGTTTTTTAATGACATTAAAGTAATTTAGAGTAAAGTTAACTAAGAGGGAAAGGAGTAGCATAGACAGTAAGGAAACAACTCCAAACAGAAGAAGTCAAAGAGCAAAGAGAGGCAAACACAAAGAAATGAACAGAGCAAATAAGAAAAGAGCTAAAGTCATTTTTGACTCCATCCTGGAGTGTTTGGCTTCTGACCGCTGTCATCTGTCATGTTGGTATATGATTATGATCCAGCAGCTGAAGCTGACTGTGTACATGAGTGAATAACATACAAAGCAAGCTGAAATGGGAAATGGCATTTGGGGTAGGGGGCGGGGGAGAATCAGCTGTCTATGGCTATGTTTTTTTTTTTTCTTTGACTGTAAATAATTGTAGCAATGTGGCAACTGCATGTTCTGCAGATAAAAATTACAGTAAACAGCACAGCTGAACTTCAAAGTCCAATGCGGAGAGGGGGTGCAAAGAGGGAAATATAGGCCTAAGAGAAAAATGAAAGAGAAAGGTATGGAGCGAGAAAAAGACAGATAAAGAAAGAGAGAGAGAACATATTGCCACTGTGTCAATACAATATATATGCTAATCATGCCTTTAGTATATGTGTGAATTTCATTACATACGAAGCACTAATACATTTGTGAAGAAAAACTGCATTGGAGTCTTAAAACCAATGACTGTCAAGGTCATTTACAGCAAAGCACGAGTCAGAAATGCATCAACAGGCGGGGAAAAAGGATAAAACTGTTGCTAAAAATAGAGTTGTGGCGCAAGACCAGATTTCATCTCCAAAGCCAATTATGACACATAACACAATTCAAAATGTGTTCTGCATTACTACTCAATGTTTTCTGAATATGTTCCTTTTTAGCGGGTGTATTTAGCAGCAAATTTGACTTCATATCCATCTCTATCTAAAGCTGACCTTTGACTTTTTCTCGTAAACACTGGGAGTGCTTCCAACATTATATTTCATTAATTTTACCTCAGAGCACAGAGATTTAAAAATTATAGTAGTATGTAAGTAGTCCTGAAAAACTCGTAAAAATATTTAAATTTGATGCTATTTAGAATAATTTCCTTGTTACCCAGAAACAGATGATGCATACGTACGCAGACTCAAAAACAGGTGGTTATAGCATTGGTTAGCTACCAGTGTATAGCAAACAAAAACAAATGCCTTCTAGCGAATGGTAACTGCATACATAAAAGCTATGAAATCAGTGTGTTTATATCGAACTGTAGGACCACTGATGCCTTCTGCTTCCGGATAACAAGGAATTGACGGAGCTTCCCGGAGCTTCCCGATAAACTGACATAACTCGTAATTTGAGTTATTTCTCGAAAGCTAGATTTCTGGATAGCTATCATTTTCGATAAGTAGCTCACTCATTCACATCTGTTGCTAAAGACATTTAAGCAGTTGTCAGCAGAGTTTTGACAGTTTTTTATTTTCAATTTAACTTTTGGGTTTTAAGTGTGATTTGTTTAGTTTCCAAAGTAGGTTTGCTCGCTTCAGTTTCAGTTTTTATTGTTTATACATTTTTATTGTTTATATTATTATTGTATGGATGGCTTATAGTCTTGTAGACATCCAGAGTGTCAATAAATGAATGCCTCATCAGCCAAGTTGTGATATTTTTTACAACAAGTACTAGGGGTGGGGGAAAAAATCGATTCTGTGTAGTATCGTGATATTTTGTTTGCTAATAATGTATCGATACAGGGACAGCAGAAATCGATATTTTGTTACAAAAAAGGTTTTTGTGCTCTGACTTCAGAGCATGTTGATCCTTTTTCTGAGCAAGAATCCTGACATTCCTTCACTGTCCAAATGTGTTTAACTTTTTTTATGGCAGCAATAAACATGACAGTTTACTTATTTTAATTTAAGACATGTTTTATTTTAATTAAGTTTAAAACTTTTTTATTTAATGTAAAATTATATTTTGTTTTAATTTACTTTCAAATTCTTCTGTTGCTGAAGGGGCTGCATAGTTTTCATAAATTTCATAGTTCAGAATAGCTATAATTGTACCAGACGGTTGCATTCAGTTTAGTTGGACTAGACTGTAATACAAACCGTTCAGTTTGTCAACAATAAAACTGACTGAAATGAGAGACTGAGTGTGAGACTTTGATATTAGATAAAATGAATATTGATAAAGTTTACCTTTATGTACAGAATCTGAATATCGCAAAATATTTTTAAAAATTGCAATAATATCGTATCGTGCGTTAAGTATTGTGATAATATCGTATCGTGGGATGTATAGTGATTCCCACCTCTAACAAGTACTACTACTAACAACTACTAAAAAAAACAACAACAACAACAAAAAAAACAACCTAGTTACTTAGTTTCATTTTTAATTTAGTTAGTTAAAGTGTGGGGTTTGTTTTCTCATCTAGTTTTAGTTTTTAGTTTTAGGTAGGTACAACAACAATCTTGGTGGGCAGCTTTAACAAACTGTTTTGGGCATGATAACGTTGAAATGCAAGCTACTCTTTCTTTCTTTTTGACAGTTTTGTTTACTGAACCATATTTTCTACCAAGTAAATATTTTTGTCTCACTTTGATTGTCAGGTATAAAAAAGAAATAGGTGATCAGCAGTGTGCTCTTCTTACTCCTATGCACTGTCAGCTGACCCACAGATTCCCTTTGCCACTTTCACAGAAGTCTGTGTCCTCACACACACACACACAGCAAGTTAGCACAGCCACAATATGGATATACAGCATAAACAGTCAGCTAATTCATATGTATGGGTTTCAATGAAGCTCTGTGCATGTGTGTGTGTGTGTGTGTGTGTGTGTGTGTGTGTGTGTGTGTGTGTGTGTGTGTGTGTGTGAACTGTCAGTGTCAGGGTTTCAGGGTTTTTCTCTGTATAAATGTGAGCAGAGAGACAGCTGCAGGCCATGAGATGTCAAGGTATGTGTGTATGTGTGTGCATTTCCATCAGCTTTCAGGAGAATTCAACAGCTCACTATATCACTGTCTACCTTCTACACGTCATCTCACTCCTTCGCTCTGCTTGTATTTTCCTTCCTTCCTTTTTATGTCTTATTATCACTTTCCAAATATGTAAAAAAAAAAAAAAAAAGTCCCTCCCTTGTCATATTACTACCTGTAGTTTCTTGTAAATCTTACTCATAAATATGATCTTTCAGCCATGTTCACAAGAACATAAGAGTGTCACTAATCTGTCACAGCACAGAATGGAATGCTGGATGTAAGAAAGTGTAACTATTAAAGTTACAAAGTAACAAAGTAAGTGAAATAACAAAGTGTCAATAATCACGAATGTGTTCTCACTCATACAAATATAATTTGTATATAAAAATGATTGTCACACACTGTCTTGTATGATTTTGGTCTTATCTTTACTCATACATCATACTTTTCAGTAAAGCTCAAACACCAAAGTGATATAAGTGTCAAACAACCATTTATAATAAGAAAAAGGTCACACACATAATATTTTTATTCAAATATATATTAATCTATAATTTCACTTTTGTTATTGTTTTTATATTTGTTGTTTTATTTCCAGCTGCATAAAAGATAACTGTGCTTTATTTTCTTCTTCTCCTTATTTCATTTCCCATGTTGGCTTTGCATTTTCCATTTTTGTTATAAAGATCTACTGAAATGAGGAGACACACAGACAAAAGTATCCCTCTAGAGTAGTCATATTGCTAAATGCATTAGAGATCTTCATTTGGGGATATTTGCTGCCAGATGTCATCATGCTGCATATTCATGCAAACGCTCTGATTTTAACTGTGGTCATAAAAGCTGCAGGAAAACTCTAACTAAAAGTAATGTTGTATTACCCCATTCACACTCGCTGCCTGGCTGCTGACTGAAGAAGAAAAGATTTGGTGGAAAGAGAGGTTGATGCCAGGGGATGAGGGCAACCCAGCTGGGGAACTTGTGTAACTCTAAAGAAGGCTACCACAGCATGGCACAGGCAGAGTGCAACTGTCCCTACATAGAGATCCTTAACGATTCAAAAGCAAATATTGTAATAACAATTCAATGTAAAACTTTACTTTTTAATTCAGTCTCAGCTTACTTAGGCTAGGTTTTAGTCAAAATCTCGCTGCACCTTATTGCACATTTGGTCCTGTGCCTGATTCATTTGGTACCGAACACAAAGAAGTAGTGACTAGCTGGCTAAAAAAAAGCAGTATTCAATTAGCTTTAACAGGTTTAATGATGAGAGTGTGTACTGGGTTTGTCTTCCTTGGATGTCAGTGCCAAGGAGGGCTCAGGAAGCTATGTAAAAGCTACTGACAGCAAAGTTTAGCTCTTTTAACACTACATCGAGATCATAACTGTGAGATTTTCACTGCGTGGTTTTAGAAAAGTTCAATTATGTGATATGAAAGTGTTGATTAAACACTAAAATCATTGTGAAAAAGATGCATTTTCACATTAAGATGCATAATGTTTGCATGTCGGTGCATCAGTAGTTTTGCTCATTATTAAAATTTTGGGTGTGTCTGTGTGTGTCCACTGCTAGCAAGTGTGAGCGTCATACAGAAAATAAAACATTTACCACATGCAGGGCAATTATTCCTGCAAAGAATTCCTTCAGGGGCACGCACACACACAGAGTTCAGTTTGAATTACACACGGAAACACACTGGCAAAAGAACAAAACTGACACCCATATGGAAAGAAACAAATTCCCAGACAAACTGTAGATCGCCCGCATACACAATCACACACAGAGACAATAAATAGGAATGCATACCAACACACACAAACTCTGAGAGCAATCACAACCAGACTGCTACACACACACACACACACACACACACACACACACACACACACACACACACACACACACACACATAGCTATGCAGGAAGAGGCCAATGCGGCGGTGCGGCGAGGAAGCGTGGCCGATCGACATTAATATTTATGGGCTGCTTTGCAAAGAGAGAAACATTGATAAGCTGCAGTTTTGAATATTAACGCTGACTTTTTTTTTTTTTTAAATGCATAAAAGCAAAACATGCTGGTCAAATTAAAAAAAAGGGAGAGAGTGTGCAGAAGAGACACACCACATTGAGAGTGAAAGGAGGAGAGACAGAAAAAAGAAAGTTGGCTGAAGAATGAGGGGTTTTTTAAGGAGTCGTTTATATAATGGTTTGGATGAATTACAAAGTCTTATAAAGGGCTAGTTCAACATTTTGGGAAATTCTGCTACTTGTTTTTTTGTCTGAGAGTGAGATTGGAATGTCACTAAAGGTATGATTAGCCAAGCTTTGTATAAATAGTGGAGCCAAGAGGATACAGGTTGTCTGTCTGACGTTGTGGTAGCTGGCTAAGCAAGGTATTCCAGGCCATCCTTTTTTCCAGATGGTTCCTGGGAGATCCTGAAGCAATCCTATGACAGATGAGATATTGTTCCTGTGTGTTCTAGGTGCACCCCAGTTTGAGCATGTGTGGAAAAATCCAAAGGCAACGGCCAGGGAGGCATTCCAACCAAATGCCAGAATCCCTTCAACCGGTTCTTTTTGATGTCAAGAAGCCATGACTCCTGTCCAAGCTGCATCGAGCATCACATCAATTTTGATGGTCTGCATGAAATCAAAGGAAAAATTATGTGAAATTGACATACAGATCAATTCTGGGGGTGAATGATGCAATGATCAAATTTCACTTCCACATGACAGTATGGTACAATGTCATCATTAACGCCGAGGTTGCACCAATGTAGGTCTACCTATCGGCCCACCTTTCCATCACTTGTGAATAAAATCCCAAGATACTGTTAGTGGGAGAACTCTACAACTTTTTAATGAAACACCACGGCCTCAGATTTGGAAATGCACTCATTCTGACCGTTTCACTGCAAACTGCTCCAATGAAGCCAAAGAGACCATGTCAACTGTAAAAAAAAAAAAATGGTATTCTGAGGATCTACTTCACACCATAGTTCATTTGTTGAGAACTGCTTACAGCAGATCAGCAAAGATTATTATAACAGTGTTCTGTTTTCCACGTCTAATACTATGTAAGGGTCTAAACTAGCGTGACGTCAATTTCATCCTCAAAAGTGATCATCCAATCAACCCACAGGGAGCCTCAAGCAAGTGGACGCCTAGTGCCAGTCCCAAGCCAGGATAACTGGGAAGGGTTGTGTTCAACGAGAAGTTGGGACAGGATTTGGGTGGTAAGAATTACCAGATGACTGGGAAAGTACAGCTTCAGTATTGAGGGAAATGGGTAAAAATTGTTTGGTGTATCCTTTGGACAGAGGAAAGAAGAAAAAAAGACTTGGTGGTGAAATGAGGAAGTACAGGAAAGTATTCAAATGAAGAAGTAGATAGGAGTACTTGGAGTCCAAATACAGCAACAATAGAGGTGGCACAGGTGGCACACACAAACTCAATTCAAATATAGTAAAGTGATAAATAGGTTTAAATGTAATCATTACCCTGCTCACAATATTCATTTCCCATGAAAAAAAGAACATAGTATTTGCATCTTACTGAGAATGTCAACTTTTAAATATAAAGTGAGAAAAGAAAGTTTCCCTTGTTTTTTTCTTGTTTTAATTAATGCAAAATGTTAAGCGTTTTTAAAATGAGATTTTAAAAATAGCATGTTTCTGCTAACATTTCAGTATTTGCATTTTACAGGTGCAGAAATGACCTCTACAGCTGTTCTATAACTATCCAGAAGTGCTTACATAGAGTAAAATCACTATATAATTCTCACATAGGAGGCAGTCAGTGAATGGACAAACGTGTTCATAGTTTGCAAACAAAAACACAACCTCTTAGCAAGACAGGTATAAAGATCTGCAACAGTGAAAGTCACTACACCTCTCTCTCTGTCAGCCATTAGAGCATTACACATATTACACTGTTCCCTGTACAACCAAACAAATCAATCTTTCTGTAACACTAACACACACACACACAGACACAATGTCCTAAGTGCAGGATCAAGACGTTCTCTCTTGGCTGAGTGCCTGGATGGGACGAAGGAAAGAGGTAGCCCCACACACACACACACACACACACACACACACACACACACACACAAATTACTCTGTGACCTTGTCTGAATGCTGAACACTAAATACTGGTAGAAATCATGAGAGAGAAAGAGGAGAGGGAGATGACACTGTGGGAGAGAGATGGACAGAGGTCAAAGAGGGAAGAAATCAGAGGTGAAGAGCAAGGAAGGGACAGAAGGACAACTAAAAAAGGATTGGTAGGAAAATATGTTTACAAGAAATGAAGGGAAGAAGGATGTTTAAAGGCTGAGTCGGCTTGAGAACAGGACAAATAAACAGCAGAAGTAGTTTGGCGGTGGGAGAGGGGAGAGAAAGACTGAAGAAATGGAGAATGTGATTTCAGGGATAAATGATGAAAGTCAACTTAAAACAAAAGCAGAAAATGGAAGCAGGAAACAAACAGAGTACACAGACAAACAAGAGTGAAAAGAGTGAAGACATAGTGGAAGGAAGAATAAAAAATAAATGAAAATGAAATATGGAAAAAGAAAGAAAGAGAGAAAGAGAAACAGTATAATGGTCAGGGGAAAATAACAAGAGCATGAGGGTTCCCAGAGTGGCCACTTGACTCCAAAATCTAGTCAATCCCCCGAGACTCCTGGGTTAAACTGCCCAGGATTAAAGGTTATGCTTATGACATGTTTACTCTATAAAAAATCATTTTAGCCTCTATAGACAGGAGAAAAAAGAACGATAGGAATGTAAGGAAAATGTCAGGACAAAAGGGAATGGTATGAAAAGGAATGTTGGGCAAAAGACATGAGATGTGAAGAGAATTCTTGACATGAGAAATCAAGAAAACTAATAAACAGAGCGAGCAGAGGTACAGGAGGAATCAAGGAGAGGGAAAAGAAGCGAGGAAAAAAAATAATACAAGCTTCTGTGCAGCAAAGTAAAACTATAATCATAAAATGAACGATTTAATGAACTTAGAAAAACAAATAAAGGAAGACAATAAATCCAACTCCACATATATTTACTTATTGAAAACAAGAATATGTTTTTTATACTGTATTTCAGAAATGGAGACTGGTACGGAGTACTTTCTTTTTATTTATATCTCCTTCTTCTATTTCTTTGTCTTTTTCGCCTTCTTCCTTTTATTGGTTGCCACAGAGGATAATTTACCTCCATGCCTCCCTGACGTCCTCCTTCACTTCATCTATGAATCTTCCTCTTTTCCTCCTGTCTGGCAGCTCATCATCATCATCATCATCATATCTATCTATCTATCTATCTATAACTTTGTCACAAAAATACTCATCCTGAGCTGTCCCTCTGATATGCTCATTTCTAATCTTGTCCCTCGTGGTCACTCCCAACAGAAATCTCAGGATCTTCATCTCGGCCTTCTTGTCTTTTTGTCGGTGCCATTGTTGCCAAACCGCAGACCGCAGGTCTCACTGCTGTCTTGTAAACCTTTCCTTTCATTCTTGTTGCTAACCTTCTGTCACAAATTTGAAGTCTTTATTAGATTTTTCAGCTCATATTCACACCTGAGTATTTTTCTGCATAACCTAAAACCATCAGAAGCGAATCATATGCTCACGGCATCTCCCGGCCTCTTTAACCACCATTCTCCTCCTGCACACCCCCACCCCACCCACCCACCCTCCCTCTCTTCGATCAGGCGATTTACAGCGCTCACTTGTTGGGAGACGCCGGCTGTTGTGTGGTGAACAAGTCGCTCCTCTATCAGCGGCCCCCGTTGTCCAGAGCGCTGCGCTGATTTTCATTAGCGATAGCGACTCGCACAAATCAAAAAGTCGAGGCGCTCGGGGTGCCGCGCCACGCTCCTTTAATTTCCTGTTGTTGGGACACTGAAGGATTGTAGGGCAGCTGTGGGAAACAGGAAGCACGATAAAGCCAGCGTGTGGCCGAGGAGAGCATGTGTGGTGTGTGAGCGATTGTGCGCTCAGATGGTTTTGTTGTGTGACTGTTTATGTGTACAATGATGAGGTTGTGTGTGTCTGTGTGTGTGTGTGCGTGAGAGAGAGAGAGAGACAGTGATCAGGTGACATTAGAGGTCACGCTGAGTCTTCCATTTCCAGAAGCTCTTTCCCCCGTGTGCTTCATAAGAAGCCCATGATGGATCTCTGACCCTCCGCTATATGGTGCCTTTACCTCTGCAGTAACCCGGCCAACCAGGTTTCCAAGCTGCTCACCACAGTATGTTCCCATGGCAACTATGCTACGCCTGACAAGTAGATGGTGGTGGTAGACCGAGGGGAGGAGGTCTGGGAATTATCACCAGACATCTCTGAAACAGCAGATTAATGTATTAATAATGGGAAACTGTATCGATCTCCACAGAGAAAATCTCCTTCTTTTAGCCTCGCAGATTTTAATTAAAAGCCAGCAGAGCATTATTGCGCTTGTGCAATATTTCTTTTTACAGTATAGTTCAAAACCTTTAATTATAGAAACATTTTCAAGACCTGCGTTGAAACTTTGGCCTTTAGTAACACACATGTCATATGCAGACACACGTGTAATTGTCGAACGCATGCAAAGAGACTTTCGCATGAGCACGCGCTCAAACAGGAGTCGGTGAACTCAACTGACATGACATGAGTGTTTTTTACCAGACTTGGCAAGCAGTGTGTGTGTGTGTGTGTGTGTGTGTGTGTGTGTGTGTGTGTGCGCATTTATGCGAGTGCACCACCTCATCATCCCATTATCTAACACACAGCTGCAGTTTTAGACAACATTTCACCCCGTTTCCCTTTCATTCTCTCAGAGCGTCTCCCTCCCTTCTGTTTGCATACTCTCCCTCCCTTCATCTGACTCTCTCCCATTCTCTGTCTCCACCTTCTCTTGGTGTACCTTTCACAACTGGCACAAACACAGTAGTAAATAAAAGAAAGATTAAAAAAAACCACACTTGTCTTTCTGTAATGCTTTTAAATTTAACAGGCAATTTGAGGGGCAGAGCTGCTGACCAAAAGACTGCAGCGACACGATGTGAGTGGATCTGACTTGTCATTAAGACTAACCCTGAAAAGGCTCAACTGCAGACAGACAGAAGTTCTGTCGTGTATTTATTACATACTTGTGCCATTGTACAAGTATGTAATAAATACACTGGGTGTTTTTATAACCGGTTTATATTTCTCTATTTTTAAAGTTATTCATTTATTCTTAAATCATTTTCCTTATTTCAGACCCTGCACTCTGCCAAACCTCAGCCATGTGTAAACCACAGACCAACTTCCAGAGCTGAAAAATGAAGGCAGAGGTTGTAGTTGCTGTTCCTCTAGGTGACACCAAAAAACAATGACCCACACACCTATCATGTCCAAATGTCCACCTTTAGAGCTTAAAAAAGGATAATTAAAACCTGGTACAAAACTGGTTTTAGCCACTATAGATAGTTTTCCCCTGTTTTAACAATGCTGAATGACATTTTTAAATATTCAAACAATTTCAGTTTGATGCTTTATGTTGGGAAGCAAAGACCCTACAAAAATACAGGGAAAACCCCAGGAATCAGATGATCCCTATGGGCAAGCACCCGGTGACAGTGGGGAGGAAAAACTTCCCTTTAACAGGAAGAAACCTCTGGCAGAACCAGGCTCAGTGAGGGGCAGAGCAATTAATTATAGACTATCTCAGCAGTGCCTCCCAACAAAGTCCATAAGGTCCATATAATGAGGGTTCTGGTGAAAAACCCATTCTTCATATACAGTTTACACTCAGCTTTGCCCCCCAGGAAAAAAAAAAGAGAACTGGTACCTCCGTATTTGGTACCGCACTTGACAAATTTGTTGATATCATTATCCAGATTACAACCACATGCCAGTAGCAGTTGTAAATAAGGCCAGATGTTAGGACTCTCAACTGAAATGTTTTGCTGGGGAACTTCGTCTCATTCTTGCAGGCCTTACTGACAAGTTAACATTATTAACTTGTGGAATTGGTGTACACAGTGTTCATAAACCATACATCTACACAAACACAAAGAAAACAATGGCTCCATCAAGAGCAACAAATTTAAAATCATTTATAATTTTAGTCTGAACTTATGGGTGAAAAAGCTGAACCATGACAGGAATGTGCATACACTTGATGCAGAAAAGGCAGATGCAGCCGTGCAGGAGGCACTTGTATCAGCATTTTAAATGCATTATACACACATGAACAGTGAAAGGTACACTTGTACAGAAAATATACATGAAAACATATTGGAAGCTGTGCAAATACTTACACAGAACAAGGCCAGATGTGGTGAAGTGTGAGTGTGAGTGTGCCGGGCAAAATTCAAGCTGTAATGGGCCATGCTAATGAAGCTAGCATCAGGACTAGCATGCCAAATCTGCTACCAGACAGCGCCATTTGACTCCTCTAACTGGATTATGTAAATCTGATGCTCATCACAGCTCAGGGAGGCGGGTAACACATAATTTATACCAGAGAAGAAGAAAAAGAAGAAGGAGCACAAGTGGGGAGTGAATACAAGCAAGCACTCAGAAAAAAGGTATGGTGACAGAGGAACACACAGCTTCACATTCAGCTGTACACTTGTGTGATCTGAACATAGTTAGCACCAAAACTCTGTACTTCCTGACAAATATCCCAATGCAGAACCTAAACTGGAAAGTAGAAAACAGAAAAAGTAAGGAGAGAAGGTGTACAACAAATTTAGACAGGAAGCTGGAGAAACAGAAAAATAATAAGTGCTTGATGAAGAAAACAGAGGAGGGATAGAGGGAAAAATTCAGGAAAGTGTGAGATTCCCACTATCCTTTATATTCTTTTTCTTCCCCAGATTCGTTTTCTTGTCTCTATTCTTCTCTTTTATCTACCTTAACCCATCTTACCTGTGTTTCATCTCATTATTCTCTCACCCAGCCTTTTTCCCTTCTTCTTTTGAAATCCTTCTTCTTACTTTCTGTCTTCTTTCTATCATCCTGCCATCCCTTCCTTTTTCTATATCATTCTGTCCTTCCTTTCCAGTCCTGTTTGCTGGCTTTTACTTGTTTTACATAAGATACAATGAATTAGTGACACCTACTCAAGAGTGTCTCTTTTCTCATTTTCTACTTTTTACTTGCTAAGATATCCATTCTGTTCCCAGATCTTAGGAAGAAAGTTTCTGCTTGCCATTTCATGAATCTTCTGCCATCTTTTGATTTTTTTTCTTTGCGCCGCTGTCCACGTTTCAGTCCCTTCTGTTTTTCCTCTTATTTCCTTGTTTGCTCAGTGCTTTCCCTTCCTCTTCCCTTGCAATCTTATCCTCTTTCCTTGTTCACTTTTCTCTTTTTGGACACTTTTATGTCCTTTCTGTGTATTTTCCCTTCACTGTCCCCATTGCGCTTCTCTCCTCCCCAAGTCCCTCTGTTTTTGTTCTCCCGCCTCTCTCCGTCAAGTAACTCTAACACACTCGTCAAAGTTTGCTGTAATTTATAACAAAACACTTCAAAGTGAGTACAAAAGATGACAGGGAGCTGAATGGGGGGGGCCGGGGATGGGGGGGGGGCAAAGGTTTATGTTTGTGTGTGGCACTGGTGAAGGAAACGAGGGGAGGTAAAGGAGGAGGAGGAGGCGAGGAGGAGGAAGTTATGCTGGGAGGCAGAGTAGTAAATTGTTCCATTTTTGCAGGTAATCTAAATGCTAACTAGAGGCAACTTATCACCAGAATGGATTTCCGACCATCTGTTCAAATAACAGGGGATTTGTCCGATGGCAAGCACAAGAATGGGATGATGGCGGGAAGATTAGGCGATGGTGACGGCAACGCCATGTGCCTCGTCTCTACAGTCGCGGCTTCAGAGAAAAAAAACTGAAAGAAGAAAAGAGAGAGGGGGGAAAAAATGTATTTTGTGCAAACAAGAACAGATGACGCCCTTACAATTACACCTGTCAGGAGCTCTGCAAAGCAATCGATCTCTGAGGCAGCCGAGCGATGCTCTCTCTCTCTCTCTTTCTACTTCATAGCGAAATGATTTTCTCTCTTTTTTCCTCCTTCACCCTCCCTCTATTTCTAACGCTCTTTCTCTATTTTTCCTTTCATTCTTATGCTCTCTCCATCGTGAGCTCTTCTTAAACAATTTGCAGGGAAAAATGCTTTTTTGATAGATGACAAGACGACATTTGACTTTTCACTCACTGTTGCGAGGGAAGGAAACAAGGGAAGAGGAGAGTGAGGAAAGGAGGAAAGGAGACGCATAAAGGCCAGAGGAACGAAGGAGCTAGGAGGGACTGAGTAGAGAAAACAGTAGAGTGGTAGGAAGTAAGGACACGGGGATAAAAGAAAAAGTGACACAAGATGGAGCAGCGTGGAGCAGTTAAGGAAGGAGAAGAGAAAGAAGGAGGAACAAACTGGAATAAACAGAAGACAGATGGGGAGAATGCAAATAAAGATATAATAGGTACCAAAAAGACAAAAGCATGAAGACATGAGGAAGAAATAAAGGAAAAAGAAGGAAAATAAATACATAGAAGATAACTTGATAACTTGGGGAGTGAGAAGAGGAAATTGGAAAAGAGAAGAAAGGGGATGGAGTGAAGGTTGATAAAAAAAAAACTGAGATGAGGAGAGAGGAAAGGAAGGACAGAATAAAGAGATAAAAAATTAGTGAAAGGGACTGGCATCAAACAGTAAAAGGAGGATAAAGTGAAAGAAGGTAGAGGATTCTAGAAAAGAGGATTAAGGTGAGAAAGACAAGGGAGTGAGGGATGAGGTGAGACGGAGAGAGAGTTGACAATAAATGACACAGAGCAGGAGCAAAAGAGGGTGAGAGAGGTCTCCAACAGCAAAAGGAAAGAGAGGAGAAGGGACAAAGATGTTGAGGAAAAGTGAGAGGGAGGAAGAGTAATTAATGGAGAGAGACAATTAATGAAAGGGAGAGAGGGAGAGAGGGATGCAGGGGAAGAATAGCGGGGTGACAGAGCGTGCAGTTTACTGGCCCAGGAAGTGTTCTCAGGCTGCAGGCCAATCGGCTTGGCTCAATCCCCCGTGTCACTAACAGCCCATTGGCCGATGAAAGCCGTCCTTTATTCGCTATTTCAATCGACGCCTCACACCATCAAAGAAGAGCCGTTTATCTTGCCCTTCCATCGCCCACACACACACAACTTCCCCCTCTTTCTCTCTCTCAGACCCTTGATCCGTCTCTCCTCCTCTCTTTTTCTGCAGCTACATTCACAATTTGTCTCTCCGTCTCCAAAAATGCCTTTGGACGATAAAAGAGAACAAATAAAAACCTCCAGGTTCAGCAAATGTGGAGACAAACCAAATCTAATTCTGCTTTTTTCCTCCCTACACACAAAACTGCAGCTGCAGACGAGTATTTCCGTCCTCGACCGGTGCTCCGTTCCCAAAGGCCCAGAGAGTTGCAGAGCTTTAACTCTGTTATTCCTCTTAAACACAAAGGTAAATGCAACCTTAACAGGAGGTTAGTAATGAAATCCTTTTCTTGACATTAAGAGTGGACCGGAAACCCACATTCCACCTTAACTGGAGCTTTGCTGCACCTCAAACACTTATCTCCATGTTACCAAAATACTGCAAGGTCCTACTGCTGCCCAGGTCTGAAATCCATCTTCTAAGAAGAATTTACTTCCCTTTATTTTTTACTCTACCTGAAAGTAAGTAAGTGAAAGCCTGGAAGTCTGCATTTACTTTACCAAAAGACTCAAACACACCTTGGAAAACAGCAGCATTACCTTTGTTACCAGAAGGTCAAATACCACCACCATGACATTTAGCAGGTCGGTAACAGAAACTTTTCTTGAATATTTATGAACAATTTTAACGTCATTCCACTTTAATAAGAAGTTAACAGCAAATGTCTTGGTGGAGGTTTCAAACCAAAGAGAGAAAGCCACGATAGAGCAGCCCATGCCAGATTCCTACAGCTACTTGATGCTGTTAGCTGAAATTTAAAATCTAAAAAAGCTTGACTCCTGTCTCCCAGTATTAGTAAGTATTAATAAAGGATTTGGTTAGAAACCAACATTTCATTTTGGCATATAAACTTCTTCAGGACAGATTTATTGACATAAAACTGGGTTTTGGCTTAAAAAAAGTGCTGTCAGTATTCACAAAGAGAGCATAGTGACAGGATTGTGTATAAGATGTGGGAACTCAGAGATCTTTTTGTGACTAACCCTGCTACATGTGTATTTCTGTTAGTTCCTTTATGAACGTGCAAAACAGAGTGTTTTAATCAAGCACAGCAACTGATATAACAAACATTTACGACAGGCAGTGTACCCCTAACTGAGCCGATATTTAACGCCAAAAAAGCAAGTCATATTTTTTTTTTACTTGAAATTAACTGACTGTGTTTACAACAGGACAACTTTTGTAAATGACCCATAAAACTAACCAGACCTATGAGTGCTATTTGGGGATTGCGCTCACATGCTATTTTGCGCCGTTCAGTAAATCTGGCCTTCTGCCTCTTCTTTGTCTAACTGTCTTTACAGCATGTTAACCAAAAGGCTGATATCCTGATGATCTTTTTTCCAAATCCACATCGAATTCACACAGGCAAACTGGGAATACACTTATTAAAATGTGAATTAAACCAGTAGCAGAAAAAGTTCCCAGTTAAACTATATTAGAAGTAATATCCATCCATCCATCTTCTTCCGCTAATCCGGGGCTGGGTTGCAGGGGCAGCAGCCTAAGCAGAGGAGCCCAGATCTCCCTCTCCCCAGCCACCTCCTCCAGATTGTCCGGGGGAACACCAAGGAGTTCCCAGACCAGCCGAAAGATATAATCTCTCCAGCGTGTCCTGGGTCTGCCCCGGAACACCTCACCCAGGAGGCGCCCAGGAAGCATCCTTGCCAGATGCCCAAGCCACCTCAACTGGCTCCTTTCGACATGGAGGAGCAAAGGCTCCACTCTGAGCCCCGCCTGGATGGAACAACATGAATAACAAATTTTCAGCAAATTCTTCTTTAAAAATTTAAAACTAACTAAAGAGATGTTTCATTACACAACCACTGTACCATATGGACCATATGTACCATTCCTCATTCAATTCACCCAAGTTAGAAAGTACTTTTCTAAATAACTACCCTGTCTCGTCCTACCTGCCAACATCACAGTGGCAATTTGTTAGCAAAATCTTTTTTTCAAGCTAAATACAAAGAAACTTGACGATCCTTAAGTACTTTATAATATTTCAACTAATTTAGCCTATTATTAGTACTGCATTTCCTTAAAGTGGCCTGGAGTGGTGCAGTGAACTATTTTTTGTGTATTTTGTGTTATTTTTTCCCCTCTCATTCTTCTTTCTAATGCATGTCATTACTCACTGCAGACGGGAAGACATACGGTCTCCATATTCACCTGTTTACCCACAACACTGAGCCGTTTTACGACTTCCAGCTTAAACCCATGAATCATCAAACTCCGAGCTCAACTCCCATTCTTCCTGTCATTTACCGTCCCAGAATTTTTCTGAAGGTTTAAATCGCAGTGAAGGCCATGAGACTCAAAACTTTAAAATATATAGAAAAATCAACAAGCACTCAAACTAAAGTTGGATTAGTTTTGATCTGTAGATGACCTCTCACCTCTCCCATTTTGCTTCAGTTTTATATGCTCATAAAACATTAATTCCACACTGAATTCGGGCATTATGGATGGCAATGTACTAAGGATGTGGAAGGAAAGCGAACAAGAAAACCAGAAGTGAAGCAGCTTTGTGTGTGTGTGTGTGTGTGTGTGTGTGTGTGTGTGTGTGTGTGTGTGTGTGTGTGTGTGTGTGTGTGTGTGTGTGTGTGTGTGTGTGGCAGTTTCTTAATCTAATGCCATGCAGAGGAAATAGAGCAGAGCTGGACATCCTTGACACACACTGACTCAATACCAAGACCTAACACTTTATCATCTGCAGTACCTGGACATGCCGTCTGTGACTCTGAGAGGATGTGTGCGCATATATGTGTGTGTGGCCCTGGGCGCTGTGAGGATGGGCAGTAGTTATTAACCTGCTGCCCAATTTCTGTCACGGCTGCTTTGTGGCTGCAAGCAGAGATGTTGAGTGTGTGTGTCTGTGTGTGTGTGTCTACTATGGAGGGACTCTTCCTTAGTGAAGTTATTACCAGAGTCCGACTCTTAGAAATGACTGAATGAATGTCACTAAAGGGAATGATTGAGTTAGTGTGATTGAGCTTTGGTGCAAACTGATGTGGTAACACTGTGTGACTTAACAAGGTATACGGCCAAATATATCAACAGAGCAATGAGTGTTTTTATTTATATGAAAGGGATAAAGGAAAGTTATAAAAAATGATTGCTAGTCAGGGACCTGGTCAGTTAATTATACATATACACACACTTAGTCTGTTTGCATTGTGGCTGCTTATGTTCAACTTCAGGAAATGTTTGCTTATGTTTGGTTTTGCTTGATGTCTGAATATGAACCTCAGGCATCTCTCTGCATGTTGTTCCCTGTTTAACCTTTCTCTGTTTGCTTTGTATGCCCGTGTTTGGCTTTGTGCAGTTCTATGAGCTTTGAGTGGTTTTTGAGTGTTGCACCTATGACCAAACTTAGGTTGAGACAGTCTTGTCTCAGTAATCCCATACAAACATACTCAGCAGTTGTTACACATCTACTAGTACTGAAGAAAAACTATCATCTTAACACATTAGCTTTACAGCCTCTGTGCTTAAGTAACAGACTGTCACTCGTTTTTCCTGATAGATCTTTCAAATTTTCTTCAACCCCAGTTCCAAAAAACTTGCAATGCTCTTTAAAATAAAAGATAAACAGAACTAAAAATAGGTCTGTGAAGGTTCTCAGTCATCCAGGTCAGCGTAGTCAAAGGAGCTTGCAAAGAAAAGCGTCTGGACTTCTTTAAGTTGCTTGAAGACGTTTCACCTCTCATCCGAGAAGCTTCTTCAGTTCTAAGGTCAAATGGCGGGGAGTCCCAGATATAAACCTAGTGGGAGTATCCCCCCACAGAGGGACAAAGGACCCCCTGATGATCCTCTAATCGCCTGAGCCAAGGTGTGAAACTGGGTGTGGGTCCCAATCAACTTTCGGGTGAGTTCATTGTGAAACCTGGCCCCACCTTATCATGCGAATTCCTGAGGTCAGATGGCCCAGGATGTGAGTGGGCGTTAAGGCGTCTGGGGAGGGAACTCCTCCCCTGACCTTTGTCCTTAAGATGCAGATGGACTGCTGAGTCTTGTCCTGTGGAGGTGGCTCTTCTGTGTTGTGCCATGCGCTTGTGAAGTGGACTTAACACAGACTTAACAATGTGGTGTATGCTGTACAGTGCAGCGAGGAATGCTCAGACCTCTACATTGGAGAGACCAAACAGCCACTTCACAAGTGCATGGCCCAACATAGAAGAGCCACCTCCACAGGACAAGACTCAGCTGTCCATCTGCATCTTGGGGACAAAGGTCACTCTTTCGAGGACACCAACGTTCACATTTTGGACAGAGAGGACAGATGGTTTGAAAGAGGAGTGAAAGAAGCCATCTATGTCCACTGTGAGCGACCATCTTTGAACAGAGACGGTGGTTTACGACACCAACTGTCTGCCATCTATAATCCAGTTTTGAGATCCTTCCCCAGACGCCTTAACGCCCACTCACATCCTGGGCCATCTGACCTCAGGAATTCGCATGATAAGGTGTGGCCAGGTTTCACAATGAACTCACCCGAAACTCGGGCTGATTGGGACCCACACCCAGTTTCACACCTTGGCTCAGGCGATTAGAGGATCATCAGGGGGTCCTTTGTCCCTCTGTGGGGGGATACTCCCACTAGGTTTATATCTGGGACTCCCCACCATTTGACCTTAGAACTGAAGAAGCTTCTTGGATGAGAGGTGAAACGTCTTCAAGCAACTTAAAGAAGTCCATACGTTTTTCTTTCCAAGCTCCTTTGAAAGTAAAAATATATAAAGTAAAAGAAAAAACTGGATGAATATCTTGCAACCAATTAGATTAACTGACAACAGGTCAGTAACATGACTGGGCAGAGGTTCATCTAATCTGGAGAAATCTCTGTGCGCAGGAGGGCAAATGTGGGCAAATGTGAGCAAGATGTGGGTCAAAGCTCCTTCAAAATGGACTGAGGTGAAGTGTAAAGACAAATCCAATTTTGAAATTACTTTTGGAAAACATAGAGATGGAACAGAAGAGGACCTGTTATCAGCACTCAGTTGAATAGCCTATATTTCTCATGGTTTGGAGGCGCATTAGCACCTATGGAAATGGCAGATTGCACACCACATGCACCGTTGACGTGAAAGGTACATACTGGTTTTAGAGCTCATGTGCTCTCATCAAGACATCTTTTGAGGGAAAGCATTGCATATTTCTGTTAGGAAACATTAAACAGCATACGCCATCTATTACAAAAGCATTGCTTTCTTAAAGTCCCGCTGCCGAATCAGCCTGCCTTCAGTCTGGATGTTTTATCAACTGAAATCATCGGGCACGTCATGAAAAGAAAAATATGACACAAAAGGTAAACATGTACTGTCCCATACGCTTGTTTTTTTTTTTTTAAATATATTTATCACAGCAACTTTTTTAGGAATTGAGGTATATATATCAGATATCCAATAAATTTATTAGAAGCCCTGAATCACAAATTGGCTTAACCTGCAAAGTTAGAGATCTGTTGGTTTAGAGTCACATTCGTGAGATGATCTAATGTTACAACCCATCCCTGGTTGTCAGTATATGACTGTGTGAAAATGAAAGAAAGTAATAGTGTATATTTCATTGAGTGACAGAATAGCTTGTCACCCATTGCCCACTAACTAGTGGGGAGTACAGAGGGTCAGCTCAGTGGCTTTTATAATGGACTGACCATAAATCATACTTTTTGAACTCATTTAGGTTCTGCAAAGTACTTTAAAACCTTTATCTCATTCACACACTCTAACAAACACATACATACACAAGTGCTGGCCTGCAATTAGGAAAATTGTATGATGATGACAAATTAGGAACTTGTATGATGTCTTGCTTATTCTAAGTGATTCTGACCAATCAAAAGCTAATAAAATTTTTGTATAACTGGTAAAAACCAACACAGCAATATGGGACTGTATTTAACCTGACAGAATAATAGTGCAATATATATGTCCCCTGCCAAACACCTGAGATAAATAAAAATAATAAAAACAAATTAATTAAATGAATATCTGTCTGTGGGGGCAAAACAACACAAGAGGCATCTACAATATGAGAGTACACATATCAGTATCCATGAATGACTTCAAGCTTCCCCCGTCCTTGAAAAAGTACCATTATTAGTTGTGATTTGCTACTATCAATCATTCTGAAAGAAAGACTGTCAGAGACTGCCACCTTTTTTCACATGGACAGAGATGAAACTCATTGATTCAAATGCAGATCTCAGACAGAGCAAAAAAACGTCAAGTCACAATCATAAAGATTTAATCCCCGGTGCTTTCGTAAATGTAGTCTCACAAACAGAGCTGTTGTATTGGTGTGGTTTTCAGCAAAATGTGTGTGCGTCAGTGTCTGTGCGTCGTGAATTCTCCCATAACCATTACATGCCACAATGGAGCAGAAAGGCTGCTGGTTTATCTTCTGATCAATGCTGCGAGCTGTCAAGCCACAAACACACACCCTCGTGTACTTACACCCCCTCTAGTTCACCCCGTGCTCACTCACTAATGCTCTCTCTTAAACATACACACACGCACACATTTACTCAGACCCCTGCAGTGAAAATGTAGTTATGCTGATTGCATTTGTGTGCGTTTTTTCCCCCTCAACAGACTGTCAGCCTGTCAGGCTGAAATGCTCTGACAGGCTCGGCTGGAGGAAACTCTGCGGCATCATGGAGACCAGCGAGAGATTAAACTGCATAACAAATGTCCATTTACACTCCAAAGCCTCCAGTTAACATACACTTCATCTCAACTCATGTTCAATGCCCAAGACCTCGAAGGTTTCAGCGCTCATTAAAATCTGAATTATGATGGCTTTGCATTTTTGTGTTTGTATTGTCAGGAATCTCTTGACCTTTGGACTCTTTCTACTGCGATAGTAGTGATGGAGCTGTAGTAAAAGCTAGATTGCTAATATTAGAGGTGCTGTGAGGGAAAAAACCAAGCAAACCCTAAAATTATCCAGTCTCTGATTGTTTCAAATAATCTCAGAAAAGTCACTGTTAAGTATTTCAAGTATGTCAAGTTTTGCCAAAGGATGTCTCTTGTCAAGTGTTACTACTCTGAGGGAAATTCAAGCATAAAGTCAAATCAGAAAAATCACGTTTTAAAAGTATTGTCAGAGTGTCAACTTTTTGAGAGCGTGTCAGTTGTCAAGGTTTGTCAAAGCAACTCATCAAATGATTTTTGCAGTCTCGAGGGCAATTTGGGTTTGAAAAGCCAGACTTAGTCAAACCAAAGGAAACGTCAGGTAAGCCACATCTGAAGTCACGTCTTTAAAAGAATGTAACGACTAATTCAGTCAAGAAAACCCTTTTGTCCATTTTCTGAATATGTAAATTAGACTCCAAGTCACCTGTTATGTCAGCTGAGTGTTTCGTACACAAACCTAACCCTTTTTAATTATTCTAATCAGTTTCTTTCAGTCCAATATTTTATCATGTAAAATGCAAAAATCTAGGGATGTTTTTGCCTCAAAGTATTAAATTGGATCAGTTTCTTGGGGAATCAAACTCGCTTCACCAGCACTCAACCCAAAGTACATCTCATAGTCCTTTTTTGAAGAACGAAATATTGATTTTAGTTCTGTATTCTGTTACAGTTTCTACTTAAATAGATGATAATTAGAATACAGTTACTTTGTTGAAATAAATGGATTACAAAGCGGTCTTTTCCTGTTTCATATGTTAGGCTATGAAACTACCCGGAGCCAGCATAACAGAGGCAGCAGTGCACGGGCAGGAATGCATTTCTTACTTGCAAATTCTAACACCACTTCACATTTAAAGAAGACAGGGATAGGTGAAATCTGACCGTGCAATGCAACTTTTGTTTTCCAACAACCAAGCTGCTCTCACCATCAAAAGACTCCAACCTAAAGAAACATCTTGGTGTAAGTTCTTTATTTGAAAACTAACGTTAGCTTACTGCAACTACCTTGTTTTAGTTGTAGCTACCTGGGTTATGTGCCACTTCAGTATCTTCGATGTACTATTGCTGTGTGATTTATTACTATTGGTGAAGGCTGCATTACAAGCTGCTAGCTGCAAATAATCATGTGCAGTTCTGATAGCAGACAGAAAGAAAACATATTACTGATACAGAAAGTTTTCTATACGAGATCACTGCAAACAGTAAAGCCTTACCTGATGTCCGCCCCACTGTTACTCATTTTATATTAAGATTTAAAAATCTAGTTGGTATTGCTCTCAGAACTGCACAGGATTATTTGCAGCTAACAGGTTGTTAATGCTATCCATCAAGTCTACAGTCTGCAATCTATGAACTAACCCCAGCTAACGCCAGCTAACAATGTTAGCTCGGTGGCAGGTAGCCTTCAGTAATAGTAATAAATCACACAACAATAGTACATTCATGTAGTTGCAAAAAGCATGACAATATATCAAGTAATCCAAAGTATTCAGAATTAAGTTGCTCACATTGACTAACTTAATGAAAGATGTAACAAACTACATTTTGTTTTTCCATAAATGTGCTCACAGAAATCTGGCTAAAGATTTCTCAGTTGGATACTGACGTTCAGTAAAATTGCACTGAGCAATGGAACGAGGAAAATGTCAGTCAAGGTAAAAAAAGAAAAAATATGTTAACAAATATTTTGCTAATTTGGTGGGAGCACACTCGACATCAGGATGAGAGATGTCATCCTGACATCTGCCACGAGAGACTTCAAACTACACACTTCATTCTCTGACTCTACTTCTCTTTTAAAGTATTTAGTCATGCACAAGTCAGTCCAGAGCGCCTTTTAAGCAGTTAATCTACAGTGCTGTACATACACTTACTAGATATGCAGAGATGGAATCTCACACACTTACGTCCAGAGATGGGCAGTAACGCGTTACAAGTAACGCGTTACTGTAATCCGATTACTTTTTTCAAGTAACTAGTAAAGTAAGGGATTACTATTGCAAAAACGGTAATTAGATTACCGTTACTTTCCCGTAGGAACGCTGCGTTACTGCGTTACTAAAACCGTGATTTTTTTGCGAGAATGTCTCATGACAGTGACGTAAGCGAGTGTGACGTTCGTGACAACAGCTGTGTGCAGATCAACAATGGATCATATATCGAGTGCGGAGAGAGTATGAGCATGCAGCGTTTAAAGCGTGGAAGTACTGACCTTACTTTGAGTTTGATTCCATAAAAAGTGACAAAAACATTAGCGTCCATTAGCATTGTGCGTGGGAAGAAAACATCTTTTTACAGCGAAAAAAAACCCTAAACTTCCAAGCAAGCTCCGAGTGCGCAACGACGTAATGGGAAACTCACAGAGAAACTGCCGTATCCTTCCACTGACCGCTGCGGCACACCTGCACCAGGGTAAACCTCCGCCTACCCAACTCCTGCTGTACAGGTGAAAATAGAGCAACAGGACCGCTAGTCTTTGATTTTATTTATTTTCTGCTGTGTTTTACTTGCATCTATTTGAAAGAGTGAGTGTAAACACAAAAAAAAAAAAATTTTATGTGCTGGAATGTGCAGAAAATAGGTTTAAATATTAAACAAATTTCTTCCAGTCAGAGAATGTTGCATATAATTAAATTTTTGCTTGATGCATAAAGTTAAAAGATTAAAATTAATAAAACTATAAAAGTTTTAAAAAGAGACTTTTCCATTTGATTACATTTTGTATGATGGATTATGTAGAAAAAGTAGAATTGGGCTGAAAGATCTATCGCTTTATCACCTACTCAGGTTGTAAATCATGTTTTTAAAAAGTAACTAAGTAACTAAGTAATTAATTACTTTTGAAAATAAGTAATCAGTAAAGTAACGGGATTACTTTTTGGGGGAAGTAATCAGTAATTAGTTACTGATTACTTTTTTCAAGTAACTTGACCAACACTGCTTACGTCATGCTGCTGGTGTCACGGTCCCCGTGTCTCTCTGGCTGGCCAACGCTGGCTACAGGTTTTGTTGTTGTTCGTTTTGGTTTTCTCTGTCTCTCCTCCTCCTCTCTGCCTGGGTGGAGCTCGATACGGGCTCTCGCTCTTGGCCCACGCACCCGTGTGATGGTGTCCACCTGCGGCTGATCTGGCTGATTTCCCCAGCTGCTATTTAAGGCAGTGGCACAGAGCAGCTCACCGCTGGAACGTTGAACCACCTGAGTTCTTGCTCGCGGCTTATTCGAAGAAGTTTTGTCTGTTTTTCCTGTTGTGGAACTAACCGTGAACTTCTTGTCTGTAGATTCTGGACCGAATCACCGGACCTGTCCAAGTGGGGCAGTGTGTGGAGCGTTGGAGCGAGTGCGGCTGAGGAGGAGTGCGTGTGTGCGGAGGAGCGGTGGCGGTGACTGAGTGGAAAAGGAAGCGTGTGTGTGTGTGTGGATCCCCCCCCCCCCCCCCTTCTCTCCTTGGAGCCCTGGACCCCCTCCCAACTCACTGTACATATATTTTGCACTAAGGTGATCCCTATTGTAAATAAATCCCCTTTTTGTTTCCTTGAAAAGAACTGTCTGCGCGTGAGTCCGTTCAGTAGCCATGACAGCTGGTACTGCTGTACATTCACCAGGTGTGGCTTTGCCTTGCAGCGGTGGGGAATACAGGCAAAACTCAGCATTCCTCTGAGATCTCCTGCCTCGATCTGTCGCTTTTTAAAAATGGAAGGAGAGGGTCAAAATCCCCACAGTATCACACTTTGTTGAACGAGAAAAATAAGATCCGATTTTGTTCAGTTAACCTGGATGTATTTAACTGATCCAACCCCAAACAGTGTCCTTAATATAAAGAACAAGATTCCTTCTGCATTTCCAACATGTAAATCAACATTTCACAGTTTATAGGAACAGAAAACCTGCCAGAGCTGTATACATCAGCAGTGTGCTTCAGTATTTGGATGAGTGAGGATGATGATTCTTGGTTTACATGAGATATCTTAGGTTGCAGTGCAATTAGACTCATGACATGTGACTAGTACAAAGGCTCTCCATCAGAAACCCTTTAATGTTAAATCATAATTCTTTGTTTGGGACCAAAAACTTTAGATCTCTTCTGTTTTCTCCTTAACTTATTTCAAGTTTTGATCAGATCTTTCAGTTTATTTAAAATCACTTTTCCACCCTGGAGAAAGGTGGCTTGCCTGCTACAGGTTGTGAATGAACTGTGGAGAGTTCATATATCTCTGTGTCTTCCTCATGAGTGGGGGACAAGTGGAGGAAACAAATTGGTGCAGCATTGGCAGCGACCATTGTGGTGGGAGAGAGCTGAGAATGAAGGTGAAGCCATTGATTTACTGGTCTATCTTCGTTCCTACCCTCAAATTAGCTTCCTCCAAAGGGTGCCTATGCTCACTTTTCGAGATACGGCGAGGAGCTCGGTCATTTGGTTGGGGCTCAGAGTAGAGCTGCTGCTTCAGCTCAAAAGGCCAATTGAGGTTTGGGCATCTGGCTAAAAGGCCTCCTCAACACCTCCTAAGCGTGGTATTTCAGGCATGTCCAGTAAGGTTCCCAAGATACACTACAAAGATTAGGACTTTCAGCTGGTTTGGGTCTGACAGAAAATAAAATGTCAGAATAGCTAGGGTAGGTGGCTGGGGGGGAGGCTTGTTTCTCTCCTATTTAGATTGGTTAAGTGACTAAGAAAATGATGATGATGGAAAGAAAATCAGAAATTTGATATATTGAGACACTTGAGAGTACATTTTATAGGCTTTTCTAATTAACATTTTTTATTTGGGTGTGCCTTATGGTCAAGCAACTCCAATTGCACGATTGAAGTTTTTTTGCTTTAGTAGCAGTGACTCTAGCTGTTGTCAGCGGGCTGGTATCAAGGCTTGTATGGTAATTTTCAAGATGATTCCCAGCCCTGCTCACTGGTGCCGCTGCTGTAACAGCACCGAGGGTCTGAATCTGTTTAATGTCTAAACAAGCAGCAGTCAGCTCGAGGTCAGACAAGTGAGCCGAGGAGACCGAGAGAAGCTGTAAAATGCTGTAAAAATAAATGCTTCAAACCAGACATAAACAAACTGTCAGTTGTAATAAAGAGAAGAGCCGCTCAGCTGCTGGAAGCTGCCGCAGCTCAAACACATACAGATGGAAAGAGAGCGAGGCGTTTTATCTGCTGAGCATGTTGAGATTTAGGACATTTATGTTTAACTTCACAGGTACTTGGAGGGATGTTTTTATTGATAAACCGAGACGAATACCTCAATCCTTGACTTGTGGAGATGTGTTTTTTGAGCCATCATGATATCAGTTAAGAAAAGAAAAGCAGTTTGATTTTGGACATCATGTGTCAAGTTACGCCACAAATGTCAGAAATCAAATTGCTTTTCTTAACTCGGACATAGTAACAAAACATTAGTCAGGCCTGTGCAGCATTTTAGGCAGAACTTTGCAAAACACAAAATAAGAGACAAACACCTACCACCAGCAATCACAAACTCAATTCTATACCAGGTTTCAGTAAAGTTAAAAAGGGCCTGCAGACAAAGAAATAAGTGTGTAATACGAATTCCAATGAAATAAACAAGACAAAGGCCAGACATAAATTGAAGGCAAGGTTATACAAACAGAACTAGAATGAAATAAAAATAATAATAATAATTGAAAAGCGTAAAAACAATTTACTTAAATTTTAAAAAAAAAGTCAAATCATCTTTCCCCGACACAACAAGGTGTCGGTTTAATGAGGCAACACAACACGCATTTAATTGAAGAGGTTTCATTTAATAAGTGCTAGCTGTGGGAAAGTAATATGATGCTTAAACATGCAAAAATGCATATAGAGGAACCACACAAAGCATAAATATCATGCCTAAACACATTTAATACCGAGTCTGTCTGAATTCAGCTAAACTGTTTTGACAAAATGCTGCTAATAGAACGGAAAGGAGCACCGTCCCTCTTCTTCCTCCCACCAAAAACAAATTAATTTTTTCTCTGCTCACTGATTAAAAATGTACATACCACATGCAGCTCAGAGTCGCGTGCAACAGGAGCCCAATATGCAAATCTCACCCTTTTTAAGACTTATCTACATATCAAATATTCTCCAGGCTTCAACTCTCCAATATTGTACGCTGACCGAAGGCGTGTATGTGTGTGTGTATACATAGCTTCAGATGGAGTGTGTGTGTGTGTTTGTGTGGGTGGGTGTGTTGGTGTGTGATTCTCAGTCAGCTGCAGACAGCAGTGTGTCTGAGCTCTCATGTTTATCAAAGAGAAGCAGTTATATCTAAGAGCCCTGGATGGCCTTGTGCTGCCAAAGCCAATCACAGTTACATGCGATTATTTGTGTGCGTGCGTGCGTGCGTGTGTGTGTGTGTGTGTGTGCATGTGTGTTTGTATGAGGGGAAACAAGCTTATTATTTCACTGAGAGGTGAGGTGGCATAAGTAAATTTAGGGGCAACATGCTCAAAGTGTGTGTATGACTATTTCTGCAAGCATGTCATACAAAATGATGAAGGCACAGTATGATTGTGATAGTGTTCTGTTTCTGTTAAAGAGTTCAATGTTGGATGAATATATTATTAGTAAGTATTTGATTTATGGTGACTTCCAGTAGCAACATGTTGATGTACATATGGGAACAAGTTAATATTCCAGCAAACAATATTAGGGAGCTAGGAGAGGAACAAGTCAGCAACTTGTTATCAAAGTGAGAAAGTCCACCACTGACCACAGTTATATTACTACAACATTTACCTAAGGAGGAGGTTGGGGTGTGTGGATGGCTCAGCAAATCAGTGGCTGAGTACTCTTTGTTTCCTGTTTCAAACCAATGAATTGTTTCAATAAACAATGACTGTGTGTATTTTTGACACCAAACTTTAACTAACCTTAATCAGGGGGGTCATGTTTACCATAGACAGCATAAAAAAAAGGACATAGCATAGTGGATGAGTCAAACTATGGCCACACCCAGGTGTGCAGGTGGTTCAGTTGATTTTAACCATGATCGCTTCCTAAACTGGACTTCCACAGGATCTGTGCCTAAACCTAACCGAACATTTGCCATTGTACTTCTCTGTCATAGAAAAGTTGGTTCAGACGTCTTTTGCTCAGTTGTTACACTTACATAAATTTTGAGGTTGACAGCACAATTCCCTCCTTGTGTGTGTGGGACAGATATTAAACCTCATTTTGCTTCCAATCCTTGAATCTCTGCTGCCATTGCTGTGTGTAAAGAAGTTTGTAGCAGGTTTAAAGGTGCTGTATTAGTGAACCATTTACCATGTGCAGACCATTTGTTTGTTTTTCAGCACTTTATTTGAGATGGATCCGCCTCCATCTGTTACCTCCTAAGGTTCTCATCTATATGGTAATTTAGGGTTTGAGATCTGTCTTTGATCGGAATTTGCAGGAATGTGATTAGCTGGAAACCTGAAACGAGATATTCCTATCTCTACCCCTGAATTCCATGCAACTAATCAACACCTCTCCTGATGTAGTTTTATTGTTTTGAATATATTTACATCAATATTACTGTAAAGCAAAATGTCTAAATGTCTTGAGTATAGCTAATGTGACCCTTAAAACTTGTCAGGCATTGAGTCAAAACCATTAGGGTTCATCCTATGAGGACCATGAACCTCTGTCGAAATTTTAATAACTCAGTCCATAGCTTGTTCATATTTGATATTTTTGATTCTGATCAAAAGAGTTGGATCAACAGAGGTACTGACATTAGAGTCATGCTGCTAATGGAGCTAAACGGTAGGTATCTGCAAAGAATGAAACTGTTTTCCATTGTACGGACACACCTGTTCCTAACCACCCGGCATCAGCCTCCATCTGAGCCAACTTTCCTATTAGGCACTCATCCAAAAGAGAACAAGTGCATAGTTACACCAGATCACGTGTTTTGGTAAATATCCCCTCACATCTCATCATCACTGTGCACTGTTTGCTGAGTAGAAGCCAATTAAACAGATGAGTTGTGAACACAAATGAAATATCTTTACCACATAAAACTATCACAGAGGATGATCAATCATGTCTGAGTCTGCGTGTTTCTTAATTAAAAACGAAGGAACTCAAATGGAGCCTTGTGAGACAATTCCTCAGCTGCCATCATTCACTCATCCAAAAAAACGGCTTTTGAAGCAAACCAGCTTGCTCAAATTCCATTAGTCTGTTTTGTGTTTAAAAAAATTGAGAAAAGAGAGAATCAAACTGTTAAACAATGCTCTCCTTGAGTAGCACAATTTCAATCACCTCCCCTTGCCCCTCATTCAGCTGGGCTAGCGTAGCTGGCTAATTAGTTCTGGTGAAAGGCTTCTAATTAAATTGGCCTAATGTGGAGGCCCAGGCTGTGAGAGAGAGGGGCAGCTGAAAAATATCACTCATAAAAATGTGTGAACACAAAAAGACTAAATGCATTTGAAACTTTGAAACATGCATTTTTAGAAGACAAAGCAAAGAAAGAAACGGGGACTGCATTTTATGGATCAAAGTTTCTTTTTGAACTTATTGGTTTATTTCTCTTTCCTTTTGTATGTATTCCTTTTCAGACAACCTTTTTATTATTCCAAAGGCAATTTAACTGTAACCAACATTTATAATCAAAGCCATACTTACGTTCATAGATACGTGTAGCCAGCATTGCTGTAAGATATTTTTGCATATGTGTTATCAACAAAGTTCTGATAACATATCCATAAAACTCAAGACGGATTCAGATTTAGCCATCTCACATTTAAGAGCATTTTCTCATTCAAATCTCATCTTTTCTCACCGTGGCTTTTGAAATCTATGCATGGATCTATGAAGTCCCATTACGTCTCAGAACTCTTTGATTGCACCTTGTACAATGTTCAAAAAACAACCCAAGACAATGCAACATTTTAAAAACAGCAAGGGGAGGTCACAGACTGGACAAAAAGATAGACGACGCATCTGCACAGTACACTCTACAAAACTGGTAGCAAAGCAACTTGGAAATGGCAACTGCCGTCTTGCATTTATGATGTTTGCAGCTAAATCTAAATTGTGTCAAGGTTTTGATTCCTGCCTAGATGGAACAGAGATAAAATGAGCACATGGAGGAAACAACTAGCAGTGTAATGATGTGAAACTGAGACCAATCCCACAGCACAAATGTCCACAGTCCTATGCTGGGCTTCTATCCTCCCAGTTAACAACCCATTCTGCTCACGTTGATAGGATATGTGACACTCACGACAGAAAATTAAAGAACACGTTAAAACAAATTTCCCACGTGTGGGACTAATAAAGGTTATCTTATCTTATCTTATCTTATCTTAAAACATTATAAATTATTACCGTCAACTGTAATGCAACAAGAAGCTATTTTCCAATCACCATTAGTAGACAAAAATAAAGAACAAACTGCCAACTATTAGGAGTCAGTCAGGTAAGACAGGAGAAATAGCAATTGTGAAAAAATACTCCAATTAGCCATGACTTCATGTTGCTCAAGCTAATGTTTGGCCAGTTACATCCACCAAACCTGACGTCACATCCACAGGTTGCACTCTGGTGTTGTTTTGGCTGGTCAGTTTTTGTTACATACCTTTGTACTAGTGATATTAATAATTACTAGTTTGTCAAACAGCTATTTTATCAACTAATTTTCAACATATATTGGCTGTGCTCCTATATTAGACATGGGACAGTGTCTCAGCACTTTTAAAATAACGTTCATGTTCTGCTTGCATGTAAGGCACTGACGATTTCTCAGATATTTTGGCATCAGTTTTATTATGATTCGCTGGTGTAATAGAAACTTTAATTCTTGTGTATTTGTTTTGTTTTAATTTAATTTTTTTTTTTAATTAAAAGCTTATTTGCAGAAATGGCTGGAAAATATATCTCCTTTGGTTTCTGTGTTATCCTTTCTCTATTTTAAAGGGAAAATATTAGACAAATAGCACAATAAGTAAATTGGTAAATGAAACTTGCAGTAGAAACCAAAACACGACGCAACAAAGACAGGCTGTTACAGGCGTTTTCCTGCAGGCTCGCCTGCTACCACTTCAAAGATAGATCAGCTTTTTTCTTGTTGTAATTTTGTAATCACAGCTCTCTGTACAGAAAAAGTGTGACATGGTTAGGTTACTGATTCTGTGGTATCTTACCATAATCTGTGGTAAGGCCACTTTATTTGCCTCTTCCTGTAGTAGGCTTATTGCACTGCAGATTATGTCATACATAGTTTGTCCCACAACATGTGGTACGGATTTAGTAGTGGCCACATTTTCTGCGACAGTGGATCTGAATGAATAACATTTGACCTCTTTTTCAACTGAAAGAAATTAAATATGGTCAAACACTAAACTGTAAGCCAGCCGAGGCATAAACTACATTATTATGTAACATAAGCTTCAGAGTGTGCACAACGTGAAATAATAAATACCTTCTTAAAATAACACTACAGTAACACTTTTTACTCAGCTATGATTTTCTTCATTCTCAGTATACGACAACAACACACTCACATATACGCGTATGTAAGGAAATGCTACCAGTTTAGACTTATCGACAACAACCCACAAAGACTTCTAACCTCAGACAACGATAAGTTTTAATCTGATGATGAATATTCAATTCAATTCAATTCTTTATTTATTTGTCACATGTAGTTATAGCTGGTACAACATACAGTGAAATGTTTTTTCTGGCTAAAAAAGTACTCCCCCCGACTGTGCAAACATGCTAAAAAGGATTTTACATAAGCTAAGAAAAAAAGGAAAAGAAACAAAAGTTAAAAGTAAAAAAAAAATATATAAAAAAACAATGTAAAAGTCCATATGTTTGTGCTTATAAATATATATCCATGACGTGCAAGATATTGCACTGTAATGATTTGAATGAGAAGACTATAAAAATATACATATTTACATAGTACAGATGTATATAATAAGGTACGGATAAGGTTCAGAGAAGAAAGATAAAGTGCAAATTATGTACTGTGTGTGAGATTGTCCATCATGTTGTCCGGTTTGTGTTTTGGTTGAGGAGTCTCACAGTTTGTGGGTAAAAACTCCTCCTGAACCTTTCTGTTCTTGTTTTCAGGCTACAGAGGCGCTTCCCTGACCTCAGTGGCCTGAACAGTTTGTGGGCGGGATGGCTAGAATCCCTAATGATCCTGATGGCCCTGGATCTGCACCTTTCAGCATAGATGTCCTGCAGTGCTGGTAGAGATGTTCCCATAGTGCGTTCAGCTGTGCGCACAACCCTCTGCAGGGCTTTCTGTTGCTGTACTGTGCAGTTCCCGTACCACACCATGATGTTGTTGCACAGGATGCTCTCAATGACACCAGTGTAGAATCTCCTCTGTATATTCTTGGAGATCTTAAACCTCTTTAGACGCCTCAGGTGATAGAGGCGCTGTCTGCCTTTACTAATGAGGAAGTCCGTGTGTGTACTCCAAGTGAGGTCCTCGTTGATGTGGACACCGAGGTATTTGAAGTTGGAGACTCTCTCCACAGGGGTTCCATAGATCTGAATTGGGGTGTGAGTTTTCTCGCCTCTCTGTTTTCTAAAGTCAATCACCATCTCCTTTGTTTTACTGATGTTCATGGAGAGGTGATTTGCCTCACACCACTTTGCTAGTCCATCCACCTCACTCTGGTAGGCCGTCTCGTCGTTCCCAGAGATGAGTCCCACCACCACTGTGTCGTCAGCAAACTTCACAATGGAATTAGTGGGGTGTCTGGCCGTGCAGTCCGCGGTGTAGAGGGAGTAGAGAAGGGGGCTCAGTACACATCCCTGGGGGGCCCCTATGTTCAATGAGAGTGTATGGGAGTACACATCCCCTATTCTCACTGACTGTGGTCTCGTGGTCAGGAAGCTATAAATCCACCTGCACAAAGATGTACTGAATCCCAGATCTTGGAGCTTACCCGAGAGGGTGTGGGGAACTATGGTGTTGAATGCTGAGCTGTAATCTATAAACAGCATTCTCACATAGTTCCCACATCCCTCATCTAGATGGCTCAGTGTGGTATGCAGGACCTGTGCTACAGCATCTCCGGTAGATCTGTTTGTCCGGTATGCAAACTGCAGTGAGTCGAAGTCGGGAGGAAGGAGGGAACTGATGAAGGGTTTCATGAGCCTCTCAAAACACTTCATCACTACAGATGTTAGGGCTACTGGGCGATAATCATTTAGGCTGGCTGGGCGGGTGTTCTTCGGGATCGGAACAATCACTGATGTTTTAAAGCAGGTGGGGACTACCTGCTGAGCCAGAGAGGCATTGAAGAGGCTAGTGAAAACTGTGGTCAGCTGATCTGCACATACTCTTAGCACACGTCCCGGTATGCTATCTGGTCCCGCTGCCTTCCTGCAGTTTGTTGCCCTCAGAGCTCTCCTCACATCATGCTCAGAGAGTATCAATGGTGCTGGTTCAGCAGCGGGGGCAGGTGCGGAGCTCTGAATTGCTGCCACAGCAGGCACCTCGAAACGCGCAAAAAAGGCATTGAGGTCGTCAGCTAATTCTGGTTTCATACATCTCACAGTGCTGGGTTTATAATCTGTGATTTTTCGTAGCCCGTCCCATATACGTCGGGAGTCACCGTGTTGGAAATGCGACTCCACATTGTCCTTATAGCGCCTCTTAGCCGCTTTCACAGTCTTCCTTAAACCATAAGAAGCTGCTTTGTAGCTGGTCATATCACCCGATGTGAGCCCATTTTTATAGGCAGTGGTCCGTGCTTTGAGAGCTCTCCTGACAGTAGAGTCAACCCAAGGTTTTTGGTTGGGAAAAATCCGGATTGTAGCCGAGGGGATGATGGTATCCACTAGCATTCCAATGAAGCTAATCGCTGTGTCCGCGAACTCGTCAATGTTTACGGAAGTATCCTGGAATACATCCCAGTCTACGTCACCGAGTGCGTCCTGCAGCGTCGCCTCTGATTGGACAGTCCAGCGTCTGACCTTTCGCGTCACCGGGGCTTCCTGATGAAGCCTTTGTTTATATTCCGGTGCGAGTAAGATGGCGGCGTGGTCTGATTTCCCAAAAGCCGGTAGAGAGATGGCTTTGTAGCCGCCTTTAAAAGAACTGTAACAGTGGTCCAGCGTGTTGTTGCCTCTGGTGGGACAGGTGACATGCTGGTGAAAGTTAGGCATGACCTGTTTTAATTTAGCCCTATTAAAATCCCCCGCCACGATGAGGGCGGCGTCTGGATGTTTAGCCTGATGGCCGCTCAACACATCATGGAGGTCCGATAGCGCCTTGTTGTTGTCCGCTTGTGGCGGGATGTAAATCGCAGAGATGATCACAGCAGTGAACTCCCTGGGGAGATAGAATGGCCGACAGAGAATGGTGAGAAGCTCCAGGTGGGGTGAGCATGACCGGGACAGGACCGTGATATTCCAAGGGTTACACCATCTGTTATTGACCATAAAGCAAACCCCTCCACCCCGCAATTTACCGGACTCCGCGGTTCTATCCGTGCGGAAAACAGAGAATGATTCCGCCGGGGTTATCGCGTGGTCCGGCACAGAGCTGGTCAGCCAGGTTTCAGTCAGGCAGAAGATGTTGCAGTCCCTGATGTCTCGCTGGTACCTGGTTCTCGCCCTAATATCGTCCAGCTTGTTCTCAAGTGACTGGACGTTGGCTAGCAATATGCTAGGCAATGGAGGACGGTGTGCTCTGGTACGCAGCCTGTTCCGGACCCCTGCTCTTCGTCCCCTGTGTTGCCGTCTCCTTTGACTCCGGCGACCTCTGGGGTCATTGTTCTCATCACGGAGGATCTCTTTCGGCCACGACGTTGTATCAAGCACCGTAGCAGAGGTAAGTGGGAAGTATTGTCCTATGTCCAGTAGTGTGCCAAGGTCATATTGAGTCAGACCTTGTGCAGCACGAGCAAAAAGACCAATGAAAAACATAGATAGAGCAAAATAAAAGCACAGTCGTCGCGGAGCTACCAGGACGGCAGCCGAACTCAACGGCGCCATCATCATAAAGACTGCTGTCCTCACACAATAATGAAAACATGCTCAAACACACACATGCAGAGGAAAACTGAGTCATTACTCAGACTGCCCAAAATATTCACACAAACACGCTTGATGAAATCCTTCCTAAAACCTAAGAACTCTCACACAGAAATGTTTTTATGTTCCTAAATATTAACAAATCACACAGGCGAACAGAGAGCTTGTTTCTGTCATTCCCACAAGAAAATGGCAAAAACAACAACACTCTTTCTTCACCGTTCCTACAACACAGCCAACATCCTACCCTGCTCGCTCATGCACACACACACATACACATTTACATGATGTACCCATAATGCTGCTCTTCCTTTTTAAATGCTTTAAGTGTCTCTCTCCCTGTCTTCTATCTGCTAATAGGAACCAATTAGTCTCCATTGTCCACTCTCCCAATAAAAGAGCATTATGGGAATTCCCCCTACTTAACACCTTTCCTTTCTAAACAGGCACCCAATTAGATGCCTAAAGGACAAAGCTACAGAGGACAAGTGGGGGCCTTAGGAGGCGGGGACAAAGGGACGGTGGGGTGAGATGTGTCTGTGTGCGTGCGGTGATGCTGAATGACTCTCTCAGTTCAGTCCACATTTTTGAAGCTGTCAAAGAAAAGCTGAATAAAACACTGTTGAATGCACAATTTAAAAGGGTAACGCTGATGTTATTTTAAGGCTTTATTTTGGCAAACAAGTTGCCTAAAGACACCAAAACCAGCTAATAAGTGATATATCTTCACTGATATGGGTTATGATGCTTACTGGAGTATATTCTGACTCAGTCCAGTGAGTCGGCTGAGCTCTGTATGGTGGAGGCCAGGCTAAAATAAGTTGGCACTGCTTTGGTTTCATGTTAATCAAACATGTTGTGTGTAAAGTGTGAAGGAAGACGGGAATAACATGACATTGCAGCCTGGCAGGTGTCACCAATGTGTCTCTCGGTTTTCATAATTTAAGAAAAAGCTTGCGTTTTGCACTGGGTGGTACAGTCACCTGCTGTAAACACGCTGTGGGCCATTTGCCAGAAAGATCTAAGGAAAGAAGCCATGACAGGCAGATCATGATGATGAGGGATCGTGTTTAAAACATGTGGGAGAAACTTGCTTTCCCCACATTTACATTTATTGGACAACACAAGCCATGAAAAGAAGAGCTAGGAATGATGGGGGAAATAGCCAAAATAAAACAGCCAAATGAATCTCTCTACAGAGAGGAAAACGTGCTCCTGTGTGCAGCATTCTCTGCAGCACCTTTTCTACTCAAAACAATAATGAAAAGACTGTTAAGAGAGATTACTGCAGGACGCACATGTTTCTCACCAAGCTACAAGTATACACACACACACAGAACAGCCTGGTGACGTTTTTTCCCATGACAGCATGGGAATTCCTCTGCTCAGGAGTCACTGCTCAGTGTGAGATGCAGAGAGAGAAAGTGTGTGTATGTGTAAAACCAGTCAGGGGGGCTGGCCCTGAAGTGGCCCGCTCTCTGGAGAGACGCTGTCTGCTTTGTTCCTTTAAACTACACAGAGAGACAGAGAGAGGTTAGCTTGGGTGAATGTGCTCGTATTGTCTCTTTTCACTCTCTGCACTAACAGACCTACTGTATTCATTCGCTCTCTGCTGAGCTACTATGTTATAGCAGTGGGAAGCGATTATTCATCCATTTATGCTTCTGGCAGTAATGTCAGTCACTTTCTCACAGAAGACGTTCAATCGGGGTCACGGCTTAATGCCCAGATAAGCATGAAACTCATCTTGTTGGATCATCGCTGCAAAGTAAAACCAATCGTGTTGCGAAAGTTACGGTCTTTAAAAACGGCGTTTTGGGTTAATATGAGGACTCTACTGTGTCAAAGTACAAACCTGAAGATGTGCTAGTCTAGCTGTGCTTGAAGTTAGGAAACAGAAGGAAACACCTGGCTTACAAAATCCTGCATAACACATTATCTTGACCTTCAGACATCACAGGTCTATGAGACAAGCACACTTGCCCCTGCACTGCAGTGGGCGTGTTCATAGTGGGGAGCAAACAAATAGGTTAGCAGAATTCAGAGAGTACAAAGGGGGTTTTGCTCAAGTGTTACTTGCTGATTTCAAAGGTTTTTGGATTTATAGTTGATGGGAGAAGTTCCGTAATACACAAAATCATGTCAAAGAATATAAAAAGTCAAACTTTTTAGGAGCTGGTTTCTTTGGTGATTGACAGAAATGGGGAGAACCTATCACAGCTCTAAGGGGGGTAAAAAGCGGTTTGCACCCTAGACAGATCGCCAGTTGGTCACAGGGCCAGGATTGCTTGTTTGCTTTTTAAATAACATGTGATTAGTTATTTCCTGGATCAAAACACCACAAAAACACACCATATTCTGCAGTCGAGTGTAGTGCATTAGCGCCCAGTTCTCTAGCTTTTAGACCTCTAAAGATGATAAGATGATGGTCTATGTTTAGGCTGATGTTACAACTTTGGTGTAACTTTAAATTAGCAGAGGCTTGGGTCAGTACTTGACAAATTAACAAGTGGATAATATGATTACAGGATCATTATACAGTAATAATTACTGCATTCATTGCAGCTATACTGCACAACTACAACATTAAAGTCTCTCTAATATATTTCTGACAAAACAGCTCTAGCGGATCAGGGCTTGGAATCATAACCTCTCAAGTGTACTGAATCTTATGCACATAATTCTTGTGGACCAGTCGATTGTGCATATTATAAAAGATCCTAGATTGGGCTCATATTTCTCCAGATTTCAATAGGCACCTTATTGAGACCCAGAGTTGCATTTTAGTCTTTATCGACTGGCCCTAATACAACTGAGTTTGTACACTGGACTTCACCACAGTCAATGCTGCTGGTTCCCAGATTTTAAATCAATTAGTTATATTGTTTAAAGCTTTTTAAAATACACACTGGCAAAAAAAAGTCATACAACCCTAAAGAAGTGCTTATTTTAAACTAAACCATGTTCCTCAAACCTGAACAAATTGTTTTTATGCCTACATGTTTGCCTACAGATTAAATTTAAATTTGGCACAAACAAAAAACGTCCAGCTTCACTCTTCTTAGTTAAAAGCAAAATTTGTGGAATGGAAGCAGCTATATTGAGATCCTCACCAGAACCATATCAGCTTATTTTTGGCAGATTGGCAGCCACTTACTCATCTGATTTCATCCCAGTTGCATTTTTAATCTTTTTTTCTTGCAAACAAAAAGTACACAGGAACAAAAATACAACCACGCGGTATTCTAGCTGGTGGTAAATTACACTTTAGTCCAGCTATTTTTCCTCTTTAAAGCGTGTCTGCTCAGAGCTTATCCAGCAGCTCTTTCTCCTCGCCACTGTACTTCCACAGCAGGAGCCATTATTCATCATTTACAGTAAAAAGTAAGTGGGCCTATTAATAACACATAGACTGGTTTATACTCTTCTGGGCTGCTTTATAAACTGGGTGACAGAGAGGAGATGCATGCGTAGCTCTGTGGTGCTGTGCCCACCAGTGGCACATGCATACACAAACACACACACACTGTCTCTTCTCAGCCAGGCCCTCCAGAGGAAATGCCAGAGGCACAAGGAGATGGAAAGTCAGCCACTTCAGCTCATCCACTCAGTTCATTTGTACCAGTCACTTCCAATTCAGACTCTCCACTTTGTCCAACAAGTTTCGATTTCATTGGTCTGGTTTGTTCTGTGTGCATTTTTGCTTTCAATTAAATAGCAGACAATAGAAAAATGATAATAAGAGAAACAAAGAAATGTGGATGACTGAACCCAAAGCAGGGATTTCCTATGAACCCTTTGGGGAACTCAGTTCTTCAACTGCCATTCCACTGGATAAAGTAATGACTAAATGCTAGTACATGCTTTGGGAATGTGGCTTTGCTCTTTGAATCTTGGTCATTTGATGAGTGTAAAAGTGTTTTTATCAGCATTTGCAACCACCATTTAAACCTCCCTCTACCAATAAGGTTAAATCAGTTTTTCTCATTGTATTTGAACACAAAGGAAAGAGAGAGTACATGTACTGATTGGCTAGGCAGAGAGATCAAGCTGAAAAGGATGTGCAGCAAGTAAGAACTGGAAATGTACTAGCAAGTCAAGAAAGTGCATTGAGCAGATGAAAGGAGTACTTTAAGGAGCTCGTGAATGAAGACATAAGATTAGTAAGGAAGAAATGAAGGCAGCTACGAACAGGATAAAGAGTGGAAAGTTAGTTACCTGTGAAGATGTCTAGGAGAGAGGGGGTGGTGGTATTTTAATTGAATTGTTTAGCAAAATCTAGGAGAATAGGTGGATACCTGAGGAATAGAGAAGTGCACTGGTACTGAACAGTGATGTGCAGATCTGTACTATATACAGAGGGATAAAGTTTATGAGCCACACCATGACCCTGTGGTAACGAGTTGTTGAATCTAGGCTGAGCAGAGGTGATGATCAGTGAGCAGCACTGATGAGAAAGAGCACTATAGATGTTTTCTTTGAGTGTTAAATCAGATCAGAAGGAGCTGCACCGTCTTTGTTGATCTAGAGGAAGCGTATCATAGGATGCCAAAAGTGGCAGAGAGGTGTAGGGACATGTATGAAGTCAGCGAGACAGTAGTGAGGTGTGCAGTAGGAGTGACAAATAGGGTTCAAGATGGAGGCAAAATCATCTCTGAGCCTCTTTTTACTTAGAATGCTGATAGGCTGAGAAATGAGCTCAGGCAGGACTTTTCATAGACTTGATGTTTGTAGACGACCTTGTGATCTGTAGTGAGAGTAGGCAGCAAGTGGAAGAGACACAGGAGAGATGGAGGTATGCACCAGAGAGAAGACAGCAAAACAGAATACATTTGTGTGAAGGAGAAGGACACAGGTGGAAAGATGAACATGCAAGGAGTCTAGGTAGTGAAGGCAGATTAATACCTGGGGTAAACCATCTAAGGACTGGATAATGCACAAGAAAGGTGAAGAAGAGTGCAGGCAGGGTGGAGACGAATGTTGGGGCGATTTATGACAGAAGGATAGCAGCAAGAGTGGAAAAAAAGGTTTACAGGATGGTTGTTTGACCATGATGTGTGTTGGCAATGACAAAAAGGCAGGAGATGAAGATGTTTAGATGCGGTTTGGGGACAAAGTTAGAGTGGCAAGGCTGAGACAGTCTGAGCATGTGCAGTCGAGGGGTATCCAGTATCAACTGTTACCTGAGTGCCACCGGGCCCTTTATGGTCAGAGGGCCCGGTGGCGCCAGTGTCCGGCAGCCTCGCCTCTGTCAGTGCGCCCCAGGGCAGCTGTGGCTACAACGTAGCTTGCCATTGCCAGTGTGTGAATGTGTGTGTGAATGGGTGAATGACTGAATGTAGTGTAAAGCGCTTTGGGGTCCTTAGGGACTGAGTAAAGCGCTATACAAATGCAGGCCAATTAGATAAACAAAGCCAGAAAAACATTAACTACGTTTTAGACACTACCAACTGGCATTTAGTCCTATAGCATATAAAGTGATAAAATGTGTTCCCTTTAAATCATTACTTTTAAGAAAACCGCACCTGTTTCTGCAGTTAGCGTCACAGCTGTACACTAGTTACTGACTTTAACCTTAACCAGTAGCAGAGTTCATTTCTGTAGTCTGACCAGCGAGTGTGACAGTAGTGAGAGCCCATCATTATATCCAGCCAGCAGCACTCAGAGAGATTTACTGTGACTGAGAGGACGAGCGAGGTAGAGCTAGACAGAGAAAAAAACAGAAGGAGAGAAAGAGAGCGAGTATGGATTAAGGCCTCCCAGGGGAATTCCCACTCATTTTCTCTGTGGAGCGAAGCAGAGATGGAGGGAGGGTTAGTTTCTTATCTCTTCATTTGACACCAGAGAGCCTCTCTCGTTTTTTTCCATCTATCTACCTTGTTCTACCACTCATCTCTCTCCCTCCATCTCACATTCAGTAATCTCTCCTTCTCCTCACTTCTTTTACAGACAGTTTATCTCTCCATTTTCTCTCCTCTCAATCCAGCCATCCTCCCATTTCTTTGAAACCCCACTTTGTTTCTCTTTCACTCTCCGCCCTTTACCGTTTCATTTGACTACGGTGGTTGTGACTTAAATAAACTTTTGGCACTTTGGCTTTACTCAAACTTTGATGTTGTTTACCTCGCATAATATTTTACTTATCTCACATGTCAATTCGCTAACATTCTTTAAAAAAAAGGAAATGGCTTCAAAGAGGAGGAATGAGGAAATAAAGACTTAAATGCATGGAGAAAAGAAACAGCATGACTGTTTTCTGCAGAAATAGAAGAGGGGGATGACAGAGGAATGAGAGAGTGAGAGGACGAGTGTTATTTAAATGTAAATAAACAGGAGTTGTCTTTATCGGAGGAAATTTGGAGGAAGCTCTTATCTGCTGCTCGAGGCCTGTTTTTCTGCTGCTGCCGCTCTGCCTGCTGGCTATTACACCTTCCAACAGAGGGCACACACTCATAACACACACACACACGTGCACACACAGGCAAGTTTACAGGTGTACATACAGAGCTGGGGAAATGCTTATCGGCTGAACGAGAGGCAGACCCATTAAAATCATAGAGAGGGGAAAACAGCGCGCATGTGCCGATACGCCACAGCACCACTGTAAAGTAAATAAAATAAATGATAATCTTGTTCCAGTGCCAGACTCTGGTCCTGGCATTCATATTCATGCCGCTTTGATGTGTGCCACCCACCTAAGCATTGCTAGAGACTAAGCACAATCCCCCGTGGCAGGACAACTGAACCCTTCCACACTGCAAAAACTGCAGGTTGGCTCTAGAAACATGACAAAGAGCCCACGGGGGTTGTCCCTGACTCAGAATTCCACAGATTCCAATAAGCTCTTGCATCTGGTGAAAGTGAAACAAGCTAAGTCCACAGTGGACTCCCATAGGTCCTTCATCCATCCCCCAGTGGGTCAAAACAGTTTTGACTGGATGGATAGTTGGCACACAATTGTTGGCAGATAACTTTATTGTGGTGATTTCCGAGTGTATGAGTTCTTCATGTATAAAAAGACGGCTATAGCTTCTATAAATCTAGTAGTGTGAAAGTGTCATGAGCCTGCATTCATTCAGCCAGTAAGGATGGCTCCTCTGGTTACAAAAAGAAGCCTGCTTGTATAGAAATCGATGATAAAATGACCCCCATTGATCTATAACTTTTACTTTACTTATAGGTTACAGTGTCAGTATAGTTTCAAGCCTTACTGAATACACCATAAAGTCGACATTGTAAATGATGGTGAAGCTTTAGGGTTGGCCTGTATTATGAAAGACAAAGTGTTCCCATATTTTCAGTTTCTTATCACATCAAGTTTCAAAACACCAAGTAAACATGCTCAGCTGAAGCATCAACATGCCGCTTCACTAATCAGAGCGATTTAAATTTGCCTGTGAACATCTTTTATATACAGTCTCTCTTTTTAACAGCAAACATGAGGAAGATCACACCATCCAGATAGTGAATATTACCAGATACTTGGAGACACACACACACACACAGAAAAATGGAACCAGGCCTGCTTATATGACCTAAACACAGCAAGACAAACACAATTAAGTGTGCAAAAGAGTGGAAAAATATATATGAGAGTCCATAACAACATTAAATGGCACACGTACACAACTTAAGACATCTATAGGGATACATCAATGAGCAAGCAAGCACAAATACACACATACACAAACACACACACACAGACTTATGTTCATGGATGCTCATATAATACAGGACAAATGCAGTCAAACAAAACAAACACAGTGACAGGGTGTGTGTATGTATGTGAGTGTTTGTGTGTGCTGTGTTGCCAGGGGCGACGGCTACTATCAGAGCTAAGACGATTACCACACGTCATTTGTCATCTGGATGGTGGCAACATATAGCTCTACATTTAATTTACCGCAGCGTCATCAGACGCTGGGGGGTGGAGTGTGTGTGTAGGTGTGTGTGTGTGTGTGAGTGAGTGTGTGTGTGTTCCATTCACCCATATATACAAAGCCCTGAAGGAAGAGAGAGAGAGAGAAAAGAAAAAGAAAGGGAGAGAGTAATTGAAAGAGAATGAGAATGGGGGGAACAGGAGTGTGTGTGTGTGTGTGTGTGTGTGTGTGTGTGTGTGTGTGTGTGTGTGTGTGTGTGTGTGTGTGTGTGTGTAGGGGAATGAACATTCATTGCCTGAATGCACAATGTGACAGATGCCAACACACACAATAAGACAATAAAGTTTATTTCCCTTCTCTCCATATACTATATCTTTGTCATTTTTCTCCCTAAGACGCTCATTATTGTGAGTTGCAACACTTTGTTTTTAATTTAATCTACCTTAAATTTACATTTTTAGATAATTTCCCCAAACGTATTCTTCAAACATACACTTTTAAGTTTATTAAAATTGCTTTTTGATGATCTACCATTGACAAAAGGGACTCTGCAATTGATTATTTAAGTCATTTTAATTTTGTACTTCTTCACTAGCACTTTTTTTTCAGCTTTTGCTTTTTCCACAGTAAAGACGCAGGGAAGAGACTGTGGGGGAAGATACACAACAAAGGGCTTTTGGTCAGAGTTGAATCCAGGCTGCCGCTTTCTCAACCTGTGAGCTAAACTGGTGGCTCTACTTCTTATTTCTTTATTTAAAATGTGAATTTATTATTTTTTTTATAATCTTTTATTTCAATTTAGCTTTTTTGTTCTGAGTTTTCAACACATGAAGTTCACTCAAATACAGTTCAAATGACTCCATATGTAGGATTTTTTTTTTTTTTGTGACAAAAAGTAAGCTCTTTTATCATTCCAAAACACTAAATGAAAACACATTTTAGGTTGCATTTTGGGGGTAATGTGACACAAAACTTTGACATTTCTCCTTCCCGCTTATTTCAAAATCAAAGTGACTTGATGCAGGTCATGGGAGATGAGAGCGATTTTTGGTAAAAGACCAGAATCAGTGTGATACTGAAGCCCACATGCATCACTCCATTCTTCAGCCTGCACAGTGAGCAGCACAGTGAGCAGCAGTATTGATCGCAGGCACCAGAAGCTGTTTCAATAAGTTATTAAGAATCAAAAATTGACAAGAGGAGCTGATCAAATATCTCAGACTCTCTCTCTCTTCCTGCAGAACTACCCTATTGTCTCTCTTCCTCTCGCTCTCTGTTAAATTCTTTCTTTCACATCTTAAATTCCTTTTTAGTTTTTCGCTTGCTTTCTCTCCTTCTCTTTCATTCAGTGTTGTGCATCAAATAAGGTCTAATCTATGAGCGATGCATGTGTTTGTATTGGTGTGTGTCCCTTGTGTTACACGGACATGGAGCTGCAGACCATAACTACAAAGAGCTGTAAATGGACTGATTCTTATACAGTACTTTTCTAGTCTCCCAGAGTTCTCAAAGCGCTCTACACAACATGCCACATTCAACCAATCACACCCATTTACACAAGCACTGTCTTTTAAGTGTTTTATTGCTTCCTAACTACCATTCATACTCCGATGAACACATCGGAGAGCAATTTGGGGTTAGTATCTTGCCTAAGGATACTTGGCATGGAGGAACCAGGGACCGAACTGCCAACCTTCTGATCAGTAGATGACCTGGTCTACCTCCTGAGCTACAGCTGTTAATGCAAGCCTTTACACTAAACTTACATCTCTACCATGACATGACAAGACAGCACATCATACAAGCTTGGTATCATGGATGAAGAGAAATTAAGAGAGCGAGAAAGAATAGAGGAAAAAGAGTCTTTCTGGAAAGTTCCTATAAGTGAAAACCATGCATAAGTTGCATCAACATAAAACAAATTCAATTTAAAAAAAAACATTACAGAAAGAGTAGCTTTTGAGATGATCAAGCTTAAAAAACACTATCCTGGATCCCACGCTTCCCATAATGCAACTCAACAGCACCATTTGCTTCTTTCTAACAGAGCTCCTCCAAGTGCCACAGAAGAGGTTATCTAACAAGCTTAGGAACTCGTCTTGATGTGTGAAATCCAACGAAGACTGCTTTAAAGAGCGAACCATTCAAAGTATTTGAAACTAGTTAGCAGCACAATACTGACATCACATCACAGTTTAATACAGACTATAACTGTAATAGTCACACACAATGTCTGCTACTAAAAGTTTATTTAAAAGCTATTGCTAGTTGCTTGTTCATTCTTCTTCAAAGCCAACAAAAGTATTCAACTTTTTAATGAATTTGGGGATTGATTACAGGGGATTGAGGCTTTTTGGGGGGGGAGGTTTCAGTATAATGTCAGAGGCTGCTGCACCTGCCTCATTACGGTCTATATACTCAATTCTCAGTTTTCCTGCTAATCCAAAGACTCCATTAAGTGCATTTGTAACTCATCCAATGCATTCATAATTGTCTTGCAACACAGGAAACTGCATCCTGACGGCAGCCAAAAAACCAATCTGACAGCACAAAAACAGTCACTCGAAATAGAAGTCAGCTAAACTGACAGCAAGGTGAGCTGGTGACAGTGTGCTCAACTGGTAAGTGTTGATGTTTTTGCTGCTGTTAGCTGCTGTTCATCAGTGTCAGCGACACTTTCTTCAAATTGGATGTGACTTCGTTGGACTCCAACATTTAGTGAATAAACTCATACAATGTTAAAATGTAATCATATTGTTTATTACAGGGATTTTGGGAAGTTTCAGCATGGCACGGTCAGCTAACAGACACTGCTGAAGAATTTCTTTAAAGTACAAACGTCATTATCACAAAAAACTAAAAGCTGTAGTTTCACTCCCATACAAACTATTTTAAAACTAATTTATTTTTGGGCAAGACGCTGAACTCTTAGTTGCATCCAGTTGCATCCATCCAAGTATGTGTGTAAATGTTAGACAAGGCACTTAGGTATAGAAAGAAGTGCTCATATGAATAAGAGTGTGATTGGGTGAATGAGGTTTGCAGTAAAAAGCACTTTGAGTGCTCAGAGTAGAAAAGCATAAGTACTGGTCCATTCACCATTGTTACTGCTGGATTTAATTAGATTTTCTAAGGAAGTCAATGGAATCCAGATCTGCTTATCAAACCCCAGACTTAGGTGTACAGTTTACTCATTTTGCACATTTAAGACCACTTTAAGTGAAAACAAGCAAACAATAGAAATAGAAGTGGATGTAAAGGGGATGAGAGGCAAAGATAGAGAGTGAACAGCTCATCTTCTCCCGTCTCTATCTCTCCAACAATCTCAACAATCTATCACGCGAGACAACTGGGTATATACAGTGTGTGTATCCAGATTATGACTCAGAGACTGGCTGTACTGAGTGATTCCATCCACAATGGCACTAAACACCATTCATCATCACAGCGAAGGCACCAAGAGAGATGGAGTGTAGAGCAAGCGAGGGAAGAAGAACAGAGAGAGGAGAGGGAAGAGGCGAAGAGGCACGGGAGATGGCAGAGGGAAAAAGTGAAAATTAACCAAGGAGGCCGACACTTCTGCGGAGTCAAAGAGAGAGACGACCCAGGGGAAAAGAACCAAGACGATATGAGGAGGAGGAGGAGGTGGAGGAGGGAGGAGAAAACCAGTGAATCCCCCCCCCCCCCCTCCCATTTCCAAACCTCCTAATGAGCATCTCAACTTAACAAACTCATCGCTGTGTTTCAATTCCAGCCTCTTTAACTCTGCAGGCTCTTCTTCCTCCTCCTCCTCCTCCTCCTCAGCAGCAGCAAGAGAAAGCCTTGATATGGTAAACAGGAGAGGGCCTGGCACTTCTCACCGCCTCCTTTGAAGTCATGTGAGGAGCGGATTATGTAGCGGAGCGCCTAAGTCGAGATCCGCCTTAACCCTCTTACATCTTATTTTGTGATTTGAGTTCATTTGATAGTTTTATATCATTTTAAAGAGAAGGATCATTCTTATTAAGGCGAATAATGCTGAGGAAAGAGGAGGAGGAGAGCAATGGGAAACACGGGATTTGAATGAAGAAGCAAAGTAAGCCCACTGAGGAAATGCAAACAGAGAGAGAAAAAAAGGAAAAAGAAATAAAAATTAAGAAAGTAAAAAAGAAAAGAAAAGAAGAAGAGCAAGAAGAAAATATGGGAAACTCAAAATATAAATAAGAGAGGATTAAGTACAATCAGCTTTTACCAAGAAAAGCAGTGAAACACACTAATCCACATTTGCTGCATTTTGCAGCAAAGGGTGAATTTACTGCATACATAACTCTGTATGCAGTTAAATACCCCTGACTGTGGATACCCCCGACTGAATTTGCATGCACTCATGTAACAAGTCTTACAATGTGTAGTGTTTGAACTTGAGAACTGCTTGCCCCATTAGCGCACTGGTACTCGAGTTAGCACATGTGCTGATCTGTCAGGGTTTTCATTGAGTTTGTGTTGTTTTTGGCACAGGTTAACAGCACGTGACTGCAAAATATAAAATATGAGGGCAATTCCTACACTTCTAAATATTTGGAAGGTCCCAATGTAACACAGTAAAAACACAAGTTGCAACTCTCTGAAAAGCCCAGCATAAATCAGATGTTACTGTTAATGTTTATAACCAGGCTTTTCCCATTAAACATAACTGAAAGTCTTATAAGAGCCTGGTTATTAAATAACATACATAGACATTAGCTGATGGTGACACTTTAGTGGAGTGATATTGGGGTGACACTTCACCAGTCATGAGTACAGTATGAAGAAGGGGACCGAATTCCCATTTTTCTACAAAACAAAAAAACACACAAAAAACCCACTGACAGCTTTTAATTCAGTGTGACAGCCATATTGGTATTGCAAAGCCATGCAGCTCAGTGCATGTTTATCAAGGCAAAGGTTCTGTCCACATTTAAAAGTATTGCTTAATTTAAAAAAATTGTCAAGTGGTTTTGTTTTTCTCCTGCATCACTGGACTGAGGTTAACTTAACGGCCAGCTGTGGCGAGGCTAGTGTTCTCCTTGATATGTCCATTATCAGCTAAAAGTCAGCTAGTCTCAAAAATAGTAGCTAAAGTATATATTCTTGCACAATAGGAGAAAGAAAACTGACACAATAAATCTAAAAATGTTAATTAGCAATCAAACACTAAAGCTGTAATATAACCCTCCAAGATGGCAATCCATCACTGAGCCTGCTTCTGCCAGAGGTTTCTTCCTGTTAGAAAGGGTTTTTTCCTTTCCATTGTCACCAAGTGCTTGCTGATAGGAGGTCGTCTGATGGGGTCATCTCTGTATGATTGGTTCGAACTGCTAGCTCCTCTATCCGCTACATCTTTAGCTTTAGAGAAACGAGCTGCCCAGTGATGGCGAGCCACGGAAAGAGGGTAGGCCCATTTGGGAGCAACTGCACAGCATGAATGATGCTGAACCACTGTGGTGGACTGTGGTGGAGGGTCTTTACCTTACACTATAAAGAACTTTGAGGCAGCTGTTGTTGTGATCTATATATAATCATTTCAATTCATTTTCGTGTAAATAAAAACAAACTGAATTGATGACAGAGGTAAAGGAGCAAGGACGAAGGTAACGTGGAAAAAATGTGGAAAAAGTAGCAGTATAAGGAATAGTGATAAGCAGTGAGAGTTTAGAGACTGATAGAAGGAAATCCAACGTAATACAAATATATTTTGTTTCCAATTGAAAGTGAGTAGTGAGCAAAAGTGGGCTTTACTGCAAACACACATATGCACACGCACACACACACACACACGCACGCTGTCATTTCATCCATGTCTTGCCAAGAAGCAGATGCTGGGCTCATCTGGTGAGTGCCATGGTACCTGTCCAAATATTGACACACACACACACACACTTAACCCCCTCTGTGTTTGAGCTGGCACTGTATCACAGCTGCCTGAAAAATATTTCTGACTTTTTTCAGGAAGAATCATTTATGAACATGAAAAGAAAAGTGAAATTGAAGTTGAGAGATTAAATTAATTTCTTATCCTTTATTTTACAGATCCTAAAATGACTTAGTATACCAAGCCACTTCTATATTAAAATCACTATTTTAATGTTAATTGTTCAAAAACACTCTTGTTTAACTGACATCTTTTAGATAATCGTGTTTTGTCTGTGTGTGTTGTAGTGCTGCGGGGGTGGGGGATTTGTCCGTCACTAACTTCACACTCCACGGCTCAGGCAGCCTCTGGCCTCGGAACCATATGCAGACAAACACTGGATGCACTACGCACTCTAAGTTAGTAGAAAGCACTGTGGAGCTCTGACGTCGACTGCTGCAGTCTTTCCAGCAGATGGTTTCTATCGCAGAGCTTTGATTGGCTTGTTAAAACATTGCCTGTCCAAAAAACTGTGACATTGTGACAAACTATGTTGAAACATTTTAGATCACGTATGCCATTTTTTTAAATGACATAAGTTCTTTAAGTGATTGGCACTTCCCTGTGAATTCATATTTTAGATTGTTACCAAACATTTGCCTGTGCTATGCTCTGCTAATTTAGAGTTAAGACTGTAGCTAAAGCTTGTCAATGTGGAGTGCTGAATTTATTCCAAAACTTTGGTTTATATTCCAGAAATAAGTCTGAAATGCTGAATAGAAAATGAATACTCACCACATACCTGAACTGCAACAAAGGATTTGAAGTATTTTAAACCCTCGAGCATAACATGCCCCAGACCTGGTTATATAATAGATACACTTCTATGAAACCATTGCCAACTAACCAATAGGTTTTCTACAAAATTGGCATTCACCAGTCAGCTTTACTGGAAAACCTCATGGACCTTTGTGCATAGATAGTAAGAAGGTCTATAGAAAGTATCTAGTTTTGGTGTTTTTCCAATGAGCACTGATAATTCAACTCAATTTTATTTTGTTTATATAACGTCAAATCACAATAGATGCCTGAAGTCACTTTATATTGTAAGATAAAGACCCTACAATAACAGAGAAAACCCCAACAATCAGACAACCCCCTACAAGCAAGCACTTGGCCACAGTGGGAATTTTGTAATAGCCTGTTATTGTTATAGTTATATAGTTCTTCTGCTGCAAGTAGACTCATCCACGTTTGTGACTGGTTATATGCTGCCATAGTTGGATCATTTAGTCTGATAGATAAGAAAAATATATTCTGGGTATGTTTAACTTCCTAGTACAGGTCCCTGATTAGATAAAGAAGGAATAAAGAAAAACATAAGTCACAAAAGGACACTAAAGGTAGCGAGTAGGATAGCGCAACCAGGTGGGGGAAAAAATAAGGGGGGAGAAGCATTTCTATCAAAAGATTAAATAGAAGAGACAAAGAGCCACGGAGCAAGAAGTGAAGAGACAGTGTGGAAGATCAAGCTGGAAAAAAAACAGAAAGGGTGAGTGAACAAGAAACTGTTGACGAGCTGAAGAAACAGAAAGAAAAACTGATAGAAGAAGGCGAGAGAGTGGGGAGCAGGCGAAAAGAACAAGAGACCGTGGACAAAGTTAAAGGGAAAGAGTGAGGAAGAAGAGGAGCAGAGGAAGAAGAGCGGCGTGTATTTAAATGCAAGCCGGTGTTAATGAGTTTGGTCACAGTGTGGAACAGTCTTTTTAAAGCTGCTATCATTCTCATTAATGTAGTGAATGAGCCGCTGATAGCTGTCATGGACCTCACACTTCAATTAACAACAACATACACACCTATAGGGATGTGCGTGCACGTGGAGTACATGAACACACACACATACACACACACAAATAAGACGTGCAGGAGTTGTGTGTACAGGTATTTATATGTGTTAGTGTAAGCACAACTTTTAGCATTTGCATGGATATGTATGCGCATGCATATGCGAAAGAGTGCAAGGTGGAGAAGTGCAGTTTGATTTATGGGAGAAAAAAAACAACTTTCTGCAATTTACAATTTCAGCATTTCTGTTTTCTAACGAGCGTCCGCTAAGCTGTGAGATAGAAATGCAAATTCACCTTGACAGGCTGAGAAGCCACGCTGAAAAATTAATGGAATTTCCCTTTAATTTGGCCAAACAGGGAAACAATAGGCTGCCAGTAAACACACACACACACACACACACACGAAATGAGAGAGTAAAAAAAAGTGTGATCGCAACTGACAGGCCTAGATTTACTAACTGTATAGCCAATCTCTCAGTTGTTTAACATATGTGTTACATTTTTTGTCTTTCATGTCGTGCCCTTACATTATGCTGTTTCTTTGTTTTTGTTTTTTAATAAGAGCATCTAAGCCTTTTAGTCCCTTCAGAACACACATTTTTAACACCTTAAAAAGGCTTAATTACATTATTATACATTATTTGGGTGTAAGTAATTTGACTTCAGTTAGACAGCTTACATTTCACTACAGCAGCAGAATGTAGTTCGAGTTTAGCGTCTTGGCTCTGATCTCATTACTCAAATATGATACAGGGAGAAACTGAGAGTGCTATGTTAACGTCTTCCATGAAACTGAGGTGGCTGTTGGGGTGGTGGAGGGATTCAAACAGCAAGCGGCAATGAAGTGCAGCCGTAGAACTGAAATGTGGCAGTGCATTGGCAGGCTGTAGGGAGCTCTGGACAATGTAACATACAAAAAACCATGAAAACTGTCCACTGCACCCTATTCAAGCCCACTTGTAAACCAATCAGAATTTGCCAAATGCACAGTTATGTACTATATTCTGGTGGGTTTATGGAGGTTTATGGAAGCTCATGTGAGTAGGTTGAAAACCCCTCTCTGCAGGCTCTCCGTAGCTAATTCCCTGTGCAAATAGACACAACTGTTTTATCGTTAAAAACAAGCATCGGAGGGACAGATGGGAAATTTTGCAGCCTGAACATACACCACCAAACTGGAAGGATAAGGAATGTGAGGCATAATGACAGAATGTCAAGCTGGCTCTCTGAACTAGCTCAAAGGCTTTGCTGCAGTACTGCAAACTAAGGTCACGTGCTGCACAGTGACCTTAAAATGTACCAATGTGCAGCATCCCCTCTTCTTTTAACAATGGTGTAATTTTCTGGTAAGCGAGGAGACCAGTTGCTGGACTTCAGGGAGAGGAATGTTGTCTCATTCTTGTCTGACAGAAGATTCTAGCTGAAGTTATAATTTTTGTTTCAAAGCTGGTTCAGCAGTCAGCAGGATGTTACAACCATGCTGCTGTAACAGATGCAGTATGCAGTTTAGCATGATCTTGCAGAAATATTCAATATCTTCCTCTAAAATGACGCTGTCTGGATGTGAACATACTCTGAATTAAAACATCTATATATTTCTTTCAGCACTGATGGTGCCTTTCCAGATGTGCAAGTTGGCAATTCCATAGGCACTAATGCAACCCCATGCAGTCAGAGATGCAGACTTTTGAACTGACTGTTTCCAACATGCTGTACAGCCTCTTTCCACTTTGTTCCAAAGGATGCGACGTCCATTTTTTCCCCAAACAATTTGTACATTTCATCTGAATGGAAGTGTTACACTTTGTCTTAGTCCAGGAGGAGCTTTGCGGCTTGTTTGGATCATGTTCACATATGGCTTCTTTTTTGCACGATAGAGCTTTTCCTGGCATTTATGAAGGCATTCCTGAGCTCATGTATTGATTTCCATGACAGAATCATGCCTGTTTCTAGTGCAGTGTCTGCTACTCAGGCCAGAATATGATAATATTATGTAATCTGAGGTATTTGAAACCTGCAATTTTACTTATTCTAAAACTTCCACAATTTTTATATACCAAGATGCTATTTTTATACCCAGTCATGTTGCTGATCTGTTCCCAATTTATCTAATTAGCTTAAAAGTGTTCCTCCAGATGTTTCTTCTTAGTACCACTTGCTTTCTCAGCCTTTGATGTTCACTCTCAATTTTTTCTAGACGTTTTGCTGTGATCAAATTCAAAATGAGCTAATTTATTTCTTAAAATGCTACATTTTCTCAGTTTAAACATTTGCTATGTTTCTATGTTCTATTCTTAATAAAATATAGGTTTATGAGATTTGCAAATAATGGCATTTTGTTTTAAGTAATTTTAAATATTGAAGCTGAAAACTACCACCAACAGTTGTTGTAGAAAATAGTGTAAGTGCGTTTGTTCAGATAGACTGGTGATAAATAAAGGGCCAGCAGCTGAAAGTTAATCCAGCCATGGGTGTTAGGAACTATTTTGAGGCATTGATTATCCTTTTTTTTTGCCATGTTTGGGGTGACAGGATAGTTCATGAAGAATAAATGTGAAAACCATATGCAAAATAAACTGTATTAAGTGCAAACCCTGTATGAATGCAGATTCTGTGTGTTTGCAAAGACATCTGTTTCTCAGTCTTGTAGTTAATATAACATTTGTTCTGCTGTTGCCTTTGTTTCTTCTCCTTTTCTCAGATGCCCCATCTTCTCATCCACTGATAAACAGTGTACAGAAATTCATTACCATTTTTTCCCATGTTTGTGTGTGTGTGTGTGTGTGTGTGTGTGTGTGTGTCCAGGACAATTAAGTATGGCTTCACAGTGATTGATACTAGCTTGGCTTTCAATTTGTTCCACTACAGAGCTCAGAGTGTCACCTCCCAACCTCCACCCACCACACTGACCTCACTCACTCACACGCACAGACACACATAAACACACACACACACATATATATACACACACACAGAGAGAAAGAAAGTAACATGCACACGCATACTTTTGTACCATTAATACCACTTTCAAGGGAACCTTTCCAAACCTTGTGTTTGGATTTAAGCTATGATTTAAGCTTTGTGCTGGAATAATTGGTCTTTTTTTTTTCAATCATTTGTTGGTTCAAAAGAGGCTTCTAATAATCCCCGAGATGATCCAGTAGTCTTGGAAGAAAAAGATTGTAAACCCAGCAGTGACGATGATACTGTACATAAGCTCAAAGAGGAGGCACAGAGCCAAAGACAAATTTAAATTTTTTTTTATTCCTCTCATGAAAGGTTGCTACAGTGTTGGATCGTGAATCCTAATCTTGCATGTGAAGCACTTTTTAAAAACAGAAAATGAAAACATCAGCTGGAAATTAGAGAGCCTCTGTTTGAGCTCAAAAACAGTTAATACTTTATTCATGAGATGAGTTTGGATCATTGGATGCTGTATGCAGGAATACCAAAATGCAGACCAGAATGCCCGTTAAATGTGAGGGATATCTTCTCTTTAGGGAAGGATCTTTCAAGTTTCAGCAAACAACCTGAACTTAGATGGTCAGTTACTAGCCAAACAAAAGAAGCAGCTTGTTTATTGAAGCGTCAGTGTTTCTCAAGAGAAACTACATTTTTACACAAAAATTTCACTTAGCTGTATCTAATTAGCATACTTTTCCACTTAATTGTTTTTATACAGACAAATGTTGTGACCTAATATAATTTGTCCTACCAGCTTATATTCCTTTACTGTTATTCATCCTAATTACCCAGTGCTAACGGTAGTCATTTCCCTGCCCTAGCTTCCTGTCCAAACATTCAATTCAATTTTAATTTTTACATTTTAACCTCAGGGTGTTTTATATTTTAAGGTAAAGACTATACAATCATACAGAGAAAAGCGCAAAACTCAGATGACCCCCCATAAATAACCACTTGACAACAGTGGGGAGGAAAAACTCCCTTTTAACAGGAAGAAACCTGCAGCTGAACCGGGGTCGGGGAGGTGCAGCCATCTGTCGTAACTGGTTGGGGTTCAGGAGAGAGAGACAGGACAAAACACTATAATGATTGATTATAAATTCAGAGTGCTGTCTAAACACAGAGGTGAGTGAAGAAGAAACACTTATCATGCATCAAGTGAAAGGAGTCAGGGTCACCTGATCCACCCTAACTATGCCGTTTTAGCTTATTAGCTTACAGTTTTTTACAGACGCTAGGACACATTTCTCAATACTTAGGTCACGTTTGCAAAACTCCTCACACAGTGAGCACAACAGAAGTCTATGTGGGCCAAACTGAGGATCAGTTATCATTGTTTTGGCACAAAATGCATTCAATGACTACATCTCTCAAATTTCATGAATCATCTTCTCACTCAGACACAACAACTGCCAAAAATCTTTGTACGGACAGGACATTTTGCATGTGCTTACATACTGTTTTCAAAACTGTTAAACTTATGGCCAAAACAATAACACAATGCAAAACTTGAAAAGACAGCAAAATCCAACAGCAATATTTTATTGAAACATATTTTAAATCTAAAAATGCAGTTTAACCAGCCACAGCTGATTCTCATTGTAGATGAACATCTACACAGCTGTTACTCCTTCAATTTTTCAACTCCTTCAATTCTGGCAGCCAGAAGATTCTTTGCTAGGTGTGTTGCCCTAGATGACATAAGATGTGATGTGGGTGAGAACCTGTGGCCAAATGGAGAAGACCGAGTAGATTAGCATTACTATTGTATGTGTATCAGTGGATGGTGTGTATACAAATTCTTGTATTTTGGGATTACTTAGTGCAAAAAAATAAAAATACATAAACAAATATTAACGAATTCTGCATGATGTCTGATTCATTCCAGTAACATACATTGAAATTCTAAACAGAGATGTGTCCTTGTTTTACACAAGAAAACACTGTGTAATGCTACATGTTGTTAGTGTTTTTTAGGTCATTGTTTTGTGGGTGACAAAGTGTGTTTGTCGGCTGTCAACCTTTGCTAGTGTTCTGGAAGAATGAGTTTATTTGAGACCTGAATGAAGTGTTTTGGTAGTTGTAGTGCATTTTGAATGTGAAATGAACTGCTTTGCCAAGCTGACGGTCAGTTAGGAGGATTGTGTGAAGAGTTTTGCAAAAGTGACCTAAGTATTGGGAAATGTGTCCTAGCGTCTGTAAAAAACTGTAAGTCCGATAGCTTAAGCTAATCTTTAAAGTAGAGAGGGTGTCTGTTTCCAGAATCCAAAGTGGGAGCTGGTTGCATGGTAGAACGGCCTGATAAATGAAAGCTCTGTCTCCCATTCTATTTTTGAAAACTCCAGGAACCATAAACCTGCAGTCTGAGAGTGGAGTACTATGCTAGGATAATAAGGCACTATGAGGTCTATAAAATAAGATTTGGTCTGATTATTCAAGACCTTGAATGTAAGAAGAATGATTTTAAATTTATCCTGAATTTAATTGGGAACCAATGAAGAGAGGTTAGTATGGGTGAAATATTCTCTCTATATGCACTACATACGGTCACATCCAAATCAAAACATGATTTTTATAGCTAAAATGCCAAACTCGAGTCATTGAGATGGTGCTTCACAATCTATCGTTCTTACAGACTCTATGGTTCCTTGTTCCTGAAGCTGTATAATCTCAAGTCTATAAATCAGTTTAGCAGCTAAAATAGTGGCAAGTGCCAATTAGCATGATCTATCACATGAAATTATCAGCATCTTAGCTACCTGCAGTTTGGTATTACATTCTGAATTGATACAAACAAACCTCATTAAAACCCTAATCACAGCTCCCTTGAGAGAACACTTTGACTTTCAAAGCCACCGAAGTTCAAATGTCAGAGCTGCAGGACAAACAAAGTAACGAAGGATAAGCTACAGAGTTTGAATAATTTCAAACTTTATTGGAATTCACATTGTGACAACAAGAAGGTGTCGGATGTCTAAAATAAGGTCACAGAGACACAATAAGGATTCACAGTGCCGCCTCTGGCCTCTGCGCACACACAACTGCAACGTGTGAGTGTGCGTTAATCTGCATCGATATGTTTACGTATGAGTGTGGCTCCATTTGCATGTGAATGCCTGCATGTGTGTGCAGCACATAATGGCTGAAATCATTTAATGGCAATGGCGGAAGGTGTGTTTGGGGTGCGTGTGTGCGTGCGTGTGTGTGTGTGTGTGTGTGTGTGTGTGTGTGTGTGTGTGTGTGTGTGTGTGTGTGTGGCGAGAGGGCAGGAGTCAAGTGGGTGAATAAGTACAGACATCAATAACCGGAGGACATGTGCATGAAATTACACACAGCAGATCCATCATGGAGGAGCAGCAACAACAACAACAACAAGGCAGAGGAGGCAGCAGCACTGACCAGCCTGAAGGTGACAGAGACACTTGTGTCGGCAAGTTTGTCAGTTCAATACCAACTCCAGGCCACACAAAGCTGCCACAGAGAAGGAAGACGCGTGTGCTACTCTAAAATGTCATAAGGTTATATATAAGAATATTATTTTAAAGAAAGTGGCATATATTGATAAGAAATGGAACAGGATCTTCATGTTGTTTTAAAGCACAAACCTCTAACCTACCATACGGACTAACTTACAATACATGTAGATAAAAATGTGCTTTAAAGGAAGATTACAGTTTGTACATTAATAACGGCTTTAACGCTATTCATCCAACAACCGTTTAAGCGGACTAATCTTAAACCCCTGCGAAGCAATATTTCAGCATGTGTGTGTGTATGTGTGTGTCTGGCAGCTCTTTGAAGAGCGCTCGTCTCTGATCAGCATGAGGTCGAGTCTTCTCCCAAATGTCACCATGTAATGCTCAGCTGGTCGCCATTCACACATCCAGACACCAGAGCGAGAGACAGAAAGGTTAAGATTAAGAGAGAGAGAAAGAGAGAGAGTGTGGGCTTGTCATTTCACTTTGCATCGCTCATAGAGAGAGAAGAGAGGGGAAGACGGGATGGGAGAAAAAATGACTGATTAATGTCAAATCTGTGATAATTGGTAGACATATTTTATGTGCATAAGATAATTAATGCACAAAAAATACAACTTAAAAATAAAACAAACAAACATAAAAAACTGGATTAAATTCAATAAAACATGAATGGCTGGCATTGTAAAGATCATAAATGCTGCAGCTCACTCATGTGAGCTGGTTTATTTACCTGCTCGAGAATGAGCTTGTAACCACAATATTAACAGCATCAACAGTGCTGATCAACTCACAAAGAGAATGCAATACAGGCATTACAGGATAACTCCCCTGACTTCCACACTGTGTGGCTATGAGCTCTAAGCCCATCGGCTTCCCACTAAAAAAGCTCCATCATTTTCAAAAATGTCAGGTTAACATCTAACACATGCACATACAAAGTGGAATCGTTAAGGAATAGTTTCTGCAGGAGATTAATCCACAAATAGTGAGTTATTTCCAGCCGCAGTGGAACATGTGTGAATCTATATTCTGTTATTTCCTTCCCTTCTTTTTCAAAACCATCTGTCTGACTGAGGTGTCCCCTTGTTGTCATCTTCCCCTTCCTCTCCTCCTCTCCATTTGTAGCAGAGAATAATCAATACTTATTTCACCCCCAGGTCTCCTTCCAGCCTATAGGGGCAAAACAGGTGACCGCATGAGGGGCAAGGAGGAGACGAGAAGAGGTAATGAGAGCAGAGGGGAAGAGATGAAGCAGACAGAGGGGAGGGGTAAGGATTTCATTTATTTGCTTATGTACTGTTTTTGTTTTCGAAAGGAGAAATATAAATGTAATATAATGTGGACGTGAGAGCACTGTGGCGAATCATCAGACACAGAGAGCGAGAGAAAGAGTGTAACAACAAGAGCAGCAGATCATTGCCATGCTGCAACACCTGTCCTGGCAACTGGACACACATACACACACACACGCACACACACACACGCACACATACGCCAATTAATTTCCAAATAATTCCTCTTGGGGTTGAAGCAACAATGAGAACAGCTGGTTAATCTACATGTTACAGCACCTGGTTTAACTGCTGGATACACACGTGCAGCGAGAGAGAGGTTACAGTTTATATTGATAGTCATAAAAATCTCATTTACAGCTTTATGCTGTTTATTTATTGTCTTAACAGTGTTACTATATGCCTTTAAATTTTTGTTTTACAAGAAAATGTAAAATTCTTTGAAAGATGATTCTCTCCGACTCTGAACATTGGTACTGTCACCCTTTATCGTACCCCAGAGCTACCAGTTCCTTATAAAATCTTTCAGTTTACGGTTTACCTTATAGCTGTTGTCGCTATAGCAACACAATAATGATATTTATATTTCCATGTCGCTTTCTAAAATAGGCACAAATCAAAACCTGTACATACCTATGTACATTTAAACATATATACATAGGTAATAGATTTAACTACTGCTGTTATTTACAAGGCTACACTGTGATGCCTAAATATCAGGTATGTTAGGTAACATTAGCATTTCTTCTAATATCCTATTGAAATACAATGTAACAAATGATAAGAGTTGTAACAAATATTGTTCATTTCAACAAAACCATGGGGATAAATATTTATCAAGGCCAATTTTTAGGCCCAATAATTAAAGGTATTATTGTAAGATTAGAAGTGTGATAAAATGCTTTATCAGATTTATTAAATTAGAACAAATGAATAATGTTCAAAATGGACAGTGTCTATACTATGCTATGTCCTGTAGCACAGAAAAGATCCTAAAAGTCTCTCCAGAAGCAGATTTATCACTTTGACCTCTTGTGTTTAATAAAAAGCTCCTGACATTCAGTAAAGTTATGTCTCTGTTAGCACGTTCAGTGAACTACACATTTGGTGAGGCAGTAATGTTTATATTTTATTTGTATATCTTTCATATTTCTGTCAAAAAAAATGAGAAAGTTTCAGAATTTATGGCAGCGCTTCTTTTGAAAGGTAACCAAATGATCCCTGCATTGATGTGTCCATCTTCACCCTGGCAGAGAAAAGGATTCCAGTAAACTGGTGACTGAAACATCATCTGTGTGAGTTGCTGGCATGATCTAATGCCACTTTGTCAGATGTCTCCTTTCTATCACCATTATGCACACCTGTGGCATTGGTACCCTTATACTCCAGGTGTCAGAACATAGAGAAAGTTTGTTTGTTTGTCCAAAGTCCACTTTACTTGGCTGGAGGGCTGATGACGGCATAAATTTCAGGTTTGGCAGCATTGGTTCTTTTTCTCTTGCCAATTTGTTTTTTGCTTGATTATTGCTTTCACTCGCTGGTTAGATTTAGGGACTGAAAATAACTTAGTTAACACCACCATAACACCATGCTGCACAACAGTAACCCAGTTGGGACTGACAGATACTTCTCAATAATGCAATAACCTGCTGTGTCAGGGAACAGATGCCATAAAAATCCATGTGCATCGATGAACTAAGCCTACAGCTTTGAGAAAATGGCACTAACTGACATCCTTGGGATGAGAATGAGCTGGGATAGATGGGTTTCTCTGCAATGTCACTGCAGAAATGCACATACCACTGGAAGGCAGAAAGCAGCGTTTTTTTATGGCACATCTAGTAGAGCCAGGCTTCCTAGCAAAAGCAGGTGTTGTGCACCAACAGCAAAAAACATTTATACAAATATTCTGAAGAAAGATTGCAAATCCTTGCTTCAAAAGGGGTAGACTGGAACCTGTGAGTGTGTATAGCTGGGATGGCAGGATACTTGGGCATATCAAAATTCAGTTTAAGTTTAATTACAGTTTTAGGTAGGCACTGAATCACTATCTGTGACCTAGCAAGCCATCATAGGTGTCTTGTGTAGCGATGGATGTTTAAATTACAAATTTAAAAATACTTTACAAGTTTTGTAATACATCTGATGAGGCCACTGACCTAAACACTCGCACATGTTCAAGCAAGAAACTATGGAGGAGGCAGAGGAGTAAAAAACAGGTAAAGGTATGGTGGAGATAGAAAGTAAGAGAGAACATGGAAAGAATGAGGCAGAACATGAAAAGTGGCCATGATGGAAGCCTGCATGGGTCTGAGGAAGAAGAGAAGACAAGTGGTAAAAACTGAGGGGGCCTAACAAAAACAGCAAAGCTGAAGAGAATGTGGAAGGGCACAGAGGAGGGAAATAATACCAAAGTGGGAAAGAGTAATAAAGCAAAGAGATAGTGTGGGAGCGGGAGAGAGAGAGTGTGTGTGCGTTTAACCAATCTAGGGTGTAGTATAATTGAAGTGTGTGTTTTCAAGGACAGGTAGATATTGGTCCTGAGGTGGGAAGCTGCCGACTCAGCAGGTCTGAGTTGATTACATCCTCTTTCTACATGAGGAGAGGAGAGGAGTAAGACACAGGAATGGAAAAGGTGAGATGAGAATAAGAGAAAGGAGGAGGAGGGGGAAAAGGTGAGGGGGAGGTGAGGGGGAGGGAAGTGACTGCTGGTTTTTACAACACAGAAGCAAAGTTACACTGTTGCAATGTCCCAGCAGTTATGGTTCTATTCCAAGTGTACCGCAAATTATTGATATTTCCTTCCAATGCAAACATATTCACAGGGTTATAATGGCATCATTTTTAAAGTGGAATTCCAAACTGCAAAGCCACGAATCGTCACAGTGCAACCAGCACTATGAAGTGACTATTATGTAAAATAATAACATAGTATTGTTTAATTTTTTGATCACCGTTTCATCAGTGATCACAGATTCAGAGGTAATGGCTTTACAGATTATCTGGATTATCTGTCCTGGTCAAATTACAGGATGCTGCTACCTGGATCTGTGGTCTGACTGTAAAACTGTTTCATTTTTACTAACTTTCTGAAACAGTCAGTGTAACAACCAGATTCCCACTTGATGTAACAATCAGCCAACATTGTCCTCTTTTGTGCAAGACGGAGCCCCTATTCAGACAGGATATATTTCCCTAGGGGTATGTGGGGTAATTTTAATATTACATGCACTGGTCAGTAATTTAAATCCAGCTCAGAGTGTATACAGGTTTTTTTTTTTAAAAATCCATCACCAGTAATAATTATAGCTCGAATTACCTGCAGGTTTGGACCCCACTCGCTGGAGGTCATCATGTAAATCTGGAGTTTTGGGAGTTTTCCGCGTTTTCTTTTCCTCTCTCACATTTTATCATTTCAGTGTGAACTTTGACTGTTGTGCAAAAACAGAGGTTTTAAAGAAATGTTTTGCTATTGTGTTTATAACCAGCAACATGTTGGCTTGGCTGAGAATTAGTATGACAACACAGAAATCAAAACTGAGTGTACAAACACCTGCCAACTGATTACTTACCAAAGAGTTTTCAAACAATTTCTGCATTATATTTCTTTCTTTAATCGATTTACCGTTCTATGAGGTTGTCCTGATGAACGATAGATGAATATATTCTGATCTATTTCAGCATGTATTCCCATGTGAAACAACAAGTTTATCATGTAAATGTTTTATGTAAATCAGTACAACATCAGACTTATATTAAACAAAGTATTACATTATACATTCATAATACTATAATAGCGGGACAAAAGAGGACAGGAACAAGCCAAAAATGCAAGTCACAATACTCGAAGGAGCTGCAAGACAAACAACAAGTGAAACACAAAAAGCTTTCACAAATTGCATATAGGATGGACCGTTGCTGGTATACAACTGGCAGAAGAAAAAAAACTGCATTAGTTTATGTAAAATCAGGAAATAACTAACAACATGTTTGTGCTGCTTTCCAGTCCCTTATAAAACTGTTTCAGCCGTGTGCAACATCATTTACATTTTCATACATTTCCCCATCTGGGACAAAACCAGAGTCTGTGTCAGAGTGGTGTGCAGGAAATTTACACATTGTTATTTGGTAACGACGTACAAACTGCTGCTGACGCTGCCGAGGCTCAATTGTTGGCCAGAGACATTTTCGATGCATTTTCTTCCCAAAGACAAATGTAAATTCAGTTTGAAAAGGAAAGCAATTTTCACTCACACACACATCAGCAGACTGTTTTTGCTTCCTTCTCTGATAACAGTGTTTACATGCATGTCTGGACAAAACCAATCTGTTGAAATCACAGAGGGAACCACGAGCAAAACTCCATGTTTGAAACAAAACGTAAAGCGTCAGGACTGTTTTGTTTTTTTTTCTAGCCCAAGCTGTTTCCTAACAACGTGTCAAGATCTGGCCCAAGCTTGAATACTCACAGCTATACAAAAAGCACCAAACCACCGACTTGCTGCCAAAGCCTCAGACCAGCCCCCCACTCTCTCTCCCTGCCTCTGTGTCTCTCTCTCGCTCATCAGAACGGGCTAATGGGACATTTTATTGTGTTATTTTGCTCCCGGGGAGGAAGGAGAGAGGAAAGGGGGAGGGAAATGGGCCTGTTTTGGACACAAAGCCAACTTTGTGCTTTGTGGTTTTTCTGTTGTTTCTGAAAGTTCGCCAACACTATCGCCGCCACAGCCTCCTTTTCTCTCGGCTTTGCTTTCTCTCACCCTGGTTTTCCTTCTGCTCTCAGTCTGTCCTCCTTCTTTTTCCTCACTTTGTGAGCAAAAACAGATTCTGCCCTTAGACAAAGTCAGGTGTCTGCCTGAAACGATGTCAGATCTTACAGCAAACAACTGTTGTTCTAAGTAAGGCTTTCAAATTCGACTTAGTTAAAAATAAAGATTTACAATAAGTGAGAGGCAAAAGCTTGTCAGTCTTACAAACTTAATCCCCTTTGAAAAAAGAAATTTGTTTCGTTAATAATTTCTGCAATGCTGACATTTCACTTGATCCCTGAAAATGTTCTTGAATGGTTCAAACACTGGATATTAGTGAGCGTAAAACTCCTTTAAAACCACAGTTAACCTCTCAATTGTTGGGCTCAATTTTTCTTGATACTGTGATATTTCTTGAAGTGAAATTAAAACAAAAAGAAAGAAAAAATAATAATTTTACCAGAGACCTGATCACTTGGTCAGGGCAACGTCATGAACAAAAACTAAACTCCATTATTCTGATGTGCTTCTAGTTCACTTGTTACATGAACCATCTGCAAAAACAACTTTCACCAGGCTAGCATGTATTAACAACTCATGAACAGCTGCACGCGGGTGTCACGCTGTGGGACGACAGAAAAGACACTTCAGAGTCAGAGTTATTACAAATGAGCAATATATGCACGCTTTGTGAACAGTTACTGTTTTTGAAGCGTTACCTCAGAAGCTAAGGAAACTTTAGCTTCCAGTTTTATTTTGGATCATTTTCTGAAACAGTTGAAACTCATATAAGTCACATATAATCAGCATTCATGAAACAGACCTTTACTAACATGAATAACCCAGATATGTCCAAGTTTTCGGTGCTTTTGTAGTGATTAGGTTTTCCCTGACACGACTATGGTCCTTAGAAACAGGAGGGTGCGTTTAATTCAGTTTTCGTTGTTACTTGTGTGTTTTTTGAAGGCACACTTCGGAAAAATAGAACTAGAATTTGATTCTTAACCTGAGAGGAATCTTATAGTTAGTCGAACAAGAAAATTTGAGTTGTCTAAACTTTTGTCCAAATCTGTAAATGTTAGTAAAGCCAACTGAAAAAAATTCAAGTGAATCACAATAAAAGCTTCTGAATCACGTTCACCTGAATTTCTTACATTTTCTCAGCTTGTTGTTTTTCACAGTGTTCATGGGTTTACAATATAATCACTTAAGATTTTTTCTATTCCAGTAAAACTGAAAAATCACATTTTCTTTTTAAGCGTGTTTTTTTTTTAAGTAGAGTGAGTCATTGTTAAAAAATGATTTAAAAAAGGAAAGATAAAACATGTGAAAACAACAAAGCATGTGAGGCATAAGTGGAGCATTTTTATCTGAAGATTCAACAGTTGCTCTACTGTTGCAAACAATATCATCATTGTCTCTGCAGAACCACTAAGTATGAAAGTATGCCCAATTCTGAGTCTCAGATTTTTTACAAAAAGTAGTGAAAAAGTCTCATTTCATGCTCCTTTTTAAACTACTTTATTAGTTGATCTCCTAAAATATTCACTTGATATATATTAAAAACAAAAATGACAAAGATTAGTTTTCCTTTTTTTTTCATTTTAATAGATAAATGACTTAAAAATATGCGATTATCAAAATAGCTCATTACTTTTATGTTACTCATTTATAAATCGCTGAACTAATCATTAAAACACAATAACGCATTGCACCAACATGTGCTAACAGAAAATGTCAACTAACTTAGCTTCTTTAAAGATCAAACATCCTCACATTCACCTAAAAGGTCAAAAGTGAAAAAAGTCAGCTGTAAAAGCTTCTGTTTGCTACACTCCATGTTGCATGTTCTGCCTAGCCATCGTCTGAAGTCTTCTAATAAAGCTGATTAAGTAGAAACTGAATACAGTTTCTAATAAGAATTATTTTGAAATGCTGCCAAGTTGTCAATAACATTTCCATTTTCTTTATCTGTAGGATTCAACCTTTCGTAAAAATGAAGTCAGCTTTATAAAAAAAAAAATCTATGAATAACACACACTTGCAGGCCTGGCTTTGGGCAATCAGGCAGGTGTCCCCACCCGCCTGCCTCCTTTAGGGCAGCTAACCAAGCTCTCCTGCAGGGCTTTAAGAGGCTCTTATCCAGCCTGCGGATGAGTTTGATTCATCCCAACAGTTGTCCGCTGGTGAGAGCCAATCAGGTCGATGAGTGAGTCTGCCATCACTCATATCCCACTCTCTCTGCCATCTCGCACTGTCTCTACACCATTTCTCACTTCCTAGTCGCGTCCCTTCTTCTTATTTTTGTATTTTTTTCTTTTCATCCTTATTTTTTTAATTATTTCCATCTTCCACAAAATCTTTACTCCACCTTCCATATCTAAGTATTTCTAAACCATCTCCGTGGACCATGTGCACCAGACTTATCTTTTTTGCACAAAGCTAAAACTATTTCATTAATAAATTCTCTGATAAAAATCTCATTATTACATTGGGATTACTACGTTTAATAATCAGTCCAATTATCAAAGCCACAATGGGGTATAAATCTAAATGAAACATTACAGGTCGCAGAAGGACAAAAACACAATTACACTGAAAATATATCAATAAATGTCTTGTTCACATAGCCTAGAGTGCCTTGTGAAGAGGTGTCATGCCTGTTTTTGGTAAGCTTTACAGACCAGTTGGAAATCATTGCTGAGTAGTAAATCTGTGCCAACAATACTGCTATGGGTTTGGTTAGGTGTGCATATATCTATCTATCTATCTATCTATCTATCTATCTATCTATCTATCTATCTATCTATCTATCTATCTATCTATCTATCTATCTATATATATATATATATATATATATATATATATATATATATTCCTTATATAAGGGGAAAAGAAAGAAAAGGATTGGACATCTTGAAGAATAATCTGGGTTTGTGCATGTTGCCAAAATTATGGGGACGTTTGATATCATGGTTAGGTTAAAAGGATGTGCTTTGGGTTTGACGAGTTGTCATTTCCAACTCGTCACATAGGCACACTGACTCTTGTTCAGCTATCACCCAGTCACCATTTCTTTCACTAAAGCCGAACACCATTAGCATGCTTATCCAACACACGGGGATACCCTTTTAATGTCATTTTCCCAAGTTCATGACAACCCACAGAAGTTCTTATTCTGAGGTCTAGAGGTGATGCAATCTCAGGACCTTAACCCTCAAACCAAGATTTGTAGGCCTTTATTTTTTTACTATTTCTTTTACTTTTATTTTAACTGTACATTTACAGCCCCTATTTGGTTAGAGTTGGGCACTTTCAACTGCATAAGTAACTTTAGGAAAAAGAATTCTCACTGATCAACATTTGGTTGCCACAAATACACATCGTTGTTACCATGGCGTCTAGTTCAGATGCTGGACTCGAATTTCACTTACAACTACGTACAAGTACTGTTTCCTGGAGAGTCAGCGTCTGAAAAACTGTAACTGAGAACAGGTTGTAAGTTTAGAGTACAGTCATGCCGAGCTTCTTTATCAATGCTTTTGATTGTTTAGAAATTTAAATCTCTCTGCTGTACTAACGTCTGATGCTATTTAGGCCCATCCATTGGCACCAACCTCCTCCTTACTCATGCTTGGGCTTCAACACGAGCATGAGTACATGAAACAAGAATTCACTGAAATATCTGATGCTATCATGTCTCGTTCAGGTTACAGTCTTCCCTACAAAATTTTCTTTTTAAATTTTTACCTTTTTTAGTCTATTTTTTCCAAACCTTGCTCCCAAAACCATAAATATATCATTTCCCCTCCTTACTGATTTTAATGTCCACCTCTTTTCTGCTTTTCTTCTCTCCCCATGACTTTCTCTCCCTCACCGTTGCTTCTGTTCTCCTCTCCATCATCTTTCCATCATCTTCCTCTCCAGAGCCACTGTAGTGTACTGATAGTGGGAGCACTTGTGCAGTCGGCTATGAAGTCTGTCCTCCTCCTTCTCCTCATACGTCTATCCTCACTTCCTTCCTCCTGATCCCTCTCTCTCTCTACCTGAAAATTAATTTGGTCTCCTCGAGATGCCTATCGGTGCTGAAATGCCCCCAGAAATAGATCCACAAACAGCGGCTCAGCCAAAACTCTGCTACCTGACAGCTTTTAGCAGGAATACTACTGGATGGATGGGTGGGGGGAGGGGAGCAGATGGAGAGATGAACGGAGGGACGGATAGATGGATGTAGACAGGGAGTAAATGGTAGGACCATGGGGCGTTAGTGGGAGGAATGGATTGATGACGACAGAAATTAATAGATGGATTACCTACAAATTTCTACACTTTATTGCCTAAACAAACCATCCGTTTTTAGATTGATTTCCTTCCTTCTAGGCAATCATTTCTTTCTGTTCATTTCTATGAAAATCAGCTCTCGGAGGCTCGAAAACCTGCTGCGGAGAGACATAATTCATCACAATAAAAGATTTAATCACCATTTTTCCATCCATGTTGGGGCATCATCACATGGTGCAGTAACACAGAAGCAGATTCAAAGACCCCTTTGGGTACCTTCAAAGACACATCTGAGACTTGAGAGTTGGGGGCCAAACAATAAGTTAATCCATGACAACTAAAAAGAAAAAACTAGAGTTGTAAAAGTCCAGCTGTCAGTCAGAAGCACCTCAATATCACATCTTCCACCAGGAAAGTTTCCTTAGTAAGTATCTTTAATGGTAGCTGGGTAACGTTGCAGACAACCTGACAAAGGGAAAGACTTTTATTTTTATATTTATTACCTGCTTGCCCGCTTGGAGTAGACATGGCCAGTTGGTGCCTTACAGTGGTGACAAATTGGAGGGTACGCTACATTTACTGAGATCCTTGCCTACATGCTCTGATGTTAAAATATCAAGTAATATCATGTGATGTTGACCCTCGTATGAAGATGGAGACTTGCATAATAATAGGTATGAGAAGTAATGCAAACTCTGAAATAGCCAGTGATGGACAAAGTCTCCTCGATGCTAGCACCGCCGCAGCAACATTTGGTTTTCTTGCCCAAAACAGACACAAGCAGGTGGTGATAAACTCATGAAATCCAGCAGTTAGCGTCAGAACAAAGTTTTAATCAGGATGCCCGGCAGGTAAATCTGACTAGGTTTTCAACAAGCAGAAAGCTGTGATGTCGTTTTTCTTCTTCTTCTTTGGAGAAGAGGATTAAAAAAAATCCAGCCTCGTGGAAGAAATCACAAACTTTAACCTGACTAAATAGTTAGACCTTTGTACAGTCTCAATGTGTTTTACAAAAGGTTTTTTGTCTTTCTCTCATTACGACCCAAGAGGATCAGGAGGCTCTTTTTTTTTATATGAAACTGATCTCCATCACTAATCTACAAAATAACTGGGCTGTTATTGCAATTTTCTTTTTGGTTTTTAAATAAGAAAAAAAATTCAGTTGTTGTGGAAACCATTTCACTAACTCGCTAATCTCGTTTGAGCTTCTGAGTTTCTCATCTCCTCGGGTCACAAAGGGAAGCACAAACTCCCGGTGCATGTGTGCAGCAGAGTTTCAACCTCAGCATGTGAGGAGAAAACCTGAGGTACGAAACAAGTCTTACTCTCAGCAACAAGACAATAAGACAGCAACAACTTTGTTCCATCAAGCTGGAGCTTCCTGCCTCTTCATGTCGAGAGAAATTAAAGGATAAAAGCTCTCGGTAACAGAATCAGGGAAAATGAAGCTTGGACAGCAGCGCGGTGCAATTTCAGCTCTATACATTTGACGTCTGACCCTTCCGCCTGGTTTCTGCTCTTTAACGGCACACATATGCAAATAACCTGCTGTTAATCTGCAGTTCAGCACTGACCTTATACCCCTGACTTTAGGTCGCTGAATCCAGTGTATTATGCTCACCTGCATCTGGTGTTAACTGTAAGAGTTCCTTCTTGTGTTGTTCACTCTGGATAAGAGCATCAGCTAAATGGTTTTCGTGCTTACACTCCTCAGGCTTTCAGGAGAAAATGAAACTACAATTTAAAGGTCTGTATACCAACTTCAGGGCATCTTCAGTCATGCTGCAGTTCAGATGTAGATGAGGAGTGAAACGCTTTGATTCAGTACGGCTCAGCAACACCGTCACAGCAGCTGTGCGATGGTGCTTTTGCTCCTGTGCTGCTCAGGTTTGTCTGGGCTCGTTCTGCAAAGACGCCACCAAACAAGAATTTTGTCAGTTTTGCAATCACTCACTATGGAGGCTGAGAATTTGCTCAAACAAACTGTGCAGTGGCCGAGACAAAAGCTGTCACTGTTTTGCATGAAACCGTGCTATAATCTGACTATCTTCCAGGGAAGCAAACAGGATATACAACCTCTAGATAGTTGTTACACTGAATCTTAGGGCATTTATGTCTGTTTATAGCAATTTAAACACAACGGTCCTCAAGCACCTACGTCCAGTAACACACAAGGCCACATTCCTTAAATGAAAAGGCTCAAATGATAACAAGAGAATTCCTTCGCTTCACGTTTCAGCTGCTCATCAGTCTGCCACAAACGCAGTGGATGCTGTCATGTGGATGAACGAACACTCCACTAAAATAAATCTGACTCAAATCAGGGAGCTGTGTCTGGCTGCATCAAAGCACTGACTTTCAGCAGGCAATCCAAAACGTGTGAAAGACAAAAAGATATAGAATTAAAAACTTTCCTTAAGATTTGGTAAACATTCAAACCCTCACTAACATTTCTCTGAGTATGCATTTTTATTTTCGTCGGCTGCAGTTTTGTCAGAACAGGTGGTGCTGATGGTGAAAGAAGAAAACCAGCGACGCACCGACGCAGGAAAGGGCCGGTCAAGGAGCGGACAACCTCTGCAAGCTGGAACAAAGTGATCTGCTTTGCAACAAAAGACATTACTGTTGAGTTTACAAAGAAAAATTATAACAATAACAATAATAAAACACCAACTGCTTTTCATCACCCTCTATTCACATTCACCTGCCACATCCTTTCAAACTGAAAACAACAAACAGACCATAAAAACAGAGAGAGAGAGAAATTGCACAAAAGCTTCTAGTAAACACATGCTCTTGTCCTGTTGGGGTGATCATACTTCTAGCTCTGGTTTCTTGTTAACACAGACAGTACTGCAACATACAACACCGCGTTCCCTGTTCATCCCTGTGATACACTGATTCACTGCCACAAAGGCTTCTGAAATTAAAACACAACAGAACTGAGCAGACGCGTAGGTTACATTTAATTGCTTGCCATCCCAAATTCAACAGGTATAAAAAAGGGGAAAAAATGTAGATTTCCATAGAGAACATGACACCACCATGCATCACACACTGAATAAAATACAAGGAGTAAGCATGTAATTACTGGCCATCCTTGAAGCAGCGGTTACAAAGAAGCTATAGCAGATACACCAACAAGAACTGTGTTCCTCTGTAAAAGATCAGCTTTGACATTTGAAAGCATGGTGGATATAACAATATTAACAGCAGATTAAAGAAGACATACACACAAATTTAAACATGTCAACAAAAATTCAACCTTAAAAATCAGAGCAGGTGAATCGCCTTTGAGGTCATGTACAGGTGTGCTTTGTGTGACTTGAACAGGTGAGTCCATGTACACCCCTCCACATTAAAGATCACTGGCAATTCTTCAGTGACACACGCGCGCGCGCACTAGTGTTGGAGTAGTAGAATTGGCCACAAACGCACACACATGCACGTTCGGTTGCACATGTTTTCCACGACACAACGCACACACCTTCCTTGCTCGGAGCATCAACACACTGCATGGCTTCCTAACATGCACGTGCACCTTTAGGCATAGAAACACACACACGAGTCAGAGCAAAGACAGTCATCTGTTTCCCTGAGAGTCAGCCAACCGACCTGTTACCCAGCAGCCACACGCCTCTTCGTCTGACACACACACACACACACAGAGGCGCGCACGCGGGCACGCACAACTCGACTCTCCTCTGGAAAGGGTAACAGCGTTCCTCCTGACACCTCCAGCCTCAGAATAAAACGCAAAGCGACACGGAACAGCCAGCCGGGCTGCCGGTCTGCGTGCAGCTGTAAACATGCATTGAAGGAGAAGTGTGTGAGGGAACAAAAATCCAAGCCCCGTTACCGTTCTCTCCGCGTCGGGTCCTGCTGGATGCTCGGCTTGGTGGGCGCCATCTTCCTACAACAATTATTTGATTTCTTACTTTCTCTCTTTTCTTTTCTTTTTTTTCCCTCTTCTCAGATTTTTGTGGACGCGGAGCGGCGGCGGTGCGCTGCGCCCTGACAGCAATGCGTCATGGTCGGTGTGTTAAGACAAAGCCATGTCCGTGTGTGTATGTGTGTGTGTGTATCTGTGTGTGAGTGAGAGAGAGAACGTGTGACTGTGTGTATGTGTGGTGTCAGCAGCCGTGCGCGATTGCGCGTGCGTCTAATGCTTGTCTCGCTCTCTCTCCCCGCCGCCGCTCAGGAGCGTGGAAACAACGGGTGGTGGAGGCGAAGGCAGGGACGGGGCTGCAGCAGCAGCAGCAGAGGCATGCCGAGCGGAGTGAGGGGGGAACCCGGGGTGGATGCCTCTCAGATCACCGCCGTCTCTCCCCTCCTCGTCCTTCTGTCTCTCTCCACGCACGCACAGCTTCGGCTTTTTTGGCACTACAGAGGAATTTCCCGCTTGCGCTCCGGAGGAAGAAAGGAAGGAAAAAACAGAGGCAAACAGAGGCGTCAATTCTTTACATTCTCGCCGCCACTGCAGCGCCTGTATCCCCGTCAAAATCCCCGCGGCGGAGCGTCTCTCGCCGGTCAGAGTGTGTGTGGCTTTCGGAGCATTTTCCCTCCTCTGGCTGCTGACAGGAAAAAAGGACAGCACACATCTCCGGTATTTTCTCCAGCCCCGGCGCAACAACGCCACTCTGTTGCAGTTGGAGTGTGTGTGTGTGTGTGTGTGTGTGTGTGTGTGTGTGTGTGTGTGTGTGTGTGTGTGTGTGTGTGTGTGTGCGTGCGTGTGTTTATTTATTTTTTTCATTTCCTCCTGTATACAGGTTGCCCTGTGGGTTAATTATCAAAAAATTTTTACCACCTAAATAAATTTTTAAAAATGTAATAAAAAAAGAAGAAAAGAGAAAAGCACGAGACGTTGAGTGGAAAGAATGATGGGTGATTTACTTGGATTGTTTCCCTGTAAATCAGATCTGCACACCTCCACCCTCCACCCCCTTCACCTGGCTTCCTTCACTGTCAGTAATAAACACATCACGGCAAATGTCTCACTTCAAAATCCCAACTCAGCTTGTTGTTTTCGTTTGTTTTTTGATATAAAAATAAATCAGCAGTTTCCTGGTCATCTGACGAGTCTCTGTCATGATTTTGATATTGAGTTTGCGAGCCTCTAAATTGAAACAAAGTCCCCTTCTCCATCTTCTTCGACTAAATAAATCAAATAACCTGCTCGGTTTTTTTCTTTTTCTATTTTTCGTATTTCAGGTTACTGAAATATATTTGCCTCCAGGCTTTGATGTTTGATGTTGCGTCAGCAAATGGCTCATTATCGTCCAACAGAAACTACCTTTTACTTCTTCTTTCCCCTCTTTCATTCATTCATTTAAATTCCACCGTTTTCAGTGTATAATTCATTGTAACCTAATCGCTGTGCTGTGTGATTAACCCCCTGGCTGCAGCCCTAGAAGCTGAAAAAGCCTCCCTCTCTATACCAATGACCTGTCAAGGTCAAAGGCATGCTGGGTATTCTCCACACAAACACGGGGTTACAGGCGGCGCAGTGGCAGAAAATAAAGACTGAAGATGGGGGAACCGTGACCTCCAGCCGGCGATCGTCGGGAGCTGTGAGCCGTTAGTGCCCATGTGCACTAACGGATTCTTAGAAGACCTGAACGTGTGCGCGCTTCATTTTCACCACTTTTAAGAGCCGCTGCTGTGATTTACGGTTAAAAAAAAAAAAAAATGTAGTTGCAGTTTCGTATCAGAGCTCAGGTCTCAGTAACCAGAGGTTGGTTTTTTTTGTTACTTCGTCTCTGGCTCCCAGTTTATCCAGATGTGATTTAAAAAGCTGCTTCAAAGTAACATTTTCTTTTGATCACGCCAAAACCGGAAAGGTCACAGATCTGACCCTCATCAGTACACCTTCACAGCGCCCTAAAGTGAGCTTACTTCGTTCAAACAGCATAATCTTGATAAAGATAGAAATATAGAGATATTTTAGAATAAACACATTTATTCTTTGGGTGTTGGTTTCGTGTAGATTGAGGGTCGAGTTTTACTCTAGCTGTGTGGCCACTTTGCGCCAGACCAGGTCCCGAGCGTTCGCTCTTTTCTTTGAGGTTTGGCTGCTCCTTCTCTCCCCGTCTCAGCCCTGCTTACTGAGAGCTGTCAAACGGAGGCGACGTGGATAATGGAGCGTAATGTATAAACATATTAGCTCCCAGCTGTTGGTGGAGGGAAACATTATGTATGGAGAGAGGGAAGAGGGGCAGCTCGGTGAAAAGACACTGCGTCTGAAGAAAAGCTGAGCCTCTGCGGCCGTTACAGACACAAACACTCAAAATGGGCCCCATGTGCCAAACTGGCCCTTCCCAAACTGAGGTCTTAGGGGCCTCAAAGGTCCTTGAGGAGTTCAAACAGGCCCCCAGCTGCCGATGACGACACAGTTAAATTACAGCAGGTTTTATGTCAGTGGAAATGATGCGAGAACGTGCCACGCCACTACTCTAATCCCTTCAACTGTGGACACAAACAGTCCACTGCCCAAAATCCTCCCTTATGGGGGTCTGAGGTCTATGTGCGCCCAGACGCTTTGCTTTAAATAACAATACAGCCCTTATTCGCCTTGTATTTGTTGCTTTAGAGGGCTGAGACACTCTCAGTGCACTCGGAGAGGCCCCTGCAGTGATTTATGTCCTGTTTGCTCCCCACAGCTTTTAGACTTTACACACACATACGCACACAGAGCTATGCCCCATAATGTGGAGAGATTGTCCGGTAATAAGGCAAGAGTGTGCGTGTGTTGGGGTGTGTTTCTGCCCCCTGTGGCTCCAGATGATTAGAAAAAACAACCCTACTGAGTGGCCGGACAGGGAGGCAATCATTTAGATTCAGAGTAGAGGGGGGAAATAAGGGAGGGGGGGGATAGGGGGCTATGACTGAAGTGAATTGTCACAAGAGAGCAGGTTGGATTCATGACCAGCTGGAAAACATTCAGCACATTTTTGTTTTTCCTGATATAATCCAATATGTTTTCGCTGTTATTAGCAGGACATCATCCCCAGTTTTCCATTGAATTACCTCGACTTTATTCCAGAAGTCGTGTTTTAATACTTGAACCTCATTCCTGAAAATAATTTTTCACTAAATCTCTGCAACCTCATTCCTCCGTTTCTTCCACTGCTGCTCCATCCTCTCTGTCTTTGCTGAGTGCACATATTTTTATACTTTTCTTCACAAATTTGCTTTGAAACACAAAAAATAATCCCAAAACAAACTGTGGATATTGACCTTAATCCTCTTATGTGGCATTAAAGTCACAATATTCCTCTTTTGCTTGTGGATTTGATGGAATAATTGAAAAGGAACGGCAACTAACTGAGAAAATATTTATCCCAACGTATTCACTCAAAGAATAAAAAAAAATCCTCTCCATCTAGTTTTACACATTTCAAATGAGTTTCGTGTATTCTGGGGTTATAGGTGATTTTCACAGGTTTGATTTAAAATCTCAACTGACGATGAAGTTTTGCTTCATGATACCTTAAAAAACGACTTCAAAAATACTAAACCAAAAAGTGTCCACTGAGTTAGAGATGCCCAAGTGTGCCTGAACATAAAACATCCCACGAAGGGGAAAATGATTGATTTCAATAGATGTTAGTAGGTTTAAATACTTTTATCGCAGTCAAATCAATTATAGGAGCACTGAGGAGCGGAGATCTCTCCGCAAGGCCACTTTGATACAAGTATGTTTAGTTTCGATGTGTTACTTTTCCAAGATTTCTTTTCAACTCCCTTCCCATCCTACGCTGACTCCGCTACAGGTCGTTAATCCTGTAGATTTCCCACATACCTTTGTTGGTAGGCGGTGATTCCCTGCACGCTCTGCGGGGTCCCGTTCGTGGCTCCGGGTACCGGCACGGGCACCCGACCCACCGGGGGTCCGGTCACCATCCCCCCTCCGCCGCCTCCTCCTCCAGCTCCGGTTCCTCCGGCCGCCGAAGCCGTCACCTGGACGCTGAAATCCGGGAAGATCCTGATCATGGTCCCCGTCGTCTCCGATGCGCTCCCGCTTCTCTACTTTAACAACCTCCTCCGGCGCTTTCTCCCAACACAGACCAGTCACCGAATACTGGGATCAATGGGATCAATGGATGTATTGATTCAGCAATTAAAGATAAACAACAAGTTTCTTTTTGTTGATTTGTCTTCTTCTTCTTTTTCCTCCTCTCTTTCTAACCTTTGAAAATAACTCTCAAGAAAATCCGGATCACGGTGCGTAAAACAGTCACAATTCAGTGAATCATTAGATAGCTGAGAAGAGTGAGTGTATAAAGCGCAAAGACAAAATATAATAAACCTTTTCCTTAATTGTTTCCTCTTCTTTCTCCTCCTCTCGGCTTTATCCTTGAGAAATAACCCGTGTGCTGCTCCGGATCATGGTCCCGGAGTGCGCGCAGTCTGCCTCTTCTCTTTCCACCTGCTCAGCAATCAGCGGGATCGGTGGATGTAAGAGGTGATTATTTCACCGACTGGAGACCGGCGGACAGCCGTGTTTGTGCTGCTGTCTGCCGGTGCAGGAGCTCCGGACTCTCCTCTCTCTCACGCGGGCACCGCCGCCGGCATCCCGTCCCCCGGCTCTCCTCCGCCGGGTGTGTGCCGGTTGGTCTTGTGAGTGTTGTGGGAAGAGCAGACCTGAAGTGGAGCAGTCAGTCTGTCAGCCAGTGAGCGCGCGGCTCTCAGCAGCACGAGCTCTGCAATGACATTGGTGTAATACAGTGATACAGCAGCGGCGGCGGCGGAGGCAGCGCCAAAGTATGTGTCGGTATGTCGGCGAGAGCCTGCGTGTGTGTGCGCGCGCGTTTGCACTTGTGTGTGTTGTCCTCTGCGCCCCACTCATACACGCACATACAGAGAGAGAGAGAGAGGGGGAGAGGGAGAGAGAGAGAGGGAGAGGGAGAGAGGGCTGTTTGTTCAGCAGGACGGCATTTCCCCTGGCTTTATTGTGTAGAGTAACTGAGAATCAGTTTCCTGGACTTTTATTTTAAGTCGGTTTGATTTGGAGCATTTTGTTTATTCCAACAGTCTTTCGGAGCATTTTTTTTAATGTGTTCAAACGTATAAAAGTAAAAAGGTCTTTAAAGTAAAACAGAACCGTTTTAAAGATTGTTATTGCCTTTGAAAAGTTAAAAAAAAAACGTCTTTAAAGAAAAAAAGACAAGCTTCACCGTGCGTAAAGCCAAAAACTCCCCACTTCACTCAACAAAATAATTTAAAGCACCACATTTGAACTGAGGATACAAAAGTGGATACAAGATGTATCCAGACTTCAGGACGTTCACTTTTCCCCGTGCTGTGTGTGTGTATCAGCTTACTCTGGGAATTGAGACGAAATAGTGCGGGTTTCTGTGCCCAAAAAGACGCAAGAGCTGCGAAGCCCGAAGAGTCTCTTTAAGTGCAAATAAAGGAGCTGTGCTTGAGCGAAGTGTTTTGTCATCATCAGGTGTCTGTGCGAAAGTGCGTTGAGTATTTTCTCTCTAATCTGTTTTCTGAACAGACAAACCAGCTCGACTGTCCTCTCCCCATTCACTGAAGCGCCGTGTGTGATCAGACTTTCGAATAAAGTCGAATTCAGCAGCGCTCCTCCTCCGACTGTCTCCTCCCCTTTCTCTCACTCACACCGGCTCTCCGCCCTCACTCTGTCTCTCTACTGCTCACTCACACAAACTCGATGCTACAAGTAAAAGTTCCCCAATCAAGTAAAAGTATTTATTGTACAGTAATTATAATTGGGGTATTTTAGCTCACTATAGTCTCGGGTAGGTTCATGTTCAATGAAACAGAATGCTTTATTTTTTCATTCGATTTTTGTACAGCCACCATTGGGTGAGAGACGGGGTGCATGGTGGAGAATTCTCACAAAAATTCGGTAGAAAAGACGAAATGCTGCTCAAATGTTAAAGTTTACAACTAAATGTATAATTACTTTCCAGCCTTGGCTCATTCAGGCTACTGTAGCATTTTCAGTCCTTGTGTTATACTCCATTCAGATATGAAGGTCATGGGAGTCTGAAAGCCCAGAAAAACAAAGCCAAAACCTGCAGTTCTTCACCACTGGCCACTAGAGACTGGCTCTAAAAGGAAGTCAGTCCATAGACTTTCAATTTAAGAAGTTCAATTTTAAAAAATAATTAAAAAAAATAATACTAATAATAATGATAAAAAAACATTTCGACCTTCATAACAAATATGTGCATTTTGTATTGCTCTTTATTCCGAATAACTTTAACACTTAAAGTAGAGCGTTCCCACACAGCCAGTGAGCTGCTGCCAGTATCTGTCTGCTAGGTCAATGTGGCTAAGTCACTGAATTGGACTACTTGTCTATGTTTTTGGTGTTGGTGCCTTTTCGAGCGTTGTTATTTTAGTTACTTGACAAAAAACAGAATTAGCTGGTACCAAGCACAATCGTAGTAGTAATTGTTTAAATGGACACAGGAGAAGTAGAAAAGGTGTAAAACCTGTGAAAATACAGGTGAAAATCTAACAATCAAGCCTTACTTCACATTCCCAAAGCATTCCAGTGGGCCAGATTGGAGTCTTTAGTGGGCCAATTCTGGCTTCAGGCCTTATGTTTGGCACCCCTTATCAAGCAGATGTGCCTGGCTTTGCTTTTGTACAATTTGTGAGTGTAGGGTTGTAAACAGCTTTGCAAGCTTTAGCTGATAACTTAAGAGTTATTAGCTAAAGCAGATTATTTCTAGCGCTAAAAAAAAGCTCCAAAAAAACCCTTAAAAAAAAAAACCCCACAGCACTGGGTAAAATGCTAACAATGAGCTTTTAGCATGCATACTCCAAAATCAGTGGATAATGTCACAGTTGACAAAGTTTATTTCATAACTATTTAGACAAAGATACAATGTTTGCAATTTTGCCTCTGTGCATCACATTAAACATTCAAGATACGCAGACTTTCATCTTCAAGTAAGGGGGACAAAAGAGGACAACAAAAGTATTTCTGTCTCTCTCTCCTCACCCTGAGCGTCAGATGGACATCCCTCCTTGTCGTAATGCCAGAGGGTTCTTCCTGTTAAAGAGGAGTTTTTCCTCTCCACTGTAGCCAAGCGCTTGCGCATAGGGGGAGTCATCTACTTGTTGGGGTGCCTTGAGGTGATGATTGTTGTGATTTGGAACTATATTGATAAAATCATTGAATTGAATGAATACATTAACTGCAATTTTTCTATACAGTTCTCAATTTTCAGAGGCTCATTTTAATTAAATGTATCAATAAAATATTGATGTTTATAGATATTATTTACATGTGCCTGAACTGTAGGCACATCAGCATACAGAACCATATAATTTTGTTCGGATGTATAGTAGCATGTTTTTGTGTTTTCAGACTCCCAAATTCGATCAAGAGAATTGGAGCCACATCATTAATCACTTGTCTGAAGTGCTCAGTTAAAGTCAGACTCATTTAAATGATGCTGTCATGATAGTTTTTTTTATATTTTTGCAGCCAGTTTTTACATGGTATACATTATATTAGATACCTGTAACGCAATATCAAAGAATAGCAGTGAGCGATGTGCTATCTTTATGTATATATCTGTAGATGCCTAGTGTATTATAAAGTGATGCTTAAGGGACCATACCAAACGTCAGTATTTGATAACTTAGAAATGACAATGGCCATATTCAATTTGACTATACTTTCCCTGAATGCTAGTAGCACAGAGGGAACAGCATGGTTCATGTAAGGGTGCTACTGTAATTCTTTTAAGGTTAAATGTCATTAGATGTAATTCTTTTTCAAAATATATCTGCATGTATCAGCTTATACACAATCACAATAGTTAATCTGATGATCTTCTAGACTGGTTAAAACACTGAAATTAACCATCTTATTTCTTTACTTCCTTCTGCATTGGTCAAGTTTGCAGCGGTTGCTTTTATTTTTGGCTCCACCTTCTGAGGATTAACTCGCAGCTTTGCCTCTGAGACACGTTTGCAGAACTAAAACTATAATTTGCATCGTGACATTTTCAGCAAAGGCATCGAACCCCCAACTCTGGCGATTTTACTGCTCTCCTCTTTCTCTTTATTGAGCCATGCAGGACACATTTTCAATATTTCATCCTCCTCTAGACTCGCTGAAACCCCACCAGGACCCCTGCAGGGACTCCGAACCTCACTTTGAGAGCCTCTAATAACCCGCAGTTCTCGTCTGTCCTCCGAAACAAAGCATTGCACTAATAAAATGTCCCAATTGAGCTGATTAAATACCAATAAAAACACACAGCTCGCCTCTCCGCCAGCCTGAAGTCTAAATTGGATCGCAGCTCTAACCAGCAGCTCCTAATGAAAACCACCACTGCAGCCCCTGCCTCGCTCCCCCACAATACAGTTTACCTCTCTCTCTTTCTCTCTGTGTGTAATGAAATCAAATGAATTGAACTGGAGGTTTCAGGGGAGACATGCTGGACCCCCTTATAGAATTAGGGCTGAACAGCGTGCGTGTGTGTGTGTGTATTATACAGAGATGTGTGTCGCTGCAGTTTCTTTATATGACCAGATGACCATCAACTCATGATGATGACGATGTGTGCGCGCGCAAACATTTGCCTCAGTATGCGTGCATTTGATATTCACGTGTGTGTGCATGTGAATTTGTGTGTGCGTGTTTGCATAGCAGGCTGCATGGTGCATTAGTGAGCTGTGACCACCTAAAGTACAGCAGACAGAATCAGGACAGTCAACCTGCTGTTATCCCCCAGGACAACATGCAAACATAACACATGCACACATTCACACAGAAACACACATTCATGAGCTCTGGCAGCAAAATAACAAATACTCACCTGTCACAGATACCTTCTTCTCTCATGGTGCATTCAAGTGCAATTCAATCAGGGTATCAAACTTCAATGGAAATATGTCAAAAACTGGCAGATAATAAATGCTGACAGACAGTATTTGGTCAGATTTTTAGATTTGTTCTTCAGTTTTTGGTCAGACAATCCGAGTCCAGCTTTGTCAGATTTACAAGTTTATCTTCACAGTTTAGAAAGGATTTAGCCAGTCTCTAAAGACAAACTTAAATAACACATGAAGACCTTACTTAGATACGGACAATCAAAATCTCCATGTAGAAGTAAAGGATTATATTATATTTACTATATGCTAAAATTTCCTCTTTTCTGGAAACATAAAGACACATTTTGCGCTGCCACCAAATGTTACTCAGCAAACATTTTGATAATGAATGAAAGTTTAGGTCATGATTAAAATTTGTGCATCCAACGTTTGGTGGTTGTCCTTGACTTATTTTGTTTTTTAACAAAAGTATGATCAGTATTTTCTGGTTTGTACGAGGGGGTCTTGCCTAGCTGTCATCCCTCTGCTCTTCCTGTATGAAAATGTATGGTGTTGGAGTGTATTTCTTTTCTCCTAACTGATACGTGATAGAAAACTGAACAGACAACTAAGCTGCTTATGTCACATGACTCAGGTTAGATGCTGATATGGTTGTTATCATTAACTTGTAGTTATAAAGTGGAACGCAAACCGACCCACATCCCTCTACTTGCACATATCCTCCCCAACCAGCTATAAAACAAAAAAATCAAGAGGATCTCTGATATTTTATCTGCATTTTTTCTTCATTTTTATAATTAGCAAAACATTAACATTTTGCTGCCAAGGTTTCTCCAACAGACCAACTCCAAACGCAGGACACAGTTACAAAGTTAAACTGTTTAAATGAACAGAATCTTAAAAAAGAACATCACATGTAAGTTAAACAGCTGGAACCTTGATCACTGTTTACAGGTAAGTCTTTAAGTAAGTTCACAGGCTGCAGGCTGTGCTCAGGTAAGTGTCTTTAGGCAGGTTAACAAACAGGAATCTGAGCATCTTTCCCCCGGAGCCGATTAATCTGGGAACAAAGTTCACCTGAGTTGCTTTGGGTAAGTAACAGAAATCAGAGCTTCTCCTCTCTTTCTCCGGGGCACAGCTCCAGTCCTCAGAGCTTTAGAGTTGGTGAACAAAGATGGCTGGGAGGAGTGAGAGTGGGTCAGGCAGCTTTGCACGTAAATATTTCTCATTTTTATTCCTACGAGGAAGGAGGAGAGAGCAAGCAGGTCAGTTAAAGCAGCATTGCAAGCTGTCTGCATTAAACTCACACAGGTGTTGGACAACAGTCCAGCAAGGAGCAGCGGTGGAAGGCGGGTTTATGTACTGGACTAAGTGAAGACGAGGGACAAATGTGTTCACTGGACTTCCTGAGACTACGCCCACTACTGTGAAAGGCTGGTGACATCCACACTTACATTCACACAGATAGAGCCACGTGATATCAATTCCCTGAAGACACTCTGAACTGAGCCTATTACATATATATGTCTATGTCTCCACTAGTTTGTCATTTTGAATCAGAATAAAATAATAGAAATTAATAATAAATGGTTATTACAAGTGGTTTAAGTGTTTTATTTTATGTAATTTTATTAGTGTTTTTTATTGACTGTAGAGTGTAGAGCCCACATCTGAATAAAAAGATGAAAAAAACTACTGGGATTAAAAGAGTCAAGTCATGGACATGAATATTATTTTAGACTGAAGCACTTTAAGATTCCAAAACTGCAGTTCCTCCAACGGCCTCTTGAGGCTGACTCCAAAGGAGAGTTACTCTGCATACTACAAAAATGTCCAAAAAGTTGGGTTTTTTTATCTTAATGGTGACATTTTGGTCCCCGTTTCACACAATTACGGGAAAACAGAATTTTATTCATCATTATGCCCGAAGACACCCCCACATCAAGTTTAGTATTGCCTATCCAGATTCAGCCAGTTTCACTTTCTCACACACTCAGGATCACCATCAGCAGTCATCAGTTTTTCTGACTCGCTGTAAAACACAACAAAAGTCAATAATTCCCCGTCATGTCTCTCTAAATCCATTTTGGAGGCAGCCTGTCATCTCTGCAGACACACGTGCCTTTCTATTAAGCCAACCATCAGTCCGTTAAAGATCACACGTCTCTGGATCCTCATTTGATATTTTTTTTTTCATCATTGGTGAAAGACAGCAGATGACAAAGAAATCATACTTTTCTGTCCTGAAGATCCGTTTGCTGACAAGAACTCGTACACTGTGTTTTCAATGAGTGATGATTGATGTACACAGAGCCTGCTTACGAAAGATGACGAGTGTCACCAAATATTATTTCTACATTTTAAACCTATGACACTTCTGCTTAATAAATGTGATTTCCTTCCTTTCCCAGAAAGATCATGAACTCATTTTTCTCCTTAACAACACTTTCCCTTTATTTTAGGTGCTGTAAAGAATTTTGGCCCACTGTTTTTCAATGTTGCCTCAGTTCATTGAGGTTTGCAGCTATGCATTGTTGCACAGCTTTCTTGACGTCCCACAAGCTTTAGTTGTCAACGGATGACGGATGGCCTCACATTTGACTTTACAATACTTACAGGAGATCATGGTCATCTTAATTACTGCAAAATAAGCCCAAATCTTTACCTCTCCACCTCCGACAGTTTGTACGAGGTGTTTGTATATATATTAACAAATAATACCGCAAATTCTGACTTTACAGAATTTGATTACGTGTAAATTTTCCACATAATTTTGTGAAAGTATGATGCAAAATGTTACATTTACAGGAAAAATTAAATTTACTGGATTTTTATACATTCAGTTTATAACAATCATATTTTACTGATTAATTATTTGAATAAATAATATCCCCTGTACATAAACTCAACACTTTTTTAAAAAATTCTACACAACAAGTTGCATTTTAATCAAAATTCTAAAAGTTTCTGTTTTGATTTAATCATAATTCTCTAACTGTTGACTGTTTGGAAACAGGCGACATTGTGGGAGGATGTCCTGTCATAAATCCTAAAGCAAACACTGGAACCAGTTTTAATTTTGACAGCAAAACTTGATTTCGTTTTAGCCAACCTTCTGACTAAAATGTCATTTAGTTTTTTAGTCATAAAATTCTCTTGTAACTGGTTTCTTCCTTTTAAAGGGGAGTTTTTCCTTCCTACTGTCACCAAGTGCTCGCTTCTGGGAGCTTGTCTGATTGTTGGGGTTTTCTCTGTTTTATTTTAGGATCTTTTCCTTACAAAATGAAGTGTGTTTATACTATTGTTGTTGTGATTTCAAGCTATAGATAGGGTGCTGTTTTGTCTTAAACGTTCTATTGACTGAGGGCTATCTTATCGTGGCTCAAGAGTTGGGAGTTCGCCTTGTAATCGGAAGGTTGCCGGTTCGAGCCCCGGCTTGGACAGTCTCGGTTCGTTGTGTCCTTGGGCAAGACACTTCACCCGTTGCCTACTGGTGGTGGTCAGAGAGCCCGGTGGCGCCAGTGTCCGGCAGCCTCGCCTCTGTCAGTGCGCCCCAGGGTGGCTGTGGCTACAATGTAGCTTGCCATCACCAGTGTGTGAATGTGTGTGTGAATGGGTGGATGACTGGATATCGTTAGCTTCATAGCATAATTGCCTAAGTCATTTGACTAAGTCAATGACTTAGGCACTTATGCTATGAAGCTAACGATATGTAAAGCGCTTTGGGGTCCTTAGGGACTAGTAAAGCGCTATATAAATACAGGCCATTTACCATTTACCATTTTATGAACATCCACTAGCTCAATTGCAGCTAATTTTGGTAAAGTGGCATTAACAGGAAATGAGAAGGCTCTCCAGTCTTACTGGGTTTTTAGCTAACAAGAAACAACATTTGAATACTGGGCAGGAGACAATGCACTGAGTAATGAGGTAAATATTAATTTTCTTAAACTTTCGTTTTTACCCCAAAAGCCTCCAACCTTTTATATGGGTAATAATCTGTAGCTCCATTGAGTTATTATGTGCTCATCAACATTTTCCTACTTTTACATATTGTTTAATGTAAAGAACTCTATAAAGTGTTGAGTTTATTTATGTATAGAGGATATTAATATCATTGTCTGAGAAGTTTGGTTTTACTGACCACAAACTGCTGCGTGATGCAACTTAATCAGTGCAAATGCAAAGCTTTAACAATGTTAATTCTTTTTCTCTTTATGACTTCATCATTTCATCAACCTTCATACAGTCAGTGGTATACAGTGATGCCGACAGGTAGCCCAGCCAGCCAATCAGACAGACAGCGTCCAACGACAGCCGCCCACACTGCCGGCTGAAAATGACAGCTAAATCTCTCTCCCCTGTAATCAAACTAATAATGTTACCCTCTTAATATTTCCTCTCTCCCCACGTTGATGGATGGGGTCAGGCTGCGATTCCCTCGGCTGAGGTCTGAGGTCAAACCGAAGCCTCAGCTCTCTGCTCTGCCACTGTAATGGGGGCTGAAATATTAGTCCTAAACGCCTGCGTATGCCCTGATGCTGAAGCACAGATGATGAATTAACTGCTCTGAGGAATTACAGATGGAGCATTTTGAAGACACACACAGTTTTCACACACTCATCTCCACATCTCCACATGCAAATGATTGATAATATACATCACTGACATTAACTTTATCTCTTCTTTTTTGTCCTTACCCTCAGACACATACACACACTTAGACACGCACACACACTTTCTTATGTATGCTAATGATTGATCAAGGTCTCTGGCTGACGCTGGCATCATCATTGCTTTTATTTATTCTACGGTTCTGAGCGGCTCTTGGCCTCTCGCCATCGCGTATCAAATTGTTTTTTAAATGCATTTTGACGACTGATGTGAAAATGCAATCAGGCTAAAACTCCATGAATCCATATTAGGAACACTCACACAGACATGTACAAATGCACACACACACACACACACACACACACACACACACACACACACACACACACACACACACACACACACACACACACACACACACACACAGTTACAACCATCAGGTTCTCATAAGGCTTTAATGAAGCCGTACTCGGCTGTCAGATGATGGTCACTCCTCCAAAACTTTTTATTGTTTTTAGAGTCTCAGTGACATCGCTGTTATTATTCTTCCACCCCGCATGCATCAGGCTCAATTTCTACTTCCAGCTGGGAAAATAAAATTATAGGAAACAGCCCTTTTAAGAGGGTTTTGATTGTTGTTATCGTCAAATACCATGAAAGACAAAACAAATGTAGGTATCTATTAAATGCTAAGTATTGTGTGTATGCAGAGTCTGATGTATTCCAGGCATCGTTTCCACAGAGCTCCTCTGTTTTCCAAAACCTATGACAAACATTAATAAGGCACACTGCTTTACTGGTTCACATGTTCGTTAATTACAATAAACACAAAAAAGTACAACAAGCTGTACTTTATTGTGGAAAAAAATGCACATACACAATCCTGCTGCCACAAATGATAATAGTCAAAAGCAGAAAAGTATTTTGATCTTTTACCTTTTGTTTGCTAGAAAAATATTAAACACACGCAAGTTGTCAGTTTCTGCTCCTTGGATCTGATTTGCAATTAAATACATTTGTTTATTCAAAAAGGACCATGCATATTGATTAACATGAGGTAAATATGCCAGATTCAGTCATAACTGGCTACAACTGGTTTCTCTCTGACAGAAAACAGATTTGGGTGACGGCAGTCTTTGACCAATGAACAAAGGGAAAGGCCAAGGAGCTCAGTGAAGATAGATAGAAGTTTTATGGTCAAATGAGACAAAAGTTTTAGCTACCGTTAATGCTACAATTCTGGTAGCTGCAACTTGCTATTCCACCTCGGAAAAAGCAGTGTTGCCAACTTAGCGACTTATTTAGCGACTTTTTTTCTAAACAGCAACTAGCGACAAATCTGACGACTTTTGCCGGTGTTATTGGTGACTTATGAAGACTTTTTGATGTGAAAGCACTTATCGCTCTTACTCTCAACTAGCAGCTGGTGCTGCCGTGTGACTGCAGACTCGCACATGCCAAAGCGCTCAGAGGTGGCGGATAGTCCTCACGAAACAGTCGCCCCAAGCTGCCGTCAGAGTAGAAGATGCTGACCCCTACACGTCCAAACTGCAAATAAATCACACATGAGCGAAGCCGCTGCTCCCGTCCTGACTGTAATGCAGTCAGTTCTTCTTTTACTCTTAGTTATTGAGGATCAGGTTTAAAACTACTTAAAAACACACACACACAACAAGTAACTCTGCCAGAGTTCCTATTTCGGGTCACTTTTGCTGGTAGCAAGCCCGGATAAAGGAGGTGGGTTGGAATTGTGACATTAAAGAAAACAACAATTGCTAAAAGAAATTAAATTTGTAGTTCTAAATATATTCTAAATGCATTTAGGGTGGTTTTTACTCACTCTAAGTCTCTTCCACAATGTTATTTCTCTCTCCTACAAAGTAGGTTACAATTACATAAGCATGACCAATTATGCAAATTAGGCGGTGGCATCATTTAGCGACAGCCAGACCCAACTTATGATCCCCAAGACTTTTGGGAAAATACTCATTACATCTAGCGTAAAAGTAACACAGCATTTCAGAAAAAGAACATCGTACCAACATCAGCAGCTTGGACACAGAATAATGTTCTTTGAGAATCATCTGGAGATGTTTTAATGTACAATAAAAGCATCCTTTTATGACATCATTTCCCAATAAGATTTTTTTTTTCTTGATGTTGTAAGTGATTATCTAGTTTTAAAAATGTGTGGCGTTTAAAGTGAATTTTGTGAATCTCCTGGCTTGTATTATATAATCTTGTTGAACCTCAGTAGTAGCATGGGTGCATACACTTCTGTGGCTTGACCTGAGTACTTTAGCTTTGGATTCCAACTTTCACAGAGAAGGAAAACAGAGCGTTTAAGAGTGCATTCACAACACCAAGAGCATATTTATGCTGTTGGGTTACTAGTTTGTTTTATGTGCTGCTGAACAATAGCCAGGTATACCTGATACTAACGTCACAACTGGGCCCAGAGGCATGGTTAACGGACTGGTTCTTATATAGTGCTTTTCTACTCTACCTGAGCACTTAATTGACACGCACTTTTTTTTCTATGTTCTTTCTATTTAAGTGCTTTCCATCTAACAGCTAGCATTCACACAGATTTATACTCCAATGGACGCATCAGAGAGCAACTTCAGGCTAGTATCTTGCCCAAGGATATTTGGCACACAGTCTGGAGCAGACGATGATCAAACCATCAACTTTCCAATTATTAGGTGACCTGCTCAACCACCTGAGCTACAGCCACTCCTGGTCGTGACAAAAAGAATAAAACTCAGGATGAAACAAGCTATACCAATTAAATATAACATTTATTTTAACAGGCAACACAGCAAACATCAACCAACAAATAGCTTTTAGGAGTCAGCAGAGTGAGCATGTCAGTGGTTAGGTGACAGTATGATATTGGGATATGATGAACAGCACAAATTATAATGAATATAGTGGACAAAGGAAGTTTTGTGAGATCTGCTGCAGAAACACACAGATATAGTATCAAGTAATTGCTCCATGTATCTAACTTATCTTTCTAAAAGTCAAGATAAAATTTATTATAGCATGCTATATTGAGTGGTGCATTTAAGGAAATTAAGGAGTTTTATGCGGCTCAAGCAAAGGAATTACTTGATTTTTTATTTTTATTTTTACTGACTAACCACTGAGGTTTGTGTTATCTTTTATCTATGTAATTGAAATTAATGGAAATATGGAAATATCTAGGAAAATATATGGTCATATTATTGTAAATGTAGTTTGAAATCTTTTCCAAGCTGCCACAAAGTAAATTATAATTTTATAATAACTTAGTGGAAACATACATGAAATATTTTTTTATGTATGTCATTGTTCTGAAGCTTTTTACTTGAAAACAAATATCTGTTACAATCAGACCAGTGGAGACAATGTGTTTCAGTCCACAAATCCAACTCTGTCAAGTGCATATGAGAAATCCCTGCGCCTCCCTCCTGCCTGCAGCCAAAGTGAAGTTTCCGCGTTCATCTGCAGCACGTCGAATCGTCGATGGATCACTCTGATTGTAGAGAACAAACCCTTGATGACTTTAGCGTATTATATACAGCCCGTAATGTGGGATCAGCTTATAAGCGAACCTGTTTCCAATCTATCCTTCCATTTTCTCCTCTCGTCCCCAGACTAAAGTACATTATGCTGTAGTTGATGATGAAGGGATAGCTCTGCTCATTAGGGAGAAGAGGAGAGGGAAATGAAGAAGGGATTGCGGAGGCTTTCCGCAGCACTACAAGAAGATCATTACAGCATGGAGAGAGACTCAAGAAGGCGCTTTTCTCAATGTGTGTGTATCTGAACACAAATGTATCATTTTCATTCAACACCAATGCAAATGGCTTAAAACACCTACACACTCCCGCAGCATTCTAATAATACAAATAGTTTCAAATGTAACTTTTATTCTCAGTGTTTCTCATACAGTGATTGCATCCCATGGGGAAGTGCTGAAGGCACAAATGTTTTACTCACCTGTCAGAATCACAGACTGCACAGTCTATGGTCAGAATACACAAGGACCAGACCGTCTGTGTATTGATTCATTAAAACTTAATGCACAACTGTGAGTATTTCAAATTTTTTAGCTTTTTGCAAGGGAACACATACTCCATGAGCTTTTATAAGATCCTAAAAAGAAACTTTGACATTGCGAAATGTTAATGAAAACATTTATTTTCCCACTTATTGTAGTTAAAAGGGTAATAAGAGACAAACATTAAATAAAACCTTAAATTTAATGATAAAATGTGGATAATAACCTGCATTCCATTACAGTATATGCACCATAAAACAGTCACGTACCACTGTGCAGATATCATTAGAGCATTTTCTGAAAAACACAACTTCTTGTGTTTTTGACTATGAAGGGTATTTAGTTTAATAGAATAGAACAGAATAGAATTCAACGTTATTTTCATTGCACATGTCATAAGTACAAGGCAACAAAATACAGTTTGCCTTGTTAACCTTAAAATGTTCCCTGTTCTAAAAGAGTTAAAGATATTTAAAAGATTATTATATACTAAAAGGCACAGTCAGTACATTTTTTCAGGTTATTTAAGAAAAAAATGAATTATTCTTATAAGGATACATAAAATACTGTGTAATTACATCCTCCTGCAAACTGATCATTTCTTACAAACTTATAATAAATCTATTAAAAATCCATAGGATCAAGTGGTTTGTGGAATGCTCCATGTTCTCCCAACATGTTTCTATACAGTGGCTGGGAAGGACATCTCCTTTTTGGCTAAATGCATTTAACATATACAGCTAGAGACTGGCAACAAAGGTACTATGGCAGACAGGCAGAGGAAAAGAGAAGTCATATGCGATCACTTGCCATAAAGGAACATTTAAATTTGAACCTCTTCAGACTCATGATAAGGTTCATACCTGTGTTTTATTGTCAGAAAGCAGTCCCCTTCATCTCAAAAGAAGCAAAAGCACAAAGGAAAGTGGCAATGCTACTAGTACCTTAATAAAAATGCTAAAAATCACACGTTCACTCTCATAAGCAATTTGATTACATTGTCTTGAAAGTTTATTCGCAAAAAATCCTACATTTCATCCACTTTAAAAATAGTTTCACCCGTTGGCTAACAGCAGCTAACACAGGCTACCATTGGCCAAATTGGCAGCACTTACAGAAAAGCTCGGCATATCCTCACCAACTCATTTCACTCATCAGCCACCAGTGATCTTCACTGACTCACCAAATCTTTTCACAAAATTTTACAGGCTTTTTTACAGCTTGAACACAAACAGTTTCACTGCTATGCTGTGTTGCATTTTTTGCAACCAGATGTAACCTTTTATGGATGAATGTCTGGAGTGCTAACTTACATATTCTAGTAATACTAGTAAGTTTAGTTACCAAGCTACATCATGAACTGTATACATGGAATACAAAGACACACGTAACAGCTAATCCATGCAGATTAAGTAACAGACTACAGAAACACTAGAATTTCACTTACCAAAATCTAAAGCACTAAACTCTTGGATGGTCTGCACCACACTGCGAGTCATAACACCAAAGCGTCTGAGGTAGTTCCTGCTACAGTTGGTGTCTCAAGGAGCAGAGTTTGCTATGATGACACACAAAAATGGGTTCACATCACTGCTTCCTCATGGAAGAGGGAGTGGGGGTGCCAGAAGGAGAGGAGGGAAAACTCTGTCCCTGCTGCGACGTGGGACCGCTGGGTGAACTGAGTGGAACAATGATAATCCCCAAAATCTTATAAAACGCCTGTGCTGGCGTGAGCTGGCCGCTCGTGTGCTCGAAGTAGTCCTCCCGGTGCCCTCTTGAGCACTTTCCTCGTCCACTCCCAGAGGAGTGGCCTGAAGGGTAGGTTGCGAGTGATGAACGGCAGCATGGAGGCCCTCCAAGAGCTAGCCGAGTCCCATCCTAGGAATCCCACCAACGCTGTTGCTAATCCATTTCTCTGCAAATTTGAATTTCAACTTGTGTGCCGAGACAATTGAAAGAAAAACGTTGTTTACAACATGGATACTGCTTATTTGATACAATGTGAAAATGACTTTTTGCAGGCCGTCTCCAAAGCTTTTAGTATAGGCCACTATTAAAATCTTACTAGGTGTAATAGTTTAATAATAAGCTGAGCATCTGTCTCCATGAGTAGCAGCTTTTGTCATGGGAAAGCCTATTTTGTCCTTTTTTTAGAGTGCTTACTGTTGCTAGCTTCTAACCATCATCAGTGCTAGATTGTAAAAAAAAACTGGGTTGACAGCCAGGATCAATTCCTCCTCAGCCATTGTTTATATGTGCTGTGGATGTCATTAGTCACTCTTCCTCTAGATTATGGTAGCAGAGAAGTGACTTGGGTGAGTGCGTCGGTGTTCCAAGTGTAGGACTATTTTCAACTCAGGAGAAGTGCTGGACTGTGAGGACTTTGAAACGAAGTCGGCCTAGTCCTCGGCTTCCTGTAAGAATGCGCGGAACCAATATAACCTAATATTTGACGCTATTTTGCAGGTAGCTATATCAAACCAGACACAATAGAACTCACATAAGCTTCACAGAGGAGTCCAATGATATCCAGTATAGCTTTAATCGTGTCATGCAGACAGCCATTTATTGTAGCTAGTGTAAACTTAAAGGACGACCCCCCTCGTGCCTGCTGAGTAGAGGAGAAGCACATCCATTCAAGCTGTGGACAGTGAAAGTTTTGACATTTAAAGCCTTTAACTAATCAGTCCATCTGTGTTTTATCCCCTTTTCTCTGACTTCACAGTAAGAGGGGAGATAATTTGAGCGCTCTGTCTGTTTGATGTACGGTAATCACATGTGATCTTTTCGACAGGGAGCCGGTCATCTCGTTAATTTGACCATCGGTGCACGGTCGGTCCCCTCCCCACCCTTCCCCCAATCAGGCTGCTGCCTGAAGAGTAATTGCAGAGCCACCATGCTTCGATGCGCTCGACCTTTACGACCTTAAAAGCCATTTCCATTTTTCTGACCACAGAAAAAAAGAACATATCTTGTTAATTGCAAAAAGGCAAATATTCTCCCGCCTCTGCTCTCCCCTCTCCTTCCACCGTTTTTGATTTCCCTTTGAAAGCAAAACGCTGAAAACCATTTCCATTTTCATTCATCAATGCTTATCAGTCATCTGAAGGCCCCTTCAGCCACAATCAACATCACAGCTCCAACCGAGAGGGACGCAACAATGAGAAACTATCAACAATCGCAAGAAGCAATTTGCTTTAATGTGGAGTGTGTTTTGTTGCAGCTAACTGCTATTTTTTTAATCCACTGACAGCTCTCCTCTGATACTCTCTGAAAGACAGAGGGAAGTGTCAGAGCACAGCATTACAACACTGTTAAATACACAGTGCAGACTGCTGGCTGGGGAGGAGGAAAGACACTAATCAGTTAAATCAAATACTACCAGTTGACTGTTGAACCAAGCTGTTCCAGGAGACCCACGTTATATTAACTAAACAGATAACAAATAAAGAAACTGAAGAGACGCCATATAAAAATGATTTTAAAATTGAAACAGCTTGATTAATAAAGAATTACACACAAAAGAATACGGGGCCTGCGCTGGGTAATAATACATTTGTAATGACATTATTTTGTTTAATGCGTTGATTGTGAACTTTGCATTACGCCTCCTTGGTAAACTGTAGTGTCTTGCTCTCTACTCTTACATTTGTTGAATTTGTGACATGATGATTAAAAGTAATTAAAGTAATATAAGAAGTAAGAAGTAATCCTGGCAAGCAGGGGCATCACCGGGGGGTGGGGGGACTCAGTGACCTCCCCTGGCAAGACTGTCAGGTAATAATTTTAATAAACATGATGGACTGTTTTGAATAAATGTGATGCCAAAAGATTTTGTTTTGTACCAGTAAATAGTTTGTTTTGTTACACATGAAGGTGTCTGTGTGGTGTTTGAAATTTTGAAAGTCTTATTTCCAGGGAAAGAACTACTGACCAAAGTGACTGATGGTACTTGTTATATTCTCTCCCCATCCGGTCGCAGCAGATGGCCCCTCCCTCCCTGAGCCTGGTTCTGCTGGAGGTTTCTTCCTGTTAAAAGGGAGTTTTTCCTTCTCAACGTCGCCAAAGTGCTTGCTCATAGGGGGTCGTATGATTGTTGGGTTTTTCCTCTGCATGTATTCTTGTGCGGCCTACCTTACAAGTATAAAGCACCTTGAGGTGACTGTTGTTGTGATTTAGCGCTGTATAAATAAAATTGAATGGAAGTGAATATTTGATCCATATCAGGTTGCAAAAAAGCTGGTGCCAATCTGTGGACAGATCACTGGTGCACCTCAGGGCCAACATAGAGACAGGCAACAGTTCACACTCTTACATGATCTAATACTTATTTGTCTTTCCTGAACAAATTTGCTCTTAAAGTTAACTCCAGTCACTTAGTCAATCAGTTAAAACAGATTATTATGGATTTCAAAATCTTGTTTGGTTTTCATACATGCCTATTTTCAGTGATATCAACTTTAAAGCAGGAATTAACTAGGTATGTAATTCGTGGTTAAAAAGCTGCTTCAAAATGATGGCGTCTAGCTGATGTACTCGATATTAGTTGGCCCTCTGCTAGACACTATTTAAAGCGTCATTAGCAAAACTTTGATATTTGATTCTTTTGTCCATGAGGACATATATGATATAATGAACTGCATCCCTGGGGGTGAAATCATATTTACAGCTTCATTTTTCAAATCACACCTTATCCTATGGTGCTAACCAGATGTCACACAACAGCAGCCTATTTTGCTGGATTGAAAGGGTAGAGGGACAATTGATGAACACTATGGCAGCCCTGAGGCTTGCACAAATAAGGTCACACGAAAACAGGAATATAATTTACATGTAGATAAAGAATACATGTACTTTTTTTGACTACATTTGAACATTTCCATCTAGTGATACTGTATTGTAGGAGAGGTCCACTATGGGGGAGGACCCAACTGTCAGTGTGATTATCAGGTCAAGAAAACAATGTTGCTGGCTCAACCTTCTTAGTATTCTTTTTGTTGAATACTATATATTCAACAACAATATTTTGTTGAATATATGGTAATTTCAATTTACTTTTCACAACTTTTAAATAACTGATTGAAAACAAAATATTCGATGACTTTTTCCAATGGCAGTCACCTATGAATCCTATCAAATTGTTCGGACACATCACTTATAAGATCACATGCTTTTACTGTTATATTACTTTGAATTCGGTTCAATTCAGTTATACTCACCAAATCACAGCAAAGAAAGTTTCTGTGGTCTGAACTGCTGTTTGAATCCAGTTTAAATGAACACATTGTTTGGATTCCTCCATCAGATGACATTCACTCCCGCATTCACACCTATGGGCAACTTGGATTAACTAATTAACCTATCCCCACTAAGTGCATGTCTTTGGACCGCGGGTGGAAGCCATGCAAGCACGGGGAGAACATGCAAACTCCACACAGAAAGACCGCGGCCTGAGGGTGGAATTGAACTCAGGACCTTCTTGCTGTGCGGCAGGGGCGGAGCGTGGGGGTGGCTTACTGGGCTTAAGCCCGGGTTGTTTTGTTAGAAGCCCGGGGTATTTTGGAGTGTAATTTTTTCATAGTTAGATGCCTGGCAGACAACTGTATAAAACAAAAAGTACACACAATATTCGAAGCACATAGTGCACACTGTGGGAATTTACGACTGTGCGTGAATCCCCCCCCCCCGATATTGGTATGATCCGAGCTCAGGCACTAAGCGACTGAGCGAGGGGGCGGGGCAGCTGCTGCCCGTGAGTGCGCTGTTGGAGAGACGGAGCCAGCCATACTAAGGAGAGCTTAAGTTTTACCAGGTACCAAAGAAAATCATTCGTACCGTACAAATAATGTAAATATGACGGTGTATCACGAAAGATTGATATCAAACTGATCACTTGACCAATATTACATTACTTGCTCTTCAAGTGAATCAACAAATGGCGAAATGAAAAGCCGAACAAATGCTATTTTTTTAGAGAGTCTTAGCTTACGTGTGTTTATTTCATATTTTCAGTTCTTACCCTCCCCGACTAATTCGGTTTCAGTTATGCACTGAAATATAAGAATGGACATTAGAGGGTTCTTTCAAAGAAAAAACTCAGGTAAATGTTATTTTATATATTATGCTTTGTATGTTGTTCAGTATATTTCTATGCAAAACAAGAGGGATTTCAGGACACAGCAGGATATTCACATTTGTAACCAGATATTTACACTTTAGAGATAAAACATAAAACATTTTTACTGTACAACATCAATTTAGAGTAAACTTTTGTTTTAGATAAATATTGAAATATATTTTGAATTAGTTAAATGTCAGAATAAAGAGACAGAGCTTTCTGTTTTTTATCACTTTCATTAAATTTAGGAGTACATATACACTAAGTTTATTGTTAATTAATAAGAAACTCCAGACGATTCCATTCTGAGCTGAAGAAGCTTCTGATAGGTTAGTAGAGTCCATGTGAGTAAATTGGTGGCACAGCTGTGGATGCATATAAGGAAAAACACAGAGCCTGTTTCTGTGACATGGGAAAATCAAGAGATGTCAACCAAAACACCAGGAAAAGAACTGTGGAGCTCCATAAGTGTGGCTCAATTTTGAATACAATTTGGTGCCATTTGCAATTAAGAAATACAGATAGTTTCTCTCTTTACTCTTAAAGTTAACAAATATGTTTTTTATATTTATCAATCTAAAAAAAAATAAACATTTAGTCTGATTTGATGTTACAATTAAAAAAATGTTTGTGTTTTTATCTGAAGATTTTGTAAATATCTGTATATTTGATGATTGTCAGCACAAAGAGAGAGAGAGGAACAGAGAGGGAGAGAGAGGAGAATGAGGACAGAACAGAGGTGGAACAAGAGCAGGTGAGACACACATGTTAGTCAAATGGTCGTTTGCCAAAAGTATCACCGTATCATAGGTCCTCATGTATCTCGTACCTAGTGTTTCTTTTTAGGTTTGTTATTTTTCAAATTCTATATTTATTAAGTTCTGCAGGCTTGTTTGCACAACAAGGCTAAATAATTATATAAACTTTTCTCAATCTAAATATTGTACTTTGGTAAAATTAAAAAATAAATGTAGTGCAGGTCTATGATGATTTTTAGTGCTACTATCATCTAGTTCTGATTCTGGTTCTGTCTTGGTTAAGTCCTCAGTAGTCCTGATTTTGAACTGTTGTAGTCCTGTTTTAATTCCGGATCAGTTCTGGGTCTGGTTGAATTGGGGTTTAGTCCTCGTGTCTTGATACAGCCCCGACTTTGTTCTGCCTTGCTGCTTAATTAAAAAACTAGTTTAAGGTGTCCTGCATATGTGATATATATTTTTCCCTATATGAAGTCATTCTTTTTTGAACAAAACTCAAAACAGAGCCAATTAATCTTTCAGTCATTTCTACCCCCCCCCCCAAGGGGAAAAAAAAATCCCACATGCATATGACCCTTTTGGGCTAAGCCCCGGGTGTTTCAAATGTCTGGCTCCGCCTCTGCTGTGCGGCAACAGCGCTAACCACCGTGCCACCGTGCTGCATTAATTTTATGAAATTATTACTTTTTTAATGTTGGAGGTTTTTTATGTTTGGCTGCAGTAACACAGCAATTTCCCAAAGTTTGTGATAAAGTGTTTCTTATCTTATGTAGAGGCAATTTTTTGGTTGTAGATTCATGTGAAATGAAAAGCTAGAAAGCCAGAGCAGCATTTCGCAGTATTTACCTCAGTGACATCCAGGAAAAACATTCCTGGATGTATTTCTTGTAGTTGTTGTTCCGCCCTGACTGGAATGTTCACATGAATTCATAACATAAAGTTTACAGATTGTAATAAGTTGTACTTTTGCCTTTGCGTAATTAATACTGAGTTACAAATAGCACAAATGCACCAGTGTGTGCTTAACAAGAGTAAACTGTTGCTTAATAGTAGAAAGACAAGCTAACATATTTCAAGTCACCATTATCTTTTCCAAAGGAAACATTGCTTTGCAAGAGTTGTTCTCTAATATAATTTCAGGTAATATTGCCACAGGTTGATACCACAGCAATAGTCATTTTCAGCCTCAGAAAATATTTTCTGAAAGCTAATTGGTTTATAGGAATCTGAGTATGGCACATTTGTGTGTGATGTGTTCTGAATGGAAAAGAGAATTTTTATTGCCAAACCAACAACATTAAGTCAAGTTCAGATTTAAATGGTGTTATCAAGGAGACTCTCTGCAATCAGGGACATATTGATTTGCAGTGTGAGTAAGAGATTCATACAGTATGCCTTTATATTCAGCATACAAAAACATCCCATTTATTCCTCTGCCCATCCTCCCCATTATCCAGCCATCCTCTCTGTGTTATCAGTAGCATTTCCTGGTTCCACAATCTGACCTCCTTCTGATGAAGTAAACATTGTTTAATGTTCAAGTAATATTGCCAAAGTGAGTATTTATCATCATATCCAATCACATTCTTCAGCTTTCAATTGTGCCTCATCTCCTCTGCAGTTAAAACTTTGCATCTGTGTGTGCAGGGTGAAGGTAAGCAGCTAAGCTTGCGGCAGCAGGAAAACAGGTCTTATTAAGGGCACAAATATATATCTATGGAAGATGAAAAAAATGTTAATGATGCATTTCAGATGATTGAGGGCCTGACACACTGCTTTTGTCATAGGAAAATATCAGAACTCCAGTTCTGATTTCAGTGTAGAAGAACTGTGTACCAAACAACAACTGCAAACCAGCCCAGTGTGGGCAGATAATCTTAAGAATTACTTGCTGTGACTTGAATCAATCTTAAATTTGTCTATCTGCGAACAGCTGACAGTGTTAAATTTGTCTCAAAATCCCAAGTGGGCATGCAACGTGATCAAGTATCAGGTTATCGGTGCACCTGAATGGGTGTGATTGGTGCACACACATTTAAGGTTTGGTGAGTGAGCGCGGGAGATGTTGCATGTAGTTTTAGACATTTGTACACACAGAAAGGTTTTCGAAAAAGAAAATGACCAGATTTGTGACGCTGAATTTAATAAATTGTATATAAATGATCAGTATTTATTCTGGTTTGGATGTAGAATCAAGTAAAGAAGACATGAAGTAGAACTGGAGGTGGCACAGCTGAAGAAAGGAGATTTTTCATTGGGAGGGACCAGAATGGAAAGGCTTAGAAATAAGTAGATCAGAGGGACAGTTCAGGTTTAGTTGTCAACAGACAATGTTAGAGAGGCAAGGCTGAGATGGTTTGGACATGTGCAGAGGACGGATGAATGTTGAATATGGAGCTGCTGCTCAGGAGGAAAAGAGGAAGACCTCAGAGAAGGTTTATAGATGAAGGACATGCAGAGAGTTGGTGTGACAGAGGAGGATGCTAACAATAGAGTGAGATGGAGATGCTGTGGTGACCCCTAAAAGCAATAAGACAAGAAAACAATTCACAGTTGGTGACACCAGCAGACCACATTTTCTTGCAGTCTCGTAGGGTTAGGGTCTATTGGGCTATCCCATGTGTTGAAAGTAGTAGTAAATGATAGACAACAGCGTGTCAGAATGCAATGAAGAAAGAAATGGGAAGTTATTATGTAATAATTGGAAAATATGCATCATAAATGCCCCACTCATCCAACCAACTTCACATCTTCAAGGTTGTTTTCCCAACTCTCTCTAGAATGAGCTTTTTTGAACTTTTGATGCTTTTCTGAAGCACTTACATCAAATCACATACCAGTAACTTGTGTATTAGGTCCAGCATGATTTCTGCTCTAATCAAAATGAGAGATAAAAAACAACAAAATAAACAAAGCACAACACAAAATCACAGAATTGTTTTCCAATAAATTAAGTTTATTTAAGTTGGCTTTAGTTAGCAGGAACCATGCACTCAAGCTCTTTATGGCAGTACTAATAATAAAGATATTTCACATCACAGACCACATAAAGAGAAAAACACAGACTCCAAGCATTCCCCCCTCTTGCATTTTACATCAAGGTTTACACCTTTACATATATACACAAGCTCAACATGAACCTTGCTGTTTTTTCTTCTCTTTTTTTTAAACATTTTTTTCTTGCATGTTGCATGTTTTCTACCTGGGAAAGCAGTGTATTTATTTGGGAAAAAAAAAAAAAAAAAGGTAGGAGAAGTAACAGTGGAGCAAGGCACACAATTATACTTTAAAGATTTCAAATCCTATATTGTCCTACACACACTTGTCTCGGCACCAATCCCAAACTCTAGCGTCACTGCTAATCGTCATCTCAGGAGTCGCCCAGAAGGTAAAAAAAAAAGAAAGAAAGAAAATGATACATGATACAATATTTGTGTAAATACATACAGCAGTATTAATACAACACACATCCCATCAACAGTGATCAAACTGTAATGTCTACACAACACCACTTCAGCTCTCACCAACTTTGGTCGTGTTGCATAGATAGAATACCGTTTTGTTTTAATGTTGGGTTTTTTGTTCCTTTTGTTTTTGGACACCTGGTTTAGTTCAGTTTGCAAATGCTGTTCTACAGGGGAAAGGTTTTATTCCACATGTAATTCAATGGACTTCTTCACCACCATGTAGCTACTCTCAAATAGCTAATAAGGTGGTAAACAGCTATCACTGAATAGATGAATGCCAGCAGAGAATTTTGTCTTTTTTCATATTTGGTTTGACTATCAAGCAGCACTTTGAAAGGTTATACTGGTTCTGAAAGAGACAGGCTCAACCTCAAACTGAAAGATCTATCGAGGATTCACTATAGTATCGTCACAAATTTACCCTACAAGACACAGTTAGGGTATGTTCAATGAGTCTGCAAAGCAGGACAGTTCTCAAAGAACTTGAAAATTCTGTCCAAATTAGGCAGTACTTATCATACACCTGCCTTTGGACAGGTATATACTTTAGACTTGACTTGGGGAACCTGGAGAAAATGAGTCGCAGCATTTAACTGCAAAAGCAGACAACCTCCCTCCCCAAAAAGACAGTGTTTGAGAACTATGACATAATCAGCTAGCTGGAATTAAAACAAGAACAACTCTTCTATGTCTTTTCCTAAGTTTCACCAAGAACTAACTGGTCAGTACATCAAATGAGGAGTAAGCACTTCATATTCAGTGAAATTGTCATAAGTGTAACAGTTTCAGGCATTTGACCAAAGTAATAGTACTGTCCATTTCAGTACTTGTGGAGACACGTCTTAAGATTTAGCAGTGTTAGATAAAGACAGATCCGAATGACCTCTACAAACGGATGAGAAGGATTCAACTGTGTCCGATTCCTTCAGTCTGTGTTCTAGGTAGTAAATAGCGATGTTCCTGGGGACTATTGAAAATTATTTATACTAGAAGACCTGTCTGATTTTTCTGATACAAACATGTATTTTAGAGCCATTTAAACAGTTAACCGCAGTTCTTTAACAGACTGTATTGAAAATGTTGCTGAAATTTGTGCAAAACAAGCACCCAGTCTGGTTCATTTGCCAAGTGCAGCTAACCTTAACAATGCTAGCCTAAGTAGCGCTAGCACTAAAGACTACAGCTGGGACCAAGAGCTTTATTTTCTGTTAGCATAACATCCACAGAGAACCAGTAGAACGCAGAATGTGGTTACGTATTGCTCTGTTTGATGGTAATATGCCAGTTTACACTAACACAGCTAGCATACAACTGCTCAGAGAGCAGGGTGCTGCTGTCTTTTGGGACTGTAGCCCCAGTTGGTGGATCTGGTTGATCTTAGAACTAACAGTTTACTTTTATACTTAAATTTCAATAACGACTTCAAATGACTGGCATTTCTTAAGCTGACCAGCAAAGGTAACATTTAATATTTAATTAGTCACACACATCCTTAGTAATTGCTTTGTTCAGTCGAAATACACTTTTGTGTTTTTCTATGCAATATAAGACGACTTTGTGTGCTCTTTGTACCTTAATCATAAGAGTTTAACAAAACAGATTAATGCCAGCAGAGCTGTTTTAGTGAGGTTAATATTTGTAATATTTTTTAACATACCCTTAATTTTTTTTCTCTTATCATCACTTGTGTTTTCATGTCTGTTAGCATTAAGCTCTTCCCACCCTCCAAATCTTTTTTCCTGATATCTTAAATAAATTTAGTTTAATTTATTTTATTATAGGACCATGGCTTAGCGATCCACTAACTTACACCACAACTCAATTTTAGTGCTGTTTCTACTACAATGACGGCCTTCTACCACAACCACTGTGAGCAGACCTAATGAAACTGGCCATGGGACAGTAGCAGATTATGAAAACTTACACAATCTAGCAAGTGTTATTTTTAGGAAGTTACATGCTGAAACACTGGGCTATGTAACTGTAAGCAGTGTGCTTTAAGAAAAGAGTGTTTACAACTGCAGTGTGAAAACACCAACTTAGATACAGTAAGAAGCAGACTTGGTAAAGATATGATGTACAGTGTCACAACCAATACTGAGGTAGCTCCAGAATATTATAGAACCAGAGGCTTTTGATGAGTGATGTGAGACAACAGAAACAGAAAATGAAAAATCTGAAAAAATCAGAGCTCCAGTTTGTTTGACTTCAGGTCAATTGAATCAAGGTCTTTTGCTTAGAAATTAAAAAAGTGAAGCAAAAAATCAATTAGGCAGTTATATAAAAGTCAGATGTTTCCCTCAGCCACCTTGTTTTCAGTCTTTATGCCCCTTATTGGTCAAATAAAGTTTCCATAGCCATACCTGCCAAAGAAACAAACCCATGGCCCAGTTGACAGAGCTGCCATAGATTAGCGGTCCCCAACCCCCGGGCCTCGGACCAGTACCGGGCCGCAAGAGTTGAGGCTCAGGTGTGAAATGTATGTTTTTCAGGGTTTTTATCGGTTTTCAGCGTTATTTTGCTATCGTTTTTATGGTTAACTCGGTTTTCCTGGGTCTTTTCACGTGTGTTATGAATAAATCTTCTTTTTTTCGGTACCGGTACTAGTTTTATTTTGTTGTATTTATCCGCGACACCTTAAAGGCCAGTCCGTGAAAATATTGTCGGGCATAAACCGGTCCATGGCGCAAAAAAGGTTGGGGACCGCTGCCATAGATGTCCAGAAAACGCCTGACAGGATGCAGGTTTCACTGAGCTGTTGTTTCGTTTTATTTACTCAACCTCGGGTTTTGTTCATGTTAGGTGATTTCTGTTTGGAAACGGTGATAATTTTCTCTTCTTTTGTCATAACTGACGAGTAGCAAATAATTTTCAGGAACAGAAAATGTGCAGCTGTCCAGAACCTCTGACAGAAGACTTGAATGACTTGTAGTTGAATTTATTATTAATGTTTCTGTGGAGTGCTCTACACAGTGACACACTGATTTATGCTCATCACCACATCATGGTTGTTTTTCTGCTGCTATTCTTATAGCGTTGATTCTCAAACTCCAAAAAATCTGATTGGCCCTTGATATCTTTTTTGTTTTATATATCATTTCAACTTTTTTTAAATATCTAACCTTTTCCATTTTATGTTGAGTCAGTTAGATTAATTGCATGAATTTAGCAGTAACAATTGAACCAGATTACCTCTGTGTATTAATGTAACATGTTTTCTTTGTGGAAAAACCGGCCTCCAGGAAATAAAACAAACTAGCCCCAAGAAAAGAAATTCAAAAAAGTACAGTAAATTCCACCTGATTTCTGAACAACTCACATTAGTTACATTTACTGCTTATTGAAAGTTTAAAAGCTCAGGTAGCACTGTTAAATTGTTTTAAATAGTCAAAACAAGCTACAAAACATAGCAAAATGAAAATGAGGCTGATTTTGCATTGCCGGCATATAAACAGTAAAGCTAGTCTGTGTTGTTCAGTGTATTTTCCTCTTTAGCCCAGTGTTATGTAACGGACACGACATGAAATTATATGAGTCATGGCCCATATATAATATCTCTCTGCCCTTAGTCACCTTGAAACAGTTTGCAAATTGTTGCTGGACATAATTCTGCTACAGTACTTTCTTTATAACTCTTAACATCTTTCTCCTAATGATCGTATTTTCATATTCTATATACTGTGCCCAGATTAACTCATAAATATGCTCAGCCAAACCCCAAAGCTGCAGCATAATCACAAGCTCAACCCTGAAATAAGACTCAAAGACTCCGACTAAGAATCAGTTGACAATCAATTTGAAGGTCACCCTGAAATGATTAAATGAGTCAGTCTTGAATTACAACAGTGAGAACTGAGAGATGATAAATGTGAAAGCTCCAGGAACAGAGAGGGGCCATCCAGAGTGATGAGGCTAAGAAGTAAGATCACTTCACCGATGAAGAAGACGAAAGGCGCTCGCTTACTGCTGGATCCTGGAGGTTCCTGCTCCCAACACGGCTGGTCTCTGGATGAATGGATGGACAGAAAGAGTAGGTTTGTTAGAGCAAAGCTGATGAAAACATAACATATTAGTCACTCCCTTTAAGCAGTTCATAGTGTTTATACCGTTCATGCTGCCTGACACTGCCAATCAATTTGGCTGATCATCTTTTTGGGCACGTCAAGAAAGCTTTGAGAGGAAGCATCAACTTCTGCTTCATCACTGCTTTGGTTTCCTTGCTTATGGTGACTTTGCCACTAGTTGAGACAATCAACTTGGATCTCAAACAAACTGTGTGCCACCGTTCAGCTGGAGTTTTTTTCACCACACCAAGACTCTTTCCATTTGCCTGATTTGACACACTTTGCCAATTTTGTGAACATGAACACTCAAGTTGGAAGCCAGAGCAAGACTTGTACTGAAAGATCTCAAAATAACATCTATGGTATTGCTGAAAGCAGTCCAAATGACCCCCTTTTTAAAAGCAAGATTATCCTGACCAGGACATCTTGAACTTTCGATTTTACTTTGTCAGCATACAGGAATCTGGTGAGGTTGTTACAATTAAAAAAAATCTAATGAATAAAACAAAACCAAACAAAGCCTGTACTCAGTCTGACATACACAGTCCAGCCAACAAAATATGACTGTAGTTAATGTAGATCAATCCACCGTGGGAAAAAAGTTCAATAAATGCCTTTTTTCATATTACCAAAAGATTACTCAAGATGAATTCAGCCAGCTGAGACACAAGTGTTACTGTGCATTTTAAAGCTGTAATATGCATTTGAAATGAAACCTTTAGAATCTACGCTCTTTCTGAAGATATGCTTTTCCACATCAGATCATTTTTCCCTCTTATTTGCTTTTTGTTGTGAATCTATTAAATGCTGAATATATTACATTTTTTCAGTTGTTCTTTTACAGCATGAATCGTATTGAATAATTTGATGTTTTATACATTCAGCAGCGCTCTCTATTCATTCCATGTACATAAGGTGTGTATCGATATTCAGCTTCGTCCAGTCTTCTTTGTGATGAAACTTTCCAAACATGAGTAAGCGATGAAGCCTGAACACACTTTCAAACACACACACACACACACACACACACACACACACACACACACACACACACACCCTCTCGCTCCTGTGTGTTTTGCTGCAGACCTTCTGCTGTCTGGGTCACAGAGCACATCATGAGTCGCATTCAGGATTGCTTTAATTGCACCTGTGTCTGTGTGTGTGTGTGCGTGTGCGTGTGAACAGGTGGGCTAGACTGGGCCACGCCATGGGGGTCAGGACCAGCTGTACACATCGCTGGTATGATGTGTGTATGTAAGTGTTTGTGTGTCCTTTTGTCATGGTGTTACATGCAGTGTGTGTGCTCACTAAGCTTGATTTTGCTCTTTCATTTTGTTGTGTATGTGGGTTTGCCCTCTTGATAAGTCTGTGCATGCACATTTGTGTGTGCGCGTGTGTGCATGTGTGTACAACATGTCTGTCTAACCTGCAGCTGTTGGGCTGTCAGAGCTTCTACCTGGACTCTTATGCCCTGCCCTCAGGGGTGTGTGCATGTGCATGTTTGTGTGTTTAGAGTATGGGGGCAGTAGGGTTTGCTTAGCCCTGGAGGCACCCATAGGGCGGCCACATCTCTTTCTCTCTTACACACACAGGTGCACACACACATACACAGTCACAGATATACACACACACACACACACACACACACACACACACACACACACACACACACACACACACACAACACACAGATTGTGTCAGTGATGGCTTTTGTTCTTGTTCTGCAGCTTTCTGGTTTGATTTGATTTTAAAAAGAAAGAGTAAGATGAAAGCAAAATAAATTCACTGTTTTGTGTGGACCCAGCATAATGCAGAACAGCCACAGTTAGTTTATAAAATTTATAGTTATTAACAAGACATTACGACACATGTGAGGTGACTATTACAGTATTTCAATTTGCATCATTTATGTGAAAGCCATTAAAACTCCCATCATTAGGGTTACAGCCTGAACCTGAATTCACAAAACACAAACGAATGAGCTCTAACTGAGATGAGTAATGTGGAGACAACTTGGTCATTCAAGTTGTCTCCATATTTGAGAAGATATTTTCACAAATAATCACATAATATAAACCAAGAAAAACACTTTTTGGTTTTGCACATGTAAATTCTATTTCATTTGTGGCATGTGCTGACGTTGCAGACATCGTCTGGCTGCAAAGTCAGCATCATGGACACGGGAATGCTCTTTTTTTAATGTGTAACGAGTTAACTCAGGATAAGTGGAAGAAAGCCATTAGGGGTTAAAGTTAAGTCACACATGAGGTGAGATGTTTGTCTTCTTCTGATTCTTCCAGTTAAGAAAGTCTTTTAGTGTTAATTTCATTTTATTCTGATAAATAAAGAGATAGCAGGAAATAATTCTGGTGTTGGTTCATCTTTCATTTTATATCTATTCAGTACGATTCAATGACTATATGTCATAACAAGACAACGGTTATTCAGTGTTTGCTGGGTAATAACACATAACTTTAAGCTCTTATACAATTGGAAATGGCAATGGCAATTTTATTTATATAGCACATTTCATTATAATTTAAATCAGGTATACAAAAATTCACCATACAAGACATTATCATAACAGCCTTTGTTTTGGCTTCTGCCTTTCTGTGATTGACTCTGTAGGCAGTGACAGCAATACATAATACAGGAGTAGAGCACTGCCAAATCCAATAATCACACAATATCCCTAGTCTAAATGTGTCCAGTGATGGATAGATAAATGATGGTGAAAATGCTGTAACACCATATGTGACTTCTTTTCCCGTGTCTTAACCTACCCTGATGGTACCCGTCCTGTAGGTGGGCTGTCTCACTGAGGCTTGGCTCCGCCCCTGGGCTGTCCTGGCACTTAACTGAGAGCTCCCCTAATAGAGAAAAAGAGAAACAGAGCGTTGTGGAAAAATTAGGAACATTGAAACAAATACCTAAATCAAATTAAAGAACAAAGTAGATAAAGAGAGGAAGAAAAGATGGGAAAAATTGTTCAGTCATTTTTGTTTCATTGTTTCAACAGTGAGAAAGAGACGGTAGGGAGTTGCGATGTATGGCTAAAAAGTGAGTAAAGAGAGAGACAAACGAGAAGGGAGAGAAGAATAAATCAAAACAGCATTATCAGCCTGAAATGTTGTTTGTCTTTGTTTCCTAATCGGCTTGCACTTTCTTTGAGCCCAAACTGATGAAAAGTTACAAATTAAAACAATGAGCATCAGGCCGAAAACAATTCTCTCCCCCACTTCACTACGCTCTCTTAATTGGTTTGCAACTAATCGCTTTGTAATACTTGGGTAGCTATTATCCCTCCACATACTTATAACAATACCAGGAAGTCATGCACACAAACACAGATACACATATGCATACAGTTCCGCTTACATAAGCTAGCAGAGGCGCATCTACCCCCACTTTTGCTTTTTCTTTCCTTCATCTGTTTGCTGCTATTTTAATAAATGAAAAACTAATGAGAACGCTAAACCAGGACAAAACGGCTGCTGCAGGTCTGGTGATTCTGTTAACAACTGAGAAAAATAAATATTCAAAAACACAAAAGGAAAGCTACAATCAAATAGTTTTATAATCAACAAAGAAAGCAAAAGTTAAATAATGAAAAATACTGAGAATAAATCTCACAAACTAATAATTATATCCATGAAAAACTAATATAAATCATTTTAATGTAATATTTCTGACAAAAAATGAAAAATTCCTTAGTTTTTGTTCTTCTTTTAGTACCTTTTTCAAAGTAGTTGGCCTGCTGTGCTACATCTCTTTTAGATATTTGTGCATTTGATTTGGTAAAGGTCACAGTACTGCCAGATTTGCATGTTGAATTCCCACTGTAATTGCCCAAAGCCCTACTTCACTTTCATTTCAGCTGTTAATTAAGTCACATTTCCATAATAAAAAGAAGTAAGTTGGCTAATTACTATAGGGATCTGACACAAACAAGTAAACGCCTCTGTCTCTGATCTCCTAAAGGGTGATTTTCCAGCCATTATTGTCAGGAAAGCTGTAAAAGACAAAACTTAAACTCATTGTTACAGAGATTTAAACTTAATGCTAACAAAGCATGCCAAATGTTTGGAAGAATGTTGATACTCGGTTAAATATGGTGGTGCTGGAAGCTAGAAGCAATATGGACTATTGGGAAGGTTAGCTGTTAATTTGTTTGCTACCAGTTTCAGACAGTATAAAAGCTTAACATAGCTACTGCTATTAAGACTTGAGTTGAGTCTTTCTACCATTGCCAGATTAGTTGCCAAAACTAAACCAGACTAAACTAAAATAACGGGTGTAATGAGAAGGATGGGGCCTGACTGTGAATCTGCACGCTCATTTTCTAATGACTACTGATTAACCAGTCATTAGCCAATGAGAGATAATCCTCTTTTTTGACACACTGTATGACTAAGACTTATTTTTTTACTCAGCATGATGTACCATGAGAGAATGCATGAATTCAGAAAGCAAGCATTCACAGAGAGCATGTCAGAAAGCTGTTTTCCTTCCTTCGTCCTACTTCCATACTTCTATTTATCAGAAGTCTTCTTGCAACCACAACCATCTCCATCTGGCAGCCTTCAGAAAAATTCTTTTTAGGCATTTCCACATTAGATTCATTTTACAACCAAGAGCAATGCCAGTGTTTTATTCTGTCTTGCTCCCAGTCAGCTCACCTACAAGTTAAAAAGCTAGCTAACTGGAATTCATGCTAAAGACATATACAGGGAGTGCAGAATTATTAGGCAAATGAGTATTTAGTCCACATCATCCTCTTTATGCATATTGTCTTACTCCAAGCTGTATAGGCTCGAAAGCCTACTACCAATTAAGCATATTAGGTGATGTGCATCTCTGTGATGAGAAGGGGTGTGGTCTAATGACATCAACACCCTATATCAGGTGTGCATAATTATTAGGCAACGTCCTTTCCTTTGGCAAAATGGGTCAAAAGAAGGACTTGACAGGCTCAGAAAAGTCAAAAATGGTGAGATATCTTGCAGAGGGATGCAGCAGTCTCAAAATTGCAAAGCTTCTGAAGCGTGATCATCGAACAATCAAGCGTTTCATTCAAAATAGTCAACAGGGTCGCAAGAAGCGTGTGGAAAAACCAAGGCGCAAAATAACTGCCCATGAACTGAGAAAAGTCAAGCGTGCAGCTGCTAAGATGCCACTTGCCACCAGTTTGGCCATATTTCAGAGCTGCAACATCACTGGAGTGCCCAAAAGCACAAGGTGTGCAATACTCAGACATGGCCAAGGTAAGAAAGGCTGAAAGACGACCACCACTGAACAAGACACACAAGCTGAAACGTCAAGACTGGGCCAAGAAATATCTCAAGACTGGTTTTTCTAAGGTTTTATGGACTGATGAAATGAGAGTGAGTCTTGATGGGCCAGATGGATGGGCCCGTGGCGGGATTGGTAAAGGGCAGAGAGCTCCAGTCCGACTCAGACGCCAGCAAGGTGGAGGTGGAGTACTGGTTTGGGCTGGTATCATCAAAGATGAGCTTGTGGGGCCTTTTCGGGTTGAGGATGGAGTCAAGCTCAACTCCCAGTCCTACTGCCAGTTTCTGGAAGATACCTTCTTCAAGCAGTGGTACAGGAAGAAGTCTGCATCCTTCAAGAAAAACATGATTTTCATGCAGGACAATGCTCCATCACACGCGTCCAAGTACTCCACAGCGTGGCTGGCAAGAAAGGGTATAAAAGAAGAAAAACTAATGACATGGCCTCCTTGTTCACCTGATCTGAACCCCATTGAGAACCTGTGGTCCATCATCAAATGTGAGATTTACAAGGAGGGAAAACAGTACACCTCTCTGAACAGTGTCTGGGAGGCTGTGGTTGCTGCTGCACGCAATGTTGATGGTGAACAGATCAAAACACTGACAGAATCCATGGATGGCAGGCTTTTGAGCGTCCTTGCAAAGAAAGGTGGCTATATTGGTCGCTGATTTGTTTTTGTTTTGTTTTTGAATGTCAGAAATGTATATTTGTGAATGTGGAGATGTTATATTGGTGTCACTGGTAAAAATAAATAATTGAAATGGGTATATATTTGTTTTTTGTTAAGTTGCCTAATAATTATGCACAGTAATAGTCACCTGCACACACAGATATCCCCCTAAAATAGCTAAAACTAAAAAAAAAACTAAAAACTACTTCCAAAAACATTCAGCTTTGATATTAATGAGTTTTTTGGGTTCATTGAGAACATGGTTGTTGTTCAATAATACAATTATTCCTCAAAAATACAACTTGCCTAATAATTCTGCACTCCCTGTACACTCGAGGTTTCCTTGGGTTCAATACTGTGACACACTGTGACACGATCTCTTTCCGAACTCATCACGTGCGGAAGCCTGGTTATAGCCTCTTGGTATCATAGTTTAATGCACTGATTAAGTTCAAGCATCATTTTTCACTATACAAAATTAATTTAGTCACAGTGTGTATTTTCCCCTAAACCACAACCTTTTCCAGTTCTAAACAAGTAGCACTGATGCCTAAACCTAAAGAGTGCGTAAAAGCAAGACCAAAAAGGCAGTGAAGTGAAAAACCCAAACCTAGGAAACCGTGATCTTTTGCTTAACAGATTTGCAACTTACACCAACTGTCCTGCCTCCTTAGAAGAAAAAGCTGTAATGGAAGTTTTTTCTCAAACAGGACCAGTACTGGGTGTGTGTATGGTGTATGGTGTGTATGGTGCACCAGTATACTGGGTGTTTACTGGTGCCTCGAGGCACCAGTAGTGGTGACTACGTGCAGGATACAGAAACGATTGCATGAAAACCAACTACAAACTAGTTTAAAAATGAAACAAACTCTTCAGCTGGCTGTTGTTCTTTTAAAAAGCGACAACGCTGATAAAGAGGGGAACTAGCAAGGTTGCAGAGACGGTAAAAAGAAAATCGCGAACTCATTTGCATAAAGAAATAGAAGACTTAAAAAGAGCACAAACAGGCTAATTCAGCGATGAAATGAATTGAATGATCACTGCGGGAAAGGAAAGCTCTTAGCTGATGAATCCTAATGAAATCTGACTGATAGTAATTATGCTGATGTTGTTCTGTGGACCTTAACCTTTTAACTAAAAAACTGAGAAGTCTGCAAATCCCCCTTCCATTAACGCCAGAGGGAAGAGAGAAGGATGAAGCAGGGGAGCAGAGAGGATAAGAAGAAGCGCTAAGAGCAGAAGGCATAGAGGAGGGGAAGACAGGAAAGATATTTGCAGGAGGAAAGGAAGAACAAATGAAGAGAGAAAGGAGAACAGGGGATGGAGGACAGGTGAGAAGGTGAGGAAGATGGCGAGAAAAGGATAACTGGGAGAGAGGGAACATGGAAGAAGAAAACACAAGAGAATGGGGGAGGATAACATAGGTGGAAATGAAGTGCACTGGAGAGGAGATGAGCATTGGATGAGAAATAACAAATAGAAATAGAGTACAGAAAGATTAAGTGAAAAAAACTAAAAGAAAGGTGTGGAAAGAAGTGTAGCAAAAAAGAAAGCAGGCAAAAAAAAGGAAAAGAATGCAAATACGAGTGTGTAGTGAAGAAAAGTAAGAGGAAGGATAAGGAGGATAAAGGGAAAAGGGAGGAGGAGAGGGCAGGTCACACATATCAACACCTGGCATGTCTGTCCAGCCTCAGAAATGGAAATGAAAGAAACACATACTGGCCTCATTACATTCATGCCCATTGAGGGGCTTGGACTAATACTTGGAGTAGAGAGGTAAAGTCAAGTATCAAGGCCCCGTATAATGTCCTGAGATAGCACATCAGGCTAATACATGGAGCACTAACCTGCTTCGCTGTCGCAGTCTTCGCTTCCTGCTGCGAGCTCCTCCGTCCTCTCCTCCCCTTCTCCTCTGACTTCACCCACTGAGTATCCACCTCCCCTTGCCTCTCCCCCTCTCCCCTATCTGCTTCTCTCATCGCCAAGCAGTTAATTTTGGGATTAATACGCGTGGCGGTGGTGGCTGGCTCTTTTGAGGGATTTGTAGCGGAGCTGCAGACACTTATCTTGGTCATTACGGCGCCCATATTGGATTCAAGCGTTTTAGTATCTGCCAAACATTCGGCTGCGGAGGAGTCTATCGGGGCGACACGCGCCCGGGGATTAAGATAAGGAGGCCCCTCATTACGACTTCTCTCCTCCTGCGGCGTGCTGACACTCGCAGCGGCCGCGACTTCTCCTCCAGCAACATCACAGAGGAGGTACGGGTGCTCACCTCGTTTCTCTTCCTCTGTGCCGGAGGACACAGGAAGAGGAAGAAGAGAGGAAAGGTAGTCTTTTGGTTTGGAGCCAGGCCCCTGGAGGGAGGTGGCGTCGCTTGTTGAGGGTGGGGAGGTGGAACATGAGCTGTAACAAGGCTCCAGGAAAGTAGAGGAAGAGCTCTGTGTGTCCTCTGCTGGACTTGTTCTTTGGAAATATAGTTGATCCTGGTTTTTCGCCAGTACTGTCTGCTTAGAGAGAGACAGGTAACCCAGACTGTCATCTGCTGGAGAATTGGGCCCGTCGTCGGACGTAGACTGAAAATTGTTGTTTAAGCAAGACAGCGAAGGTACGCTGTCATTCATTTCATAGCCAAATGACAGGGGGGACTCAAAATTCTCCTTCAGAAAGAAGTGCCATGGTTTCTTGGTGAGAACCATGCTGTAGCAGAGAGGCGGGCCTAGATAAACCTCCTCTGTACAGGCTTCAAACAGAGTCACCTCTTCCCTGATGTCAGGGCTGGGGGGCAGAGACAGAGAGGGGTTAGTTTGCTCTTCATGGGTACCATCAGCAGCACAGTAAGTTTCACTGTCAGCAGACTTTAGATCAAGAGCGCAGACTTTGTTTTTGGTTCCGAGGCCGGGAGACGCTGAAATTTGCTGTCTGGTGCTTGTGAACAGCTCAGGGCTCGGGCTGTGGAGGCCTTGCGTTGGCGTGACGTATGACGGGATGCTGTAGGGTGCTGGGGTGGAGCTCTTGTCCTCTGTGCACTGACTGACCTCGCCGCAGTCGCTGTCATGGGAAGAGAGAGACAGGTAGGAGTAGAAGTCTCCCTTCTTAAGGTGGAGGGGCCTGTGGGAGTGTTCGAGCACCTGAAGGGAGAGGAAGGAGAAGTTTTTGTGTTGCCTTTTGTTGTCTGCTCGTAAGGTTTGGAATTAAGGATAAAATGTGCTTCACTTATAGTAGAGCTCTGTCAGCTGACTGTATGAGTTCCTTTTGTTTAAATGATGCTGACTTGGTTTAAAATTTTATTTGATTGTGGGCAAAAATGATAACAAATAGAATCAACTGCTAAATATTCATTTAGATTCTGAACACGAAGGATAGAAATAAGAATAACCTTTAGCGCTTTTATCAATAGCATCTTATTTGTTTTGAAATGACTTTTTTGTAATGTTATTTTGTATTATTTCTAATTTAAGATACCTACCATAATTACTAAACCATCAAATCTTGATTTACATATTCATATTTTACACTCAGGCACTTTTTGCATGGGGGGAAGTAAAACTTTTCTGCCTGATTTCTTTTTTCCTTTCAGAAATAACATGAAGACTGAAAACTGATTAGCTTTTAGATTACTTCACTTGCAAAAGATACCAAAGAAATTAGTCATTAAATCTGAAAAGTTATGATCTGTGATGCGATTTATTGAATTAGTCCAATTCAGTGAACCAATCGACTGAGATAACTTTTGATACTTTTGGATTAATTTGTCCAACAAATATACAGAATATACAAAGTCAAACAGGACCTCGGATGCTCCAGCTCAGAAATAATTTGATTCGTTTAGTGTTAAAGTTTTCAGCCACACCAAATAATTTTTGAGTTCTGTTTGAAATCGTTTTTATTTTCATGTTGCAGTGCAATATGTGCATATGCCTATCATTAATACTCTACCTTGTCTCTGATCTGTGCTAATGATGCAGAACCTTGGTCTGGAATGGACCCATTGGTCTCAGTCTGGCTCGGTTCCTCAGTCTGGTTCTCTTTGCTTTTCAGGGCCAGTGAGGTCATGTCAATAATCTCCATCACAAAATCATGCACGTTCTCCTTCTTGCTTTCTTCTATACAAGGTGGATGGAGGGAAGAGGGGCAGGGAAGGTGCTTGCAGCAGGAGGAGTGAGAGTTGTGCCCTTTTTTGGGGAGCAAGGACGAATCTTTGTCTCTGACTTCCCTCCTCGTCTCCTCTGTCACAAAAGATGAGAATCTGAACTTTTCCTGAATGGTGATGGCCTTCCTTCTGCTGGCTACCGACCTGCTGTTGTGCAAAGCATCGTGGGATTTGCAGTCCTCCACTGGGGAGAGGGATGGAGGAGAAGGGAGGGAGGAGCTGTGGCAGGGCAACTCTCCCCGAAGCTGTCCCACCAAAGAGGAAGCACGTTTGGATGGGAAAGGGAGCAGCTCACAGGATGGGGACTCCTTTGTCTCGCTTGATTCTGTTATCACTACCAAGTTGCTAATATCTTGAACCAGCTCTCCTGTTTTGGCAAACACGTACGAATCCCTTAGAGACTCTCCGTTCTTGGTGAACATGCTGGACTCCTCTCGGAGGAGCTCATCATCTTCATCCCTCCCTTTTAGACAGCTCTGGTCCACATTTCCATTCTCCACATCATCCACAAACTGGCTAATGTAGCTTCTTGTTGCGTTCCTCCTATTCTCCTCCTCCTCCTCCTCCTCCATTCCCTTCTTGCCTGTTTTTACTTTATTGTTGCCACCATCACTGTTGGCATCTAATAATTTTGAAGCTGAGTGGTTTAAAAAACACTCCTTAATCTGAGGGGACAGGTTGGCTCCACACTGAAGCTCATCATGGAGGCCTGTTTCTGTTTTAGAGAAAGAGGAAGTGGAGGCACGAGGAGATCGGATCCAATTTTGGAGCTCTCTTTTCATGTACTCAAGCCCCAGCACATAAGAGCCCTCCATTTCTTCTTCATCATCATCCTCAACATCCTCGTGACCTGAGGATGCGCCACTCAGCCGCTCTCCTTCTTCATCCTCTTCGTCCCGAACGCCGAGCTCCTCCTCTGTGAGGGTGAGCGTGGAGGAAGACAGGAGGTCGCTGTCATCCTCATCTTCATCCGTGCAGGCTGATGTGCAAGAGACGTTCACAACCATGCTCAAACTGGTTGCGTCGGCTTCATCCAGGCCTTGTGCTCCTCTGCTCCTACCGTGGCAGCGCTTCCTAGAAGAGTTTGCATTGGGTGCCACTGTGGGATCCAGCAAGAGGTGCCTCTGATTTCTGAGCATGACAAAATCTTCAGAGCCTAGCGATGAGTCCTCAGTGCTACTCAGCTCTGTTAGGGATGCTGTTGCTGAACTCTCGTTGATCAGCGATGGAGGTCCTTTCCACAAAGAGCATGAAATCCCAGATAGCGGGGCGTGTCGACCACCGAGAGAGGGGGAGGCAGGGAGGGGGCTCCTCTGCGGGGAGCTGCCCCGAAGCGTCATGTCAGAAACACTCCGGGTCATTTTTGCCCCAAGAGGACTCTGGATGTTCTCCAGACGTTTCAAGAGATCAAGGGTTCTTCGGCTCAGCTCTCCAGGGGACGGTTCCCCTTGCACAGTTTCAGTGTTGTTTTCTTTTCTTTGTTGGCCTCCATCATATCCACTTCTCTGCTCCTTCTCCAGCTCTCCGAGACTGGCAAGGCTACCTCCAGTTCCTTCATCAATACTGCGAAATGGGACTAGGCCAGTCTCCAGAGAGGCGCTACGATGCAGTGGGTCTTTGGAGGGGAATAACTCCACACCTGGAGCCAGAAGGGACTCTAGAGAGGAGCCCTGAGATAAAACTGGACTTGATGCCCGGCGGCTGAGGACAGGAGGAGTTTCCAAACCATGGTACTGTTGAGTGGTGAAGTCAGCGAGATCACTGTGGGACAAGAAAGACTTTGAGAAGTCAACAGCAAGTCCCCCCACCTCAAAATCAGAGTCAGAATCCGCAGGTGTCAGGATGCCACGTCCGTTAATTAGGATTTCAACAGCCTCTCCACCTCCCCTCCTGTGTCTCCTCTTCTTCTCCTCCTCTCTGTTTCTTTTGGTTTCGCTCCTCCTCGACCTCTTCTCCTGCTCACTTTCCTCCTCCTCTTCTTTACCCACACCTTTTTCCTCTCCTGGGATTTCAAAGTTGGCTATTGTTGTCTCTGTGTCTCCTGTGTCACTAACAATCCCGCTTTCGCACTCAGACCGACGACTGTTTGAGGACTGGCCGCTCCCTCTTCCACCCTCACTCTCTCCATCTCGGCATCTTCTTGACATCAAACCTCCCAGGAGATCTGGGAGGGATTCGATGGAAGAGAAGGAGGAATCCTTACTCAAGCTCTTCTGCAGCACTTGCTGTTTCCTTTTTCCTGACTTGGTTTTTTGCAATAAGGATGAAGTGTGAGGAAACTGAGGCTGTCTGTATAATTCAATATTGTGGAGGCTATATACTTGGTAGACATTATTGTTGTTAGGGGGTGAGGTTTGGGAGGTCATATTGTGCTGAACCTCCACTGATGATCCACCTCTAGTATTCGACATAATCTCAGTACACTCAGTAGCGGGGACAGGTGTTCTACTCGTGTCAGGGGGGTTTTCATTGGGCAGAACAGCTTCAGAAGGCAGATTTGGTTCTGTGGGGAGGTTTTGTGTAAGGTCAGGTTCTGGTATAGCTTGTGGCTCTGCTTCTGTGATTGTCATATCTGTTTCATCCCATTCCCATGAATCATCCTGCACTGGTGCTACTGGACCAGCTGACACTGGGCTGATTTGGTGAAGGTCCACCAAACCTGGTTCCAAAAAGTTCCCAGGAACCTGCAGACAAAATGAAAGGAAACACAAGACAACATTTGTAACTGGTCAGTGAGGTTTTAGAGAAATTCACTCAGATGCAGAAATCAAGAAGCTGTGTTATGTTTCTTAATAAAGTTCGCAATCAGACACAACATACAACATGATGGAGAAAGGAAAACAAACAAGTAACTTAGTCCAAAGACAACAACCAAAAAGCCAGGCAAATAAGGAAAATAAGAAACACGTGTACTCAATTAAACCCCCAAACAATGGAGGGGAAATATTTCAAATTATAGAATTTTATTCATGCCAAATATATCATTGCATCAGTGTTTTCACAGCTCAAATACAGGAAGGCAACAAATCCATTTTGAACTTCTGAAAACTCATCCTGCCCTTAACACTCAATTTCAGACAACTCTTTGCTCTGTGTGATGACACAGAGAAGGGTACCCCGAATACGGGCATCTCAAGCACACAGCTTTGGCTGTGAGCACAGCAGCCGCACTCACCTGCTGTTCAAAGCTTATTTACAAGGTGCAACCAATCAGAAGAAATGTGGCTTAAAAGGAAGGATTAACATGTGAGGTTTTATACATTTACTCCCTTACATGGATAAAAATGTAATTTTAAAGGTAGAATCTCCTAGTTTCTGAAAATACGCATAGCTAAAATACCATAAGTGGTTCTCCAGTGACCTTGTTGGTGTTAAAAGGTTAAATAAATCTTAACACATAAAAATGAATAAAAGACTGTTTCATTAATCGTTTGATGCTGTGAACTCCATCTTCAGAATGTTGGGTTTTTTGCAATTACTGAGTCCTAAATCCATGAACTTGGCGCAAATGTCATTTAACCTGTGGAGCACTCGCCCCGATTACATGTTGTTTTAATAACACCTAGGAAATTTCAAAGAGAGCTTAAAGACATACAGTGTTGCTTTCCTTTAAGAAAAGGGGTTCTCAGTTATGATTCAAAGCACATAAATGTTTTAAGTTGTGCTATCAAACACGATGGGAATATAAGTCGTGTCATTTTGGATGTTGTATCTTGTTTTGGCACAAAACTCTTTAAAAAGACGCGTCGCTAATCCCGCGTCCCTCCTGAGAACGCCGTCTCGACTCAGGCCTCTGCTTGAAAGAGACACACTGACACTCTGACAGAACATGTTCTGTGATCATTTTAAAAAAAAAAGAAAGAAGAGTGAAATCAGCCCACCCCAAAGCAATTGCTCATAAATCTCAACACAAATTATTCCACTCTGGAACAAAGCGATGAATTATTCAAAAACGACTTCTGAGAGAAAGAGCACCAGGCTGAAAACCCCAAAGTAAATACGTAATCAAAAGCCTTCAGAAAGCTCGGCTGTCTAAAAATATGCTTAGACACAGGAATTCTTCTCTTCCACAGACATAATTATACAAATTGCTCCGCGTCTCGTTAACAAGAGAGGGGGGTAATTCGTATTAGCCATTCATAGCCTATTAATCTAATAAACTAGTTGGCTCTGCGTGCGTGTGCGAGTGAGTGTGTGTGGATATGTCTCTGTATAATGAATTTCTATTAGATTTGTGTTTATTCCCCTTGTGCTGATAAGGGAGATGGGGGTAATGACTGAACTGGGTTTTGCCACTGTAGACGCATTCAAAAACACATTCAGCGCTGAGAGGAAAGGCTATCAATCAGCCTAATCCAATCAAATCGGGGATTTGATGACCCACGAAAACCTTGTACATAATTTATATCTGTAATTCATCTCATTTCTATAATTTTACAACAGTTTATAGCTGGATTGTGGGTATTTATATGACCACAGACAGAGGAGCGTGGGGACTATCGGTGTCCAGCACTCACAGTATCCTTAAAAACATATTTCTTAAAGCAGCAAATGACTGTAAAGTGTTGCTGGGAACCTGGCAGAGTGAGAGATTGCAAACCAAGCATCAATAACCAGTCAAACTTTGGTAGTTATTTACACAAATACTTGCACAACATGACAAGGTTGTCCTCTTTAATCGCTCCCATTTCTCATGACTTGTATTTTCAGCTCAGTTCAGATTTAGTTTCAACATTTAGTTTTTGGCTACTTGTCTGTTTTAATACTATATGTGTGCTGTTTCTCAGGAGCAAAATGTAAGTTCAGAAACTGTATTACAATAAAAACACTGTCCCATCTACAACAAAGCCAAGACACCAAATTGCCAGAGGCTAAAACTGAAGACATTTTCTGTACATTTCTATTTTATTTTTATTAATTTTGGAAGTAAAAAAAAAGTAAGTAAGTTCTGTTTGTTATTATTTATTCAAAAAGATTTTAATTTTATGCTACATATGTGTGTCAGACTGAATCTTTTCACAAATTTACCCAATCAAAATGTATTTATTTCCTCATCTTTCTTCTTATATTAGTATTTGTCAAGCTGTATTTGAATTATACACACAACAGCTAATTTTCACAGGAAATATTCTCCTCTTATATTCATCAAGGTCATTTTAGCTTTAAAAACGAAAAGGGTAAAGCAAATAAAAATAACACTGGATAATGTCCAAAATGAAATGACATGAAACATATTCAGAGGTGAAAACAATGACAGACTTGTAAACAAACCCAATGAAATGGATGCAAATACATCCAGGCAACACTAAGCTTAAGCCTAAACAAATCAATACACTACCACACCACAAAACTTTGAAGCTGTATAATCACATAAATTAAGATGTGCTTGTATTCAGTCTAAAGGCCAAATATGACAAACATCATACCGACCATTATTTTTTTCTACCTGTACGAATAAAAAATAAGACTTGAAATGATGACATCAATAAAATAAATAAAATAAAAACTAGTTACTACAAACTGACCGGTTTTTCAGCATTCCTTCCTGTGATTATATTTACATGAACACGATCAAACTGTTTACTGATGTAATTGTTGCCAGTGTTCAATATGTGTGTGTGTTGTGTTTTTCGGGGTGAAAACAGCAAACTTTTTCCCATTAGCTCTAGTTTGACTGCTCCCATTTGTTAGCATAGCATCTGCTGGAAGGCCCAAGGAGAGTAGAGCTATCTAGGAGTGTCTGGGTGATTATTCATGTGCCTGCGCTCCTCCTGGAGCTGCTGCTGCTGCTTGAATCTCTGCTGGCTCTCTGCTGTACCGGTTGTCAAAGCACTCAGGGAGCCCAGCGTCACCGGTCTGATTCAAAATGAATAGAAGCGCACAGATAAATCACCTCTCCATGCAGAGTGGAGGAGCTGACAGGCTGCTTTGAATGTAATTGCAAACAGTGAGTGAAAACCTCCATATGTTGCTCATAACTCTGCTCGAAAATATTTCATAATTGTGAGAAAACTGTGCGGAAATATAATTTCCATATATCACATTAGATGCACAGGTATACTTTGTGAAATCTCATCCCCAAAACACCCTGCAGCTTTAATTTAGACTCATTTACATTAAATCAGAGATAAAACAGCATCTTTCATGTGCTTTCTGAGCGGCAGTACACACACATCTACTCATGGAACATGCAGAGAAGAAAATATGACTCATACTTCAACAACAAAAACCCTGTTAGAACAAAATCACATGTTCTGAGGGAAGAGGCATAAAATACAGTCCAACCTCCAAAGAAAAATGACAACAGTGGTCATTTCTGAAGAGGGTTAAAGGTTACGAGGTGTTTATCGAGGCCAAGGATTCCAATGTCTTTGAGGTTCTTTACAAAGGGGAGGAAATCTTCCAAGAATGTCTCAAAATCCAAATGACATGGTTTTAACTAATCTTAGCAAAGTGGTTTTAGATGACACCAAATGGGTCAAACGTATCTTCATGCTAGCCAATTATGTTTGGCTAAAAAGCAGTGAGAAAAGCATTTTTTACTACAGACTGATCTGACGTGTTACAATCATATCAGACTTGTGTTGGTTATGTCTCTTGGCTTGTTTTGCCATCATGCGAGTAACCACATGTACAAAGTCCAACCTTTTCCAAACAGTGGTGATGCCTTCACTTATGGTAAACTAAATGCTGGAGAAGCTCGATGGGAGAAGTTTGCCTTCTAACATGTGGCTGTTGTAGTATTATACGTAAGTGTTTTGCAGGTGACAGTTACATTAGTCTGTTTCATAGTCTTTTATACTGCCTCACAACAGCTGCTAGCAACTGTGAAAGCATGTTGTTTTTGCATTTCCGCTTGCTCGCAATGTGTTGCTTGCGCTCTCAACATTTCTGCCCGTGCGCGCTCAACTCTTTCTGTAAACCGTTATGTTTGTGCCACAAAACCAGCCAATCACAGACTTGGATGCAAAAAAATCTGATTGACTGTTCTGGTCTCCAATCAGCTCGAAATGACGAAATGCAATATCCCAGAATGCATTTCGTCCTAAGCTCAAACGAGGCAGTGGCAGAGGAACGCAGAGTGGCGGAGTTTGAAATATTACTCTTAATGGGTCACAAAAAGCGTGCCACTGCCTCGTTTGAGTTTTGGACGAAATGCATTCTGGGATATTGCATTTCGTCATTTCGAGCTGATTGGAGACCAGAACAGCCAATCAGATTTTTTTGCATCCAAGTCTGTGATTGGCTGGTTTTGTGGCACAAACATAACGCCATAGTAATCCACTCATCACCAAGCTTGATTGCCAAGAAATTCACCTTGTATTTTCATTTCACAGTCCTCAAAGAATGAACTCTAATTTCCCCAAGCTTTCCTCTAGCATCCACTAACACTCTGTTATACAACTTGTATTTTCTGTTGTGCTAAGACAGAGAAACACTGATGATTTTCATTTCTTCTGGTATGTTATAAAGGTTTTATCACTGATGCTACAGTTAAGTTAAAGAAGAATAAAAAGTAAGATGAGATTGTGCACTATACACCTAAAAAACAGCTAGAAAAAAGTATAATACAGAAATATGTGTGAAAAGATGATTAGTAAAACAGAAATAGTGACTTTTCTCAGGAAGTAACGACTCTTTTGATGTTTTCTTTGATAAATAACATGGTTGGTTGTAAAGCACTAACATCAATTAATAGCTTTAGTAATAAAAATACACCAATTTCAGTTTACTTCAGCTGTTAAAAGAAACTACCACCAAACACAAGTTTCTCTTTGTCATTTGTGTGTTGGTACAATAACTTGCACAAGCTGATCTCCTTTCTCAGTCATTACACTGTACTTAAAATCTGAGCCACGCATTCCTGCAGTCATTTGCAGGCAGGCGAGCGGACTCATTTACACAAACCCTCTCTCAAAAATCCACACAGGGATGCATGCACATGGAAACCAGAAGCGGACAGTCATTTTATCATGGGGCAGAAGTGTTCATTTATAAACTATACCACCCACATATATGCTTGTCTGGTTCATTCTCGGGTTTCCTCCCCTTCCCTCTTTTTTGCTTCTCTCTTTCTCTTTATTCCTCTCTCATCTCCACTAGAAGTGAAATTACTCTCCAGCCAGCAGCGAGGTCAGAGTGTCTGGCCTCCGTTATTTGTCTTCTCCTCCTCTACAATATGTGTGTGTGTGTCCTTTGTGTGTGAATTTACAAAAGTGAGAGAGAGAGAGAGAGAGAGAGAAAGGCAGAGTGTGACCTCCAGCAGCACATGTAAAGCAGAATTAGACAGATTCTCCATATTTTCTTTGCAAGTGATACAAAGTAAGAGTGCGCTCAACTCTGACTCTTCAACACGATTAGAGAGTGTGGTCTTAATACAAACACAATACTGCGGCTCACTGATGAGTATGAAAGGGCAAAATAAATACAATTCAACTAGAAGCTTTTATCCATGCAACACGAGAAAAAGCATCGACAAATAACACATATTACAACATGTAACTGACAACAGTCAAAGGAAAATTCTATAAGAACAATGCATAAACTATCTATTAGATAAATTATAAGATCGTTAAAAGTGACAAGAAAAATATATGTTCTATAGATTGAAATAGACATGATGGTTCTGCAAGAGATTTTGTTTTGAATTCCACAGTATCCCCACAGATCAGAGTGCTGCACTGGGTACAGTTTAAACATGGGAAATTCCCACGTGGTAAGGTAAAGTCAGCTCCAATCAATACATCTCTCAGATTTTTGGCATATTTATCATCAAAGGTCAGAATATCTTTGAAAGAGTGACCTTATTAAATGGTCACTGGTGTTTAAAGAGGCATATTTTTATTTCTGTAGAAAGAAAGTATCACATTTTTAGACTGATTTTATGGAATGGTATTTATTTATTTATTCTTTGTTTGTTTTTATACCACACTTAGTAAATGATGAATAAGAACATTTTAGGAAAGAGTTAAATGATTTGAAAAGTCCATCCATTTGATTGCGCTTATCCTTTTCAGGGTCGCTGGGGCCTATCCCGGCTGTCTTACAGCAAGAGGCAGGGTACACCCTGGACAGGTCAAAAGTGTGTCGCAGGTCTAAGACATAGATAACCATTTGCACCTAGTGTTTTAATTAACCTAACCCTATGGGCTCAAAATGTGGTCATAAATATTTTGTACGTGTGTGCGTAAAAAAGATTTGTATGTGTAAAAAAGATTTGTGTGTGCATCTAGTACAGGTAGCGCTGCTGCAAAAACCCACAGAGCCCAGCAGCCAGCGCAACAAATTCTGGATCCTTTGCTTTTAGTTAGCAGTTAGCATTAGCAGCACATCCTGCGTCCGATGTGAAAGGACTTTTATGCTGTGCACTGTGACTCACAGCAATGGTCCCGGGTCAGCCCTGACTTTGTGTTAAACTAATCCTAAAGTAATAATGGTATTTCTAACCACTGATATACCACAACTTTTTCCTTTCAACAGCTACTGAAAGTTAGGGGACCTAGCTGCTATCGGATATTTATATAGCGATCCTCCAGCTTCAAACTGTATCACCCTTCAAGGACCTGCAGTTCAAAAAAGCGCCCCTCCGACAGCCAAACCCATCTGTTCTCTGATTGGATTGTTACATTTGTGATTGACATGACATTGACCAATCAGATGAAAGGAAGAAAAATAGGGTCAAAATCCGTACTTGTAACTTGCAGGGTTTTTTTTCCTAAGTCCACACACAAATCTTTTTTACACATACAAATCTTTTTTACAAATACAAAATATTTATGACCACATATAACCCCACTAACTGCATGTCTTTGGACATTAGGAGGAAGCTGGAGTACCCACGAAAACACCGTGAAAGACCCTGGCCTGATGGTGGAATTGAACTCAGGACCTTCATGCTGTGAGGCAACAGTGCTAACCACTGTGCCGTTAAAACGGGAGCTCTAGTGCTATACCTTTATAGTATCCACATGGAAGTTTATTTGTTTTTGTTCAGTTCAGTTTGATTAAATTTTGTTTATATATGTTTGTGCCAAATCACAACCTTACAATTATACAGAGAAAACCCCAACAACCACAGCGCTCCCTGTGAGCAAGCTTGGTGACAGTGAGAAGGAAAAACTCCCTGTTCTGCAGGAGGAAGAAACCTCCAGGCATACCTGGCTGGTTGTGAGGATTCAGTTGCTATGAAGGCAGAAAAACGTCCATAAAGAACCAAATGGTTGTTTTCTACAAGCTTTTTAATGTTTTTTAATTGGTCATTTTAACATGGAAGTCTAAAGAGTGCCCTTCCTGCTTGGCCCCAGAAGGTTTCACTTAGTTTGTGCTTAAATTCTAAACCAAAGGTGTGACACGGTGTGGTCTCTCTGTCCTCCTACACACTCCTGACCTCCTCTCCTTTTCCCCTCCCCTCCTTTACTTTCACCTTCCTTCTCTTCCTATTTTTTCTGAGCTGTTAGCACATGAATATCTGTCAGTTATTTTCCCCACTGTACGTTCCCTTCACATTGGCACGACACTTTGTGTTTCTGCTTGCAAGCACTAGTCTAACACAATAGTGCTTGAAGCTTAACAGCTTTTTATGCTTACGTAAGTGTGACTGTGCATGTGTCTCCCTGCCAAACCCTTCACCTTGTATCCAAATGCCCCCCTCCTTCTGCCTCTATATTCATCACTATTAGAGATCCATAACGCTTCCATTCTGCTGTAGCTCCCTGCCTTCAGCTGAAGAAAGCACTCAGCTTTTTGATCTGCCCAAGCAGCTCAGCTGTGGACGGCTCCCTCATGAATGAATTTTCGCTGAACACCAATGGCACAAGCTGCTTCCTCAGACAAGATGCCCATGTGCTGAGCTGTCATACTGCAGCGTTAAACCATCGCTGTGATAAGTGAGCACTTGAAACATGGAACCTGAAACGCATCATCAGCTACAGATTTCTTTTTGCCGATGTGCCGTCATGGTGCCAGACATGCGTGGTTTTCTAATATGCAAACTGTCAAAGTGTTAAAATCTCATTTGTTTCTTTTGTTTGTCGAGCAGGTGTCAGATGAAACATTGCTTCCATGACACTGATCACACTGGAAAACTAACAGATTAGCTTTTATCAACTGGAAGCTTCAGGAAGGCTTCGCTGATATAGAATGGACTTGGCACATAAAGGTTCAGCATAGGCAGACTTTTAAAATGCAGGATATCCACAGAGACTTTTGCCTCTCATAGTGGCTCGGCTTCAGGGTGGGGATAGTTTTGTTCAGTACAGACCATTGTTACATCCTGTAGACTACAGGGGATTTCAAAAAGTAACTTAACATGTTAAAAAAAAGTCAACAAAGTCTTCGTTGCTTGTGCTCCACTTCTTTACTCCAGTTTCATGAAATTTGGTGGGGTAGTTTCTGGGATAACATATCTCCACCACCTATATTCCTAATGATTTAGTAATCCTCTGACCTTTCCTCTAGTCAGGTTCTGATGAGACTTAGCTTTTCTTGTTAAGACATTAATTAGTAAAAAACACAAAAATAATGCTATTTTCTGAGTAAAATTACAAGGCCTGAGAATAAACCCTCTGCAGACAACATGGGCATCTTTAGATCTTAAGAAACCTTTTACTAATGATATACTGACAACCTATAGAGAACATTATGTATAATCTGTTATATAAGTTTAATAATTCACAACAAGTTTTCCTGGGCATAAATTTTTTTTTAAAATTCTAAGATTTTGAAAACAACTTTAAGCTGAGTTAGTAGCCAGAAAAACTACCACGTTCATTAAACTTTGTCCCAAATCTTAAGTTTTGTTTGACTACAGTGAAAGAAAAAACTAAATTTTCAAGCAAAATGATTTCTTACTCAGACTCAATTAGATTTTATTTACAAAGTTCCTAATCACATCAGCAGTTGCCTCAAGGTGTTTTACAATAATACAGAGAAAACCCCGACCTGTAAGCAAACACTTGGCGACAGTGGGACAGAAAAAGTACCTTTTAACCTTTTGCTTCCTAGAGCATCGGAGAGCAACTTGGGGTTAGTATCTTGTCCAAGATTATTTGACATGCAGACTGGAGGAGCCACGGATCGAACCACTAACCCCAAATTGCTCTCCGATGCATCCATCGGAGTATGAATGTGTGTGAATGTATGAATGTAGTTAGGAAGCACTCAAAGTTTAGAAGAAAGTGTTTGTGTGATTGGGTCAATGTCGCATTTTGTATAAAGCGCTTTGAGTACTCTGAGAGAGTAGAAAAGCGCTATATAGAATGAGTCCATTTACCATTTAGATGACCTGCTCTACCTCCTGAGCTACAACCACCCCAAAAAGAATCGTCCAAATACTCTCCAGCTGCTTGGCTTCATGCCTTCCTTATTTACAGACCAGTACATTAAACTAAATAAGGAACAAGAAGTTGTGAGCTATAAGAGAAACTTCATTTGACTGCCTACTCGAAATACCCAGAAGTGGTAGGTGGGCATCAGGCACATGCGACAGTAACAGCTCACCATCAATGTGAGTTACTGTAACATAACTGAAATATGTGTCAATTCAAATAATCTTGTGTTTTGGTTATGCACATTTCAAATTATCTTAAGTAGAACGAGAGAAATAAAAGACTGAAGAAAGAAAATGAGAAAATTCTGAAAAATTGAGTTTTGTTGCAATTTAATAGCAGTGAGTTATCAGTATAGCAAAAAAAAAACATGGCTCGAATCTTGAGGGAAATCCACCAGTCAAAGAAGCAAAAACAGATGTTTGCCAGAATTGTCACAGAGTATGAAATTAAAAGAAAAAGGTTACGATAATCTATATTTTTTTCAAAACTAGCGCGGGATCTGTGAAAGCCATCAGAAATTGTGACTTATTTTTAAAAGTTGATCACAAACTCCAGTCCAGGCACTGAAATCCTCCTTAGTGCGTCTTTCATTTTACTTCTACACAGAGCCTTAGAGAAAATGTTGTTATCTAACCACAGCCAAACTGTTAGACACCTTAATAACATTCATTTTGTTCCACAGTTTTGCCTGGGGGGGTTGGAGTGTGCGTATGTTTGACACGGGAGGAGGAGGAGTGTGTGCGTGTGCATGTGTTTGTGTGTGTGTGCATGTGTGTGTGTGTGTGGGGGGGGGGGGGGGGTTACCTAAGGAAAAAATAAAAACAGCTTTGTTCAGGAGTTGATGCTTATTTCACAAAATATTATGACACTGTCTCGGGTTATAAAAATTATTCCATAACCAAAACACCGCGGCTTCAATCACGGCACCATCTGTCTTTCACGGCACATTTTAGCATCAAATCAAACACTGACATGCTCACTGAGTGTAACAGCGCGTCAGCTGACTGCCTGCAGTGTAGAATGAAGGATGTAAAGTGTAAATGTCAGAGCGCTCTAACCTGCTGCTCTCCCAGCTCTCTCTTCAGTCTGTTCTGCCACTGCAGCGCCTGCATCACGATCGCTTCCCACCTTCTCTCTAGGTTGATAGACAGCAGCTGCAGGGCCTCTCTGTGCTGCTCCGCATCAGGGCCCACCTCAGCCATGGGGCCCGACTGTTTTAGGGTGGGGATTAGATCGATTTATTGTAAGAATTGACAACAGAATTTATTCTTCTCAGGGTTTCAAAAGTCTAAAAATTATAAATATAAAATTTAACATTTCTAAAGTATATTTCGTGAGTTATATATAACTCGTGTCTTTTGCTGGTGAGGTGAATCCACAGTTCTTTTACATTGGCAGCCAACTTTCCATCATCTAAGTTGTGTTTTCCTTTACCCACCTGGCTCTGTTGTAGCAGCTTCTGGCACAGTTTCAGAACAGAGGAGACCCCACGCCGTCGGGCTTGAATGTCCGAACACAGGGGCTGGATGGCAACATGGAAGAGAAAGACGAGGAGAGTGAGGTCAGAAAAGCAGCTCATTTGCACAACAACAAGAAATGCTGAGCGTCAGCTCATTAGTTCAAACTTCTTGTAGAGGTTGGAAAATCATATTGTGGTTTGTTTCACGTTAGCTAAGCTCCCCATTTCCTTTAAAAAAATTTAAATTCCAACTTCAAACCTTAAATTGGTTTGGTTTTTGGATACAAAAAAGTCCCATACCAAAAATATTCAATTTTTTTCCTGCTACTTTTTTAGATTTCAAAAAGTCTGAGTTGCTCTGACAACCCCTAAAGATTCCTGCCAAAAGAAAAAGACAAATCATATGCGTCCTCTTTCATGCAACACTATGCTCTCTTAATTATTTATTTATTTAAATAAATATATTTAAATAAATATATATTTATTTACATTTTTTTGTTAGTACTTCTTACTTTACTGTAATATGTTTATGGTTAAAAGTATGTCAAGAAGCACGTAAAGTACAATTTATGTGCTTCAACGAGGCTCGACTCAATGTACTGCTCAGGATAATTAGCTGTACTTTTCTGGTTTAAATGATCATAAACTGTTGGTTTCTTTTACAGACTTACTGTCATTGCCCCTAATCCCTCCATCTTTCTTGTACAATGTTACCAATGTCCCGAATTTTCATTAATACTAACACAGGGAGAAATTATGGACACGATTATGAAAACAACACCCTAAACATTAAATAAACCAGAATTATTCATTTCTCTAACAATAAAAGATCAAGAAAGAAGACCTACATTCGCTGCACTTCACTGTAGTTAAATTCTGGTCATTCATTACAGTTTATTAGCATAAAGTCAAATTCAGCACACAGATCCTTGATCAGCAGCAACAGTGCATAAAATAAATGACAACAGCCAATATTCCCCCTCTCTGCTTCCCTCCCGGCTTCTGTCTAATAAATGCAAAAAAAGAGGAAAAAAAAGAAACAAGGATTGGCAGTGCCTATTATAAATCACTATATGCTGATGAGTTTCCACACTCAAAGGTCAGTGTGTGTGTGTGTTTGCATGTTTCAGTGTTTACTCGTGCAGGCTTGTGCATAAAGTTTGTGTAGCAGTGGGTGTATGTGCAAACATATGCATATATTTCTGTGTGTGAGACAGCGAATAGAGGGGACAGCCTTACTCCTCTGCGGCAGGGACCAAGCACGTCCAAGCCCCAAACTATTTATGCTAATCCTGCCTGCTCGCTGAAAAGCACTTCCTTTACATTTTCTTTACATTTTTCCAATAAATATTAAACACTATTACAATGAAATGGGATTCTCTCTCTCCCTCTAACTCTCTCTCGCTCTCTCTTTCTTGCGTGCGCACACATTCACACTTTGCCTCTTTCTCACACACACTCAACACTTCTTCTCCCGTCTTTCATCTCCTCTTTCCCGCTCTCTTCAGTTTAGCATATTTGTGGCTTGCCTGGTTGTCTAAACAGAAGATGGGGATGCAGAATACAGCAGACAGGATCAAGAGGACAAGCCAAGTGTGTGTTCGCGTGTGTGTCTGTGGGGTGGCAGATAAATTTATTCCAAACAGGAGGTGTGTATTACATTGAGGGAGGAGGCTCTAAACAATGAAACGACTGAGTGATACTCGTTCCGCGCCAAATAAGTGCAGCAGACAGCACGGAGGAAGCACAGGAAGACGTATTAAACTAGATTGGGGCTGGAACAACACTTTGAAAACCAAATATGCTGATTGAGAAATGTTTTCAAAATGAGCTTTTTAGCATGTGAGAAACTTCTCTATATCACTCGTTGGGCAGTGAAGACCAGTCCATCCGTTTGCTTCGGTGCTGATGCAAGATCTTTCTGCTCCACAGAAAACCAGCTGTGTGCTTCCTGATGGATTACGACAGGTGTACAACTTATTGCCATCCACAAACAAATTTAACAGGCTAACAGACCCATTTTTGAGCTGTCTACTCAACCGTGTCTTGCAAACTCATTTGCTTCAATACTTAATCAATACAGTCATGTACAAAGACTGTGTAATGATTCACTGTATATCCCAATGTAACTGTGCCCTAAGGTTTAGTAATAGACTTTAAATCTAGTTTCTTTTATTAGGCTTCTGATAAGTGTCTAGTGCACAGCAGAACCATGGATAAACCATTATAGTACAGACCAGGGGTTTTCAACTAGGGAAACAAATGTCTCGTGAGGGTACTGCTACAGAAGAATAGCGCTATGGGAAAAGTGTGAATTCATTATTAAATTTAAAAAATTGATATTAAATACAATTGACGGCTGACATATCAGGCCAAGAGTAAGACTCAGTAAAGACAAACATAACTGATTAAAAGTTGAAATACAGCTGCTAGCTAAAGTTCAGAACAGGAAATTGTAAATAGTTTTTGTAAAAGCACCATTTCAAATCACAGTGGGCCTTCTGCTTTGTCATCTCATATCTGACTAAAACTTTCACATCCCAGATGAAAAACTAAATATGTAGAATACTTTTTAACATTAAATTCGACTATACTAGTTTGATTCAACTTTCATGCTGGGTTGAGCAAATATGTTAAGTTGTAACCCAAAACCAAAAATATTAGTGGACTGTCTAATCTGAATAGAAGCAAATTCTGGAGAATTATAATGAAAAGAAAATTATTTAGTTAAATCTATGCAAATATTTTGTTTTCGAGAACCACATTGTAACCATGCACATTGTCCTGGAGGTCTTAAACATGGAACAATGTAGCATTTTCATATATAATGCCCCCCATAAAGTTTGGGGAAACACTTTGTTCCCCCTCTGCTTCTTAATGTAAAATTCTAAATAAAAAAAATCAGACATGATTAAATTTCAAAAGACTTTAAAATTCATTTGCATGCATTTCAGTTGCACAATGTAGAAATTAGAACACTTTTTATACCTTGTCCCACCCTTCAGGGCACCACTTCAGCATTTCTTGAATTTTCAATGCCTTTTAGTATTATTTAAACTTAACCTGAATTATCAGTCTGGAAATAGTAGATAGAGTACATCTCGAAAATGGGAAACTGGTGGGTGTTTAGCAGAAAATGCTCCAAAAACGTGATAATCTGAGATTAAAAGACCCGTTTAACAATAGATAGCACAGTATAGATAAACTGTTAGCTAACAGTTGCTAAGTATAAAGAAATGAATAGCTGCTAAAGTGTGTATTAATTGAGATAACTAAAAATCTGTTTGAAAACATTTGGGGGACGTTGGTGTAGTTACCAACAGAGCACTGATGCCGTCTCCAACAGTGTTAGCTGCTTGGTTCTATAATACTTTAAGAATATTTGCCTTGTTAATTAAATGATGAAGAGCCTTGTAGGCAGGACTAATGTGAGTGCGATCTGCTTTTGTTAAACACAACAATATAATGATCCAAAAACTAAGAAAAAAAACCTAACTAAAATAAGCCCTTTCCTCCCAGCATGACATGAAATTAAGTAAATGTCTCAAGAAAAACATGACTTCATGTAGAGGAAAACTATATGTGGGTACCAGGAAAAATAGACACAACTTCACTGTTTGTCAGTGCAAGTGCAACAAACTTCTCTTTGAGAGAATTTATGGTAAAGGTTATGTGTTTTCACAAAGGGAGTTTACTCTTTTTGTCTATATTAAAAACACCTTTAAAAACACATTAACATGGATATGAGCGGTATACCAACAGTTGCATTACTTGTGAAAGTCACAAGTGTTATGCTCGCAGATTGGTAAGCTTTACAGAGCAAAACTCTGTTCTTTGTGAATTCATTTCCATACAGAAAGGAAAAAAAGAGAGATTCCTAAGTTTCTATTGTTTCTGCACTGCTGGTTTTTATGCACTGATCCCCCCCTCTCTCACTCTCTTTTTCTCTGGACCGGTCTAGCCTGGCTGGGTCCGTATTGACTCAGAGGGCTCTACAGACACAGTTGGACAAATATTTGCTAAAAAGCTTTTCTTCAAAAATACATGGGAAGCCATAGAGTGGCTGCGGAGAAAGGGATGGAGAATGTAGAGGGGAGGTTGAGATGGACAGAAAAGCCAAAAGCAAGTGTGAGATAGGTCGACAAAGAGGTGAAGGTAAAAACGAGGGAAATGTGCAAAAGCGTGAAGACTGAGAGAAAAGACTAGTGAGACTAGTGAGGGAATAGAAAAGACAAAACAAAGGTAATTGTAAACAAAGGCAGGAAATTTGCTCTTTTGGGAAATGAGGACTCTATGGTGATACCCCTCAGCCTTTTAGTAAACATGCCTATGGTATCAATTTCAAAAACTTTGCCTTTTTCTCAAGTTATCACATTCACAAGATTTTCAGAAAACTTACGCTGACCTTGAGGTCGAGGTCACTGAGATTCGAGCTCGTCTACGATTTTTGGTAGAAGCACCTGTGGTATCAATTTAAAAATCCTACATCGTCACCTTAAGTTTTCGCATTCACATGATTTTAAGAAAACCTGATCATGGACCTATGACCTTTAGGTCAAGGTCAGTGAGATTTGAACTCATCCAAGATTTTTAGCAGATGAACCTACGGCACTAATTTGAAAATCCTACGCGACTTCCTTCTTCAGTGATTGCAGTCACAAGACTTTCAGAAAACTTGACCTCTGACCTCAGTCTTGTGGTTGAAGTCATTGAGATTATAGTAGATACGCCTATGATATCAAGTTAAAGCTCCTACATTGCTTCGGTCTCCTGTTGTGCCATTTGCAAAAAACTTTGTGATTCTGTTGATCTGCTTTTCCATAACTGTCACAAGTTAGACCAGGAAATCAGTGTTGAGTGTGTCCAGTTGTTGCCCCTTTTTTTGCCTCTTTTTTTTTAATGGGACTTTTAATGACGATTTGTGGCCAAGTGTGAAGCTGCTAGGATGTGAGTCAGCACCACTAATTGTTCACATGCTGGCCTCAGAAAGGTAAACTAGTTTACCTAAACTGGTGATAAAGCTTTAAAATTTCAAAACACACTATATTATATTCAAAACATACGCCTTTTAATCAGTTTAAGTTGAAGGACATAGATCAAGGGTGTCAAATATAAGGCCCTGGGGGCAGAATTGGCCCGGCAATTCTGTAAAATGTAAAATTGCCCAAAGAAATCTCTTCCAGTTGAGTTATTTGTCCTATACAAGAATATATACTGGAGTTTGTTTAACATACACCAAACATGTCCGGTGTGAAAGCATTTTAAGTATCAGGAAATCTTACTTGTGGGTGAGCATAAGATGAAGTGAGAGAACTACTGAAGTAAACTAGCACTGTGTCAACACCAGTGCTGGCACTGTATGAGACTGTTATGGTTCAAATGGAGCAAAAGAGACACTCTTGATTTAATGAGTACTTCACCAACACAAGACCTAATTAGAAATGAGAAAACAGATTTAGGAAATAAGTGGATAAAATTAGCATCCTTGGCGAGGCTTCTGGCTCGTTCAGGTTGCCAAAGAGAAGAATTCATGAGGTTTCAGAGGAACCTCTAAGTCCTTCGTGTTGAACAGGTTGTGGTCCTTCAGCATCTGATCGGGAATTGTCCATTTCACAGCCATCTCGAGCGTCAGACCAAGAAAAGCTGTTAATGGCTTGTGTAGATCTCTCCAGATTGTCATATTCAAAGCTGACCAGCAGAAGAGACACTCAAAAGACAAATGATTTCACTATCTCCTCATTTGCTTTCTCTCTCTCTCTCTCTCCCTCCCTTCATGTATCTCTGTCACTCAACACTTTCTTTCAGGAAGAGTGACCGGCTCACGATAAACAAAAGGAAAAGGATCTGCTCTCCTCTTTCTATAATTCCCCCTTCACCCTCTTCCTCTCTCACTCCTTGGCTTTCTCAAGCTTGATCTCTCACTCTCCCCTACTCCATCCTGCTCTATCTCTCTCATTCTTTAAATCTCCTTCTCCTAAAAACAAAATCCTCTTAACTCTCCGCCACCTCCTCATCTCCACAATCTAATTACCAAGACCTGCCGTGAGGAGAGGGATGCAGGGAGGTGTGAGAGAGGGAGAAAAAGCAAAAGACAGAGAGAGGAGAGTGGAGGTTGTTACTGTGGTTGCTATGTCAGTGTTTCACGAGTGGAAAGCACTTTGAAACAGAGGTGAGACAGAGACATAAGAATAGAAGTGGGTAAGATGTGTCATTTTCTGAATATAGAGTCTTTAAAAAGCCATCATTCTTGGATTAAAATAAACAGGATTCATTAGTGTTGAGGCTTTTCCACCAAATCCTTTTCTGCGATTTCACAAATGAAGGTTACACCAAAAAATCTCTTCAAAACAATAAGCAACAGAACTGAACCTGTAGGTTTCCTTCTAATGGAGCCTTAGCTTGACGCTCCGCTTGGTCCCTCTTTCCTTATCCACAAAAAACAAAAAACGAAACCGCAGTCCTTGATAGCTTCTCAATATTTACTTCAATAGTCCAAACAGGTACACAGCAACAGAATTCCAAATTACAAAAAGTTATAAAGGTCAATTCAAAATGGATGAAGAGAGATTGCGAGGTCAAAAAACCATATGGCTCCACTCTCCTCTCGCCCAACTTCCTGTTTTCTGCACTATCAAAATAAAAGCATACATTTCAAATTAAACTGCATGTAGGCTTCTACATTACCGGCCCCTAATTGTTATCAATGTCTTTGAAACAATTACTACAAAATCTTTAACTTAAATGAAAAGATCTATGGCTACATCACTTAACTGAACTTCAACTATCTTAAAAGAATCTTCTTTCACTTTCCTCCCCTCAGAGGAAACTAGTTCTTGATTTTCGAAGAGTGCATCAATTATCTTCAGCTTCTTGCAAAAGGCACAGCTTTGTAACTGGTCGACAAAGCTCATTGGTCTTGGTCTTTACTTTCACCTGACGCACCAGACCTTTCTGGTCTGGAAAGGTCTCTACGATTCTTCCTAGTGGCCATGAATTTCTGGGTGCTGTGTCATCTACGATCAGCACAACATCACCAACATGGAAATTTCTCTTAGGTGTAGTCCATCGTTGACGCTCTTGGAGCTGCATGAGGTATTCCTTGCACCAGCGTTTCCAAAAAATGTCTGCAAGATTGTTGAAGATTCCTGGGGGTAATTCTGGCTTAACCTTCAGCAACAGGAGATGGTTGGGTGTTAAAGCCTCCAGGTCATTGGGATCTGAAGATTCCTTTGTAATAGGCCTGCTGTTTATAATAGCCTCAGCTTCACACAGCAAGGTGTGGAGACCTTCTTCATCCAACAGTTGTTCTTTTACTGTGACGTTCAAAATTTTTCTCACTGAGCGGATGAGTCTCTCCCAGCTTCCTCCATGGTGAGATCCTGCTGGTGGATTAAAATGCCATTGGATCCCCCTTTGCTGCAATGATTTTATGATCATACTGGAGTTCCATTCTTTAATTGCTTTCTTTAACTCACTGTTAGCTGATCGGAAGTTGGTTCCATTATCCGAGTACATCTCTTTAACTTGTCCTCTTCTGGCAAGGAATCTTCTGATGGCGTTGAGACACGCATCAGTGTCAAGTGAAGATGCAACCTCCAGATGTACAGCTCGTGTGGTAAGACATGTGAAAATGACACCATATCTTTTTACTTGACTTCTTCCCCTTTTTACCAGGAATGGACCAAAGTAGTCAACACCTACTTTGGTGAACGGAGGGTCATCAGGCAGGATCCTGCATTTTGGTAAATCTGCCATTATTTGTTTGCCAGTACTTCCGTGTAGCCTTTTACAGGTGACACATTTTGACAAGAACCTTCTAATGGCTCCATTTGCTCCAGGGATCCAAAATTTTTGACGCAGATGAGCCAACATGTGATTCCGTCCGGCGTGAGCTGTAACATCATGGGTATGTCTTAACACAAGCTGTGTGATATGTGACTCCTTTGGCAAGATGACTTGCTGCTTAGCATCATCTGGCATCGCTGCTCGACTCAACCTTCCTCCAACTCTTATGACTCCATCTTGCAGTACTGGAGTCAACTTGTAGAGAGAGCCTTTTTTCTTCACCCTTTGATGTTCTTTCAGCATTGCCAAGTCCTGTTCAAAACTTTGCTTCTGACAGTACTTCACAATTTCCATTTCTGCTTTAGACAAATCATCACAGGTTAGATTTTTTCCCTTGAAAGCTTTCTTGAATTGGCTCATCCTGATTTCCTCACTCATTGTGCTTGCTTCCTTTCTCTTTGCTATTAATTCCTTAAGCAAACTCTTCAGTTTCATGAACCAGGCTACAGCACGCTTTAGCTTTGTCCAAGATGAGTAGTGATTCATCAGCTGGTCTACTGCGTCTTTGAGCCCTTGCATCTGAATGACATGTGTCTGAGCTTCTCTTTTGACCTCTAAGTCATCAAAATCCAGCATTCTGGGATCTGGATTCTTCGGCCACTGATCTTCTGAGCAGAATAGGAAACTTGGTCCCGAAAGCCAATCGCCACATTTTAAGAATGCTGCAACAGTCTGTCCTCTAGAGACATGATCTGCTGGATTCAAAGTGGTATTGACATATCTCCACTGCCGAATGTGAGAATGGCTCAAGATTACTGAGATCCTATTAGAAACAAAGGTCTTGAATCTTGTGCCTTCACTATTCAAGTACTTTAGCACAGCCGTGCTATCTGTCCAAAAAACAGATTCATGCAGTTCTACTTCTAGTTCCTTCTTTAGAAGTTTATCCATCTTCACTGCAACAGTTGCGGCAATCAGTTCCATTCGTGGGATGGTTGGACACTTCAAAGGTGCAACCCTTGCCTTTGCCATTACCAAGGTGGACTGAGTCTCGCCACTTGCATTGCGCAGCAACAGGTAGCTTGCTGTGCCATAAGCGTCTTCGCTTGCGTCAGCGAAATGATGCAACTGCGCAAAGACTGGTGCACCAAACTGCTTTGACTTGATGCTCCTGTCAACTCCAAAGTCGTCAAGCCTTTGCAAATCTGCAACCCACTTATTCCAGCTCTTAATGACGTCCTCCGGTAGGTATTCATCCCAGCCGTATTTCCTCCGACATAAATCGTGCAAGATTTTTTTCGCACACAGAATCACCGGAGCAACAAATCCCAGTGGATCAAAGATGGAGCTGAGAAGGGAAAGCAGTCCTCTTCTAGTGTTCGGTCTGTTTTTAAAGTTTTTCTTGAACTTGAACTGATCTGATTCAGCACACCACTGAATTCCCAATGCTCTTTCCATCGGCAAATTACTCTCGTCCGGATTCAGAACTTTAAATCCTTGTGCTCTTTCTTCATCAGGAATTGAGTTGAGCAACTTTCTGCTGTTGCTTGACCATTTTGTTAGTCGAAATCCGCCTTTTGCCAACATGTTCCTCAAGTCAGAACACAGGGTGATTGCTGCATCTTCCTCTGCAATTGACTTAAGACAGTCGTCCACGTAAAAATTTTTCTTGACTGTCCTTGCAGCTTCTTGACCAAATTCCCTTTCGAAATCAGTAGCACATTTCTGAAGTGCAAAAGATGCAACACTTGGCGAAGAGGTGGCACCAAAGATGTGGACCAACATTTTGTGTTCTGCAAGCTTCTCCTTGTAATTCCCATCAGACCACCAAAGAAACCTGAGGAGATCTGTATCTTCCTTGCTGACTCTGACCTGGTGGAACATGGCCTCCACATCAGCCTAATGCCTAGTGCAGTAATCTGCCACAATCTCCTGTCGAAACCTCAGGAGGACTCCCACCAGTGAGCTTGTCAAATCCGGTCCCTGCAAGAGATGCTGGTTCAGCGATGTTCCTTGAAAGCTTGCCCCGCAGTCGAAGACAACACGTAACCTTTGCTTGACCGGATGTCTCACTCCATGATGAGGCAAATACCATGTTCGTCCCTCCAGTGACTTACATACAGCATCGTTCAGTTTGATCGCGTAACCCTTTTTTAGGATATCATCCATATATGCAACATATTCCTCGTAAAACTTGACATCTCTGGTGAATCTTTTCTGTAAGTTCAGCGCACGTTGCACTGCGACTTCTCTGTTGCTTGGCAAGCACAGCGCCTTGCTTCTCACTGGAAGACAAATACTATAATGGCCATCCTCCAGTTTTGCAGACTGAGACACCATGTTCAGAAACTGACGATCTTCCTTGGACATTTCAAGATTTTCGTCTTGTCCTGCATCAGGAAAGTCCTGCTTAAACTGTAGCTGCCAGAGCTCTTCCAACCTGGCTACTGATATCCTATTCACAGTCACTTGTGCCGATCTGTTTCTCCCACTCATGTCGCCTCCACTCCTAAGTGGTCCATTTACTGTCCAACCTAATATTGTTCTCACTGCGTAGGGTCCATTGTCCACGCTGTTTACCACCTTAAGCGGTTCCATGGCTTTGGGAACATTCACTCCTATGAGTAATCCAACATCCGCTTGGATAGTGGGAAGTTTCACTTCCGTCAGGTGTGACCACCTGTCAACATCTTCTTGGCTTGGGATATTGTTTTTACTTACAGGAATGTGGTCTTGTGCATACACCTCTGAAAGTTTAATAAACTGGCTACCATCCAGACTACTGACTTCCAGTCCAGTCACAATGCAGGTGTTCACAACAGATTCATTTCCCATCGTGCGGAGTGAAATTTTCGTAATTCGTCCATTCAGGTTCAGTTGTTTTATCAGTGACTCTGTCACAAAGGTGGCTGAGCTGCCTTGATCCAAGAATGCATATGTTGTTACTGTCTTGGTTCCTTTCTGGGCCTTGACACGTACTGGAACGATTGGAAGAATACAATCTTCCTTACCGGCCCCAGTCATGCTGAAAGTTGCTGTTGTTTGTACAAGAGCACTTGATACGAACTGTTGAGCAGCCCCCCTTGCTGTTTCTTCTTGTGAGTCCCTATTGGTGATGTGCAGCAGGGTAGGATGCAGTCGAGAGCATTCTTGACAATGGAGCTTGTCTTTGCAGCTGCTACTCATGTGGCCATGTTTCAAACAGGCAAAACACAGTCCTATGCTCCTTAAAAACTCAATCTTGTCCTTGTGAGGCTTGTCCTTGAGCTTTCTGCAGATTTGGAGGTTGTGTTGCTCTCCCTTGCAATAAACACAAGGTTTGCTGCTTGAATCCACTTGGACGGTCCGTGTTTTTGATGCCACTTGTTTGGCACTTTCTGTCTTGTTTTCCATTTGAGGGTCAGTGATTGCTGTTGTAAACACTTTCTTTGGTTTGAATGTCTCTGCATATTGTGGCTTTGCTCTTTGTCTGAATGAGTCCTTCACACCTGTTGTAGTTTCCCTTATATTTCCATAAAGTGGGTGTAGCACGTACCTAACGTGCTTATTGATAAAGTTGACAAAATCCTTAAACTTGACCTTTTTCTTAGTTTTGTCTTGCAGGTCACAAGCATATTTTCGCCACGCTTCTTTAAGTTTGTAAGGAAGCTTGTTAGCTAATGCCCTTAGGTTAGACGTATTATCCAAGTCTTCCATGTAGTTAACATCTGTCATTGCATTGTAGCAGCCGGTGAGAAACAATGCAAAGGACTGTAGTGCAGTGCCGTCTTCTGGCTTAATTGTCTGCCAATCCAAGGCCTCCTTTATGTAGGCTTCAGCTATCTTAAAGTCATCTCCAAAAAACTCTTTGAGCATTTGTTTCGCCTTTGTATAACCCACTGAAGGTTCCATGTGGATGCAACTTTTAACCAACTCATGTGGTTGTCCACTCGTGTACTGAAGCAAATACTGTAGACGATCACGATTATTATCAGTGCGGTTTTCAATTCCATGTTCAATGGAACCGATAAAAGAGTTGTATTCAAGTGGATCTCCGTTGAAAGTTGGAATGGAGATGTCAGGTAATAGAGAAGCTTTGTGATTCTTTACCAGGTACTCAGTGACATTAACTTGCTGAGAAATGGCTTGACACAAACTATCGAGCACAGGTTCACCGGCCCTTTCAGTGCTTGGCGCAGGCACTGTCCTTTCATGCATTGGTGTCTGCACATCGTCGCCATCGTAGGGTGCTGATGAGACGTACTGCGATGTTGGGTGGAATGTGGTTTTAATTTCAGTTTTGCCATTCTGATCATCATCTGCAAAAATGCTCATGTCTGGCTGTGTATCTTCATATTTTTGCAAAACTTCCAGTTTTGCATCTGACTCAGCAAGGGCAGTCTGCATAGCATGCATTTCCTTTTTAGCCTTTATTGCAGCCTCTTTTCCTTTCATTTCTGCGTACCAATCCGCTTCTTCCTTTTCTATTGCCAAACTCTTCTCCAGAGCTGCAGCCTTTGCCTTTAATGCAGCACGCTCCATTTCTACCTTTAATCTAATAGAGGAAGATGTAGAAGAAGATGTAGAGGAAATGCTTCCGCGCTGTGATCCAGATCTACTGGAGCGTTTGCTTGCCGACTTTGATGACATGGACCTATTGTCTGCCTGCTTTCTTGTGTCGTCCTCTCTGTTCTGTTCAGAGAGTTTCATGACTTCATTCATCCACCCTTCACATTTCCAAAAGAAATCATTCAGGGACTTGTTCTTTGGATCAAACCAACTATTTTGATCTTCCAAAAATTCCTCTTCACTCATAAGTTCTTGCAGTTCAGAATTTAGGCTAGCAAAGTCTTGCTGCAAAGAGCTAAAGTCAACTCGTAATTTATTTTTAACGAGGTCAACGTTTGCATCATCTTCCATTAATTGCTCAATTTCTTTTTTCATGCCGGTTAATTGAGAGAGCTTATGTCTACGTGTGTTGACATTTCTAGTCTTGCAGTCTTCCATAGCCTTCTCAGTCATTTTTACAATCCTTTTTCCACTGTTTTGTTCGTCCATGGGTAGCAAAATTCCAAACTCAATCAATACACATGCACCTCAGCAAATTAAAAAAAAAAGGCAAGGCAATTTAAGACTTACGGTTTTCCATCTTCAGTTTTTCCTCGGTTCGGTATTTCCTTCTTACTTTATAGTCAGGCGTTTCCAAACTCCATTAATCCGTGAAGAGCAGGTTTTTTGACTAATGTAGGTTTCCTTCTAATGGAGCCTTAGCTTGACGCTCCGCTTGGTCCCTCTTTCCTTATCCACAAAAAACAAAAAACGAAACCGCAGTCCTTGATAGCTTCTCAATATTTACTTCAATAGTCCAAACAGGTACACAGCAACAGAATTCCAAATTACAAAAACTTATAAAGGTCAATTCAAAATGGATGAAGAGAGATTGCGAGGTCAAAAAACCATATGGCTCCACTCTCCTCTCGCCCAACTTCCTGTTTTCTGCACTATCAAAATAAAAGCATACATTTCAAATTAAACTGCATGTAGGCTTCTACAGAACCTATATAAAACAATACATACACTGTCTATCGGAAAACCTGTTTTGAATACTAGACAGTAAATCTAATGACATATTTAACAGTGTCTTTCAATACCCGAGCGTTTTTTGTATTTTGCTGTTTGCCATAAAATTACTACAGCCTGACAAATACGGAGGGACGGATGAGATCAACTGTGATGTGAACACCGAGAAACATTAATAAACTCGAACTTGTGGACTTCTCAAACTTACTGGATTATTTCTCATCAGCACCCGAAGAAACAAGTGTTCAAACTGTTGGTCATGCAATCTATCCATCCACCCATTCTCTACCGCTTATCTTTGGGGGCTGGAGTCTATCCCAGCTGTCTTAGGGTGAGAGGCAGGGTACACCCTGGACAGGTCGCCAGTCTGTCGCAGGGCTAACACATAGACACAGACAACCAGTCGCACTCACATTCACACCTATGGGCAATTTAGAGTTTCCTATTAACCTATTCCTAGTAACTGCATGTCTTTGGACCGTGGGAGCAAGCTGGACGACCCGGAGACTCTCAAGACCTTCTTGCTGTGAGGCAACAGTGCTAACCACTGTGCTGACCCGATCTAATTCAAAGTAAATGTTGTGTAAAACACCAAACGTGAAGATCACCAGTTAAAAAAAAACAAAGGAAAGAAAACAAAGTCAGATAGCCACAGCGAGGGTAACCAGAAATAGAAAGAACAAAAAGAAAATGTAATAAAAAAAGAAAGACAACTACATAAAGGCATAATGAACAAGAAAAACAAATGAGAGACAACGGGGAGAGCAGACAAGGGCAAACTGTAAAGGATTCTGAGACAGAAATGAAGAGAGCGATGCACAGAGAGAGGGAAGGAGAATTTTGGCTGCTTGCGTGGTGACCCAGCGGATATTTCAATCAATTACCATTAATTAGAAATCTCTGATTAATTCTATTTGTTGATTAAGTCAATTAAAACCACAAGCACTCGTTATCGCACAACGAGCCTAATGAATTCCTGTCGACAATTTGTTCCCACACACATATTCCCTCTGCTGCTGCTAATACCGCCTAAAGCTACCCAAACTTTGTTGTTTGCATACTCTTTCCCATCTTTCTCCTCTTTTCTCTTCAACTCTCTCTCCTCATCTGACATTTGTCTTCTTCTTTCTCCTCCCTCTTTCTCATCCTCTTCTTTGTCTCTCTTCATCTTTGTTACAGTTTCATTTCGTCTATATGTCTAATTGAATTCATACAAAGACTAACGTTACAGAGCAAGCACACTCGGCTCCGTCGGTTCGTTGAAGAGCACCTTGACAGACGTCATTATGCAGAAAGCCTGTCCTTCAGGGTTTGGAGGCTGAAACAAGGATAGGAAACATCTATCCTGGTGTGTTGGTCGGGACTGGAGAATCAGTGTACATGGTTGCAGAACAAATCCACAACCTTGCTAGATTTTTTTTTTTTACGAGAAGTTAGATTATTGTTCTGGAGTTTTGGTTAATACCAGTGGACGGAATAAACATCAAGAAGTAGGGTTAAAACATCTTGGATCATGTATTGGTTTAGAGTGGGCAGTGTTTCGGTTTTGTTGGATCAGCTCCATCATCTCTTACCTCCCGAAGTACAAGATGTCAAAATTGTCACAAAATGTTAAAAATGGCCAAAGTTAAGAATTATTTTTTAAGACAACATTTGACATTTTATTTGATTGTGCAATGGTTGTAATCAGAAAGGGACAAAACATCTCAGGTACACTGATCAATATCAGCAGACAATATTTAAATATAAAAACTTGTTCCCAGTGCCGTACAACATCACTTCTAATGTCATTAACGTTAACTCAAACTAAACTAAAAAGTAGATCTGAAAAACATTTTAGTTAACAAAAAGCAGGGAACGTTGTTGCTGTGAGGCGACCACAGTCACCGTAGTTTTGTATTTTCTAATTAGTTCACTTTGACATTTTGTTTTTAATTCAGTTTAGTTTCTGCTAGTTTGTACTTTTTTACTTTCATGTATTGATTGATTGATAATACTTTATGTACCCTGAGGGAAATTGTTTCTAATCTGGTTTTCCTAATCTTGAACCATTTCAAGATTAGGAAAACCAGTATAGGCATTACAATAAATAATCGTCAGTTTTAATTTTTTGTTTTAGATAATTCAAACCTAGTTTGGGTTTTTAATTTAGTTGTAGGCCTTAATAACCTTGATCTGAATAAATAGTCTCAGTAGTCTCAATAGTATCTCAGTTTATTACTGTCAATGACAGCAATGTTTGAGACATTTTGAGTTTTACTTTTATTATTCTAGATGTTTACATAAGAACTAAACATGTCTGACTCTATAATACACAAAAGACTTCAGTATAAATTTGTCACACCTGAGACAATTTGTTGGGTGTGTAGCTAACAGCCGAGCTGTACTGAAACCATGAAAAGAGACGGCTGCCTAGATTACGTTCATCTACTTCCATATGAATAGAATGAGGATTATTTGCCAAGATTAGATTACTGGATAGATTACTGATGCTCACTGTGTATTGACCGCAATGAACGTAGTAATAACTACAGATGCTGCCACTTAAAATGGGCGGCTCATCAGTGACGGGATCGTGACGGCTTCCCGAATGAATTCTGATCGATTGCCGGCTGATGGGTGGCCGTAATGATATCCCCCGCCGAAGACTAGGATGATGTAATGATGAGTAGTAACACCGCTAAGTGTCATTGAGTTAAACCAGTAGTAATGTCTTGTGTATCCACCAGGGGGAGCAGTGTGGAGGCAAATTTATTTATTTACAAGTTTGCCTCAATATATAATTATACTTTTAAAATTTGTTCAGTGATTCTATAATTATGACAGAATCAGCATGTATATAATATATTGGTATCGATACATGTTTGCAGCAAATACAATCCAGGTTGTGCACATCAAACAAGCCAGCCAGTGATAATTATTGCTGACTTGTGTATCTGAACATAAAATCTTAAAATGATTCATTCACTGCACTGCTAATGTTGTCATATAAAATCGGAAATTTGAACTCGCTTTGATTGAACTACAATATGTGCGTGTGCGTGTATTCATATCTCTGTGGGGACAAAAAAATTGGAAGTTTATTATACTTGTGGGGACCAAAATCCTGGTCCCACAAGTTTCAAGGCATTTTTGAGACTCAAAATGTGGTTTTAGTGACAGTTTATGGTTAGGGTTAGGGAAAGCATTATGTCAATTAGATGTCCCCAGAAGATACCCGACGTGTGTGTGTATGTGTGTGTTTATTCGTGCCAGAAATATTTGATGCTTTGTTCTAAATATTTCTGATGATTAATAAGGTCAGTGAAAAGCTGCTGTAGAAGTGGACCATGAAGCTCTCGCGCAGTACTAAAACTTTTGGTAACTCTCAGCATTTACGCTTTCAAATAAATTAACAGTCATAGCGGCAACGATCAGAGTCATGCCTGCTTACTCAAGTTGTCTGCCGCTTATCTTTGTCTATCACCTTTAACATTTATTTTAATACTGTGGTTGGAAATTTTTGCACTGTGAAAAGGACACTTGAAATCCAACTGGCACATGTCCCACAAATAAGTGTCCAACCTGCAGTATTTATTTGTATATTCATTTAGTTATAGGTGAAAAAAACTCCATGTACAAACAGGTAGCAGGGAATTAACAGTTATTAGTGTTCAGCCTGGTCTTTATGAGCACTTATACTCTCTCACTCAAACTGTCACAAAAATATAATTTGTTTTCAACGATGTGGTCGGGAGAATATTAACAGCTGATACCGATTTCGTACATTTTCTATATCGTTTCTTGGGATTGTGCAATCAAAGCTTTGTCATCATCATATGACCCCTAGAGCTGATGTAACCAAAGGGATGATATGATGTAACTGTGAGAGCAAGTACGCTACTCCTTGAAACAAATTGAAGGTTTCAACAGAAAACACAAAAACTGAATATCAAATAGGAAAAACTTACATTTATAGAATTCACATAGTATTGTATAGTACATGGAAAAAGCTTTCCCCTCTAAGGTTTGAGGAAATGTTTCACAAAGCAGCCAAAGAACAACTTTGAAGCACCTTCTAGGTGAAAGTCTGACCTCTCTTATGCAAAATATAAAGAAATTATGGGTTTTGTGAATTATATCAACTTATTATATTAGATTTAAAATGATGTTTGCTGGAAATAGATTTGGTGATTTGCAGTGTAAAATGTCTGAATGATCAAACTGTGTAAAGCTTTATCCATTTATTTTTTTACATTTTCAAAATGTAAGTTTTTATGTTTTAATGGGTGAATAGGTTCACAACGAAAGCTATCAAAAGAACAGCTGTTTCAGCTTTATTTATATAGCGCTAAACTAAAATGTGCTATGTACTCAGTGCGCTTTATATTATAAGGCACTGCCCTGACAAGAATACTGTCCAAAACTATAACTATCCAAGTAAGAGGTTTTTTTTTTAAAGAAAACAAACACCATCTCCTGGTTACACTCTTCAATTGGGTGAACAGGGTGTATTTATGGGGAAAAGTCGATACGCCCCAAGAGAAGAAAGGGGGACTCCCAGTGACTGACATTCAGCTGACATCTGATTGTCAGTTAACAGTCAGCCGGCAGTCCTCTGGCTGAAAGTGGCAATTCTGAGTGGCTGTATTTGTATCAGGTAACACAGCTGACTATTAAAACCAGGTTAGACATTATTGTCCTTCACATCATTTCTGTATGGAGAAACAACTGTATCTGGTTATTGGGAGGGCTTTTAACCTGAATTAAAGGTTTTTATGTTTCCAACTACTCCTCAGTGAACTCTGTGATTGTCTTTCCTTTAAAACACACGTGAAGTTGCTTAACTAATATGCACTATATCACCTTATAAGATTTCTCCAAATGGGTCACACCACATTATGGAATGAGACTCGATGTAATACTTCCAGTGACTCAGAATCCATCTGTTTCAGGCTCACTGTTTTTTAACAGCACATATAGGGCTCTGAAAGACAGCAGGATTCATTAAGGGCTTTTAGAGCAATTCACTGAAAATGGAAGCAGACAATAAAGTAAAACGTACCTCTCCCACTCACTTTACCGCTGTGTTTGTCAAATTTACAGCAAAACCTGGAAACCCATGTGCATTAAAATATTAAATTAATACTCACTGACAATGTGAGAGCTTGACGCCAAAGTTTGGGTTTTTACTCTGACATCTCTCATGATAAGGACAGAGATCAAAGGTCAGATAGTTGTATGATTTCATATTGCTCCTATCCAAAAAGAGTGATAGATTTGCAGAGATTACTGCTTACAGTTCATCAGTGTCCATCACTGTTTATGATCATCATAACCACTACAATGAATAGAAAACATATTAAAAATAACAGTTTAACAAGAGTTCAACTGTATGGCTGGTAATGTTTCCCCTGAAAGTGCAAATCTATTTGCCTGTGTGTGTGTGTGTGTTTGTCAGGATGTTGGACCCCATCACAGCAGGATCAGTCTCATCAGATCTTAACGAGTTAAAAATGTGATCCTGAAGATGCCAGCCAAGGTTGGAAGTGCTCAAGCAGCGGGGCTATGGGGCTAAAAAAGTGAAAGCATTGCACAGTTGATATGAACTGCATCTCCTCTAATGCTTTCTTCAAATGCTTAAAATGCTCATATTTAGCCATTAAAATAACATCTTTACAGCCTGATATAAACTAGCACTGTAGCTAATTCATCCATACATAACAACTCCATGGGGGAATTTTTTTCCATCAATTCAATCTAATTTGATCCTGTTAAAACAAAAAATTAAAACATCTAAATCAACTGGAATTCTCTACAGCGTTTTCCTGGTGACTTTTGAAGCAATTTTAATGGAATTATCTGACAAACAATATGACGAGCTGGGAGCTACACCTCATCCAGATGACAGAACTTCTAGTATTTTCTGTATTTTTTCTCAGCATTTTTTAGCAGATATCTGTATCTGTGCATTGTACCTGTATAGTTTATGGAGCTTTTAGATTAGATTTAGATTTACTTATTGTTCTTTCAGAAATTCCATTTGTGCCGATGGCAATGGTCTGACAAATATATCCACAATAAAGATATCTCAATTACACAAGAAGAAAGTGCCACAGTGCCAAAAGTCAAAACTATGTGCGCGTGACACCCCTATCATACCACATCATATCATTTACAGCTGGATTTGTTCAGCAGAGTTATACCACAAGATAAAGAAGACCTCTGGGCACAAGATGGGCTGTTCCCTCCAACCCAAGGAAGGTCAGAGGTATTCACCATGAAGAAGGTGTACTATATCACTGAAGATATCTCACCCTTTTTCCACCACTTGTGACTCTCAAAGTTGGGTCATACTGCATTATTGCTGACCTGCAATCTTACCATCCATGTTAACAATCCTACTGAGTTTGCTCTTACTGATTACTGAAAGTGAAAAACACCAGGCAATAAAACAAAAAGTTGGGATACTTTCTGCAAATGAACATTAAATAAAACACTGTATACTGTCCGCTTATCCACATCAAACTGTCTCGGCTTCTGCATTAAGTATTACCATTACATAAATGACAGTGGTGTTTGAGTCCAAGTCAGGTTTTCATCAATTGTATCTAAAACTGTATCTAAATATTTATATGGATTTACAACTTGAATACAGTCACCACCCAACACTACCAATGCTACATCAAAATATGTTTCTTTGGTTACCTTGGTGTTTAATTTAAGAAAACTAGCATCACACCAAGTAATAAACTCATCCAGATATTCAGGATACTTTGTCTTATCTTCTGTGTTCAAACCAACAATCTCTGAAAGGACAATTTAACAAAGACATCATTAAAGTCACCAGATGAATTAGTCCCACAGTAATTAGTACACAGAGTAAACAAAGCTGGAGATATGACACTCACCTGTGGTAATAGTGGACGACACTACCACAGTGCGTTAGCGCTGTAATCAGCCAGTCACAAACAACTCAACCCATTAGATGTTTGTGTGTTCTAACCTAGCTAGCACTGGTTTTCCACCTTCTCTCCCAACATTCATGGTCATTCAGGGCTTTGAAGAACCCCAACATGGAAGCAGCCAAAAGACTAGCATTGAGGCTGTGAAATGAACAAGTCACATTCATAGGCTGACAAATGTTTGTCTGCCTGTGGACAGATTTCATCCATCGCAAGAAAGTCTCTAGTTTAAAACCTGTAATTGGTAATTGGGTTAGATTGGTCTGCTAGACAGAATATCGGATTATAAATGAAGCCTTTATTTTAATTGGCTGGATCACAAATACAGACTTTAAATAACCAGTAATTGTTTGGCAGTATTCATGCTCACATGCTGAAATCAACATTATGTTGTTATTCTGAGTGCAGGCAGTCTTCTCTATCCGTACATAAAGATATGTTGCAAGCTAAAAACATGGTGATAAAAATGATATGCAGTCTAATTCTGAAAGTCCCAATATGTGGCAAGCCTACCTACAACATGCAGTAACCCTGACATGAGGCTGGAGATAAAATACTGAGTGAGTGTTTGATTAAAGGAAAGTTTTAAAAAACACCTCTGTGACAGAAAGCTCTGGAGCCTTCACGTGAAAGTCAAAATGGATTACTGCTGACATCATCAGGTCTTATTATTGTAAGTTATTATCTGAAGTCCCTTTGCCCGCTCGACATGCGGCGACATTTTAGGGATGAAAGCTTTACTCTTAAAATATTCAGCAGCAGTAAACAAATGGAGGATATATGAAGTCTTTGTGAGTGAAAGCATTTACTGTTCTCACTAATGCAGCAGGGAGAACGCACCGCGGCCAGTTAAAACGTTTCTATCAATAAAATCCAATCTGCTTCTGTCTCTCTGTATTTCCCTGTATATTCATCTATCCAACTTTCTCTCTTTTCGCTTTTTCTTCCTTTCTTCCTGCATCTCTCTTTAGATGCTGTTCTGTCGCTCTGTGCTAGTGTTGCCAACACTTTCCATTTTCCTCCACCTGACCACTGAGGTGTTCCAGTGTTCTCTTTTCTTCCTCATCCTAACCTTTTGTCTTTCCCACCTTTGCCTTTCACCCTGTCTTGTCTGCATGCACTTTTATATGTTGCTGTTATAGCAGATTTAAATTGGTTTGCCTCGTGTCTCTGTCTCTTTCTCGATCACCTTACTTGTGTCTCTGGAGCCCTTTCAGCTTTTTGTCACGGATTAGTGAAATAAATGTTGCGGGATGGAGTCAGTCAAACATCTGAATACTGGAAGGCATGTTAGGCTTAAATGGTCATGGGACTGAATCTTATATAGCTGCTTTCAACTTGGGGTTCAGTACCTTTCCCATATTTAAGCATTGTTTTTTTTCTGTCACTTTATTGTCTTCAAAAAATACGATGAGTGGAAAGTGATGATCCACAATGTCTGTCAACTTCAGTAAACCCTGCAGACTGGACTCAGAGTATCAGAGGCTCACAAACAGTAGTGTATACCATGAACTGAAGGAACAAGCAGAACAGATCAGAACATAAACTGTTGCAAGGTTCTTATATTTCTTCATTTGTGCTTTAAGCAAAAATGCAAGTTGGTATTTATTTATTCAGCAGTCAGTGTTGATCTGTCATGTTTTAATTGTTCGACAGCAGCGATGTGATGAACACTACTAGTGTCAGAAAGTGTCTCTGTCATTCAGCAATCCGACACATATACGTTTTTTAATATGTAGTAATTACTGAGTACCTTATTTTAAATACACCCTGCTTTTCAAGGTCTCCTCGGCTGTATAATGGAGGAAAGATATCAGACTGCGGTGTCCTTAAATAAATACCTGGTTGGTTATGAAAAGTTCAAACTCTACATGACAATAAAATGTGTCAATTAATCTCCTGTTCTGTTCTTCCTCTGTCTTCATTACTCTTCACTGGCTCTTCCTCTCTATGGCCATCATCGCCTCTTTTTCAGTTTGTTTCTTGATGGTTTTCACAGCGACTAAATGATAATTGTCTTCTCCTTTGTCGTGGCCGTGATTTTCTCTTCCATCCTCTTTCCTTTTGCCGCTGACCGCTCTTGTCTCTCTCTCGCTCGCTTGCTTTCCTCACTTTTCCGGTGTCTCTCTACATCCTTTTGTCTTCAGAGCTTTCTTCTGCTTCTGTCTCTATGCTGGTTTTTGATTCTCCCTCTGTCTCGATTCCTTTAGCTGATGAAAGAGCCGAGTGTTTTCTTCTCCTCCTGAGCAGATGAAGATGAAAGTCTGATCTGTTTGTTGACGCCGTTACCGTGGTAACGTCTCACCTGTTTGCTCGCCTTCAACCCCTAACGAGCAACTCTTAACGAGAAAACACCTCTTCAAAACATCAACAAGCGCGCGAATCAAACACACACGTACCGAACCGAGGCATAAACACAAACAGAACTACAACTAAGAAACACACAGAGACGGGCATAATCAAAAGACACACAAACACACAGCAGCTTGTGTTCTTGGCAGGGAGTCGGTGGATCTTTAATCCTCATCATGCAGCAGGTATCGATATCAGAGCCTCGCTGTCACCTTCTATTAGCTGCCTGAGAGACACTGAGGGAGGGGAGGTGGGCTATGCATGTTATGGAGAGAGGTGTTCACAAAAATATACAACGAAAGGATGGATATATTCAAGTGATTCAGTGAGTAATTAATTCAGGCTTTAAAACCTCCCAATTTGAGACATCTAATCGAGCAAAGAAGCAAATGTTTAAGGGGCAAAAATGGCATCTGGGTGAGACAATTTATAACAGAAAACTTTGCGAGATCTTTCAAGAATGCTCATTCACGTGATCATTGGTCCTCTGTTTGAGAACAAAATCTCTGCCTGCCTTTGCAGCATTTCTCAGCATCGTAGCCAGCAAGAGTAACTTTTAATGTGAAGCAATGTCTCAACACTATCTATCAGCAACACTATCTCTAACCCAAGGCAATCCGAATATATATTTTTTTGTAATTAAATAATTCACCCAAGTCGTTGCAAACACAAAATAATCATTCTAAATAAGAAACAGCAAAAAAGCTGAAATGCAGTAAAGATGTAGGTACTAAAGCATTTCTAGCAGCAATGTGCAGACATTTTAGCTTGTTAAGACAATTCAGTGCTGTCAGGCATCTAAATGCCTCCAAACTTGACAAAAAGCTGAAACAGAACTAGCCACAGAAGTCGCATAACAGATGGTACGAGCCCGACAGAGGCCTAACCTCAACATCATGGAATCAGCCTGGGATTCAGAAGACAGCCTAAATCCACAGAACTCCAGAAAGTTCTTTTCGAACTGTATACTTGTTGAAAGAGTTACTGATCATATGCCTGTAAAACCTGTAAAGTGGGAATTTTGTAAGAGATACAGGGGGGAAAAAACTGAAGTTCACACTGTGTGCAAAAATGCTCAAATTCAGCAGTGTGAGGTTTTCAGATGGAGTTGGAATCTTCACCCTGGCTGCCATGTATAGGTTTACTGCCAGTTTTTTGCTCTGGCAATGAGACTACTTGCGACTGCCACAAAATATCAGGACTTGATAAACCCAAACTGGGTACCCGGGGCAAAACTGAACTGTGTTCTGCTCCAGAGATCCGTGACAGTCTGGAGTCCTGGGTAAGATGCCAGATTTGCCAAGTTTGTAATCCAGTCTTGTATGGAGTTGTCATTTAATTATTTCTATATAATTGTTTAAATACACGTGAGGTGGTTGGAATACATGTGAGGAGCATGGTGTTTAAAATAACAATGATATGTTGAATAAGGGGAGTTTTATGTAAAGAGGGTTTACAGCTCTTCAGTTGGCTCTGTCTCTTTGTCTAAACAAGGCCCCGTCCAAGCCACAGCAGATCATGTCACAGTGTTTGGAGGTGCATTAAGTGGAAATGCATAGCGACTCCATTTTTAATTTTTTGAAAGGAAAGAGTAGGATTCATGCATAGAGACAGAGACAGGCACATGACACATGTAAGTTGTTTTGGAATAATAAAGTATATCACAGAGAATCGTTGTAATACAGAATTGTGTGCTGGTTTAGAATAAGTCGGGATATAGGTGGGTATGTGTCGATATAAAGGGGGTATGGGTCATAAGTCTTTGAAAGGGAGAGAAAGGATGGACTTGTCATATGGTGTGTGTGTGTGTGTGTGTGTGTGTGTGTGTGTGTGTGTGTGTGTGTGTGTGTGGTGGGGGGTTGGCAAGAGGAAAGAAAGCTGAAAATAGAAATAGCCCAACGAGGAGGGTGGGAGGGCCGGAGGCCAAAGACCATGATTAGAAGGGTCTGTGGGGGGACGAGGGGTCCATGGGTAACAGTAGGGGAGGACAGGTTCATCTACTATCGACGGCAGGGGAGAGAGGGAGCAGCTGAACAGATAGCAGCACCAGGAGAAAGAAAGAGATGCGCTAAGGACGACAGAAAAAGAGAAAATGACAGGCAGACACAAGGAACAAGGGGAGACAGGAAAAGCCCGAAAAAAGGACAGTCGAGAAAGAGATAAGGAAAAAAGCGATGTAAATGGAAATAGAGACAGGTAGGGAGATAAGACACAGAGGAGGTTCACTTCAGAGGAACGAGTTAAACACTCACACTCGTATCCACCTATCTGTGCGAGCATCTGTGTGTGAATGTGTGTGTCGAGAGGTCGCCTCCTAACAGTGTGTGTCTGTCTGACAAAAGAAACTGACTTTGAACATGGATACTTATCCGTTTCCGAGACAGACGGAACGAAAGTCGACTTATAAACAGATGCATCTACTGCGTTATTGTCTTTATACTATGGAAGAACAAATATGTTTTTCCTACAATATCGACATTCCCAATCCTTTTTGAAGGAAACAATTCTTTCTTAATCAGAATGAAATCCTGTCTTTCCTTGAGGCTGAAACAAGTTGTCAATCAACAGAAAAAATGATCCCCTGAACAATCATTTAACAGATTTTAAAAGCAATGCACCCATATTGAATCAGTACTGTGCAGTGAAAACCGACTATTTCTTTTTTTATGTTTATCAAGTTTTATTGATTTGTTTTTTTATGTTTGTTTTGAATTCCTGTAAATAAGAGTGATTTAAAAAAAATAATTCTGGTATTTTCTAATCTTTTTACTGATTAATGTACCAGATAAAGCAACCACTTTCTTTTGGTTTGTGTTAGGACTTTTGATCTGACTGCACTGATGATACTAAATATAGCCAATTAGATGAGCAAGAAGCTGCGTGAAACCCACTGGCAGGCAACATTTAACTTTCAAGAAAAAGCTGTTAGTGTGTGAGACTCATTTTTAGCCCGCATACCTGTACACACTGGAGAGCAGGTGTGTTTTGTAGCTGTGAGTGCTTTCCACTGTGCATATGTGAGACCAAGTGTGTGTGGGGGTTCAGTCTATTAATTCTTGGTGTGTCCAGGCCCCACAGCATTTCTACTACAATAGAGAGTCATCGGAGGCCCAGGGCCTGCCGGAGGAACGTCTGGCTGACGCCGTATCTTTAAGGAGCATTAATTCAATTAAGAGCCAGGTTATAGACAGCCAGGTGGAGGAGGAGGGGTGGCAGCTCAGTGCAAAAAAAGAAAAAGAGAGAGAGAAAGGGACAGAGAAAGACAGCTGATATTTAGGAGACGCTGACGATACCAAAGACTGAAAAATACGGACTGAAATCAACTCACTTCTTCTGATAAACATTTCAACAAGGTTCAAGCAGTGGAACTGACACACTGATACACTCCCTGTTAAGGTTTCTCCTTCACCTTGTTAGTAGAGCACTTCACTTAACTTCTCCCTTAGCAGTAATCTACACCAAAAGACTGAAACATTACAGCTGTAGCGTCTACTGTTTAAAGACAGCATCCAGGGCTGGGCACCTCTGACATTCTCCCGGTGGGCCAATGCAATTTTGGCCAATGGGCCAGTTTAAAGGACCAGCCGTACAAGCACCGATAGCAGCTCACTCGTTCATTTCCATTACTGAGAGTGGATTGCCCAACCAAATCTATTAGCAGCAAAGCAAGTGATGAAGGTGTTGAGAAAACTTTTTGTGGACAGCGTCATCTGCAGACAGTTGTTCTTGAACTCTGGAACCACTGTGCTGACTACAATAATAGACTATATAACATTTCTATAATGCAGAAATGTGTCTGAACTGTACATTTACCTGTGAGGATGCATATGTATTTTCTCAATGTATGCTGTTGTTTTTTGCATTTGTGTGTGTGTGTGTGTGTGCCCGTGCGACCCCTGCCGACCCCCACTGCTTTCTCATATAGCCCTACAGTAATAGGTTGCAGTGCAGAAATCGAACCCATTTACGCGTCCCAACACCAAAAACAGACAAATGATCGCTAAAATGGAGTCGACTTCTCTTAAAATTGAGCCCCCTTTTCTCTCTCTCTCTTTCTCTCTCACGCTCTCTCTCTCCATACAAATGACTGCTATCAATATTTCCAATCTTCATTTCTCCAGAAGCTCACGGCCTCTTTCTGCCAAAAATCAATGGCTTCCCACTGAGAGCTGTGACAAGGATCAAAAGTGAGAGGCTCACTTTCTTCAGATAAACTCTCGTTTCTGTACAGTTTCATCATTTAAGCAGCCAGTTTGTGTTTTGCATTCACATCAACTTTACAAAATATTGACCCAAATGGCGTTATTTTTTTGTGATGAGAAGCAAAGATAGTTTGTGCTATTTGGAGATTTTTTATTAAACATTGGCAATCTAATAAACATTAGCAGGATGGCTTTTTCAGAAGGCACACCAGGCTTTACCTATACTTCTTTTTTTTTTCTTTTTTTTACAACAACACCCAAACAATACATCATTCATTCAAAAGAAGAAACACAAATGTACAGCATCCTGACGTCTGCTGATAGAAAATAAAAGTCATCTTTTTTACTTTGTGGCAAATGTGTTATAGATATTTGTTTATTTTGGGCTCCTATTGATAACTTGGAGGCTAAATTCCATCATGCAAACTATAAAAATGTTAATGCAGGATTGGGAATAATGGGTATTCTTCCTTTTTGTGGCCCATAAACAGGAGTGGACACCTGATAGCTGACATCTAAAGTAAGCAAACAGAAATAGAGTTTTATACTTTAGTAGCACATTCCTTTAAAAATATGCTTAATAGTTATTTCTATTTATATTTAAACCCTGCCCAGGTTTTTTTTTTACATTCCTAGACTTGAAAAAAGGTTCCCTTGTGTAGTGGTCGTACACCACAATAGAGCTAGTAATGATGTATGTAAGTTAGATGCTATCAACATGCTTCCTTCTAATAGGTGTTGATAAAAAAAGACTACTTACATTACAAATTCTGAAGCCAAAAATGATGATGATTGAAAGTAAGCCCTTACAGGACATTTCATAACTAGTTTTGGACACTTTAGAAACCACATTTATTTCTGTTTACTAGAAATATTAAAGCTATCTTACCACTCAGATCTACTTCATGAGGTATGACCAGGTGGGTCATTCCAAGGTTCTATCACGCTCTTATGTATTCCCTTTGTACACTCAACCCGAGGCATGAAATGCACAGTTACATGCATACATGCACAAATATGCTCACTTTACAAACTTTCCCAACTTTTTAGGCCTAAGCTCAAATGAATAAAGATTATGTGCTGCTGATTCTTTTGCGTAAAAGCTGTCACAACCAAAGAATCTGAAAGGTTACAAAAAGATTAAAGTTCTACATTCTTAATCACACGGAAGCAACTTTTTTGTTTCAGCAGGGCTGTTTGTCTAGTCGTGCTTTCATTTCTTTGTGTTACTGCAGTCAGCTATATGTTTTTATGCATTCATTTTTAATGCATGCCTCTGCCTGAGTCTCTTTATTTGCATATGTGTGTGTAATTTAACTGTGCAGCATTTATGAGCATAATTCAAACGTATATGAATTAATGTACTTCTGTGTGCATGCAGTTCTATATCAGTGGGTACACTTACACGGTGATTGTGTGGATTTGCGTGTGTGTCTCTGGTTGTCAGTCACACGGCAGGGCTAGGCTAATCAGCGCAGCTAGCTGTTCGCTGTGTGATGTAGGCTGATTAATATCCTGTTAGTGTCCCGTGGCTTTTAAGGTTAACTGCTGTTTCCTCTATACATCCATCGCTTCAAAACAGCCCTGCTTTCATTTGGCCTCATTAAGACGATGTATTACTATACTTAGCAACAACACAAAGACACACACACACACACACACACACACACACACACACACACACACACACACACACAGTCACAATGTTTTCTGTTAATGCTCGGTGTTGATTTGCCAAAGCTTTGTCACATATTTGCAAAAGCTAATGAAGAAAAGTGACAGTGGACCTCAGACAGAACCTCTGAATGCTTTACTCACACACACACACACACACACACACACACACACACACACACACACACACACACACACTATGGATCTATTTGCTGTCACTTTGTTATCTTGTGTCTTTGTTTCTGATGATTTGTGTTTGAAAACTGTTAGTTTATCTAGATTCATATTTGTATACAAAGTCAAGTAGTTGAATTATTTTGTTGCTGTTTTTGTGCCATTAAATACAGAAGCTGGTTTATCAAAGGCAAGAAATGTTATTTTGAATAGTGAACTTGGTAACCTTTTGGAATAAACTCAACTGATTGGTTTTTTCTTTAGTCATTTAACTAGATACTCATGATATACACACTAATATCAAGTAAAGTATTAGTTCAGGCAGAGACGAGTGATGTTTCCATCTGCAGTAATTTATAAATGGACACGTGTGGGCAAACTAAACTGAAGACTACACTGGATCATATGATTACTACTCATCTGTCCATCTTGGCCAACTATACACCTGAAATAGAAATTTTATTACCCAAAAGTAGACTTTATAAAAGTTCCAACATTGAAAAGGTATTTATAGTATTTAGCAGCAGGTGATACAGCATAAAAAGCCATGCTGTGTCACCTGCTATCTGTTCTTATTCAATTGGAGCATTAATACCATCAACATATCGTCATATTAATCTTTTTTTTTCTTGTTTTCTCTTTTTCTCTTTTTTTTTCTTCTTTTTTTAAAAAAAAATGCATTTTGTATTTAACCATGTTATCTTTGTCTGATATTAAAATTTGTGTGATGATCTGAAGCATTTAAGTATTAAAATATGCAAAGAATAGCACAGCAAAAAGGGGTCGAATAGCTTTTTAGAGCCCTGTACGTTCAGCTATTCACAACAGATCACCACGGCGGGTTCTGTAGCATCACATGTTTGATTTGTCAAATTTTGATGCTAAATGCCCTACCTATCACACCTGAAATAGAAATTTTATTACCCAAAAGTAGACTTTATAAAAGTTCCAACATTGAAAAGGTATTTATAGTATTTAGCAGCAGGTGATACAGCATAAAAAGCCATGCTGTGTCACCTGCTATCTGTTCTTATTCAATTGGAGCATTAATACCATCAACATATCGTCATATTAATCAACGGATGCGGCAACGCAAACTGGGTTTTGGTGTTAAAAAAGTACAGTGACAAGATTACGTGTAAAAGGTGACAATTCAGACATTTTTTTCCTGAGTGACCTTGTTGCATAAGAGGCCCTTTCTTAATGTGCAACATATATAGGGAGGAGAAAAACGCACCTGTCTTATTTTTTGTGCTTGATATTGAAATGAAGTGGCTGCAACTGAGTTTAGAAAACTGCTGAGCTCTGGTTAAAAAAAAACCTTAAAACTTTCAAACCAATGAGCATTATTTGGGGATTACGGTCACACGCTTTTTGCCCTGTTTAGTAAATCATGCCCTGTGTGGAAGGTGTCACACCAAATATATTATCAGTAAGATATCAAACCACACTCATCTTCATTTATTGTGATTTCAGATACACATCTGTAAAGTTGGGGGTCTGACTATAGTACTTCTCTGTAGGATTACATTTAGTCACGAAACAAATCAAGGGAGTACTTTGCTTAATGAAGGTGTACTGAGAAAAAAGTTTGCCATGATGAAATAAAAGAGCTTGATATGTAACAACTGACTGCTGTAGGTTTCTACTATTAGACTAATATAATCCTAATTTAACTGATATTGAGGCAAACATCCGAAGAGACAAACCGAGACACTTTCCTTCCTACCTTGAAGCTCTGGAGCTGCTCTGAAGCATCCTTGTCCTGTCTGAGGCAGGAGTTAAAGATGAGGAGTTCAGTGTCTCGCAACCACGCCTTCAGCTCCTTGATACGGGCCTCCAACTGCTCCAGAAGTGAGTTGGTAAGTGGGGACAGGGCTGATCGAGGGTTTTCCACAGTGACACCTCGACCTCCAGCCAGCTGAGCTTTTATGTTGGACGACTGGTTTTGCTCAGACCTACCAGGTCCTGAATGCTTGGAGAGGATTTTCTGAAATAAGAGAGAAGAGTCCGGGGGGTGAAAAAAAGGAAAAAGTCAGGCAATTACATTGAGGACTCCTTGTTATGTCAATACTCCATCATGTAAAGTAGCATATCAATCAATACTCACACAGCTATTAATCATCTACCTTTATAAATGTGCAGATCAATAATAGGGATGTCATGTATTCTGCGCCTAGCTGCAAGTGTGAAGATTACATTTTCAGTAATGTCATTGATGTCAGTGCTGCTGTTCAAGATGTAATAATATAATCATAATGTTCTTGTTGACATGAGATCGTGTTTACATTGGGGGGTGGGGGAGGTTGCTGGTTTGCTCTCACATACAATACTGTACAAGTTAACTGGAAATTAAAAGTAATTTCATTTGATCTAATGCTCTACTGATGCTGCGAACACAGACTGTGCATGGATTTACAGCTGACAGGTGCTACTGGAAGGTTAAACTGGAATATTTCCCACCCAGTCACAGATCAATCAGTGATATCGTACAGTCCCATTGGTAATCATTTCAATTACTAGTTTCAGAGTTGAGTTGACTTCAAACTTGGACTGTACGTCATCATATTTTCTAATTCTTGCATAAAATGTCTTGTAGAAAGGTTACATTACTTTGCTGTATGTCTCTCTCTATATAATTATAATATTTCTCACATTTCTGCATTTCTTGATGTAAGAAAAAATCTTTAAAGTTTTATTTTTAGATAATAACACGTTTAGACAAAGTTTCTAACGGTGTTATCAAAACTATCAATTAGCTTGTTGTCATCACAAACCTTCTGTTGGGAATGAATAAAACTCTGGGAATATGTCTGGTGTTTTTCCAGGTGCAAACAGATCAGCTGCTAATTCAGAGCTTCTAGCAGCTTCTCCTACAGAGTTGTGATATTCACACCCAAAACAAAACATCATTTAGACACAATACAAACTGAAAGAGGGTTTGGCGCGGAGCAATCACGGTTTCAAATAGGAACAACTGAAAACAACAAGAGCGCGACTCAAAGTGTGTGTGTGTGTGTGTGTGTGTGTGTGTGTGTGTGTGTGTGATAAGCACTGCAGAGTAATTTTCCAACCCCTGTTGATCACACAGTGAGACACAGTAAGCCGCTGAGAGAGACTATTCTCCAGTTGGAGTTCAACAAGTGTGTGTGTGTGTGTGTGTGTGTGTGTGTGTGTGTGTGTGTGTGTGTGTGTGTGTGTGTGTGTTTCTTAAAAGTGCTCATCAATACAAAACAAACAAACTTGTGATGGCCACCAATCACAGGCTCAAGGCAGAGACCAGGCCATGATATCAGCAGTAACATTCAGAGTGCAACATGCCAAAGGAACATAAATAAATACGTTCTTCGTTTTTTTTAGCTTTAGCTTCAATTTGCATGTAGGAAAGTAAGATTTACTATACAGTCCAAAAGAGCAGTCTCGTCAAGTCTGAATCTTCCAAAGTTGTCCTTCTACATTTCTCCAGTTTGGACACACTCCAGTTTATTTAATCTCATACACAGAACACAATTGATTGATAAAGACGTAGCGCTAATGCTTTTGCTAGGTTATCTTCATGTTGTCATTACTAATTATCTAATACCTAATATTTTCTCTTTGAATTTTTCCTTGCAGGAGCAACTCAGTACGGCTGACCTCACTGCATAACTACAAATGTTCTAATAAAAATGATCACTGAAAACCGCTGAAAAATGACATCACTACCAGAACCAACTCCGTTACATAAGCCACGCTCAGAAAACCCACAAAAACACTTTGCTACTAGCAGTTGGCAAATAGGGAACAGTAGTACATGAACAGGTTGTCAGGATTAGCAGATAGGAAGATCATACTGCCATGTAGGGCTGCCACGATTTGTCGACTAGTCACGATTACGTCGACTATCAAAATCGTCGACGACTGATTTAATAGTCGACGTGTCGTTTGAAGCTTTGTAAGATCGCAAAAGACGCAGGAATAATAGCAGGATTTAAGAGTGTAACAACGGACTGAAACAGAAGATGGCAGCACAGCATGTACAAGGATGCCAGCTGCCGTTAAACCCCGAAGAAGAAGAAGCAGCTGTGTCCCAGAATTCATAGCGCGGCCCAGCTTAGTTTCCAACAATGGCGGTAGCTAGTTAGTTTTAATATTACTCTTATTATTCTTTCTGGGTCACAAAATAAACGTTTAACATATTTTCAGGCGAGAATGTAGCTGTGTAAACCTCAAATATCTGCTCAGTTTATCAGGACACCACATATTTTCAAAAGCGCTCCGACGTTTTCGGAGACGTCTGTTACCCACTAGCTCGATAGCTAGCCGGGGGCTAGGTCACTAGCGCCGTGAGAACACCGGACTCCCGGCAAATTGTTTTCAAACCCACCGCCGTCTTTCGCGACTCAGGTTAAATATATATATGAGTCACTTAGATAAATTAAAAATGTTATTGTTTGGCTTTTTTTTAGTATTTTATTTGTTCCTGAGTAAATCGGTTTGGCTGAGATTAAAGTTATAGTTTTTACACAGCTGAATAAACGTCAAGCAGACAGCTGATTATCAGAAGTGTGAGATGCGGAGAATATACTCCGGTGTCCTGTTATATTTTAGATAGCAAGGAGTTTATTAAACTTTACCGAAACAATCTGCAAATTTCATTAAAATTGAATAAACTATCATCTTGTCTTTATTTTTAGTTAGCACCTTAAAAGCTTAAAGCTGTAAGCTAATGATAGTTACATAAGAGCAGATGCTGCTGGTGCAATAAGCTGTAGTTTTACGTCCAGTGGATGATGATCTGATTAGTCGACTAATCGCATAAATAATCGGTGACTAGTCGACTATCAAAATAATCGTTTGTGGCAGCCCTACTGCCATGTTTACTTTAATAGAAGAAGTTATAATAACAGCGATTATTCTTTAATACACGCTAGGAACTGTTTGCGTCTTAAGGTGTCACCAATGTCACAAAACATCCATACACTAACAATGTGGCATTTTCACTTTGAAAACAAACAAACAATTTTATTGTTTGCTTTTAAAGTTTTAAATGGCCTGGCTCCTACCTACCTGGCAGACCTTCTACACTTATACACTCCACAACGTTCTCTCAGATCATATGACCAGTCACTCCTTGCTGTCCCCATGTCGAGACTGACACACCGCTTTCGCTGTTGCGGCTCCCATGTATAGAATAAGTTGCCCCTCCATATTAGGCTGGCATCAACATTTGATTTTTTTTTCCAAGGCATTTTAGGAGTAATACCAGAGTTAGTTATTTTATTATTCGTCTATTTTATTCATGTTTTAATATTTACTTATTCATGTTGATCTTTTCTCATTTATTTATTTATTTTATTGTGATTTTATTTTCTTTGTCTGTTTAATGCATATTTTTTTTAAACTTTTATTACTGTTTCTTACTGGAAAGTACTTTGGTCTATCATGTTGTTTTATAGTGCTCTATAAATAAAGTTGGATTGGAGCAATTTTAACCAGTAAGCAAGAAAGTTGAGTCCCAAGGTTTGGTCTTATACTACATCATTCTCAGCATGTAAAATACAACAAACACAACGACTACATCCTTCCATGTTTCCAAATAGCTGGCAAACCAGAAGTAATTCTCTTTTCATACCTTTTGGTTTCTGCAGTGGGAGCTGTACTCTGTATCTTGTCCTGTTCAGGGTTCATAATGCATTGTTTGGAAAATTTCAAGGTTCAGATAGCTGCTATCTTGAAGTTTCCACTATGACTGTAACAAGCAGCCATGGCAGGAATAACAGAACACAGAGTTGCTCCTGAACAAGCCCAATGTGGGTTTCTGTTGTTAATTTGCATATATATATTAGAGATGGCACGATACCACTTTTTTATGTCCGATACCGATACCGATATCATAAATTTGGATATCTGCCGATACCGATATGAATCCGATATAGTGTTTTTTAATCAACAAAACTGTTTTTTAAATATCTTGCTGCATTTTGTATAAGTTCATACTCAAGTTTAAAACAACAACTACACTAAAGCTATTCTGTTATACCTGTATGCAAAAAAAAAAAAATTTCATAGTTCAGCAATACTGATCAATCTAATAAACTTAAACCTACACCATCCTCCCTATTCTGGTATTTTAAAGAGTACTTAGCGTAAATATTAAGCAACCTAACTAATAGGGTTCCAACTCCCAGCAACAACAAAAATAAATAAATAAAAAATGGGGAACCACCCCTCACGCTCCACCTCATGATGCTTAATCGACGTAATCAACCTTAATTTGATGCAGTGTGAAAAAAAATGCACAGAAATCAATTATTTTTCAAGAAATATTAAATAGATTCAACATCTTTCTTCAACAAAATTGCAGACTGCACAGATGGTACCTTCCCAAAGGAAAAAGTACTATAGCTTACTAGGGTATATATATTAGACTTAATAGTCACTATATACAGTAATTGACTTCTATTCATTTTACATCAAATTAAAACTTTGGGTGTCAGATAATTATTTATTAAAAGCTAGACATTTTAAACAGAGGCGGAGCCAGACATTTGAAACACCCGGGGCTTAGCCCAAAAGGGTCATATGCATGTGGGATTTTTTTTTCCCCTTTGGGGGGGGGGGTAGAAATGACTGAAAGATTAATTGGCTCTGTTTTGAGTTTTGTTCAAAAAAGAATGACTTCATATAGGGAAAAATATATATCACATATGCAGGACACCTTAAACTAGTTTTTTAATTAAGCAGCAAGGCAGAACAAAGTCGGGGCTGTATCAAGACACGAGGACTAAACCCCAATTCAACCAGACCCAGAACTGATCCGGAATTAAAACAGGACTACAACAGTTCAAAATCAGGACTACTGAGGATTTAACCAAAACAGAACCATAATCAGAACTAGATGATAGTAGCACTAAAAATCATCATAGACCTGCACTACATTTATTTTTTAATTTTACCAAAGTCCACTATTTAGATTGAGAAAAGTTTATATAATTATTTAGCCTTGTTGTGCAAACAAGCCTGCAGAACTTAATAAATATAGAATTTGAAAAATAACAAACCTAAAAAGAAACACTAGGTACGAGATACATGAGGACCTATGATACGGTGATACTTTTGGCAAACGACCATTTGACTAACATGTGTGTCTCACCTGCTCTTGTTCCACCTCTGTTCTGTCCTCATTCTCCTCTCTCTCCCTCTCTGTTCCTCTCTCTCTCTTTGTGCTGACAATCATCAAATATACAGATATTTACAAAATCTTCAGATAAAAACACAAACACTTTTTTAATTGTAACATCAAATCAGACTAAATGTTTATTTTTTTTTAGATTGATAAATATAAAAAACATATTTGTTAACTTTAAGAGTAAAGAGAGAAACTATCTGTATTTCTTAATTGCAAATGGCACCAAATTGTATTCAAACTTGAGCCACACTTATGGAGCTCCACAGTTCTTTTCCTGGTGTTTTGGTTGACATCTCTTGATTTTCCCATGTCACAGAAACAGGCTCTGTGTTTTTCCTTATATGCATCCACAGCTGTGCCACCAATTTACTCACATGGACTCTACTAACCTATCAGAAGCTTCTTCAGCTCAGAATGGAATCGTCTGGAGTTTCTTATTAATTAACAATAAACTTAGTGTATATGTACTCCTAAATTTAATGAAAGTGATAAAAAACAGAAAGCTCTGTCTCTTTATTCTGACATTTAACTAATTCAAAATATATTTCAATATTTATCTAAAACAAAAGTTTACTCTAAATTGATGTTGTACAGTAAAAATGTTTTATGTTTTCTCCCTAAAGTGTAAATATCTGGTTACAAATGTGAATATCCTGCTGTGTCCTGAAATCCCTCTTGTTTTGCATAGAAATATACTGAACAACATACAAAGCATAATATATAAAATAACATTTACCTGAGTTTTTTCTTTGAAAGAACCCTCTAATGTCCATTCTTATATTTCAGTGCATAACTGAAACCGAATTAGTCGGGGAGGGTAAGAACTGAAAATATGAAATAAACACACGTAAGCTAAGACTCTCTAAAAAAAATAGCATTTGTTCGGCTTTTCATTTCGCCATTTGTTGATTCACTTGAAGAGCAAGTAACGTAATATTGGTCAAGTGATCAGTTTGATATCAATCTTTCGTGATACACCGTCATATTTACATTATTTGTACGGTACGAATGATTTTCTTTGGTACCTGGTCAAACTTAAGCTCTCCTTAGTATGGCTGGCTCCGTCTCTCCAACATCGCACTCACGGGCAGCAGCTGCCCCGCCCCCTCGCTCAGTCGCTTAGTGCCTGAGCTCGGATCATACCAATATTAGGAGGGATTTACACACAGTCGTAAATTCCCACGGTGTGCACTATGTGCTTCGAATATTGTGTGTACTTTTTGTTTTATACAGTTGTCTGCCAGGCATCTAACTATGAAAAAATTACACTCCAAAATACCCCGGGCTTCTGACAAAACAACCCGGGCTTAAGCCCAGTAAGCCACCCCCACGCTCCGCCCCTGATTTTAAATGAGAATAAGAAAAAAGTATGTCTTTGTGCCCCCTTTTCCCTGTTAATGCCCTATCGGCCCCCCTGGCTAAACTTTGCTAGATCCGCCCCTGCACAGTTACCAGCGTCAGCTACGTAGAAAAAGATCCTGGAGTAGAAAGTAATATTAAATACATTCTAACAACAGCTGATCAAGCTTAAACGTGCTGCTGTTGTTCAGCCGCTGGTTTCCTCTTTCTGGTGCAAAGTGGGCCAAAAGCAAACTAGAGACACGGACTCGCGACAGAAAAGCCGATCAGCTGATCGTTAAGCAGTTTCATGATTGAAGTAGCAGCGAGAAGAGGCAGTCGCTCCATATATCGTTTGTTAAGCTTAACGCAGGAATGCTTTACAAACATTCAGAGATGGACTTACACACTTGCTTTACTTCTCTCGGGGATAACTTTGTCGGAGATGAAATGCCGGGTTGCTAGCGAAGCTCCAAATGCTATCCAGACCACCGACAGGTCCCGCATGCCACAGCCGCTCTATCACGTGATGCATACTGCTCCGACGTGCTAACGTTCTGAGGCGAGTTACGGCGCGTTGCAAGTTTTGTGAGGTGCTTTCGTGATATTTAATGGATCGGATTACATTTTTTATTTTTCTCCGATATCCGATCCAGTAATTTAGGTCAGTATCGGACCGATACCGATACGTAATATCGGATCGGTCCATCTCTAATATATATATATGTGTGTGTTGATACAAAAGGTACTGAGTCATTAGTATAGGAGAAAGCACTTTAGCTGAACTCTGGCAGGTAATAACAACCCATTAGACAATGAACTACTGCAACAACAGGACCCCAAACAGTCAAGTGTGCAGTTAGCTTTGTGCTAAGATCATGAATGTCTTCTTAATTTGACGGAGAGAACAAGAAACAGAAAGAGAAACGAGAGCAAGATAGCTCATATCCAAGGAGAAATAGCTGCCATCAAGGATGTAATTTAAGAGACATAAAGAACATTTTCCCAAGACAGCAGGCAAAAACATCTTTTTTCCTAAAACATACATTGGTGAACATATTCATATCACAAGGCAAGACGACCAGCAGATCTCCAAATATTTGTTTGTTTGCTAAAGAGCTGTGAAGCCTGATTCTCAAGCTTAAGCTCAAGCTCATTTCATTCCTGTCAGCTCTGCCTCCACATTATGTGTATAGTATCCAGTGTATGTACTGTAAATACCCATACACATACAGTTTGACCTTGAACAGCTGCAAAACCGCCCCCCAAAAAATCTGGCTGCCAAAAAGCATGACAGAAAAGATGAAAGCTAATTTACAACCTCTTTATTTCTTCATCATTCAGGTTGTGTGTGTGCGTGTGTTTGCTATGTCATAAATTCTTCATAAGGCCAGGATAGTTCAGAGGCGAGACACAGGACATCAATTCCAGTTAATTCCCAATTTGTGTCAGAGCACCAGATGCCGACGCGAGCACCGACAGGCCCGTTAATACGCCACTGAGGCGCCAGGTTGGAAGGGTGAGGAGAGAGCAAAGGACCGAAGGAGAAGAAGACAGAAAGACAGAAACAAGTGAGACCTCTGACATATTTAACATAAGCTAAAATTTAACACTGCAAGAAATAGAGTGATAAAAAGTAAAATGAAAGGAAAACAGGGAAACAAATATCAGAGGTAAAGGAGGAGAAATAAATGTGATTGGGAGGAGACAGAAATAGAAGAAATAGAAAGACTGAAAGTTTGGGTGAAGACAGAAGAGGTCCCTGTTCATCCTGCTCACCTGGCGTTATTATTAAGAGTGCACATTCTTCTTAATAGTGTTGATACAACAGGTTGCGTTTTGGGAGGACATGGAACCTTGAAAAACAATGAAACCTTTTTTTTAATCAAGAAAGAATTCTTTAGGCTTCAATCCAACATCGGAAGGATCAGAAAGAAACCTGAGCTTCCGGGGAAATCGCGTTCAACAAAGGTAGTACAGAACGAACATAACTCATCACAAAAAGTAACAAAATAATTTCCCAAGCAAAAAATAAACTTGGTTCCCTGGTTTACAGTCCTCAGCACTGCCATTAATAAAGGCTTTGTTATAGGTTGTTTTCGGTAGCGTGTTATTCTTTGTGAAAGAAAGTTGTCACTTAATTTTGCTAAAGGTTTGTAGGGGTGCAGAGTGGGGTCATGTTAACATCAAAAAAGATCAACTTAATGATTTATTGGCAGAAAATCGAAAAAAGACGTATTACTTAGAAACTATGATTCTTAAAAAGTGTGGTGGTGGTCACAATTGGCCTTTAACCTTTACTTCAAGATCAATAGACTGATCTGAAGGTCAAAGTGATGACCTCTTCTTCAAGGTCATCTAAGGCCAAATTTGTCTTTTATCTTTAAAACTATGCTGAACATTTTACTGCCTTTGTATTGGCAGCATTTAGGAAATGATGCTGGTGTATGAGGATTATAAACAACACATTATAGTCTGAATCATATATCATGTCATATTTGACCTCTGATCTCACTTTTACATTTCACATCTGCCTTTCATTCAAGTCGACCGCAAAATGTGTTACATCTTTAAAGAAAGGATCGTCAAGAGAAAGAGAATGAGCTGCCTAATTAGTTCGAAATACATTTATAATATTATTATACTTAATGTTTATATAAAAATACAATGCTATCCCCTTAAAAGTGAATATTGCCAAGAGAGTGAGCTGCCTTGGCATATGTTTAAAGTTGGTTAACATAGTATGGTTATGGACAATTATCTTGGGGATCGATGTTAACTTATACAAATTATATGCATTAAATCAATAGTAGGATTATTGTATCAAATATAATCTTTGCCACTACATATTTATATATGCATAGTTGTCTGAGCCAGTGCTGCACAGTATGTGTTATGGCAAGCAGACAGTTTTGTCTTATGGAGCGTATGTTAAGTCCCTGCTCCAATGACAATGATGCCAGTTACCCACAATCATATACAGTGGGGCAAAAAAGTATTTAGTCAGCCACCGATTGTGCAAGTTCCCCCACTTAAAATGATGACAGAGGTCAGTAATTTGCACCAGAGGTACACTTCAACTGTGAGAGACAGAATGTGAAAAAAAAAATCCATGAATCCACATGGTAGGATTTGTAAAGAATTTGTTCGTAAATCAGGGTGGAAAATAAGTATTTGGTCACCTCAAACAAGGAAAATCTCTGGCTCTCACAGACCTGTAACGTCTTCTGTAAGAAGCTTTTCTGTCCCCCACTCGTTACCTGTATGAATGGCACCTGTTTGAACTCATCATCTGTATAAAAGACACCTGTCCACAGCCTCAAACAGTCAGACTCCAAACTCCACCATGGCCAAGACCAAAGAGCTTTCGAAGGACACCAGGAAAAGTATTGTAGACCTGCACCAGACTGGGAAGAGTGAATCTACAATAGGCAAGCAGCTTGGTGTGAAAAAATCAACTGTGGGAGCAATCATCAGAAAATGGAAGACATACAAGACCACTGATAATCTCCCTCGATCTGGGGCTCCACGCAAGATCTCATCCCGTGGGGTCAAAATGATCATGAGAACGGTGAGCAAAGATCCCAGAACCACACGGGGGGACCTGGTGAATGACCTGCAGAGAGCTGGGACCAAAGTAACAAAGGTCACCATCAGTAACACACTACAACGGCAGGGAATCAAATCCCGCAGTGCCAGACGTGTTCCGCTGCTGAAGCCAGTGCATGTCCAGGCCCGTCTGAAGTTTGCCAGAGAGCACATGGATGATACAGCAGAGGATTGGGAGAATGTCATGTGGTCAGATGAAACCAAAGTAGAACTTTTTGGTATAAACTCAACTCGTCGTGTTTGGGGGAAGAAGAATACTGAGTTGCATCCCAAGAACACCATACCTACTGTGAAGCATGGGGGTGGAAACATCATGCTATGGGGCTGTTTTTCTGCCAAGGGGACAGGACGACTGATCCGTGTTAAGGACAGAATGAATGGGGCCATGTATCGTGAGATTTTGAGCCAAAACCTCCTTCCATCAGTGAGAACTTTGAAGATGAAACGAGGCTGGGTCTTCCAACATGACAATGATCCAAAACACACCGCCTGGGCAACAAAGGAGTGGCTCCGTAAGAAGCATTTGAAAGTCCTGGAGTGGCCTAGCCAGTCTCCAGACCTCAACCCCATAGAAAATCTGTGGCGGGAGTTGAAAGTCCGTGTTGCTCGGCGACAGCCCCAAAACATCACTGCTCTCGAGAAGATCTGCATGGAGGAATGGGCCAAAATACCAGCTACTGTGTGTGCAAACCTGGTAAAGACCTATAGTAAACGTTTGACCTCTGTTATTGCCAACAAAGGTTATGTTACAAAGTATTGAGTTGTATTTTTGTTATTGACCAAATACTTATTTTCCACCCTGATTTACGAATAAATTCTTTACAAATCCTACCATGTGGATTCATGGATTTTTTTTTCACATTCTGTCTCTCACAGTTGAAGTGTACCTCTGGTGCAAATTACTGACCTCTGTCATCATTTTAGGTGGGGGAACTTGCACAATCGGTGGCTGACTAAATACTTTTTTGCCCCACTGTATGGAGATGACAGGACCTGAATAATATAGAGCTTAACTGCGTAAGAGAAGCATTTTCATCATGTGGGTGGGAAGGCGATGATGGGAAAGATTCCCATGTTTACAACTTGTGCTTACTTCTGTCATCTAATTACTCAAGATGCCAACCTCTAGTCTCTTTACTCATTAGTGATGATTTAAGCTAAACACTAAGAACCTGCAGGAATGGACAGCTGTGGCGTTTTTTGGGCATTTGCTTTTTCAAAAGCTGTTTGGTTTCAGTTCTGGTAACTGTGACATGCTAATGGGGTGTCCACATACTTGCAGAATTTGAAGAGGTGACGGATGAAGGAAAACCAGGAGAGCGAGTGAGAATGTGAGATTAAGAGCCCCCAACCTGATGACACACACACAAACTTTAATGCATGCGTGGGAAATGGCATTCAGAGTCCAAATGCCTCCCCGTCAGTAACAGAAGTTTAATCACAGCCTGGTTACTGTGGCGGAAATACACACGATGCAGAGAGAGAGGCAGAGAGAAAGACTCATCTGTTGCTGTTGTTTAATTTCTAAAATTGAATCCGTTTCAGCAAGGTTGATACATATGTTAATGCACACACACACGCACACACACACTTCCAATAACTTTTATGAGTGAGGCAATACTGTGTATGTGTGTGTGTGTGTCATCATTAGGGACTACAAGGAAATGACGCGCACACACGCAGATGGTGTTTGCTCCTCTGTTGCTTCTCTCTGTTTGTGTGACGTGCCACTCGGTCGACAGGAGACGGTTTGTTTCTTCGGAGGAACAAAGTCACATCGCTGCAATTTCAGCCTCCTGACGAGCCGTCGCCAGCTGTCACCCCACCGCAGACCTGGAATTAATCACCACGCCGAGGTACAGACAAACAACTGCCACCAACGTACCCATTAGCAAAGCATGCGGAGCTCACTTCAGTCCTTGGAATGACCCAAATACAGTACAAGACATACAGATGAAAGTTGTTTCAGGTGGTTCAAGTCTATTTAACTTTTTCACAATGAATATCAGGTGACCTCCAGTTGGCCACGGACACTTTGGAGAAAAAAGCTGAAGAAAACTACTAATTATAACCTACGATAGGTGAAATCCGCGAAGTAGCCAACTTTATGTTTTAAGGCTGTAAAAACCCTCACTACACTTTTCTCAGACAGGCATGAACATTTTCACACTTTTCTCTCTTGTCTCAAAGTTCAAACCTTCGTACAAAAATAAGTCCAGTGTTATAGAATGAAACCAAAGGCACCCGCGGTTGGCTTTGACAGTGCAAAACGTTTCATCGTTGACCATGTTGTGTTTGTTGGGGAGAAAACTTACAAACATACAGTACAGCACTTCAGAGTCACACTGCTAGCGATCGAAGATTTATGTAAATTTGACAAGCTGAACGCATTCTGTACTGTACAGGAGACAGAGCACGAGATTGATTGACAATGGTCTGCAGCCAATCAAAAATCCGCGAAACAGCGAGGCTGCAAAAGGTGAACGGTGTTATAGCGAGGGACCACTGTATACAATTATAGATAAGTAGGTGTATTATCATCAATAGAAGTTTAGGGTTCTACTGACAAATGCAGCACTTCATCTTCAGGTGTCATTAATGTTCAACCACCAACAGCAGAAATGTCACCAGAGAGATCACCAGTCACTACCTCACAGTGCAGAACTGCACTCTCCTCTTATCAAGGCGCTAAAAAGGCCGGCCAAGAGATGTAATCTTAACTTCCCCAGCCCAGGAGTTACTCAGAAGGCATCCTTGCAGGACGCCCAAACCACCTCAATGCGCGCCTTTTGGTGTGAAGGAGTAGCAGTACTACCCTGAGCACCTCTCAGATTGCTGAACTCCTCATCCTATCTCTAAGTTTTGCTTTCATTCCCAGCTGTTTGTTTAGCACAACAGACCAACGCACCGTCTGCACCATTGCAGCCTTGACGCCACTCATGAACAGGACCCCGAGATACTTAAACCCCTCCACTTGGGCCAGTCACTCATCCCTGACCCGGAGTAGACACTCCACCCTTTTCCGGCAAAGGAAAACTTGGCTGCCAACTGCTCCAGTCTGAGCTGGAGACCATCACCCGATGAAGGAAACAGAACCACATCATCTGTAAAAAGCAGAGATGAGATTCTAAGAGCAACAAAGTGAAAACCTTCTGCCACTTGGCTGGACTTGTCCATAAAAACCATGAACAGAATCAGTGACAAAGGGTAGCTGTGAAAGAGTGAAACACACACCAGGCTCGAGTCCAACTTATTACTGGGAATGAGGACAAAGCTCCTGCAACGGTCATAAAGTGGCACACATCCCGTACTCCCAAAGCACCCCATACAGGATAGCCAGAGGGGTTTGGTCTATGTATCGAAGTACATAATTTGTGACTCACTGTGTGCCTTTCATCAAAAGCACACACTGATAACTTGCCAAAAAAGGTTGACTCATCAGAAGAGCTTTTCTGGTTGATATGGACCAAAATATTAACTCAAAGCTTTATCTTCAGATTTTTGGGATCTCAGAAAAATAAAAACTGTTATTCCTACACTGGTTTTCTTTAGTGTGTGTGCATGTCTTCAGAGCTGTTACTGTGTCCAATGTGTATTAGAAAGAAATAAAGCACGGTATACTTTATGGCGAATGTGTTTTCTGTTTTCTAAGTCACCACTGTATGATGTATCCATTTAAAGTCGTAGATTGATCTGTCTGTCTGTCTGTCTGTGCATTCCACTGCACAGTTAAAGGCCATGGTGGCAGCAGGGCTCCCTAATTGAGACGACACTAATTATCATCTTCATGTTCTAGATTGGATCAGTGCTGATTAGCCTAAAATTAGACACACAGACACACACACATAGAAACACAGACTTATATGCACAGTCTCAACGGAGTATTACTGTGATATACTATCTCTGTGGCCATGGTGCCACAGTTGCACTCCTGTATCTTCTAAAACTTGGCTCTACTGTGTCTTACTGTGCGTGTGTGTTACCTCCAGCTGTCTCCACATGTGTGTCAGGTTGTGTATTTTGCAGTGGAAGCTGCTCGGTAGTTCAGTGCCACTCCTCTTCAGAGACTCGGCTCGGCCCAGCAGGTTGGTCTTTCTGCTCTCCATCATCATCAGCTCAGTGTGGCTGCTCTGGATAAGGAGGACACACGTATGAACAGATACAATCCAACTTGACATTTAACTCTTGTTTGGCAGCTGTGTGAAGCACACTAGTTAAAAAAACAAACTCGGGATTCGTTAATATAGCCTTAATTAATGGTACCACACTGACTGGGCATTTATGCTCGTCCCACTCCTACATGTTGACCTTTAAATTAGCCACAAATTTTCCTTCCCTTTGAAGGAGACTGCTCCATATTTTTATTCTTGAACTCTATTAGAGTTACCTTGCTCGATACTGCATTCAAAATAATCCTTGTTTATCTCCTACTCGATCTTTGTGCCGGCCCTCATTAATTTGCTGTCAGCAACAAGCTGTTTTAGCTCCTTTCCTTTGAGGTCACCCTCCTTTTAAGCCAGCTTTCTTTTTATTGGCTGCCCCTTGTAAAAATAAGGTTTGTTCATCAGGTCGGTGGGGCTGTGTGTGCCTGAGATAATTATATTAGGAATACCTGATCTTATTTGTAAATCTGAGCTATTGGCTGATACGGATTACTTGCACATATGATGACTTTAACCTGGCGCATAAAAAGCCACTTTAAACATGGGTGTTACTTGCATAGCTTCAACCACACCTTTAATGCACTTTACAGTGTTGAAATAATTGATAATGTGCTTAACCAGCTTGACTTGTCCAGCACCAACATTTTAAAAGGCAGTATGGCTGTGTAATTCATCGCTGTTGATTAGTACATTCAAAATCACGTTCCACATTTCCATATATAACCCTATAGAAAGCTATCCTGTCCAGTTTAATGTTTTAAATCATTAAAACATCAGCATATCTACAGTTAACCTTTTTTCTTACCATTTACAGGTGTGGGCACACAAATACGGTTGAACTATTTATGGTTCTGTACTGGAAACTTAAAGCTCTTGCTTAGGATAAACGACTGAGGCAGTGGTTGCTGGTAATTTTTTTATTCCAAAACACGCTTGACAAAGGAAATTTGCAGAGGTGTGGACTCGAGTCACATGACTTGGACTCGAGTCAGACTCGAGTCATTAATTTTATGACTTTAGACTTGACTTGAAAAAATGTTCTAAGACTTGTGACTTGACTTGGACTTTTACACCAATGACTTGGGACTTGAATTGGACTTGAACCGGTTTACTTGAAAAGACTTGATATTTTACCCCAAATATAAAATTTAACATGCATATTATATAGAGATTGAAAATGTGACGTCATTCACGGGTAGAACCGCAAAGGATTCTGGGAACTCGTGGCAAGCGGTACTAGCGCACGCAGGCTTTCAATTAAAATCAGTCACACAGCGATAAAAAGAAACACAAAAATGTCAAGAAGCCGTTGTATTATTAACTGCAATAGCCGGTCGCATGACAGCCACGGGAAGCCGACGGGTAAAGAGATCGGTTGTTATCGGATTACGTCGTGGAAGAGAAATTGTTCGAGCCATGTTTCCGAAGTAACAAAGAGGCGACTGGATTGCAGCCATTCAAAGATCAAATATAACGTCCTAGAACCCTCCAGCTCACAGGTTAGTCTGCTCCAAGCATTTACACAAAGGTCAGTCTGCTGTTGTAGTTAATGCGTCATTTTTCTTAACATAATTGGTGATATAGGTTACAAGCAAGTCTGGCGCTGAACAGAAATTGTCGCGCTATGCTCCTTTATTTATTGTGCATAAATAGTAAATTATCCTGACACAATATTGCGTTTCGCTTCTGTTATTATGGTACATTGACAAAAACACATACTTTTATTCACAGGATAAAACAGTTGTTTTGTATCACTAATTGCCCAGTACGATTACAGAATACAGTATTATTGTCACTGCTACATTTCTGTGATGCTACCAGAAATTATTTCCACTACTAATTAATTACCATTGAGCTCAAAGGTCCTATTAATAAACGGTTAACGAATGTGTATTTATGATGACGATTTGTGAGACTGGTAAACTTATGATACGTACGATGGTCTTTCGTTCTACACGGTGCATTTCAAGGTCCTGTACCCATCCGTCGGTAAACTGTACCTGGGCTTGTTGCAGTGACCGGAAGTTACTAAACTTCATGAGTGTATGCACTCACTCCAAGAACCGTATGATTATAAATATGCATATAAATATGCTAAGATGAGATAGCTGACTTCATCTAACTAGCAAATGTTTTCCAGGCTACGTTGGTGATGCAGTTTTTTTTAATGTGTATGATATTTTTGTCATGCGATTTTAAAGCCTAACCCATCCAAGAATAACATGCAGCGTATCTCAGAACTGTTGGTGAAAATTATTCTTGGAGCTAGGTTTAATTGAGCTGCATTTTAAAGAGGTGCAATTTCACAATTTGTGTATATTTTCTAAGTTCACTATTTTGTATGTGTTGAGAAAAACACAGATTTTAAAATCACATGGTCTAATATTTACATTTAGCATATAACTGCAACATTATTTTTTCGTTTGTTTTTTTTAAAGACTCGAAAGGACTTGAAATTCAAAGTTTCAGACTTGTGACTTGACTCGGACTTTTACACCAGTGACTTGAGACTCGACTCTGACTTGCCTGACATTACTTGAGACTCGACTCTGACTTGCCTGACATTACTTGAGACGTGACTTGACTCGGACTTTTACACCAGTGACTTGAGACTCGACTCTGACTTGCCTGACATTACTTGAGACTCGACTCTGACTTGCCTGACATTACTTGAGACTTGACTTGAGACTTGAGGATAAAGACTTGAGACTTACTTGAGACTTGCAAAACAATGACTTGGTCCCACCTCTGGAAATTTGTAATGTCAATGTTTCTATGTTTTGACATGTTGACACCATGAAACTGGATCTCCACTTGAATCCATTGTACTTGCTGTGAATCCATCTACAGGGGGTGAGTATTAAATGCTCAAAAGACAGATTTTCAGTAGAATATTCCTTGGTCTTTCAAACGGGAGCACATTTTTTATTGTTATTGTTTGCAGCTCATCTCATGATGAAGCGTTTGAGGGTGTCGCAGGAGTTTTCAGCAGATTTCACTCACTGCTTCACCTGCTTTGACCGCTTTAAAGATAAAAACTCTGTCGCACCTCTGCAGCTCCGCAGTCGCGCAGGAATCAAACACCGCAGCGGCACTTGACGGTAGACTGTGGAGTCCTTTATGGAGAGATTTTAAAAATGCTCCATTTTGTACCAGCAAGTGTTGCTGAATATTTTCCTTCCCTTTTGTGCTTGAGTTCTGTAGTTGGGGAGTGAAGGAGCTGCAGGTTTTTCTATTTTTGAATCTAAAAGTCACACTTTCATTTAAAACATTTAAAACAACTGATGCAGTTTTCTAGAAATATCACAGTTTTTCCCCAAAGTTGGAAGTTTTTGACACAACTGATTGACAGCAATCGACCAGGCAATTTCCTACTTGTGTCTTTTATCACACTGACAATGGAAAACAGGCTGATCTTATACCTTGTGTCACTTTGTTTCATTAAACGTTGCCAAGTAGGCGCCCATAGTTAAATCCTACCTTCAAGTCCATAAGAGCCCATAAGAAGAAATCAAGTTGCAGTACAAATAATCAGATTTATATTTACGCCCAAACAGGAATGGCACCACTCGTATTTTTACCTCTTCACTTTTGTTGTGCACAGCAACAATTGTCTTCTATAGTACACTGACTTTATGGAGAGAATGGCAGTAAAGTGTACCTTAATTGTCAAAGCTCTTCATTTTTATGTCTTTTGTGCTTTCATATTGATTTTTTTTCTTCCTTTTATTTCAGCTCAGAAGTTCTTTGATGCTAAACTACATCATTTTGAGTTGATTTAATTTCCTTTCTCCCTTTCGTTCTTCTCTCTGGATATTGCGCTTCCAACCAACCACATTTTTGCTTGTTTCTCGAGTTTTCTCTCCAGCTCCTTTTTTTGTGGTCTGATCTTTGTTTACTCTTTGTGGTGTCTTGATTTTTGGCAACTTCAATTCTTCCATTTATGACTTATAGATTCACTTTCTGGTTTCTACACTGGCTAAATGTCTTGTCTTTAGCAAGTACTTCCAGGGTTCTGCATGCCCTTCCAGCCATTATGTCCCCTTTATTTTATGAAGTCCAAGGTTTAGTTTCGTAGTTGTTGTTCCACTTGCCCTTTCTCTTCTTTCAATCCATCTTTTTAAATCTCCACATTTATTTATTTAATCTACTGTAAAACACCACTTGCACTTATTTGCCTAATTCATCCATCCTATTTTCCATCCATCTCTTGTCTTCCCTGTTTTCGCTTGTTAGCATAACTCTCCTCTCCCTCCATGCCTCCATATTTTTTGGCTTAATTTCCCTCCTCCTCTCCTCTTTTCTCTTTCTCCTCTTTTCATTTTCTGCATCGATAGCTACTCAATTCTACTTTTCCCTTGTCGTTTATCATTACCACCCGGCCCTATTTGAATATTTAAATGTCTCTTCTGTGACTCTATGTGTGTGTGTGGATGTATGTATGCATGCATGTTTGTGTGTGTATGTGTATGTGTGTTTTTGCTGTGCTGTCATCAGAGAGGCGGCGGCCATTTTTCAATGTCGACGATTCTGATGGAGATGCTATCGCTCGGTGCTTCACGGCCATCCATCCCCTTCACTTAGCTAATAGCCACGCCGCGAGAACGAGGGATCGAAGGCAAAAAAAATAGACGAGTGGAAGGTAAATATGTCGGCGTCGCACTCTTCTAACAGCCAGGAAATTATACGATTTATTCGCTGATGGCAAATATTGATTTAAAAAGGGGATAGGGAGCCAGTAGGGAGGCGGCAGGGGGGTTGTTTTGTTGTTGTTGTTTGTTTGAAGGATGCCACTGATCCAAAGTCAAAGAAAAGAGGGAGAGAGGGAGAAAGGAAGATAGACACGCCGATTAAAATGCATGAGATCCGAACTTTGAGATAAGTGCTGAGAGAGGGATCTTGGAGAAATGGGAGGGTGGAGGGGAGGATGATGGGTGAAGATGGGGGGGTGGAAGGGAGGGTTACATGGATGGCTAGCTGTGATGTATTCATGCCTCCAGTCAATCTCCATGCAAGGATGGACTAAGATACACAGGCCTAAGGATGGAGAGAGACAAAGAACGAAGTAAAAAAGACAAGGACTGAGATAAAGAGATCATGTGCAGAGGAAAGAAACAGAGAAAACTACAATAAATAGATGGAAAAGTAAAGGAGCGCTGCTTCAATGACACTGACACCATGTTCGCAGTAAGAGACTCTTGCCGTATGATGGGAATTGAAGCTCAAACAAATGCCGGCAACACACGCCACGACTCAAAGCCTCAAAAGTTGGCCAGCTGAGAAGGGTTCAACTTTTTAAAAATATCCAAAGCTTAAAGCAGGCTGCAAACTGGTGACAGCAAATATTACCATTCCACTTCTAACAACTGAGCATGTTACATTTTTGTAATCCCCTGTAATTGTTAGTGAATAGTTTTGATATTTTCTGCGATATTAAAAGCTTTGCTAGGTCAGGACACAAGATATTAATAAATACAAAAAGATGTTTCTGCAAATATTTCACCATAAAAGCCCTGTTGAAAAAATGCAGGATTTCTGTGCAATGAAACATCAGAAGTGGCCAGCTGAAACATGAAGGTGTGATGCATAGCAGCACGTTTGGCGTGTGCCAATATTCACAAAGGTGAAAATGGCGAGCACAAGCTGGGTGTTTGTTTCAGTGGGAGAAAATTCTTTTTCTAAAATCTAACTTATTTTACATGGAGATGCTGGGCTAGAAATCTGTGTGTGTGTGTGTGTGTGTGTGTGTGTGTGTGTGTGTGTGTGTGTTTTGCTCATAGTTTCAGTTTCAAACTTTTAAAAGTAAAACTGCCAAAGATTAGAAATGATGCATCAGCAGTAGTTTTAAAAAGCAGTTTTCACTTTTGGTGACAGAGAGTGCCTTTAGTCTGTGACTATTTGATTATGTCTAACTAAAATGTTTTCTTCTACTTTTGCCACTTTTTTATTCTCTTTCTTCATATAATACTTCTAGGGTTCAAAGAGAATGTGACCTGTGACATTCTCTCTGCTGTATTCTTTGAAACGTGGTAACATTGATATCCATGAATGTCTTCTGAGGTCTTCTTCTTTTCCTCTTCTTTTGCCTGGCATCTTACTCATCCTCTGCACTTCCTGATTCACAAACTGTCCTCCATCCATCCATCCTCCTCTCTTCTCCAAAGAACCCCTTAGCATATTTCCAGCTCAGTATCTCTGTCTAGACAATTAATAAAAGGACTTTTCTCCTTCCTTAGTACCTCACCTTCCCAGTCATCTGGTAATTCTTCCCTATCACCCACAGCCTGTCTCAACACGTTCCTGAACTCCATCCAACATTAGTCCAGAATCAGTCTTCAACTTTCAACATTTACTTACCCTCACTCACTGCCTCTTCTTGTCTGATGCTGTCGAGCTACATTCTCCCATATCGTTCAGATTGCACCTTTTGCATAGGATGTAGTCTGCCAGTGTGCAGCTTGCTTACACTCTTACATGTAATCCTACAGGGAGTGCAGAATTAGTAGGCAAGTTGTATTTTTGAGGAATAATTTTATTATTGAACAACAACCATGTTCTCAATGAACCCAAAAAACTCATTAATATCAAAGCTGAATGTTTTTGGAAGTAGTTTTTAGTTTGTTTTTAGTTTTAGCTATTTTAGGGGGATATCTGTGTGTGCAGGTGACTATTACTGTGCATAATTATTAGGCAACTTAACAAAAAACAAATATATACCCATTTCAATTATTTATTTTTACCAGTGAAACCAATATAACATCTTCACATTCACAAGCTGTTCCTTCTCTCTCTTTAGTTGTCTTTGGCCAACAGTAGCACAGTTTCCACTGGCACTCTGCTGGCCAACAGCACCATAGGAAGTTGTTGTTAACTGCTCCAGTATGGAAATCCCATTCTTTATGATGTTTGATTTGACCAAGATTTTACACCAGACGTAGATTTTACCCCGATGCAACTGTCTCCTCTCCTTTTTATGTCGGGGCTGGCACTAGGAGTACACTGGCTTGTGCCCCCCTGCCCCCCCAAAGCTGGGTTAAAATGTGGGAATCAACAAACTTAGCATTTTGCTGCTGAATCCATTAAAAGTTTCTCTGGCACAGATCCCAGCGTCTGTACAGAAAACATTAAACATCATTTGTTACTAATTTAAACTAATTACTTGTTGCTTCAGTCCCATATGTTACATATGTGACTCTAAAAAAATGTTTATTCACATTTCTTTGCTCAGATTGAAATTTAGATGAACGCAGCAACAATATGTGATGCAGCTGTGAAAAAGAAAGACAGCATGCATTTGTACTCATTTATGCAAAAATTGATGTATGTAGTTTAGTAAAACTAATGGATATACTATGTCAAAGTCTGGGTGTATATTTCTACACTGAATTTATTCAGTCTTTTCCGAGCTATTCAATAAAAAACGTTAAGCCCCAAAGGCAACACCTTCTCATCCCAAATGACTGCCATTGCAGGTGTAATGGGGTGTAATGGTCCTAGTGGTTGGATGGTTATGGACTGTCTAACAAGTAACAAAAAATCAACATAAAACAGTGAAGGAAGTTCAGGAAAAGCAAATATTCACATATTCCTAAATGGGAATGTCACCAACGGAAGAAAGTTATGCCAGAAAATCATGCAGCCCACTACTTTTGAAACTGTCCGTGTCATGCTTTTGCCTCGTTTCAGTCCGAAAACTCTTTGCGTGCTTCGTTATTTTTGCTCCTTTGTGATTGTCTGCCCCACCCTCATTAGTTTCACCGGTGTTCAGTTGTTTTCAGTAGTGTTGTTTCTCCCCCTGCCAGTTGTCAATTTCTGAGTTTGTCTTCCTCTGGTTCCTTCTTTGATTTCTGTTTTGTTTTAGCTAGCTCATTTTCTGATTGAATCAGTCATTAGAGGCTTGTTTTTTGTTTTTTTCTAATCCTGCCTCAGTGCTCTGTGTTTGGGTTCACCACATCCCACTGTGGTGTATCATAAGAGGTCAACTCTGACAAGATAAAACAGATGTTCCTTACTACAAAGGAGAAAATTGTACAATAGGAAGAATTATTTTCAATTTGTTCAACATTTGTTTCCTAGGATGTCACTGTACAATAAATGCATATGTTTATGGTGTAAGCTGGCGACAATTCATCACTTATTTCTAATATTCTGACACACTAAAATCTGCTCCCTACAGACAATGAATCTTTGCTACTGCAAATATATTTTTAGAAAATACTTCTGTCCATTGTTGAAGTAAAGCTCTGTGCAAATAGATTAATGAATCACACATCAGAAAACAGTAAAATGACAGAGCTTTCCCAAAACACACAAAGAGAGAAATGGTGGATAAACGCTTCACAAAACAGATGAGAGGGAAACAGGGGGAGTGGAGGAGAGAGGAGGGAAGGGGGAAAGGAAGAGGGGGAGAAAATCAACAAGCAATCATAAGTTTAATTTGGTCTCCATATTAATGAGCACGGAGCTGAAATGTCAGCAAAAATGCAGTCATACATGAAAAACATTTAATGCATTTTGAACATTAGGTTTTTTTTCTCCTTCGCTCGTCTCGCAGATTCATCTTATCCGCCAAATGAGAGAAGTTTGTCGGAGGCTGCGTAACGGAACGATTTTGTCGTCGCGGCAACTAAAGTTTGTGGGAAGTGATAAGGACGCATCTCTATCCTCCGCCTCGTGATCGTCTTTTCTTTTCCCCTCTGTCTTTGTGTCTCCATCCTCTTAATTCTTCCTCACTCTTTCTTTTTCTGTCTATACGGTTTCTCTTCTGCAACACTGTTCCTCAGCTCCTGTTGCTGTTCTAATCTTCAGAAAACGATTTCACCTTTTTTCTCTTTAAGTCCTGTTGCTTCTTGTTTTCTTCCACTTTCTTGCTTACTTAAGTTTATTGCAAGGGTCAAAAATAGCAATAAAACTACAGAATTATCAGGATGGGATAAAAAAAAAGTCTGCTGTGATAGACATGTGACCACTCCAGGTGGTACCTGGGATATGCTCAAGCATCCACCAACGTTGAACTGGAAAAGTGGTTATAAAGTGGATGGATGAAAGTCAAATGAAGACTGGGCTTACAATAATAGTGGTTAGTTGCTTCCTGTGAAAAATTAGATCTTAATTCTATGAAACTAGTCTTCTGTGAGCAGAACTCTGTCTGGTTTGTTTATCTCCATGGACTTATAAAGGGACACATGTAACACATACAAGTTTAATCCATTGACCTACAGGTGGCAATATCAAGCCAAGACATACATCAATGGACCACAAAAAGAAGAGAATGAGGAAGAAAACTCGAAAGAAAACCATGAAGGATATCTAAATATAAAAGTGAAAAGCAATGCTTTTAAGGCAATTTAACCTTTGATTATACAGCATTACTGGGGTGTGGCTGAGTGGGTTTTCTTACACCTGTAACCATAACACTCACATGATGCCACATCGTTGCAAGGTTAGATGCTCAACCTCTGGCAGTCAGCAAAGACCGGATTTTTAAGCTGACTTTAATCAGAGACATTATGAAAGAGAATATAAATTTATTTTGATTAGGATTCAAAGAAGTGTACTAAAGCTTCTTTTTGGTTGACTTGTTGCAGGTGCATAAGACGTAGAGCATGTATTTTTTAAAGTACGCCAGTAAAGCATATATGTCTGGCCCTTCCAGGTGTGACCATTATTAAATGTGAGTCTTTAGGGTTCTGGTTACATTAAACAAAGGTTTCTTGTCATTAATAAGAAAAAAAAATCTCTTTTGAGCTACAGAGTTTATCCTGTAACTGTGTTTACTCTCTGGATTGCTAAAACCCTAAATCTCCTGAACTGTTGTTTTCGGATGTGGCATGTCTATGATAAATGTTTGTTTGGGTCTGCGAAGGCGAGGGAAGGCTTGCAGTCATGGTTGAAACTGACAGCAGCTTCCCGTAACTAACACAGATATTTATTGACCAATCCAACAACCCTGACCCTGTCTTACTATTAAGAGTCATCAAATGTCTATTATAACTCCAGCTCATTATTAACCGTTCTGCTTCATACCCCAGCGTTCCCCCACTTAACACCTCCTCTGTTTCATTCACTTCATCCTCTAAAACTCTCCTTCCTAAGCAAAGAGTGTGTATGTGTGCTGGATATACACAAAGATAGAGAAAAGAGGGGAAAACACTCTATGCTTGCTTACATTTCAGTGTGTTTGTGTGTGTGACTCAGTGTCTCCGACTGAGATGGATGTTCCACCGACTCTGAAAGAGGAGGAAGTGGCTCTGTGACACCCCATTTATACTGCTAGACACTTCAACCTGTGTGTGTCTGTGTGTGTGTGAGGAAGGAAGACAACACAGCCATAAAAAAATCTTTAAGCAACACTTCCCCTTCCAAATAACCATTATTACTCTATTTAATTGTTACTTTACTTTTAGCATATCGATTTCCAAAAAAGATTTCACTAAAAAATACTGTATGGTATAAAAACATGCATTTTTATTTAACGTTTGGTGTGTGTTTATTTTATACCAGTGCCCCATTTACATTAAAAGTCATCACAACAGAATAATGCATGTATTCTCGTTTCTATAGTAAACCTTCTGTGGTCTCTCCAGTAGGGACCTGCAAAACTACAACTGCTTGCTGTCACCAGAAGCAGCGCTTGATTAGGCTAATTATTCATATTTTATTAAGTTATCAGAGAGCTGCAGACAAACAAGGTGGAAAGTAATAAGGACAGCCCTGCACACCAGCGCAGTACTTTGATGTAGGAAACGAATGGTTGTATTCAGACAGTGTCAGAGTAAAGTGACCATTTAGTTAGTGGACCAACGCATGCACAAGCTTGCTGCACAAGCTAGACAGCACACAACATTAGCTACAACTGGAAATAGAGCAGGGCGATATGACCAAAAATATTTATCACAAGTAGGGATGGGTACCGGTATCGGTTCTGACATTTCGGTGCTTTATTTCCTGAGATGTCACACACTTTGGATTCTAGCCAATCATTGTACCTTTGCAAGCGTAGTAGGCGGGCTCAGGTACGTACATTCTTTTAGAGCAGAGCTACAGATTAAAAATGCCCAAGGCGAGGCGGTCAAAGTCTGGCTGTACTTCACAGCAAAAGATGCAAACTCCACCTAGCGACGTATAGCATTTTGTTAAAAGCTGAGACATGCGCCATATTTGATAGCTTGGTGCGAGACCTCACACCGGGCACATCTACTGCGGGTGAGTTTCCTGTTATCGGACCCGGAGTTAGCAACATCCCCCAAAAACCCGAAGAGGACAGTCCTGGCCCCTAGCCCTGCCAGTGTAGCAGAAATGATGACGGATGATGATGGCAGCAGCAGCCGTTCTTCTCTGGGTGAGTAGCTTAATGCTGTTCGTGTGTAATTTACGTTGAGTAGGCTAACCACATTATTAAATTAATGCACGTAAGGTGAACTAGCAAACACCGTCGTAGTTACATGCAGCTGTCTTCTTGTTTGATGGCAGAGTCTCCCTTCACCCTGGCCAAAAAGGCTAAAATGACCAAAGAAAAAGTGGAAAACAGCTAAACATGAGAGGTTTTTGGACAAAGTTTGTGTTTTTTCGATTGATTAAGCCCTGCTTCCAGCCAAGAGTGATACCATAAATCCCCTATAGCTGCAGAAAAGGCTAACATTGTTATCTTTTTACAAAAAAAACCAGCTGAACATGAGAGGTTTTTGGACCAATTTTGTGTTCTCCATTCTTTAAGCACCGGCACCGTTTCAAAAGTACCGGTTTGGTACTGGTATCGGATAAAACCTAAACGATACCCATCCCTAATCACGATATACATTCGAAAATTTGCGATAATGATCTAACTGACGATATAATTGACACTAGAAAAAATACTTCACAACTCCACAACTTTATTAGTGCAAAAAAACAAAAATTTATGTATTTTCACTTAAACAAGCAGCTGTTTTTTTTAATATCCATTAAGTTATATAAAAATTTTACAGTGCAAATGCAAATTCCTTGCTGACAGTTTAACCAAAAGGCATTTCCAGTGGAAATTGGCCGACATATCCTCAGCATAACCATGTATAATATCCACAAATCTTAAAAAGAGGTTATACACATAATGCTCTGACAATCCATCAAGCGGTGCAGGTTCGTAGCTTAGCAAAGTCGTACTAAAACATTTGACGGATTTTCGAGCGCCGTGTACATAAAATCGTTTCGAGGTCAGTAAACACAACCAGAATTCATACATAAGGCACACGAGATTATAAGGGGCACTGTCGATTTTCAGAAAAATCAAAGGATTGATTTCAAGTGTGCCGTATTTTCCAAAAAACACGGTAATAACGACGGCCCGCTAGCATGCTCTACCAAAAATAGTGCTTTGTTGTGTATCTGACGGACGAAAGCCAAACCAGTTCCACACCACTGAAGTTGCAGCATTTTTAAAAACCAATTCTGGTTCATCTGTTTCATTCAACGATCCGCTTTCGCCCTTCTTCTTCTCCACCATGCTTTTTCCGCCATGTGCGTATGAAAACAAAGGCACTGCGCATTTTACCCATATTCTATCGCGATATTTCATTTTCTTATCGATGCCAAACATTATACCGGTATTACCATGAACGGTATGACATGGCGCAGCCCTAATTGGAAAGCTAATCTGCTGTCCAGGATTGTCAGCCTCAGTATCCCAAAAAAGCCCTCTGTTATACCTCTAGGCAAATCGATCAGACCCAAACACCTCCAAACTCTTAATAGCTTTAACCACAAACAATTTTACTCAGCTGGAAAAACGGAAAAAATAACACATTTGTGGCAAGTAGCCCCAGTTGTGCACAAAAAGTTATATGTTACAAACATCATGCATAGAGTAATATATTTTTCCTCTGTCATGATGAGGTAATTAGTGTAAATGTGATTTGAAATTTAAAATCATACTCTCTGCTTTCTGAGTAGCTGAGATTCTGGAGGTTTCTCTTTCGCTGAATTAAAACCCTTTTGTTTGGACAAAAAGATGCAAAAGAAAAAAAAAGCAAAGAGGAAAAAAAAAGAAAAGAGACTTTCTCTGTTTTCAAACGAGGAAACAACAAAAGGCCCGGCAACATGTTTTAATTGTCACCATGGAAACCAGATGAATGAGCCGTTTGACTGGCCGGTAATGACGGCTCGCCATTCAGCCTTGCAGCGAGTCACGCGTGAGTTTGTGTGCGCGTGTGTTTCGAGTGTGTGTGTTTAGCTGGGAGGTCATTTGTACAAAGCAGGGAGGGCAACATATCTACATGTCTGCTGGGACAGAAAAAATACGGCGCGAGAACAGAGACAACAACTGCCTGTTATGTCTGCAGCATAGCAGCTAAACACATGCACATACTAATAACTGAGACGAGGAGAACAAATAAACAATCCCTTCAGCTTTTTACAGATTTCCTAATTCACCACAAGTTGCTACTTCAGCTGTTTCAGTGTGTGATTTATATCACAATATTTTACAAAAAAGGAAAAAAAAAGAATCAAGACTTCACACAGATTTCTGCAGACATCATCAATTAATCTTTAAAAGGTGTCAACAAAATATTTTTTGAGTTTGTATTTTTACTTTTTCAGCCCATTCTTCTAACAGACGAGTAAAGAAAAAGAGTGTGCTGGCTGTGGGAAGGTTGAGTGACAATGGGATGTCACTACTTCATGCCAGGTGACCTATGACCCCCTAAGAACCCTGGGAATTCACTCATTCCAAGACATTACATGAAAAAAGTTTGCAGAATTCCAGAAAATGTGAGAAAAGCATGCACACTAATGCTGAACACGAAAGTAACAACAAATGTGTCTCTGTCAGTGTCAATGTGCGTGCTCCTTTTTTGTCTTTCTGTGTGAGGGCCAAACATTTTTAAAAATAAAGGTCAGCGTCTGTTAAAGAGGATAACTTGGTTTTGCAGATTAAGGCCAGAATTAGCTTTGATTAGATTCTTCTTTCTGGCCTGTAGTCAGACTTCACCCATGATGGAGCTCTCATGACTTTACAAGTATAAATGTATTTGTGTGCTTCTAACTCTACAGGAAGCTGGAGAGATCACACTATTCAGCTTAGAAACAAAGAGTCTTTATAGTGACGAGGGGTGGGGAGGGCAAAGAGAGAGAGAATTTGTTGGTACAGGAATGGTTGTGTTGTTTCTGTGTCGTCTGTAGGTTTGTTCTTTCAAAATTTACTCTTTACTCTTATTCGAGAGAAGTAAACTTGAGAACATTTCTGTGACATGGGATCCTGCACGGTGGTGACTGTATTACTTTTTGTTGTATATGTTATGTATCCATTGCCTTTTCATATGCATATTGAATTCATTTGTTTCGATAAAAAATGACACCAATAAAGCCTTACTAAATCAGAACTAATGACATTCTCTGTGCTTAATCACAGAGTCAATGTGCTAATCATATCAGTGGTGTTTTTGTGCTGAAGTGTTCACCGCTGACTTACAGTCTTACTGAGGACAGCAGGTGCTGCTGAACAACACTTCCTCTGTTTTCGGCTTCCGCCATTGAGTGTGTGTGTTTGTGTGTGTGTGTAACTGGAGTTAATGAGAGAAACCGAAAGTCAGAGTGGGTTGATGCCGTGGTCTTCACCTACACTGCAGAGAGAACCAGGCTTTTATCTGACAGGCTTTTATCTCTAAATTTATGGTATTCTTTAATAAACATCCATTACCACGTCTTAGAAAAGACTTCCTGTTTTTTACTCTCATCCTGTTTTGATTCGCTGTTCCAAAGTACACTCACCCTGCTGGTTTTGATGAATTCAATCTCCTGAACATTTCCACCAAGAGAAAACCAAGCCACCGTGTTTTACAGCAAATGTGTAATACACAAATAGCCAAAATCCCCCTTCAGGAGGATTTTGAGGTTCATGTTTTTATGATATTTTTAGATATAGTTGCAATTTTACTTTAAAATATTTGCAATTGTATTTTTCATATTGTGTCATTTTCAGTTGTTGCTCTTTATTTAGGTTTATGCACCAAAAATATTTGGCCAGGTTTAAGAAAAGCTCTTCGTTTAGGAAGAAATAGACACTTTTACCACATTAATCAAGTTACAAAGCTCCATTTTCCTTTTCATTGGAGTTGACATAGTCCTACCCCTAGAATAACTCCCAGCTCCTACACAAAAGTGGGTCGTCTTTCAGATTTTAAGTCTGTTTTTGTGTAAAAGATGATATTTTGTATTGTGGATTGTGGCTAGTATAGTTCTTTTCATCGTTGTGCAGAGCTGTATACAGGACCCTGTACATCCTGTGTCCCATAGAGGTTAACATTCCTAATATTCTAGTTTATTCTAGCAGTCATGAGGAAATGCCTCAACATTAACGATGTGAAATGCCACTAACATCTGCAGTGTAATAACTGTGATGGGAGAAAAGGAAGAATTCATGTAATGTTGTTATTAAGCCACAGGGAGGACTGTTGTGTGTTTTCTTAAGTTATCATTTATAACTCTCATTTGTGTAACAATTATGATGAAGATCCTTGAACAATTAAGTAATGCTTGCCGTGATCGTCCACCAAAGCTATCCAACATGTTTTATTGCCTAAACTAGTCCTCTACTATTTTTATTACGTTTTAAGGCATGTCTTCTGGTTCCTGTGTGCTCCTCTGGGTTGTACATGAAGGCAAAAGCAGCCTATCACAGTGGCTGTTTGGGTTGGAGTAATTGTGAGTACTTTTACCTTGGAACATTTTTTAAGGCTAGTCTCTCGTTTGATTCTCGATTCCTTTTCTTTGCTCTTTTTTTTTTACCTTCTCCTCCACCTTTACCTCTTTCATCCAAAACACACACTCCTGCCCCTCCTCTTTTCTTTCTATTCCAACACAATGACAGAAGTGTAATAGCATAGCTGTGTGTGTGTGTGTGTGTGTGTGTGTGTGTGTGTGTGTGTGTGTGTGTGTGTGTGTGTGTGTGTGTGTGTGTGTGGGCATCCAGCACAGCGACCATGTAGCCTAAACGACAGACAATCTTTATTCTAATGAAGAAGGTGCCAAGGTCACAAAGAGAGCAGTGTGATGAATGGAGAAGACACACACCCACACACAAACCATGCGCCTGACACATTAATTGTGTACTTGAGCTTCCAGTCGATCTGCAACTGTAATACTGTGTGTTCTCTCTCTCCCTCTCACACACACAAACAGATTTAAAAGGAGGCTTTCCCCTTGAGATGACTTTTACGCATTATTCTCATGACACACACTTAAACAAACTGTCAATGGAAATAAAATTTGTTGGCAGGTAAAAGGCAAACTGCAGCGTGTGTGATCTGCTGTCCGACCACTTTGAGACAAACCGCCACCAAAGCTCAATAAACAGAGTTTCTTTATTTCTGACTGCTGCAAAATATCTTAAATCAAACCGCTTTGTTGCCTCTTTGTTCTTTGGTGTGCAGCTCTAGGTGGGGTTACTGTAGGAGAAGAACTGGGAAAAATAGGAAATGTCAGAGTATGTGTTTGTCCTGCGAATCAGTAATAGGTTTCCCACACCCACCTATGCAGACCTGTGGATTGGAGAATAACATTTAAAGGCGTGAGCGAGTAGAACCACAGAGGCAGTAGTTGGAAATGCGTAAGTCAAGGGTCGTAAAAAAGGTGCCGCTAAGAAACACTTAGCAGTGTTTAAGTGACAAAATCAAATATTGAAATGGTGAGAACTGTTACTGTTTTTCGTTTCAGCATTTACTTCACAAAATGATTCCCGCTTCATCTCAGGGAGAAAACTTCTCCAATAGGACTGCTTTGAATTCTGTTACTGCTGATCGCTTCAGTCTTTGCTTTTGTTGCTTTGGAGGGAAACTCTGCAAACATGTTTATAGCCAACCTTGGCCTGACATTGGCTCGATGCTCAACGTCAAACTACTTTTAGTTCTGTATTAGATTCCTGCTCAATTCTGTGTGTGTATGAGAGAGAGTGTTAGTGTCAGGTTTCAGTCAGAAAGTGTTCCTGGGAAGCTGAGGGAGTCTCAAGAGAGATGAGATACAGCAAGCGAGGGAGAGAGCGAGAGAGAGAGGTAGAGAGAGAGCGAGAGAGAGAGAGAGAAAGAGGAGGAAAGTTGGCGAGATGCTGCTGAGTCGTGTCTCTTTGTTCTAAAGCAGATATATCCCCGACTTTATCAAGACTGACAGAACAAACGCACAGGAAACAGCCTCCCACAGGACACATAATCCACACACACACACACACACAGATGAGAAAGAGTACGAGCACACAAAGACACAGAGGTCTGATGTGAACACACACACACACACACACACTGAAACATATATAAGAAAATGTGAGAAAGTGCGGAGACACACATGCGCACATCGACACAAAGACACACAGCACGAGCTAGCGGAGATACAAACACACACTTTGCACGTGTGCACATTTAGAGCGCAAAAACACGCACTGTTTACACGTGTGGAGCTCCAAACACATACATGGTTAAGCTCATACACTGTACGCACTGTGAAAAGAAAACACAAACATGCTGCCAAGGAAAGCATATGACAACAATGTGCACACATGTGCTCACACACAGACGAGAAAGACTCAACAATAACCTCGTGGAAATCATGGAAGGGTCCAAATGAAAGGTGCACAAGGTCAACCAACATATATATATATATACACACCCGCATATAAAAAAAGGAACCAAGTGCATTTACATTTTGCTAGCACATATTCTTGGATTCTGCCCCTCTGCATAACGCCCAGTTCAAAATAATCCTTATTTACTTCATACTGGGCAAAACAGGCACATACAAACTCTTGTCCCAATCCACTGAAGCTAGCTTTCTTCTGATTGGCTGCCCCTCATAAACAGAGAGGGTGCTTTGAGTACTCCAGGAGAGTAGAAAAGTGCTATATCAGTCCATTTACCATTTACCCTATCTGAATAAAACTTTTTTACAAACTTCGTCACACATGCAAAGACTATTGAAATCTATATACTTTTACAAAAGCATTTGTAATAAATTCCAATTCGCTGGGTATTTATTATTTCCCTGCAAATGCAACGTTACATTCTTCATTTGCATTTTTTTGTAACCGAAATCAGTATCCACGATGGAAGTTTGTTTGACTCACCAATAAATATGCGATGAAGTATTTGAAAAAGTCTTGCAGGCCCAGCAAAAACTGGCCTTAGTGTGTGGTTTTATTAGTTTGATAGAACTGGCAATAAGTTTTCGCATGGACAGCCTGTTTAAGGTCATAGAAAAGCATCGGATTTGAGTTTGAAATAGGATTTTGATCACGGATGATTTCCCACAACTACGAGAGATAGATATCAGTAACTTTGTTTCTTAGATTGCTTTGCTTTTTGCTTTTGCAATCCTGTAGCTTACTTTATTTTGACAAACAGGTTCTAATGCAGTGACTTCTCGATTCAACAGGTCTGGCAGTAATCATGCCTGGTTGTTGGCTTCAAAAATACTTACTTTTCATGTCATGATTATTTACTCTGATTTCAAATGTTCTTTGTAGTGTGTCCCAGGGGGACCATATTAGCGCTTGTTTGTCTTTATGCAGCACCTGCTGCTGAAATTTTCAGCTCTTCGAGCCTTGTGTGCCCTCACACTGTCCTCACAGTGGTCTAGGGCACAAACCTGTCTAAAAGTGTGAGCAACAAAGCTATGTGAAACACTGTGTAGTCTGCATGTCTGAAGCAGACCGCTTGGGGACTATAAAAGTCAGAAGGCCAGACACAAAATTGTCGTACTTCAATAATAACTTGAATTTTTCATTGTTTTGAAATGTTGCGTTTTTGAACTTTTGCCTTCATATCATATTCTTATTGACTCAGTGGAGTTTCTGCTGCTGTCAGTGCTGCTGTTGAGACATTTAGCTGGTGATTCTTTATACATGGATGTATTATTGCATGAGTTCATGCATAATGTTAACTATTATTACTACTTAACTACTTTCTTTTGTTTTGTGTTGTTCTGATTGATATTACGCTATATAGCCACACAAAGGGACAGGTAATGACTATGACACTGATGTAATGTTCTGCTGGGAAGCCTGGGGTCCGGGCATTCTTTTGGATATTATTATGACACCTGCTACCTGTTTAAACATTGCAGTCTCACAGGAGAAAGAGCCCAGATTCTTGAACGAGCCTCCAAACTACGAGGATCCTGACCCAATGTCCTTGTTGCTCAACAGCATTAGCTTACTTTAATGCTGTGGTTGATTGGGCTACATTTTCTGCAGTACTTGTAAGTGACATCCCAATGTTATTTTTCTTCTCATGGTGGAAGATGTGTAGGACACATATCTTCACGCAGTCCTCTGAGTCTTCATTGTTTATGCCCAAATAACATCTGGTACACATACAGACATAAAAAACTCAAGAAGACAGACAAAAGTTGACTGAGTTGACTGAGGGATTGGAAATATACGGAGATAAGTGAGGAAAAACACACACACAGACACACATGTGCACACACACACACCTCCACAAAGAGACACAGTCCCAGAAGACTTCAGTTCTCTGCTCATATAACAAGCAGCGACAAACGACAAAACGCGACATCAGGATGTATGAGCCGAGAAACGTTCGACTCAACACATCGTTTCCCGACACGCGGATACACACACACACACACACACGGCGAGCACACGGCAGACACACACCATGGCAGCAGCAGAGCTCTGCAGGTCTCTGGAGAGAAGAAAGGGGAGTATCAGTCTACAAAGAAAGAAAGAGGAGCATGTGTGTGAGTGTGTGACAGAGAGATTTTCCTGAGCTGCAGGAAGTTTCTTTTGTAGGATAAGGAGAGATTTTTGCTGTTTCAAAGTGGGTTTTTTTAAACGATTTTCTCCTTCATTTCTCACCCGCATCCTTTTTCTTTTTCTTCCTTCTCTCTCCACCTCGTATTTACAGTCAGATTTTCTTTCTGCGTGCGTCATTTTAAAGATACAGAGGTCAGATCTGGAGCATCTTTTAGTCCCTTTCTTCTTGTTCCTCCTTTAATTGTTCTCTTTCCTTCGTGAACTTTAAGTCACACGTCAGCACATTCAGATTTTCAAGATGCTGTATTTGTTTCACATTTTGCTTTTCTCTTTCCATATTTTCTTTCTAACTTTATGCCTGCTCCTTTGTACCCTTCTTTTTTCTCTTTCCTTATTAAATCCTTTAGCTTTCAATTCTTTCCTTTGTTTTACTTCTTTCTTTCGTTAAGTGAAGCATCATTTTCATTCTTCTTGTTTTCACCTTCCTTTCTTCTTTCTTTTCTTAGAGTTTCATCAGTTCTTCTTTTTTAACCACTGATTTCTTTCCCCTCAATGTTCCATCCTTTTCAGAGTTTGCAGTTTATTCTTCTTCTTACTTTTGCTTCCTCTTGTTCCATATTTAACATTTGGTCTTTCTTTCTTTTCTACTTTTCATCTCTTTTTTCCCATTCACTTCTTTCTTCCTCCATCTTAGTTATTACAGTAAAAGGGTTGGAAAACGTCACTATACAGATGTTTGCAGGAACAAAATACTTTTGCTTCTTTCTTCCAGTTGTTTATTCTTTTTCCCCTCCCGTCCCCTTCTCATCCTCCCTCTCTCCTCCTGTACGGAGGGAGGTTGGGAGCGTTAGGAGCACAGCGAGAATTGCAGCAACAATTACATGTGAAATTAGCCTCGCCTCATAGCCTGCAGTGTAATTCCAGCCTTCTGAGGCGTGGCAAAGTCATCTGTCTCTAATTAAAGATTTTCCTTCTCTCTACCTCCCTCTCTCAGCCTCCCTCTCTCTCCCTCTCGGGTTAACATTCATCTTCATTCATCCCTCTCTCTCTCTGAATCTGAGAAGATTTGGGTAAAACCTAAGTTATTGCAGGTTAGAATTTTTAGCAGTTAAAACTAATGATTTCCAACTTTACATCTCACATACATGCATATAATATTTGCTTTGGATTCTTTACTTTCTATTTTCGTTGTTCATTGTGTTCTTCTTTTAATCAGAATAGTCCTGTACAGCCGTCTGTCTGACTTAATGAAAGACGCATACATCTGTGTTTTTCTTTAACTCGATATTCCCCAATGAAACGGAATAAGACAGATGCACTGACAGATAAAGTGACAGCAGAAAGAGGAGACAGAAAAACAGACAAAGCTGAGAGGATATAGGACTTAAGCCTTCTGTATGTTTCTCAGGCATGATTCTCTACTGGAATATAACCTAGACCGTGTGTGTTGGTGTGCTCAGCCTCCCGGTGAGGTTGTGTACTCTCACTGTTGCCCTCAGGGCTCAAGATGAAGAAACAGAGAGAGGAGCGAGAGAGGAGAGACACAGAGGACAGAAAGAGAAAGTGAAGCTTCTGTGTTTCCATCGTGTTTCTACAGGAGGCTTTCCTCTCCAGACAGACAGGATTGCCAGTTGTTTCTTCAAACGCTTAAAAGTTTGTTGTGTTTGCATTTTCCTTGCATTTATCCACGTTTTTGATACGCGACTATGATAACAACTTGTGTTAACCAAGTAACATTCTTAAAGTGGCAATTTTAGAAAAACACCACACTTTTGTTGACTTCAAATGAACATCCATGGGATGGCTGTAGCTCTGGAGGTAACACAAGTCATCTACCTAAGCTTAAGGTTTGTGGCTGCTTCAGTCTGAAGACATGATAGGCTGCAGACAAGACACCGAACCACAAACACACAATGTTACACTCAGAGCACTCGGATGTAGAAAAAAAGCGCTTGTATGAATCTGCATGAATGAGACGTCGCATGAAGAATTTTGAAAGGTAGAGAAGAAATCTGCTGTATCAGAACCAGATCATTTTGCTCTATGACAACACTGTAAACATGATCTAGATGCTTATTGCTAGATCTCTGGATGCTTCACAACATCCAACAGTGACTAAACATAACAGACTGTATGAAAAAGTTACACTTTGCTCATTTTGGAAGGAAGCTGGCGCCCAATCCAAGCCATGAACACCTCATTCAGTTTGCCGGTCATGTGTCAAAAATCTCTGAGCATGGACAAGAAGAGAAAGAGCTTTGGTATTTCAATGGTATGGGAAGAGCCACAGAATAACTTTGATGACTGACTGACTGTTTAGTCAATATTTCTTAAAATTCCAAAACTAAATCATGTATCAGTTACCCTGACCTCTCATCAATAATGAGACCTGTTCAGATGAAATATATTTTTTAGGGTTTTCTGAGCTTCCTGCTTGAAAATGAAATGCCCAAAATTAATTGAGTATTTCTCTGCAATTACAAACTCTATGTATACAATCTTGGTATCAAAATAAAGCTAACACTTGTGAAATTTTATCATAGGTGTAAATATTGCAGCAGATATTACTTTGTCAAAGTTACTGAGACTGGAACACAGAAAGAGTAAGTAGATTTTATCTTCGCCTACTTTTTTAATTTATTTTTAGCATATATTTAACATATATATAAATTTAAAAATATGCTTCAGTTCACATTTCATTCCAGAAATTCAGTATCCAACATATAACCATCATCTGTGCAAAGATTTATATTTCTAAAGTGAAACAGTGAAAAATTACAGCACTGCCACGTTCATGTCACTTCAACAAATCAAAAGTTGCAAGGCTAAACCCCATGTGGGCCCAAATTTACTGCATGTAGCGTCTGTCCAGTCACGTGTCTGTAGGTGGGTCTTAAATGGAGGTTGTTGACGGAAATGACTCTGATGCGGCTAGTTAGCCGTGGTAACTGCTGATATCATGAGGCTACCGGCTACCGGTGAAATAATGGAGGAAATCGGGACGGTAAGCCAATTTCTGTCTTAGCGCATTTGCACCACTTTGTGTTTTTGTGGTCGGGACCTTGTGAATCGGAATTGAATCAGTTATAGTGACGAGCCCTTGTAATAACTCTGAAAAGAAGTCACGGGCCTTACTCAAAGGGTTAAACTGCTTTTGTTTAGAAAAATAAAGACGTTTTATAGTCTTTTCTCTCCCTGCATCAGTCTGTGTTAATCATTTCTGTGTTTCTCCTTCTGCTTTAAAGCACAGATAACCAGACGACCAGCGAAAACACACTGCTTGTGTGTACAGCCTCAGACAGAGCTCGCACTCTGTCGCACCCACACTGATTGGTTTTGGAACCCAGTTAATTAGCAGGTGTGTGTGCGAGCGTGTGAGTATATAAGTGTGTGTCTGCAGCCCAGCGTTCCATCAGAGCACCATGGGCTATTTGAAATGAGAATTTAGCGGCAGGGATGCACACACACACACACCCTCAGTCCTGATAGCCACTGTAATTAGTTGGACTCCACTGGAACTCGCCACAGGGAGAGAGAGGAAAAGAGACAAAGAAAGAGAGAGACGGGTGGGGGACATGTGTGATGACTTAATGCAATGAAACAGTTTCACATAAAATCTTGAACTGAAATTTCTGATTTTTACCAAAGACCCTAAGTCTTAAGTATGCCTCCACTTACACTTTCTGTAACCGTTCCTTCACCTTCCTGCTTTCCTTAAATCTCATCATGTAAGGTCTCCATCGCACACACAGAAACAATATTGTTTAACTATTGTTATCAGGGCTCAATAATGCATGAAAAAGAAAATGCCAAATTCAAGACCATCTCTTTGTATTTTCATGGTCTCCTTGTCCTCCTGTGTGACCTGCCTTTTCTATCTTTTTCTCCCACTTCTGGTCTCTCTTTGTCTCTTTTCTATTGGTGTGTATGTTTGCGTATCTATGGAATTGGCACACCTAGAAAGGCACCATGAATACTGAAAAGAATACATAGGTTTAGGAGGAACAAATGCATCCATACAGATAGCATTTCTCTCAGCAACACAATGCAAAAACACATGCTACATGCTACATTTGTGAAGTATTTATTTCATGTTCCTTGAAAATATTGACAAACAACAAAGCTACCTATCACAAGTATTAGCTAAAAACTGCCCAGTACTACGTAGGTTCAAGTAACCAAGATAGAAGTTTTTGCTGGATGAATACAAAGAATTAGGTCGAACTGGCTGAAACAAGTATCAACTGATTCTGAACTGCGTTTTAACAATCACAGCATCTCCAGTGCTTTTGTATTCTATTATGTCCTGCTGCAGTCCTACCTCCAGTTGTTTTTCATTAGTAATTTAAACTTTCACTGATACCCAATGTGTTTATATATGATAAAGAGACATCAAATGTGTGGGATGTGCTTTCACTTTATGTGTGTGCTTGCACATTAACTCCATGCTTTAATGTTTCCCTGTGTATTTTTATTAGCTGTGTGCATGTGTGTGCGGTGAGTGAAGTTATTTCTGTGTTTCAATTAAATATTATCATGGTCTGTGAAATGTCACAAACACACACACACACACACACACACACACACACACACACACACACACACACACACACACGCTTCTAGGAAAAGAGCACTAGCGCCGCCTCCTGTGGACTTGGGGACAGAACCTTGATCATCTACTGGCTGAGTTTGATGGGCCTTGATGTGTGATTGGTTGACACTCTCTACAAGGTCCGATGCTTGTTTCATCTCGCTGTGGGCCCGCGATGTACACACCAACACAAAACGAGGCACACACGCACCAGCTGGATCCACACAAACGGTCAGGGACACAGCTGAAACATGCACTGAAAAAAGTGAGCATCAACAGAGTACACATAACATGAACACAAACAGAAGCCTGCACGGAAAGATGAAGAAAAAACACACACAGAAAAATAATCACTTGGATAAATAACAGGAGACAGAAGACAGAAAGGAGAGGGGAAGACATGGATAAAAGTTTACTGTGAAAGACTTGATCACATTCCACAGTAACTAACCACTGTAACTAACCACTGTAACTACCACTGTAACTAACCACTGTAACTAACCACTGTAAAGCTACTATCAGAATTTGTTTTGATCTTCATTTCACAAAATATTTCTATTTTGAGGAAGGGGAGGGGCCAACATTCACACGCATTCCTACTGGATGCTTCAGAGAGCAACTTGGGATTAGTAACTTGCCCAAGGATACTTGGCATGCAGACTGGGGAGCCAGGGATCGAACTCTGGCTAGAGGGTTGCCACCTTGTGCCTTTGGATCAGGGAACAAGTCCTGACTATCATTTGCACTTATGCACCAAAAAACAACTAAGAGTACCTGGCGTCTTGTGGTGCCTGAAGTCAGGTCCTTGAAGGCGCCCAATCTGGGAACTAGACTAACCTACTGAGGGAATTTAACATTCAAACAGTGAATGACAGTGTGACCAAATTATGTGAGACTGGGAGAAATAGTTTGTCTGATTTGAACCCGAGCAGTGTTTTGCTATTGGACTTCCATGAACTAGAATATGCTTAAAAAGGGATTTACTAACCACAGAAAAAGAAAAAGAAATACAATTCAAAATACAAACAAACACTGTGTTTGAAGACAAGGGTGTCCATAAATGCATGTAACACCCTAGGCCACAAGTCAATGAGCAATTTTGTAATCATGTTGACAGATCCATAGCCGTATGCTCTAAGCACTCTAGTGTCTGACAGAGATTGTCAACTCCCATCTCTGGCAGAACTTCAACAGAATTCCAAGGACAGCTGACAACAGAATTTCCATAAAGGATACTTTCTGATTCAGTAGCCTCAGAATCTCTGCTTTTTGCAGACGATGTGGTTTTGTTGGCTTCATTGACCAACAAAACCACATCGTCTGCAAAACGTTTGCACCAGAATATGAAGTAGCTGGCATGAGATTTAGCAGCTGATAATCAAAGATCATGATTTTTGGTTGGAAAAGGGTGGAGTTTAAGTATTTCAGGGTCTTGAACACAAGTGATGGAAGATGGAAGTTTTTCACAGGACTGGAAAATTCATTGAAAAACTAAATACACCCCTAGAGAAGGCGAGAAGCAGCCACATATTGCTAATCAAATGCACTTAATTAACTGACAATATTATACGTTCACACAATGAGGAAAGACATCAGCAATCATCTTAGAGAAGCAAATGTTACTGTCCATGACTGTGGGAAGGCTTATAAGGTCTTTTCCAGAAAGTTTTAACTTTAAGTAACATTTTTGTACAGTGAAAAAGATTATTCACAAGTTGAGAATATTCAAGACAGGTACCAACCTTTCCAGATGTGGATTTCCTGTCAAATTCACCCCAAGGTCAGACTGTGTGAGGTTCAGAGAAATATTTTTAAAAAGCAAGCGCTACATCTCAGACTCTACAGACCTCAGCAAGTTAAATATTCAAGTCCATGACAGTCCAGTTAGAAAATTTTTTAAAAAGTATGGCTTGTTTGGAAGGATTCCCAAGAGAAAGTCTCTTCACTCTGAAAAGAACATGGCAGCAAAGCTTAGGTTTGCGGAGATTCATCTGAACAAACCACATCTGAACAATGTCCTTTGAAGCAATGGACAAAAGACCCAAATTTGGCCATAATGCACAGCAAATTTTCTAATCTGATCTGATCCGATCATCCTGTTTGGTGAAAAACACAGCATATCAGCACAAACAACTCATACCAACTGTAAAACATGATAACGGAGGGGTGATGATTTGGGATTGTTTTGAAGCCACGGGACCTAGGCACCTTGCGGTCATTGAGTCCACCATAAACCCCTCTTGATAACAAAGTATTCTTCAGTCAAACGTGAGGTCATCTGTCTTTTTAGTTTTAGTTGTCACAACACAACTGCGATCCCAAATGCACCCGCAGCTAAATGACTAAAAAAGAAAAAAAGATCAAAGTCCAGACCTCAACCCATTAAAAATGCTATGGCAGGACCTGAAGAGAGCTGCACATAAATGAATGCCTACAAATCTCAATGAACTGATGCAACAGTTTTAAGGAGAGTGGGCCAAAATAACCACATAATGAAGTGAGAAACTGATAAATGATTACATCAAGATACTGATGTTAAAGATGCTTCTACAAGCTACTGACTCATGGGGTGTACTTAGTTTTTAATTGCACTACAGAGAGTTTGGTGGAAACTTTATTTTTCACATAAATGTAGGGCATTTTTTTTACAAATGTAAATATATTACTGTGTGCTGCATACTATATATTATAGTACTTTTTTATACTTAACCCTTGTATGGTGTTCGGGTCTGTGAGACCCGTGTTCAGTTTTTTTCAAAAGAAAAATTAAACAATTAATTATTTTTTCACGTGTAAATGTGTTGTGTCTTTCCACTCACTCCACTTGATTATAACTGATTTATTTATAACATTTTATATAAAAGAAAAACGAGAAGCACATTAATTCATAAATGTGATCTAACAAAGGTAAAGGGAAAAAATTAACCATGTTTGCTGTTCATATGTCTTGTAATTGGGATGAAGTAAACATCTGTTGAGTAATTTAACATAAAATTGTTTGATAGTGTTAATTTGGAAAGCCAAAACTCTAGCGGGTCCACCAGACCCATGAACACTGGCTGAGTAACAAAAATACGAACACCACACAAGGGTTAAAAGGTGGGCTTTCTCTCCCCTTAGAAACTTAATAAGCACTTTCCAGATGTTGACCACAAACTAGAAGGATTTTACATAAAAGTTTTTTTTTCTTCTCCAGATTCACTTATGTGTCTGGAACACTACACATATCTGTATCAAAGAGCACACAAACACTCCTCTCCTCCTTCCTCCCTGCTTTCCAAGGTTGATAAGTGCCTCACTCTAACATCACAATAAACAGTAGAGCCTCGGCCTGCCAAGGCTACTCACAGAACAACTGTCAGCCCAGCTATCCTTTTCCGGAGGACACACACACACACACACACACACACACACAAAGACAACACAAAAATGCCCACATACACACTGCTTTTTCAGTTCCACACCACGCAAAGGCAAACACTCACACACCCACACCTCCCAAAAAACCCCAACTTTTGTTGGGCCCTGTTGTTGCTATGGTTACAAGGTCGAGTCCCCCCAGTATTCTAGGGGAGCACAGCGAGGTTCTTTAACCGTCACATGGAGCGAAAAAAAAAATCACTGCAAAAACAAGAGGGTTAGAGCTGCTTTTCTGCAGGATACACACAAACTGAGAGAGGCAGGAGTAGTGAAATGTCCAAGCATTCATTTGTACTGCATGAGCATATATAACACATGGTAACATAGCTCCCACATATTATGTGTCGCGTTCTTGTTAATAATAGTGAGCCTGTTATGACTGAATGTTTATCCAACACAGTCATAAGAAGGTTGGATGAAGTGCTCCCATAATAAATATGGATTGCAGTGGTAGTTTATATTAGATCCAGCTCTGTTTAGAGCCATAAGGAAAAGAGAAAAAAACAGTTTTGCATGAATTAAAACTTCATTTCAGACCACCTTAGACAGCACAGAGGATAAACAGAGGCTCCCAATAGTAAAAAATAAATAAATAAATATTTTACAAAGGCAGCATGGTGACCTACAGCTCAGCACAGCAGGCGACACTATACATACCAGGGAGAGGGATCCCAGTGAAGGTTTTCAAAAACCCAACATCCATACTGGACTGAATCAGTCATAATGGAAATGCATTGACACAAAGCTTTAACCTCCTAAGACCCGAACTCTTCCACGGCATGCATTTTTAAATTCTCTTTGATATTTGGGCATATTGGGGCCCGATGAATGTAAAAATAAAGAATTACCAGATTTGTTTTTTACCTAATTTTTGTTTCTAAGAAAAATGAGAGTCACATATGAGGATATTCGTTATATCTACAGTAGCAGTATAATGTCCTCATAAGTAGATATCAGGCCCTTGTAGAGCAAAATTGAGAATTTTGGTCTAAATAACCCAAAATGTGATGTCCACATATGTGGACGCCAGGTCCTAGGAGGTTAAGGAAAGGCTCCAGGTATTGTACCATCGAGATACCTGAAGAGTCAACACGTACTCACTCCCAAAGTGTAACATTTTACACTAGGTGACAAATCGTCGGTATATTACGCTTCTGCTTGCTGCGTTACTGTTTATCCATTGTGCTCATACTGTCATCGTATCAGCAGGGGTGTATATAAGCACCATGTAAAATTGAAGTAGCAAGCTATAATGTAAACAGTCTGGGAAACCCAATTGAGGAGATAAATTTATGGCTGAACTGAAGAAGGAAGAAACAGAAGTAACTTTTCCTTGAAAGACTCATTTGGTGGAATTGGAACATGAAACACTAAAAAAAATGGAGGTTCAATCAGGTTTCATATTCCTGGACCCAGGATTCCAAAAGAGGCGTAAGCATTTAAATTTTCAGTTAAGTGAGCTTTGAATTACATAAGTGCGAAGAAAGATACTGATGGGAGGTCTGAGGATATCTGCACGACCATCTTACCCAGGTTATTATACTATTCCAAGCACTCTCAATTGAAATAAACGATAAGCAATTCAATCAAATGGGACAAATTAGTATCACAGTATATTTGGCAAGGGAAAAAAACGAGAATAGGACTTTAAACCTGCATACTGAAAAAGAACAAGGGAGAATTTGCATTACCCTGCTTAAAAAAGGAATATATTTCAGACTTATTCTGAAACTACTGTGCAAAGCAAGATGGAAGGAAACTGAAGAACACTTTACTGGGTATATTCCAATTCAAGCATGGCTGAGTGATAAAAGACTGATCCAAAAACTAATGGACCTGGGTAATAAATGGATTAATTTATCTGTGAAAACATGGCAAAATATTATCATCAAGGTTAGTTTGATAGAAGAGATAAAGAAGCTACTGACACGATATTGATTTTGTACCTAATAAATTATATGCAAACCATAAGCAATGGACCATTAAGGGTCTCTCCTTATATTGTACCTTTTTTAAATAAAGTGACACTGTGCAAAGTGTGGCTTTTAACTGAAAAATGTTAAAAAAGAAGTTAAAAAAAAAGATTCCTCTTCAGATTCCTAGTCATAGTTTTAAGGAAGAGATTCAAATAGCACTCAACAGCTTAATAAAAGTGCTTTTCAGTGCCTATTAGGCAGACTCTGATCTAAACGTGATCTAAAGAATATAAAAGGGAATCAGTACCTACATAAAGCAAAAATGGCAGAGGGAAGCTAGTTAAGTTCAGTTTAGTTTATATAGCACCACAACAACAGTTGCCTCAAGGTGCTTTATGCCAAAGACACTACAATAATATAGAGAAAACCCAACAATCAGTGGAATAAAAAGAAATCTGTTTGCAAAACTGAGCTTTCCAATGGAGGATTGAGAATAACATGTTAAGGCTCACTGGGGTTGTTTGGTGTGAAGAGTCTTCATGGATATTTCATTACTCCGATTCAGAGGTCACATCACTCAAGCTCTTGCAACTTCCTTTAATGTCCTCCCTTCATTTATGCTAGTTTTATTTTATTATTTTATTATGCTTCATTTATTGCCACATGTTGTTAAGTCTATCTTTGAAATCATGCCTAAATAGACCTCTGCATTACTTACTGTACCTTATTTATCTTCGTTTTATATATTCTGCTCCTGCGAACAATTCTGGAGAAGAAACACTTTAAACTTTTGGTGACTTTCTGCCAAAATAATGTTTAAATAAACTATTTTTCCTGCGCCTACCACTAGGCTGAACTAATGCCATGCTAATTCACGTAATGGATACATTAAGCCAAGGAAAATGAAAAGTACATCTGCCAACACTCTGATAACAAAGAGATCCGCCTGTAATCAGATAACTGAAACAGTGGTGACACTCAGCTGTGCACATCCGTCAGTGCAGCAGCACAAGTGGATGTGTCCCTGTTGGGCTGAGCAGAGAAATTATCGTCTTTGTTTCTAGAGACTGTTCCCATAGATTTCAATTTAGGATTCTTTGAGTGCTGTGTCCCTCTCTTTTAATGTCTCTGCTTAAAGCAAGTCAGAAATCACAGTTTTACACTCGTCATCACTAGTTTTCCAACTAGCCACTGGTTTAAGCTTAATTCTTAGAAAATCAGCAGTCACATGGCTTCATGTTCCTGATTGTTTGGATTACAGCATGAAGCTTTAGCCTACACAAAACTATGCTGTTATCACTATCTCTACTTTTAAGATTAGGCTTAAAACTTTCCTTTTTGCTAGAGCATATAGTTAGGGCTGGATCAGGTGACTCTGAATCCTCCCTTAGTTGTGCTGCAATACGCGTAGGCTTCTGGGGGATTCCCATGATGCATTGAATGTTTCTTCTTCAGTCACCTTTCTCACTCACTATGTGTTAATAGACCTCTCTGCACTGAATCATACTTCTTATCAATTTCTGGCTCTCTTCCACAGCATGTTTTCTATCCTGTCTTCCTTCTCTCACCCCAACCAGTTGCAGCAGATGGCCCCGCCCCTCCCTGAGCCTGGTTCTGCCGGAGTTTTTTGCCATTAATGCCCATCTATTACTCAGATGAATGACTAATCCCTTCGGTAGGGGTTTGATTACACCAGTAATGATTTTAATTGAACACTTTAATGAGAAAATGCTTTGTTTAAATGCAGAAATTCAGGTAAATGAAAGACACAGTGCTATCTACAGCCATAAATATACAAGGAAAATACAAGGATACAAAGTTGTTGGGGCACAAGCGCATTTTATAGCTGCTACATGAATGCAGTGGATTCACTGTCATGGTATTTTTACAGTTTGAACACAGCACAACAACCTCTATAAGATACAAAAGCCCTATATGAGCAGCTTACAGTATACAGGCCTGTAGACCTGTCTCCGTAAGTCTCAGCGGTGGAGAAGGAGAGAAACAGTATAAGAAAGCGACCTTGGACCGGGCGAGGAGACGCTGTTGAGCTCCGCATCAATATTTTAGCGGTAGAGTTGACACATCAAAAAAAAAGAAAAAAAAGAGAGAAAGACAAAAGAAAGAACGAGGGAGAAAGGAGAAGAAGAGAATGCCCAGCGATTCCAGAGTCATCCAATATTCATGCACGCATCATCGCTGCCATGAATATTCATATGGAGATGAATATTTAAGTGCAACTCCTATGGAGAAATTAGGTTCATCTTTACACTTATCAATAATTTGCAGGCCAGGTGAGTCTCATCGGCCACTAAATAAGTCATGTCTGCACGCACGCACACAGACGTTTGAAGGATGGGAAAAAGAGTGGAAAACAACACAAAGTTACATGTCTGCTGGTTCGCAGCAGTGCCTTGTGGGTAAGAAGAGAAAGAGATGTCAGCAGTTTGATCTCTAAAAACAGAGTATGTGCACGCAGTTTATCTATTACCATTAATGAATATACATGCGTACAGTTGCATGGTTGACACACACGTTAACTCCAAAATGTTAAAATGTCCAGCACCAGTAACACTGCTTTGTTTTGGTTATTGGTCTTTTATGTCCAATGTGAACTATCATGTACCTATTTTTAGTGTATTTTTTGCACCAATCCCTCTGATCAAATATTTAGCATCTAGCCAGAATAAGCCGGGGTTTTTGTTTACTGTGGTTTGTAAATAAAAGAAACCAGTTTAGATCCATTTCAATACTTTATTTAGTTGCAGCTCACAGTGACAGAAGCTCTTTTGACAATAGGCAGTATTTCACAAATGAGAAATATTACTGCCGTTAGAAATACCCCAAACCTCCAACTGAGAACTAAAATGAAATAATTAATCACTACGAGCACTGTGACATGAATATTGTACAGCTGAGACTGTGAAGTTAAAAATTTAGTCAAGCCTGATAATGTAGAGCCTAGCCCAGGAAAGACTGTGAAGTGCATTAAACTGGAACTGGGAGTGGATTTAGGTCCACAAGGTTCCACTCCTTGGAAAAACCCACCTAAAGTTTTTGTCTCGATTTTTAATCCACCCAACCGTTTTTAATATTTCCAACCTGACACTAGTGAAATTAACACATTGATTCATGAACATCTGCCAATTGAGTGAATCTGAATTGTACACACATGGCACCAGCTCACACATACCTCAATATTTCATTTACTGTCTCTCAAAATATGACTTACTTATACTTTTTAAACTGTTACACAGTTTAGGAACAAGTATATTTTTATTCGATTCCCCTTTTCGTGTGCGTGCGCGCACCTGTGTGTGTTTGTAAGCATTTAACCCTCCTGCCATCCTTTAAAAAACTCACACCCATCACCCTAGGGACCATTCTCAGCCACGCCATAAAAAGACCATATATCCATATTTTATTCCACTTTAAATTAGCCAACCTTGTAAAACTACTTCTCCCTGAAATATTCATGTAAAGTTTTAATTATATTTTCGTTGTTTTAACCCTTCAAATCCCAGTGTTATTACATGAGCGCCCTGTGTTATAAGCCCCAAAAACCAAAAAACGAAACTAAATATTTCCACAAAAAACCAGTTGAAGTAATATGTGATTGTCATTATAAGTAGGCCTTTAGATGGACCAAAGATTGGCACCAACATACATTTTGACCTGCCATTATTTTTTTTGCATTTTTTTTGCAATTTAAAAATTAAAACTTCAAGGCCCTGAGTCTTCATTGACATCCAAGAAAAGAAGAAAAAATAAAATCATATGATGATAATTTGGGGTTGAAAAATAGCGTTTATAATGGAAGTCAATGGGCAGAAAATGGTCCCCAGGGTGATGGGTGTGGGGATTTCTGCTGCTCAGCCATTTTAGGCTGATTTAAGGAATTCACACTGGAATATTAACATTGACAGGTAAAAACTATCCTGTGGCAAGTTTGGTTATATTCCACTGAACACAGTGGAAATGGCAGCCATTTAACACATAGCAGTGGCACAAAAAGGTCCCAAGAAGGCAGGAAGGTTAAAGGACAGAAGAGCACAATTCAGAAATCTCTAATCGTAACACATCCTGTTCTTCTGTGTTACTCATCTGGTGGCAGTGATGTCATTACACAAACACACAATCTCTCTCTCTCTGTCACACACACCCTTCTCTATGATATGGTTATGAGGGAGGCTATGCCTTGTAATCCTATTCTCCTTGGTGAGGATGAAGACGGGTGTATGTTTGTGTGTGTGCCTGGCTAGAAAAAGGAGATCTGAGGTGGAGGGAGGATTAGGGCAGGAAAGAGGAAGCCAGCCAAAGTGGGCGGGCATTATTTGCATCAAATACTTATATTTTCTACACAGTTACATGTTTTCTTTTTATATTGAGACTGAAGTCAGTGCTGCTCCTCCATGATGGAAGCAGAGCAGCCGATGGGCCCTTTGTGAATGTTTGGAAACATGTGAAGTCTTTCTTGCCAGGTAAAGTTGTAATAGTGCCTTATCTCCATCACCTCCTGTTTTTTATTATACAAAACAATTTGAAATACTTTACTTATTCATCGCATATTTGGGAATTTCATTTTTTATTCTTTACTATGTCTAATTTTTTATTCTTTTATTCTTTTTCTCTTATTAGAAGTTTGCTGTGTGCCTCCATGTCACATCTATAGCACAGAGTGTGCTGAACTAGATGAGAAAGTGACTCCAAACTGAGGCATCCAAGAGTGTCATAATAGGACCGTGCTGTGCCAGTTGTGAGCCATCTTATCATACTATAAAAAACTTTGTACAAAATCTTTGCACATCGCTGAATGCATCAGCTTAAAATGAACATACTGGCTGTTGAGATTGATGTAGCAACTGTAGCCTCAGCCTATTAGTTAGTGAGATCAGGTTTTGTGAACTCATCCTAACTCATCCTCCTTTTTGACACTAATGGGACCATCATTTACAAACTGAACATCATGTTGCATTCAGAAAAACTTGAAAGACTCTAGTTTACTGAGGTCTTAAACAAAGACTCTGAAGGACCATAGACATCTATACGATTAGAGTTCCTTCTAGAACCAGAGAAGTCACCCCTGCTGGCCATATGAAAGAGTCCAAGCACTTGTACATTGGCTTTTCAGACATGGAAGTTACACTGATGTTTCAGTATACTGCAGCCTACTTCTTAGGCTGTTTTTTTTTTTTTTGACCAATAGCCTTCATCTCTAAGTATGTCTGTTTTTTTGTTATATCACTAAGTTCTTGCTGACAATGATTTAAAATGCACAAGGCTACTCTATTCCAACAGGGCATATGTTCAGTTTAACACTGATAACTTTCACTACATTGCTAGCACAATCATGCATCAATTGGGTACAAGTGTGTACACTGTGAGGGCAGACAGTAACTTGATTACTTGTTTTTTCCAACCAGATTATGAAGAGTAAGTCACACACTTGTTGCCATGTCCCTCCGATGCAAACTGAAAAGTCCAGACTTGCAGGTTTTATGTGCACATTAAGTCTGCTTAAGAATATCAAATAAAGAATATCAATTGTTGCAGACCTCAAAAGAGTCCACAGAAGGTGCAGACTTCAATGAGTTCTCTGAAAGGATTACCCCTAGTTACACTATTATGGACACTGTAGTGTAAAGGGAAGCACCATGGCAGTAGTTTGATACACAAAAACAACCATGGTACATTTCATCTCAATGCACAGTTTTCCTTCATGGCCCAGTGCCCACAGGCTGGATATTTGGAAGAAGCATCAGTCGCACTGGATGCAGAAGTGTCATGTCTATTCACATGTACTGTGAGTTGGTGAAAGTAACACTATTTACCTTGAAGAGGTGATGTCTCTGCTCTTCTGACAGCATCAGCTGATGACTGTCTGTTACCATGGCGTCCATGTCCATCAGCCAATCCCACAGCTCCTGGTATTCAGCCTCAAACTCCTGCAGACTGACAAAAGGAAGTGAGAGAGAAGAAAGAGTTAAACTGTTATAATTAAATGTTTGTTTTGCTATGATTCATCTTGTCTATTTTATTATTTCCTTTATTATTGTAAATTTTTTTTGTCCTCCGGCAAAGGGAAACGTGGATCTTGTTATATTGATAAAACACATGTCTAAAAACTGACTGACAGATAAAGTTTGCTCTACAGAAAAAGACAACAGAAGGCAAAAAGAAAAAAGTGTCAAAAAGCAAAACTAAAATGCCGTTCCAGGGAGTATTTCATCACATTTTACAGTTGTGGTCATAAGTTTATAGATCATGTGCTTGAATGTCATGGTAAATTTGGGATGTTATAGAGTTGGTTCACAAGTTGAATTTATTTTGAACTTTCTCAAATCCAACACGGTCAGAAATACGTATATATACACTCCCACTAATATTTGGTTAAATGTCCTTTACCAACTTGCACCTCAGCAAGATGCTTTTGGTAGCCACCAACAAACAACTGAACATTAGACCACTCTGTGTGGCAAAGCTGACAGTTCATTTAAATTAGTTGTCTTGTGAGATTATTATAGAAACAATTATTTGATCCCCGCTGAATTTGCAAGTTTGCTCACTTCCAAAGAAATGAACAGCCTGTAATTTAATGCTAGTTTCATATTAATGGAGAGAGACAAATTATCAAACTAAAATTCAGAAAAAAAACACATGACATATAAGTTATAGATTGATTTGTATGTCACGGAGTAAATAAGTATTTGATTACCAAGCAAAACATGACTTGTTGGAGAAACTGTTGTTGGTCTCCAGGTTTGCACACATGTCAGGAGGGTTTTGGTCCTCTCCTCTTTAAAGAAACCCTCTAAATACTTTTTGGTTCTTGACTGCCACCTAGCAACTTGAAGCTTCAGCTTCTCTACAGATTATCTGAAGGATTGAGGTCTCTAGACTGGGTAGGCCACTGCATGACCTTAATATGCGTCTTCTTTCGCCACTCCTTTGTTGGTTTGGCAGTATGTTTTGGGTTACTGTCATGCAGGAAGACCCATCCACAACCAATCTTCAGTGAGGCTGAGGATAGGCGGTTCTCATTCAAGACTTTACGATACACTGGCCCCTCAAAGCGGGGAAGTCGTCCTGTGCCCTTAGCAGAAAACCAACCCCAAAGCATAATGTTTCCACCCCTGTGCTCGACTGTAGGGATGATGTTCTTTGGGTCACACTCAGGAATTCTCTTCCTCCAAAGACGGCGAATTGATGCCAAAGAGCTTGATTTTGTTTTCATCTGACGACAACACTTTCTCCCAAGCCCTCTCTGAATCCTTTAGATGTTCAGTGGCAAACTTAAGATAGGCCTGGACGTGTGGACCTTTTTAAAACGTATAAATTCCATGAGCAGTAATGTCAAAATGTTTAAGTTGCCTTAAACATTTTAAGTTAACACAAAAAACCCACTATGTGTTTGTTTCCACTCACAGGTATATTATTAAATAGCTACTGAGAAGAGAGACATCCTGGATACACATTTTGGTCGAACCAAATGGCAAAGTTTATGTTTAAAACTTTGTGATGATTCAGAAAAAATAACATCCATGCTCCTGCTGACATCTTCAGCAACTGTATGGGTGTCTTAGAAAGATATTTAGATATTGTGTTCATGACAGTTTATACAATCAGCACCCAGGCTGTTTAAATTTCTGTTTAAATTTTAATTTTGTAAAACTGTATTCAGACGTGGTTAATATTGTTGGGTCTTTAGCTTACAATATACAATGCCTCGAGGCGCCTAGACGCTACATAAATAAAACTGAATTTAACTGAACTGAAAGTGTAGTACGATAAATAGTCTTACACCCTCACGTCTTCTGTCATCCCCCCACTTCTTGCTGCTTCATCCCACTCCCTTCCCCATTCTCCTTATCCCAGATTTCACCCCCACCTCTCTCCATTTCACCTCATTTTTCCGACCTCTCAATGTCATGGCTTTGCCTCCCACATCCTCCTCTTGCCCAGAATTTCTCCTCCACCTCTCTTTTTCCTGTTTCCTCCTCCTTTTCTTGTTTCCTAGCACTTTCTCTAAATCTTTCTACCTCCCTTTTTTTCTCTTAACATCGTTCCTTTCCTTACTCTCTAGTTCTCCCTCCCCTTTTTCAGCTCACTCCTCCCACTATCACCTCCCTCTTCCCCTTCCTAACTCATCCTCTCACCTCCCCCTTCCCAACACAGGATCACATCAAATATTTATGCTGCTGGAACAGGGGCCGATTGCTCAAACACGCGCATTACTGTCAGCCGTTTTGTTAAGGTGCGTGTGTGTTTATTATTTATATATTCACTGGCTTTCGGTCTCGGCGGGGATCGCCAACATGTTTCTCAACATTAGCGGTGAAATTGTTTGGAATTCTCCGGTCGCTGACGACGACAGTTTGACAGCTCTGTCAGACCCACAGTATTTCCACAGTGACTCGCACACAAGCACACACACTGCACGTACATGCCAGGCAAGGCGACCACACATTAAGAGGTGCTCTCTGAAGCACACACATGAAAATCACTCAAATACACAAACACACACTTACTGAAAATCACAGTTACCCAGAAAGCCGCATACATATTCATCACTTAAAAAAGGAAACACACTACAATTTGATGTTCCATCAAAGTAGGGAGAGTAAACTATGAATGAAATTATGAAAAAAACAACAAATACAACAAAAAATACTCAACTCTCTACCATTGTCTCCTACAAGCTACAAAATTCAAACTATTAATATCTTTGGAATGAATGCATGCATTTATGGGCCTGAACCAGAATACTTTATTAATCCCTGAGGAAATTATATACACGTACATATTTTTACATCTGTTGTTATGCAATATAGACCCAATAAGTGAGTCTTAACCAAGGGGCAACCTCTGAAGCTGAAAAATGAAGCCAATGCTACATGCATACAAAACTGCAGTTCTACTCACTTTTGGGGCCCAGCCTCAAATGGTTTGAAGTGACAATTTCATATTAAAATGCCCAACTTTACAACCTTAAATGTATATTTACAGCTTGGCACAAAAAATGGATTTAGGATAGGTTCCCTCTTCATAACTTCTGCGAATTTTGAAATCATCATTGATCTGAATACTGGAGTTGGGGGCGAGGTGGCAATACCTGACTGGGACACCTGTTTGACTACAGGTCGTAGAGTACCTGAACAGTGTCAGTAGACAAGTCCATCAGTTCTATTTAAACTACTACCACAGCAATATGCTTGCAACCAAACACAGGGAGTTTTTTCCAACTGGTTGGGCGATACAGATTTTTTCCCTAAACAGGGACAGGTTCTTGCCAGGGGATCACTAACCAACCTTACGTGACTGGGGCATTAGCAATCATTTTCGTAGTGTGTGGCATCAAACTCCAGCAACCACTCGCAACCAGTCAGAGAATACTCGTTGTTCCTTCAAGACCGGCCGTATGGTTTCAGACCAGTCTCTAGGCCTGCATGACTGGGCATTATTCATTTGATGCTACACTGTCACCATGATGTTCACATGTACAAACTGGAGGACAAGTTAGCATCACGTGGTTATTGGTCATGTGTTTTCAAAACCTTAATAAAATTATACTTCCTGCATCTTGGAAAAGTTTACTTCTGCTCCCACACATAAAGAACTTGTAACTATGGCATTTTCTGAAATATTTATCATGTTAATTGCTTCTGTCATCTCAAGAATACTTATGATTAATAACCACTTTAACCTTTCCTCGTGACTGAGAGTTTTGCATGTAATAATTTTGTGTTATTTTGCACAAACTTGTTCCCAAAGCTTTCTGTTCTTATCCTGTTCCCCACTTTTCAGAAATGACCTTAGTTTATTCTGTGGTTTTTATATCCATCACAATTTCGAACTTGTCCCCATTTTCTGTTTTTACTTTCTAAAAATTGTTTTCTTCATCTTCTGCGGCTTTTTTCATAACTCCTTTTTCCTGCTCACGGCTACAGAGAAATAAAACAAGATTTGCCAACATTTTTCCACCTGTTCCTCCTAACTCCCCCCACCTTGATCTTCTGTTATTTTCATCCTATCCTTTCCTCACACCTCCTGTCCTCCACTGAAAGTGATTCTCCGTGAAATAAAAGCTAAACCGAGGAGAAAAAAGCAAAGCAAGCAAACGCTGCTTCCTTCCCCCAGAGGCGGTGTTCCTCATTATGCGCTGAGCAGAGCGGCCCTTTACTGACTAAGACAGATGAAGCAGATACAACACTCGTACAGATTGTTTTCTCTTGTCGTTTTTCTACCTCCCCTCCTCTCCTCCATTTCCGTCTTGTTCTCACACTAATGTTAACTAAATGCTTTGTAAAACAGTATCTCACGGGGGGTGGAAGACGAGAAAACAGACAAATCGGAAAGGAAGGATCGACGAGGCGCCACTGTGGGGCTGCGTTCAACACCGGGATGGTTACAGAGTGTTTGAAGTGTCAAGTTCGTTTTCTGTCACACTGCGCTGACGGAGCGCACAAGAGTATTATAGAGAGCCTTTCTGACATTCAGTCACCTGAGGAAATTTGAATTATAAGGATCTATTATTCATTTCTACCTCAACATAATTCCAGTCAACACTGGATATAAAAAATAATGTGGATAGAAAGTGTGCAAACCTACATGGAAAAACATACTGATATCTACACTAGCTATCCAGACATTTTTCAATAATGAAATAAATGTGCATCTGATGAGATTAAGTAGTTAAATGCCATGTGTTTCAGTGTAACACTGACCTCTACACATCCTATACGTCTGTATTTTCTATTTTCTACCCAAACACAACAGAGAATGGCACACAGACACTAAGCAAAGGAATTTGTTGGGCCCAGCTTCAATCTGCAATGAAGGGAATATGACAGGAGTGTCCAACTCCAGGCCTCGAGTCCCGGTGTCCTGCAGGTTTTAGATGTGTCCTTGATCCAACACAGCTGATTTAAATGGCTAAATGACCTCCTCAACGTGTCTTGAAGTTCTCCAGAGGTCTGGTAATGAACTGATCATTTGATTGAGGTGTGCTGACCCAGGGCGATATCTAAAACCTGTAGGGCACCGGCCCTTGAGGCCGGGAGTTGGACACCCCTGCACTGTGACAACCAGATGGACAAGTTAATTTTCCTGTGTGATGCTATGATAGATGTTGAAGTTCTGTACTTCTTTGTCTCACAGCTCCAGATTCCTTCCATATGTCCTTCAGTCAGTGTTGAGTTTTATGTGAGTGATGTGAAATACATGCTTTTCAAAATAACTGCTGTAACATTGTTAGTGTCCTCTATTTTACAGGGTTTACTAACCCTGTAAAAATTTCAAGTTCTGAGTTTCTGTCTTTCCTTTCTGGTATTTTGTACACAGCTGTTTGAATAAAACTATATGGTGATATACAGCTAAATGCTCCGATATCTGGCCGTGAGGTACTGTTGAGACACCTTGCTATTGATTATTGGTGTAAAATAGCAGGTGATAGTCCACCCAACTGAAATTTAAAATGTCTTCATGAGGGGCCTAAAAAATATATTGGAATCTTTCATTTTTAAATACTTTCTTACTGATTTACTCTTTTATGTATGTATATATATATATTTTAATGATCTGTGGTGTCATTATTTTGAGAAGTTCTTTAACTAGTATTGTATTTTAAACAGGATTCAGGATAGATACCTTGTTGCTAACTAAAACACTCTCGGTGTCTTTCAGGCTTAAATGGACAGATTTGTTATCATACTTCACTTTCTACTTCCCTTTCTCTCTCTCCCTGTCGCCTGCTGCTGCAACGCCGATAGCGGCTGTAACTGCTGTCTCTAATTCATCATCCTCCATACAGCAGAAAGAAGAGAGCAAGGGACATAAGGCAAGAGGAGGGAAGGCAAGGCTCTCAGAGAGAGAACGCGAAAGAGGAGAGGAATGGAGAAAGAGGAAACTGGAGAAGGTAACAATAAGATGAGAAGACAGATATTCTAAATAAATAAAAGTAAAGAAGAGGATGGGAGTGGTGCATAGAGGAAGGCAACAAAGTAGTTCCACTGAGAGAAAGGATGCAAAATAAAGCAAGGTGAGCAGGAGAAAAACATGAAGAGAAATGAAGAGGTAGCAGAAGGCCAAGAAAGAGGAGACAAAGCAGAGGTCAAGGAAGAGCAACTGGGAAAGAGCAGGAACAGAGGGTGAGGAGGAACGCAGGGAGCGATGGAGTGAAGGAAGAAAGGATGACAAGAGAGGAGGATGAAGCGATAGAATGAAAGGTTGAATGAGTCATATTGGCAGCCGTCACCTTTCAGTCAGAGACTCTGCTGGATTTATGAGGTGATTCACTGACACTCGCCCAGTCTAATGGATTCATCCTACAGAGACATTAAAATCGAACTGTCGATGAAGAGCAGCGCAGAGGCCCGTGCTGATATTCACACACTTCTTCATTCATCCATGCTAACGGGTTCACCCTACGGAAACATTCAAATCAAGTTGTCCACAAACAAAACCCGGGTGCTTAATCAGTCATTCACTCACTAATTTATTATTTTATTAATCTTGGAAAAGAGCGTGGTGCACAAGTTTAATTTATTTAGACTTTTGTGGACTAAAAACACTGACTAACACGTCGTACAATAGGAAAGTTCCCTAAAACTAAACTAAAAAACTAAAACTAAATGTGAAAAAACAATTTAAGTTAACTAAAATAAACAAACTGAAATGATTTCGTCAACTTGGAAAACTAAATAAAATAAAACTATAGATGAAATGTTCTTAGTCCTGTTTGCCTGACGAGGCATTGATGGACGAGTTTATTGAGACTGTGAGTCAACTCATTTCAGTTTAATAGCAGTACTGATTTTCCTAAATCTTGCCTCTGACATACAGTATGCCCTCCATTACGTTAACAATTCAAAAGATTAAAAACAACACTGAAGCTAATAAAAACTGAAATAAAACAAAACCGTTTCAAATAGTAAAAACTGAACAGAAACAATGATTAGTCCTGAAAAAGATCTAAAATGCCATCTTCAGCTACCAAATGGTTGTAGACAGCCATCAAAAGTCTGTGGTTAAAGTAGAACTGGATAACAGAGTTTTAAGGTGGTATCACTGTTGCCTCACAGTCAGAGGGTTCTGGATTCAGACCTGTGTAGGGTCCTTCTCATTCTTACATTAAGTTCATTCATCCATATATTTACAAAGTCTAAATCCTCTCTCTGTTTCTCTTTTATCACAAAGTCATTAATTCCTGCAAAGTCAAGTCACTCAGTCATTCAGTTAAACATGCATTTGCTTTCAATTCTAATGTTAGTCCTTCGTGTATTCATGTTGGACTTTTTAAGATATAAATATGTTAAATAAGGTAACAAGTGAAACCAAAGTACTTATTGGTATTAAAAGTATGACTTTGATGTATGTATATATATATATATATATATTTCTGCTCTGAAAGGTTTCATGTCCTGATTGGTTAGAAGCTTGGACATGCCTCATCTTTCCTATATAAGCATTTAGATTATTTTGAACATAACAATAAGAAATATGAAAAATAAAAATTGACTTTTAGTTACTTTAGTTACTACAAAAAATCTATATCTTCCACCCTTACTAACTTTCATTCTGCTAATAATTTAGAATTGAGATATTTTGCTTGAGATTAGTGAATAATTCCGTCTGACCTTCATTTTCTTCACAACTGAACCAAAACCAGAAATCTCAACAGAATGAAACTCACAAAGAAAAACATGTAACATCCAATTAATACAAAACGCATCACACACACCACTGCACTGGACAGACAGACACACACACACACATACCCAAATGTAAATGTGAAAGGCAACAGCTAACATATGAATAACCAATTAGAGCCCGACACATTCAATGTAAATTACTGAAATATTACGCCGCAGCCTCAGAGGGCTGAAAAACACAAACAAGATGAGGCTTTCATTTACATTTGTGCTGTGGGTTTTCACTCTTTGCGCACAAACAACTTGCGCATGTAACAACTGTTATTTAATTCAAGTAGAAGACAGTCCAGTGGCACTGCAGTGGGTTTGATTCGTATATGTGGACACTTGCACAGACAACGCACGCACCGCACGCTTCGCGGAAGCCACCGTGAAGTCACACTGACAACACCCGCAAAGTCTGCAGAACACAACATGCTACAGACTCAAAGGGAGTAATTTAAGCCTCAGTTTTTTTATTTGCATACACACTACTCAGTGTATGTTGTCATTTTCTTTTTGTGTGTGTGTGTGTGCGCCCTGTGTGTGAGTGATAACTGCAGTGAGAAGCTCCTCAAAGCCGGGGATGAAACGCCGACAGGCAGCGTGACCAAACACGGTGCTCGCCGAGCCGAGCCTGGCCACACCAGATTACTGCTGTTAACGCTCATGCTCTGTGTGTGTGTGTGTGTGTGTGTGACTGCGTTTAGCTGCATGTGTGTGTTGTCTGTTATGTTTGCCTGTGTCGCTTCTATCACAACAGACAACACTGACCTGCTAGTTTTCACTCTTATTATTTTTGGAATACACAGGAGCAGCAAGAAAGAAGTCCTCGTTTGTCTCCTATTGGGCCTTAGTTCATTGTTTTAGCTCACTTCCTGTTCCCTTTGAGCCACTTTTCTTCTAATTGGCTGCACATCACAAACAGAAAGTTTGAACAATGGTTGGCACTTCTGGGCTCACAGGCTTTGTCCCTCAATTGACCATAGGAGGGAAATTCAGTTTTATGAGTGCATAGAATTTCTACAGGGTGTATGAAAAGAATCATGTGTCTCCTACAGGATATATTTTTTAAGTAATGGACACAGAAGCTTGGGGTAAATTTCAAAATACATGGCTGAATATAAAGTTTTACATGCAAAAACTTTATATTCACTGTTCACAGAATTGGTGGTGTCCTGTCCAGGGTGTAGTGCACATTTGGCCCTAGTTGGGATAAGCTCGAGCCTATATTACACTAAATTAACACATTAAACTGATGGTTTAAAGTGGTCGCTTAGTGTCTTACGGTTCTGTAGTACTTGCATTGATCCCTGTGACTTCTCTTAAAATCTCAGGGATCACCTCTAAAGTAGGGAGCTGTTGTTATCCTGGCTTGATAACTTTTAAATTCTATATAGAGAGACCGTCTGATTCTCATAACCCCAAGAATGAAGATCCTCAGCCTAGTCATGCGGCAGGTTTGAGGTTTGTTAACCAGTTTGCTAAATTACCGTATTTTTTGGAGTATAAGGCACACTTAAAATCCTTTAATTTTCACAAAAATTGACAGTGCGCATTATAATCCGGTGCACCTTATGTATTAATTCTGGTTGTGCTTACTGACCTCGAACCGATTTTATGTGGTACACGGCGCTCAAAAATCTGTGAAAATGTGTTAGTACGACTTTGGTAAGCCACGAAGCTGCACCGCATGATGGATTGTCGGAGCATTACGGCTACCGTAGTCAGGAGCCTCGCGGAGTTACTGTGCTTCAACATAATATTACTCTGTGTGTATAAGGACCCCAGAATGGCACCTATTAAGAGACATGCTTACGAAGCGGATTTCAAACTCAAGGCTTTCAGTCATGTTTTGTTTCGCTTAATGCGTCTTATGTATGAAAATAGACCTGTTGATTAATATTGCACTTCATAGTCTGAAAAATACGGTAGCCTAGTGGTGGATGACCTGTAGCCCAGGAGGTCAATGAATACTCTACCAATTCGATTCTGAGTGTATGCGTCATAATTAGCACTACACGAATGTGTGTGTACATGAGGGATGTGGGGAAGTTTTAACAGGTCCTCCCATAGTAGACATGCATTTGTTTTACAAAATAGAGCACTGTAAAGCAATTACGGAAGCTAACAGAAAATTACTGATCACTTATTCTGTTGTTTCCTGTTGTGCAGTTACCTGTTGTTCCTGGCCAGGTGATTGCCGCGCCTTCTGTTGGTGGGTGAGGGGTACTGCAGGCTGCTTAGTTTGATAGCCATCTGCTCTAAGGCCATTCGCTGGGCTTCGCACTGACTGGTGGTCTGCTCCGCCTGGAGAAAACAACAGAACACAGGGGTATATATTACCCAGACTGAATTATTTCTTACACTTCTTTGGTTCATTCTGAGATTGCGTTCACATCAACATATTCTCTGTTATGTTTGTTAGTTGTACCTTGCTATAACCAATGAGGACTGATATGCTGTTTCCACGATATGCTGTGGATGCTGATGATAGTTCAAAGGGCTTCATAACAATCAATATAAGAATATTAATGCAAGAAAAGAAACTAAAATACCTCTTTGCAATGAAAAATGCAACTTACAGGTTTGATTAGCAGCTTCTTTTGAGATGTTTTTAACTGTTTTGAGAGAATAATTTGTGACATTTAACGCTCAAATGAAAGGGTTTTTAAAGAATATTTTGCACTACTGCTGAATCTTGAGATGATGTTGTTTTATAGTTATTATAAAATTCCCTTAAGATGTCGTCCAATACACTGTTAATAGGTTTCTGCACTGTAAAATGAAGACTTTTAATGCTACATGGAAATTTATGTTTTATGTTTTAGTCGATTAGATAAATAAATGAATAAAACCATCCATAGAATTTAAAAATAAATAAAAGTAGACCCTATGCTGGTAAACAGTCTAATGTCAAATAATCTGTAATGTTACAAATTAACACTATGTCTATGCATGTCATGTTCTCAGTTTGCTGAATTGCAGGTTTTCCATGAAAAATTCCTGCCTTTCTCTGGTTTAGCACTTCTGCAAAGACCCCTCGAGCGTAAGACTTTTTAATACATTCTAAGGTGAACTTAATTCAGTGCTTCTTACAACGTACAAATACCCTGTCTTAAATAAAGACCAAGATGACCAGAATCAAGGTAACACAGTGAGCCTTCTTGAAAGCGAACAGAACGTGTGTGCATGATGAAGTCGGCGGTCTGAGTGGGATCATCTTCCACTGAGTGTGATTAGCTGTTTATTGCAGATGAAGGAGATTCGGACGTGGCGCGTTTTGTCGGACGTGCCCTTTAAAGCCCTGCAAGCATTCAGCAAGCCACTAGAAACACTCTCCATACTTATCCTCTGCGTCAGCTGACAACATACACACGCATCTATGAAACGGCACGTACATGTGTATGCATATAAATGTACATACACACACAAACATTTCACTAACACAGATCACCCATAAAACCTGACGCACACATTTAATACGAATTGCTTTTCTCTGGCACAAATTACCCCTCATACACACACTCCTATCAAGCTCGCACAAATGTTCCCATAAAGCCACACATGCGCACAAATTGACCATCAATTGCTTCACACACAAAAACAAACATATTCACACATGGAGCATGATTCGCTGCTCTTTCTCACAAATTATCCTTCTCTCTCTCTCTCACACACACACACACATACACACACACACACACACACACACACACCACAGCTAGTTGCACTCGGTATCCAGACACAATCATATAGAGGCACTCAGAGCGCCGCTCAGATGTAATTGCATACAAACTATATGGAGATGAGGCCTCAATTGAACCAATGAAGGCAGAGTGAGTGTGTACAAACAGCCCAATGTGCACACATACACACATATGACCGCCTGCTTTTTCCTCATTCAGTAACAATCTGAATAAAGTGTTGTCGCGTCGAGTTGCGTTCGCCGTCCGATCTACTTAGCGGACTCGACGGAAGGATCTGGAAAGGTCATCCAATCTGTAGAAGGCAGAGCTGCTCAATCAGCGAGCTAATAAACAAACCGGCAATACACAATCAACAGCACTGTCTGTGTTGAGGTGTGTTTGAACGAGAGAATATTCTGTTTGTGTATGTGCTGCTGTTATAGAAATGAAACTAACTGGAGCCTCTCGGAGGAAAAAAAACAGAGTTTATCTAAATGTCTCTCCACTTTCCTTCATTACTTCTCTCTATTTCTGTCTTGGTTGCGTTTGCAGACTGTTTGCTGGCTAGTTAGTCGGTCAGTGAATCAGTAAATCAGTCAAGTTGTTCATTAGCTGGTTAGACTGTTCTTTTCTGTGCTAATATGTTCCCTCAGTCTATAACTTTGAAGCCAAGCCAAGAACTACATTTAAAAATTGCCTCATTTATGTAAGCTTTTTGCACATTTATCAAGTAAATTACTGCACTTACAGCAAAGCAGAAGCGACCTTGGTCAAAAGAATAACCACGGCAGGACAGCTAATCCAAAAAAATGAATTAACATTGAAAGGGGACAATTGTGGTTTTACTAATTTTCTGTCATTTATATACTGATACAATGTTGGGTGTCAGGAGTTGGGTCTGTAACCCAGCATTTTGAATTTTATTTTGTATTTTGATATGTGGAATGTGTTAAGTTCTTTGGTTGCTATTGTTACTTAGGATTGAATTGAGTTTCTAGTTCTTCTATAACTCCTGATTTAAAAGTCTTTTCTTGTCTTCAGTGACAATATGTCATGTATTTGTTGTCTGTGTGTGTCATGTAGTCGGTGTTATTATGTCTACATCTCTCCGTGATTCCAGTTTTATTTTGAAAGTCTTGTGGTTCTATGTTCAATGTGCTTAGTTTTGCTCTTCTCCTGTGGAGTTATTATGTTCATTTGTGTCAGCCATGTCTCCCCAGGTGTTTCCACTTCCCTCATTAGCCTTCTGTGTGTTTTCATTCAGTCTTTGGCAACGTCCACACGGGTATTTTTGAAAACGGAGATTTTCCGTTTTCGTTTTAAAAAATAATCCCATCCACACGTAAAGGCAGAAATGAAGGAAAACGCTGCTAGGAACATACCAAAGCAACAGGTGGCGATATAGTCCTAACCGTGCAGGCCAATCAGAAGTCTAGAAGCCTCGGTGGGAAAAAGAAAACAAAGCTGGGGCATAGAAGCAGAACCGAGTTGTATGTGTGGAGGGACAGTAACTGTGTGTGTATATGTAAGCATTTAAACACTGCAGATAGTACAATTAACAGTAACAGTATTGTAGAAATTCATTTCACCGAAACCATAACGTGGCGCACAGTGTGACGTCAAAAAAGGCGCACACCTTTGACGCTGCGTTTTCTGCATTTTCTCCGTTTTTCTCGTCCACACGTAAATGCAAAAACTGAGTTTTCAAAAAGATCCATCCTGGCCAGAGTTTTTAAAAATCTCCGTTTTCAGTGACCAAAAACGCCGTTTACGTGTGGACGAAAGGTGCAAACGCATAGAAAAATCTGCGTTTTCAAAAATACCCGGGTACGTGTGGACGTAGCCTTTGACTGTTTTCTTTCCCGTTCCATGTACTACATGATTCTGCTCAGGTCGTGTTCATGTTTCATGTTCATGATTTTCCTCGTTATAGTTTCTCACACGTTCCTGTTCACAATCATGTTCACGCCTGTTGTCATAGTTACCAGTTTAGTTTTCCCTGTTTAGGTTTTAGTTTCGTTTTTGCCCCTGTTCGCCTTTTGCTTTATTTTCTACTTGTGTATCAGCCGTAATAAACGGCTCGCTTTTTGTTTAACCTTAGTACCTTAGGGCGATCGTGGCTCAAGAGTTGGGTGTTCATCTTGTAATCGGAAGGTTGCCGGTTTGAGCCCCGGCTCGGACAGTCTCAGTCGTTGTGTCCTTGGGCAAGACACTTCACCTACTGCTTACTGGTGATGGCCAGAGGGGCCGATGGCGCGATATGGCAGCCTCGCCTCCATCAGTCTGCCCAAGGGCAGCTGTAGCTACAACTGTAGCTTGCCTTCACCAGTGTATGATTTGTGAGAGTGAATGAATAGTGTTATTGTAAAGCGCTTTGAGGGGTCCCGAAAAGCGCTGTATAAATGCAATCCATTATTATTCCCTGTCTGCACTTGCGTCCTCATACCAACACTCAGGCTGCGCCGTGACAGTTGGATGCCATTCAGGCAAAACTAGTCATTCACATTATCTGAAATGAACTTAAATTAATTGTCATGGTCCAGAGTCATGTGACCCAGTGTTTCTAAGTTTCATGATATTTTGTTATTCATCGGCTGGGCGATCGTGGCTCAAGAGTTGGGAGTTCGCCTTGTAATCGGAAGGTTGCCGGTTCGAGCCCCGGCTTGGACAGTCTCGGTCGTTGTGTCCTTGGGCAAGACACTTCACCCGTTGCCTACTGGTGGTGGTCAGAGGGCCCGGTGGCGCCAGTGTCCGGCAGCCTCGCCTCTGTCAGTGTGCCCCAGGGTGGCTGTGGCTACAATGTAGCTTGCCATCACCAGTGTGTGAATGTGTGTGTGAATGGGTGGATGACTGGATATGTAAAGCGCTTTGGGGTCCTTAGGGACTAGTAAAGCGCTATATAAATACAGGCCATTTACCATTTATCTGTATTCTAGTTTCTTTTCAGCTTATCTACTTACATTCTGTCATACCTACTTGCAGTTATATTTTATGGTTTATTGGACTCCTCTTGTGTCTCATCCCTGTGTTAATTCTTCCTTAGAGGTTTGTGAGTCTTATCTGTCATGTCTCCTGTCTGTGTAATTCATGTTGTCAAGCTCATGTCACTTCTGTGTCTTATTTAGGGTTCTTGTTTTACTTTGAAGGGTGTTCAATGTTCATTGCTTTAGTTTCACTTCCAATGTGGTGTCATTTGGTTTGTTCTAGTCAGCTGTTTCCTCACATGTCTCCACTTCCCCTGATCACCTCATGTATGTATTAAAGTCCTCTGTCTTCCTGTGTTCAGTGTCCCGTCGTCCTTGTTCCACCCATCATGTCATGTCAGGTTTCAGGACTCTGTGCAGGTCATGGTCATGTTGCCTATTCATGTATGAGTTCATTGCTCCTTCATGTTCCTGCACAAAGTCCTGTTCATAGTCATCGCAGTCTCCTTTTCATTGTCTTCCTAGTTATCATGGTTAAGTCTGTTTCCTCAGTTTTCCCAGTGTAGGTTCCAGTCTTGTTTTGCCTCTGTGCTTACTGCCTTGTTTTGTTGACCTGATTATCAGCCGTCATAAAAGGCTCGCGTTTTGTTCAAGTTAGTTGTGGTCTCCTCGCCTGTGTCTGCACCTGGGTCCTCACACACCCACACACTGTCTCCCCCCACAAACTGCGGCATGAATTAAGTGTCTTAAGTTTTAATTTAGGAGTGATAATCTATCAGTGCGATCCTCTATGCTGTTGCATGCTGGGGGAGCAGGCTGAGGGTCGCAGATGCCAACAGACTTAATAAACTGATCCGTAAGGCCAGCAATGTTGTGGGGATGGAGCTGGACTCCCTCAAGGTGGTGTCGGAGAGGCGGATGCTGTCCAAGATAAAGACAATGTTGGATAACGCCTCCCACCCACTCCATGACATGCTGGTCAGTCACAGGAGCACGTTCAGTGAGAGACTGAGATTACCGAAAAGCACCACTGAACGACACAGGAAATCATTCCTGCCTGTGGCCATCTCCCTGTACAACGCATCCACTTAACACACTGTTTGCTGCTACAACTACACATGTTTCTTTTCCAAATATTTATTTATAAGTGACTTATGTATGTATGTATGTATATATATGTATATATTGTACTATTCTTAGTTAGCGTATTGTCTGTCTTGTCTTAATGTTGGTTTAAAATGGAGCACTGTAACAAAAAATAATTTCCCCCAGGGATCAATAAAGTATTCTGATTCTGATTCTGATTCTGATAAATTTGAATTCTCCTTTTCCAAATTCCATTTGAACTTCTGGGACAGACAAAGTGTTGAAACATGGAGGACAACAATTTCCCACAATTTCTGATTAATATAAGTCAGTATATAAGAAGCAAACCAAAAATAGCCTTATAAATAAAAGATCTACATATAAATATACATAGTAGCTGAATCTACAACATGACAAAGCAGACCACTCAAGCTCAGCATACAATGCACAAGGGTGAGTAAAAGTCTTAAAGTTTGTAATAAATCCCATCGTTCCAGAATAAACAGAATGCAGGATATGTAAGCATTCTGGGGACCCATGTATATAAATCACATCACCATAACCAAACAGAGACATAAAAGTCTTTCTGGCCAGAAACAGATAGACAGGAAAGTAAACACCAAGTTTCAATTTCAATTTTTTCACCGAATGCGAGGTGTAGACGAGAGTGAGTCGTCAATTGTTTTTCCTATGTACTTATATTGAGATGCTCACTCAATCTCTGAGCCCTGAAGTATATAATACATGAGAGGTTCAGGGGTTTATATTTTGAATTTTTAAGTTTTAAATCACACAGGCTATGCTATACTGCACTGGAACTGACAGAGAGCCTGGCTATAAGAGGAGTAGATCATCATATCATCAGCATAAAAATGAGGACTGATCACATTAAGCAAGCTAGAAGTCACTGAGGCCTGATTGATGAATAACTCTGAAAGCATCCAACGTTTTCTAACAGCCCTTCGATGGCAAGTCTTGGTTTTAACTGTGTCAAATGCTATGGCTAGGTCAATAAAAATGGATGCACAATGTTGCTTGTTATCTGCTTGAAACAATCACTTTTAAGGCTGCTATAGTTGTACTGTAATTTTTCTAGAAGCCTGACTGGAAATCATTTAAAAATCTCCAGAGGGGAACTTTTTCCCCTTTTTCTGCTCTTCGTTAACAAGAACTTCCAGAACTTTGACAAAAGTAGATTATTTAGAGATGGACTTGTAATTAGTCACAACTGAAGTATCCCAACCTTTAAGCAAAGGGAGAACAAAAGCAGATTTCCAAATAGTTGGAATTTCATTTGTATATATATAAGAAATCCAAACAAAAAATGACATTGGTATTTTTGTGCAAGCAATCCCTATGAGCTTTCAGCTCAGATTTCAGACTGCTCTAAACACTCAGTTTCAGACTTTTTAGCTGACTCATGGCTCTTAATGATGTCAAAGAGAGTGGAGATCTGTATTTAGTCATCTCAGACACAGAAGCTCCATCCAACTACTGCTCACACCTGTTTTATATTGACAGAACGTTGGTTTAAAGGAAGGAAGGAAGGAAGGAAGGAAGATGGGAGCAAAACAGTTTGTTTTAGACCTTAGATGACAGGTCTCCAACTCCAGTCCTCGAGAGCTGCTCTCCTTCAGCTTTAAGATGCATCCTTGTTCCAACACACCTGAATCAAATGACTGGCTTGCTATCAAGCCTTTGCCAAACTTAATTCAACCATTTGATTCAGCTGTGTTGGGATGCATCTAGCTGTAGGAGAGTAGTTCTCATGCACTGGGGCTGGAGATCCCTGCATTAGATGAACTGAGGAACTCCAACAATCCCCACTATAAGATTAAAGATTATTCTGAACTCTGAATCATGTAAAGCTATTGTCAGTAACACAAGAAACTTTTATATAAGTTGGCCAAGGAAGATGGCCCAGCACCAAGGAAAGTCTGCTGCTGCCATGGGAAGTACATCATAAAATATATTTAGTGTTTTGTGGAAACAACTTTTGAAAGAAGTTCATTGCTGACAAAAACTTTGAAGTGATAATGTGATGTTTTTGTCAGTGCTACATGGTCATAATGTCAGTCAGTCAGTAAGGAGGTCACTAACTGATTCAGTCCCGCAGCTACATACTCACTCAGTTATTTATTTAATCATTTTTTCTGACGTTGGCAACAACCGAGCCAACGCAGGCTAAGGTATGAAAAAGCAAATTACTTCCATAACAGCTGACTAAAGCCATAATGAAACACGCACACACACTTGTACAGTATGTGTACACACTGAAGTACACTGAAGCAATTTCTCCTGGATGCCCGCCTTGAGGACACAGTGACTAAAGACACACACACACACACACAGTCATGAGTTGGGCTGCTTCCCAGTCTGAAGGATCTTCAAGGATTTCTGTCAAAAATTATTTGTCTTCAAACTAGACTCATGCCTCCATCTGTTAGTTTGCATGCGCATGTGTGCATTGCTCATTTTGCCTAACTGCCTATTGCAAGTAGGACCAAAAGAAAAGCAAGCATATATGTATGTCAATGAACTTCTCCTATTTATCTACCATGCAGCCAGAAATAAGTAAACGGCCTAGCTAGTGTGCATTTTCAGGCTACCGAACGCAGAAATGTAGAAAAAAGGTGATTTCCTAAACATTCAACTATGAAGGAGACCACGACCTTATCATTATCACAACCCACTGATCAAAACTGCAGCATTATTCTAATAATTATAATTATTGGTCAAATGATTGCACAAACCTTCAGTTTACCCAAACCGTTATTTAAAGTGGATCTATTATGTTTTTTCCTCATATTTCTGATGCCTTATGTAAAAATGTTTCAAATAATGGGGTAGCGTACAATGTACAATAGGCCAAAAGCTCAGGCTACAGTATGCTCTAAAGCAAAAAGCTCAGTATTATGTCAGTGAGAAGGGATATCCTCATATGGTCATCTCAGACTGCCTTCTACCTGCTGTTCAAACTTTTGTTTTGTCTGGCTTAAAGGGAAGAAAGCAAAAGTTCTTGTTTCAGGCTAAATGCTCTGTTTCAAACTGTTTTTTTCTACTCTTGGCTCTGTATGTTTTGTCCTTCAGAGGGGATATGAATAATATGTTCCTGAAAATTGTGCAAAGCTATTCTAGTTGCTTAGGCTGCTGCCCCTGCGACCCGGCCCCGGACAAAGCGGATGAAAATGGATGGATGGATGGATATTCTAGTCGAGTCCAAGAATAAAAATCTGGAGTTTAAAATAAGCAAAACAAGGCCCCATCGATGTGTGAAGAACTGTCCGTGGTACTCGTCCTGAAATATGCTCTCGAACGTAACTTGTCTAATGTTACAGGCTGAATGAAGGGAATTTTATGAAGGACGACTATTAAAAAACACCTGATGGGGATATTATGGACTATGTTGGAATTTATGTGGTGTCAGTTACGTGATATCTGATACAAAGAGTTACACAAAAAATAACCTCTCTTCCATTTTTAATAGTGCTGCTGGCGTGGCTCTAGGCAGGCACTGACATTCATGGTAAGGATCAGCCACGGGCTTCTCCTCTAGCGCCACCATGAGGATAAATTTGTGGGTTTGAGACATATGTTTCCAGATGACTTGCAATAACATTTTATCAATAAATTCACATCCTCTTAGAATGAACTGTAACAGCGGTGCTCCTCTGACTTGCTACTATTATCATTGTTATTATATTGTGTGCGTCTGTAGCTACAGTAAATACGGTGGAGGTTTGTTTGCTGCATTTGTGATAACCTCATCTGTTTCTGCTGCTACGCTATCAGCTCTTAAAGATAAAACCTGGAGTAAATATAAACACAATCAAATATTTATTTTATTCCTATCATTGCTGATGAGATATTGTGAGCGATTTCAAATGGAGAGGCTGAATCCAGTGTTTCCAGTCCTGTCGTTAACGCTGCTAATAGACACACAAATCAAAAAGAATCTGCCTCATTTGATGAATACGTAGACTGTCCTCTGAAACACACACACAGAGAAATGCACACAGCCTGTTGTAGATGCGTGTGTATTGCACTTCGATGTGCTGAATCAAGTCATTTTAGGGCTTTTTGTTTACATGTCAGGGCCAATTTATCCCGCATCCTCGGAAAACCTCACCACTAGCTGTGTGAGTGTGTGTGTGTGGGGGGGGGGGGGGGTTGTTTTCATGTCTTAAAAATATATGTATGCATGTGTGTTTTCTGGCAATTGTGTGTTGATTCGCTGCTGTGGAACTGTGGCTTGATCCCTTATGAATGTGCATGTGTCCAAAGATGTTTCTGTTTGGGAGTGTGTTAGATGTGTCTCCTGGGGTTTTCCTGGGGCTATAACTGCCAATCAAACAGCAGTGTTAGGACTGAGAGCTGAGCAGCAACAGCAGCATATAAACACACTGCAGGATCCACAACATGCTGTCTGCTCTTACACATGGTTCATTAAAAATAAATATCAGACAATAAATCAATAAACAAATCAATCAACTAATCAGTCACATCACAGAATAACACTTCATTAGCATGAGAGAAATAGAGGGAAATATGGAGATAAAAAGGTAAATAATGTTCACTCTTTCAAAATTTTGTGTTGTATTTGTACTCCAGACAAGATTATCTGTCTCATTTTCACCTTTTGTTAGACACATGTGAACCAACAGTGACAAACAAGAGCAAGTTTTGTGCAGCTGAGAGTCCAGGAGTGCCTGCAGTGTCACCTCAGCACTGTTCCTTTAATCTGCCAGGAACATCTTAATGCCAGAAGTCATGTGAATGAGTTCTGGCTCTTTGGCAGCTATGTTGATTGTTGCCTGGAGCTGTGCCCAGAAACATTGTTCTGAGAATCTGCAGGTTTTGTCACCATGCAAGCACAGAGCAAATTTAAAGCAAGTTTCCCACAGTGCACCTTCTGTCTTTCAGCTGCCGATGAGGTTTTACCGTTTCCCCACGACTCTGTCAATTGCTTTGCTTAAAACCTCTGTGTCTCAGTAGCTTCAGGATTCATTCGACGAGATACGATCTGGTCACATTTGCTGTTTAAAAAGGATAGGACTTCTTCGTGTTGCTTTAAGTTGGGTTCAGGAAACGTAAAAGTCTTTCTTGATTTCAGTTTTTGTGTTTTGTTTTGCTTTTTTAATATGCAAAATGAAAATGTACATAAAAACAGCTGGACTGAAAGGAAGCCTGTTACCTTTTCATGAAATATATTGGAGCTCCAGCACTCAAGCGTGAGCATAAATAGGCAAATACTAGAAAGTTCACAAAGGAGGTTGCAATGAAAAGCTGATCTGTGGCTACACGATACACTACCCAGACAACTTATAAGATACACCTTCCTAGCACTGAGCTCAGAACAGCCCTAATTATTCTTGCAAGCAATGTGCAAAAGCATCCTAGGACATTTTGGTCCATATTGACATGATAGCATCATGCAGTTTCTCCGGATTGATTAGCTATTGACTGATTAACTCTGTCCATCCAGATTGAGATCTGGTGACTATGATTATTTTACTACTCATAATGTTTGAGTGTGTGAAATAGACAAGCTGTATGAATTTTGGTGTGAATAGGTGAAGGAGGCTCATTACAAAAAGCACTATGAGTGGTCAATAAACTTCCAAAGCACAGTTACATTGTGTCATGGCAGATGAAAACTTTTTGTATTTTTACAGACACTATTCTCTACAAGAAAATGACTCTATGGGTCATTTGTGCAAGTTGTTATTCCACCCTAAAGTGTCTTAAATAAATATTTTCTATCTTTTAGCTGGAGGGCTTGATTTTATATATGACAAAAAAAAAGGTCAGTAGCAAGACATTTTAGTTTTTGTGCGTGGTTAGATGAAAACTAAACACACATCGGTTGCTACTTTGTGTAGTTTTGTATAAAGTAACTGACTTTATCGTTTTCAGTAAACTGTCACTGTCTTTATTCTTCTTGTTATGACATACTAATAACACTAAAGGTCAAATGAAACATAAATGGTAAGTGGGAAAAAGGAGGAATTTAATCCATGAGATTTCATGGATCTGTCCTTTAAATCCACACTCGATGTTAATTTCTTGGAGCTTGCATGTGTGCGTGTGTGTGTTGCAGGTCAATATCTGAGGTGAGATATTCCACTAACAGGGTGTTTTTGTCTTGATAGAGCAAAGGAGTGGGTAATGATACAGGATCAATAATGGATATGAGACAACTGCATCCAGCTGGTAGGGCCTGCATACACACACACACAAACATCTAATGCACAAACAGAAGCATCTTTGGACGCATGCACATTCATAAGCGATCAAGCCACACAGTCCATAGCAGCAACGGCTAACAGCATTAGTTTATCAGACCACAAGAATAATGAGCAAGTGGGGGCAGCAGGTTTGTTAAAACATAGAAAAATGTTAGGATAACTTGTCTTGAACCTACAGAAACTATATATACATTCAGACTACTAATATCAGAATCAGTAATACAGATAATGAAGTTGTATTATCTATGAACATTGAGCTGCAGCTCATAAAGTACAACTTATAATCAAAATATTCATTCTGACTCAAAATGTCTCCTAAATAAAAAGCCACTATGAATAATATTATACAGAAAATGAGTGCTGTGTCTACTAAATAAATGCAAAAAATAGTAAAGTTGGGTATGTGACTCCACAGTAGGCTACATCTGCCAAACAAAGCTGCAGGGGAAGTGCATGTGTGTTGGTGTGTGTTCTCTCCAGGCTGCCTGTTCTGTCCAGATGTTTCTGTTAAAGATTTCATCTGAGGCTGAAATCAACTAAACAAACCTTCAGATTCAACCATGCATTCTGAAAGCTAATGAAAGCTAATTCTTAAGCTAATGGTTCTATTGCTGGCAAAAAATAATATAATCTATTGAGCATAAACTCAAGTGACAAGAGTATGTGACTAACAAAGTGGCTGGTGAGTGTGTGAAGAGCGAGTGACATCAAAAGACATGTCAAACTCCAAAAATAATCCAAAATGAATTGCAGGAAAAACTAGCATGCTACACGTCTCATACAACTATGCCCCGTCAAAAGAAAGTGTTTAAGGTTGGGTAACACTGACATTCTTGGTGCTAAATATTTTCATAGCTCTATTCCTAAGTAGCCTATCTGTTCATCAGCTTCATATAGGATTTTAACCTGTTAGGCTCAAACTAGCTAATAACTAGTAGCTTGTTATTAACAACAATCTTGGCATTTCTTAGCTTTTGTGTTTAACCAACAGCAAATCCTAATATTGTCTCTCTGCCACTTTTTTCTTGGTCTGTTATAATTCTGTTATGAATGGTTATGACATCATCTGTGTTTTATTTTATTCATGTATTAACTTAAGACCACTTTAAATCTTAAGGGGTTAAGTGAATATTCACTAGCAAGCCTTTGCTTAACACTGAGTTGTCATCTATATTTTCAAAAAAGGTAAAAGTTTTTATTTTTATTACCTTTAAAATTTTAGTTAAAAAATCCCACATGTGTGACAAAAATCTGTCAGCTTTCAGTGAGCATCACAGATGGCGAACCTCACTGATCCACTGCAACACCTGTACAACCTTTAATCCCCACCAAGACCTCTGTCTTTTGTTTCTGTCGTGCCACCTAGAACTCATCTCACACTCTTTCTGATTAAGATCTGATTTTTTATGTTGGTTAATTATTTCCTAATTAGTTTGCGTGTTAATTAGAATATTCACTAATGTTAATTAGCTGTATTAATAGGAGCTGCTGTAACACCTGCCCCCGGCTCCACCGCCTGCCAAATATCTTCATCTCAAAACAGCTTCCTACCTCAAAGCTCCAAAATGTCATCCCTTGTTTTTATTGCAAGATGAAAGAAAAAAAAGACTCAAGATTTTCCAACATATTAGATATTAGAGCAGAAATTCTGTAGATCTGAAGATCATTTTCAAACATTTTGAAGTTGCATTTGACCTGAAAAAGGCTGGTTTATCTTTCTTGAAAAGTCCTTGCTGTTCACTCAGTGTTTGGACCTTTTTAGCTAACCCCCAACAATTTAACACATAGTTGAATGTCTACGCCACCTGCCTACCCACCTGGCAAGGTGACTACAATACTCAGCCTTTCATGACTGAGGTGTTAAAAACCTCAGCAGGGTCATATACATTGGTCTGTCTGATGCTGAAAAGTTTGAAACATACAGCAACGCCAGGAAACATCACTGATTATGCAGTTGTTGTTTTTCGTTCGCTTTTTTTCCTTTACATTTATGCTTGTATTTCTCTAGCATCACTAGGTTATCTTTATATATATATATACACACACACACACACAAATCTGCACGCTTTTATCACTTTAGAGGACCCTGCACCGATTAACAGTCCCTTCCTGAGCTAACCATAACCTCTGCCTGTTCAGCAGCAATGCTTTCAACCATAAAGTTGTGACTGCTTAAAATTATAAACAGTAATTTTGACACCAGAACATGTACATGTGCACGCACACACACACACACACACACACACACACACACACACACACACACACACACACACACACACACACACACACACACAGAGAGAGTCATGCACTTACGCTAGAAGAGATCAGTTCAATTAGATGAACAATGTGGAGGATTTGTAAAATGAATTACAAAAACTAAAGGTAAAGCTGTTAGACAGGGCTGGGAGGGAGTGACAGGATGAGTGAGCAAAGCAAAAGAAGGGTGGAGGGTGGTGGAGAGGGGGACAGAAAACACCTCAAGTCTCCAGCAGTGTGTTTATTTAGTCATTTATTTAGTGTTTATTTCATGTTTATCTTCATGCCTGTTAATTCATGTGCGTATCATCGTAACACCACAGAGAAGGTGGGAGGGTGGATGATTTTCTTTTAAAATACAAATTTGTTTTTAAATTGTTCATACTCCACACACACACACACACACACACACACACACACACACACACACACACACACACACACACACAATGATAACATTTTTTGGAAATGATAACATTTTTAGATAGAGAGAAGCCATTTAAAGGTAAGAACAATCAGAAATTAGGGACAGTGTCGGAGAGTAGAGCATTTTGACCAGCAGGCATATATTTTTACTTAAGCAAAGAGAGTCAAAGTTTGTTCTTACATGAGGTGAAGCATAGCTTTTGATTAATAGGTAATAATGTATTTCTTATCATCATTAGTATCGACTGCAAAACTTTATATTACATTCAACAACTGACGGTGTAATTCCGCTACAATGTAATTGTATTTAGATACAAATACGCAAAGGTAGGTACACTAGAAGAGGGTAACAAGTCAGAGGCTGGGTCTGTGACCTTTTGTATTTTTGATTTTCTTATGTTAAGTTCTTGTGTTATTATTTAGTTAGGGTTTAGTTGAGTGTTATTCTAGTTTATGTTTCATCAATGAGCCTGTGCTCCTGACTCTTTTCCTGTTTGGCGTGTGTGATCTCCTTGTCTCCGTAGGTTCCCCTTGTGTTTCCCTCTGGTCTTCCTTACCTGTTCCCACGTGTTCCCTTCCGTCCCCCCAGTCTGTCAGGTATTTCATGTCTCTGTGTTTCACGTTCTGTTGTCAAGTTTGTGTTGTCATGGCTACGACTCTCCGTGTTTTCTGTTTTATTCTGAAAGGTCTCGTGTTTCCATGTTCAGTGTGTTTAGTTTCACTTCCCCTGTGGCATCATGTTCATTTGTGTCAGCTGTGTTTCCTCAGGTGTTTCCACTTCCACGTCACAGAGTTTTTCTTGCTACTGCTCAGGTTCATGTTCATGCTCATGTTTTGACTTTCTTTTTGCATGTTCTTGTTCAATTTTCATGTTATGTCTCGTGTCATTGTTTTCATAGTTAGTTTAGTTCTTTCTCAGTTTAGGTTTCAGTTTAGTTCGCCCTTGTTTCGGCTTGTCTTGTTTTTCTGTTACTGGACATCAGTAGAAAAGTACAGTGTATTTTGATTTAAGATGTGAAGATATAGTTTGTTTTTCAGCTCAATTAAAAATTACAGTTTTAAGCCTTGCTTAACTGAAATTTGTGAATTACTGAAATTTACTTTTAGCTTAATTATTTCTTTGTTTCTTGTTATAACTTGACTTGACCCACATCTAGTGTACCTCCCTTTAAGTATGTGTATGAAAACACAATTACATTGTAATTTCAAATAAACTACACTAGTTTATTTGAAATTACTCTAATTAAATTCCATTTAATTAGAGTAAAATATGCCCTTAGTCGCGAGGCTGTATAAGGTGTTGTTGAGTCTACAAATTTCCATACACAGAATGGAAATATGAAATTATAACCCAGTGTCAGCAGAATTCACACATCTAGACATGCACTGCCTCTTGTTATATTTTGCTCTGTCCATCCCTCCATCAGGTAGAGTGACCTTGTATTTCATTTACTGATAATTACATGGATTTATTCCACCGAGAGGCTTTAATTAGAATGCTAGAAATATTGATTGCCTCTATCATCTCCCTCTCTCCTCTCATCCACACATTGCACCTTCACTCTATCCCTCCATCCATCCATCCCTTCCTCCATCGGCACTCAAACTGCTTGAGAATGAGGAAGAAGCAAAGTGCTATGTTAAAAAGTAGAGAGAAGGGAGAAAGAAAAATGGGGAAAGCAAAGGAAAGAAAAGAGGGATGTGATGATAAATGAAGGAAATATGGCACATGTGAGCAGAATACAGTTGTGCTTTACTCTTTTTGTGGGTATGCTAAAAACAAATAAAACGCCTCGACGCAACTGTTTTTGTGATTTCATACTACAGAGAGAAAAATTGATTGAACTGAATTGAACAAATTATGCTTGTTGTAAAGTTTATTAGTAATTATCCTTTTTTGTTGAAATGCATGTCTCATTTTTTCATACTTAAATACGTGTTATTACTATTTTGTAATTACGTGTATTTTTTGTCATTTTTGTAAACACAGGGTTTTTAATCAAAACACATTTACTCCAAAAGCAGGTAAGTACTATCGTGAGTGAATGATGATGACTTGTTTTAACTTTTTGTTAAGATTTCAAATATTACACCACAAACAAGGGACGTACCTCAAAAATGACCTACACAATTAGACAAACTGTTCAGATTCAGTGTACAACTAGAGTTAACTAGTGGTTCAAGGTGTTATGCATCCACCCACCACTAGCTGGGGCTGCAGACAGAACCCCTCCCTTTCTGAGACAGGAAGTTCTAAATAAGCAAGGTACGATTGATGATAGCCACGCAAACCCTGTGTGAGAACGTGTAAAATGCCACACATTTCAGAAACATTTAAAATGTGATTTGGTTACTGACAAATGAGATTCACAGAAAATTCTCTTAAACACATTTGTACAGACAAGGACCAGCCTCAGCCGTTACACAGACTGTTTCTCATCTCCCTTAGGAGCATCGCCACTATCAAACCAAATATTTTAAGAATACGCTACTGTACTCAATACAGTGTTAATAGTTTTCCTGTTATATAGTCAATTAAATGTTTCTGTGTCCTGTCTGTGGCATATTTCCTACCTCAGTCATTCTCTGTGCTAAAGACTGTTACCAAACAGCACAGAAATACCATGCTAAAAGAAGAATGGACTTCTTCAGATGGACTTGATTCAATTAGGACAGTAGTATGCTAACAAATTGACCACGTCGGACTTAAAAGTTGATCATACGTCCAGAAGTTGAATTACAGAAGCTGTAAACTTAACCAGCAGCAACAAGCCTATTTGCTACCAGCTCAGTTTGTATGTTGATATTAGACACTGAAGGCGTGCGATCACATGGACTCCAATGATTATTCATTAGCAATTTGATAGTTAATTATATCTGTAAGTTATGATCATAAATGCACTGTGGGAATGCAAAGAATCTACTGGTGTGTATGGGGCAGGGAGGGGGAATAAAGAAAACAGAGAGAGCAAAATTAAATGAATGTTCAGCCGAGCTAACAGGCCTGCTGACTTTATTTTCTGCTGGCCAAAGCAGAAAGACGCCGCTCAGTTTTTTTTTTTCTTTTTTGATGTTTGATTAATTATTTTGGTGCCAATCCATTTCAGCTTCCCTCCATATTTAATTAAAATATCATTTTAAAACATAATTAAGTTTTTAATCCGACTGCGAGTGAGTCTCCAGCAAAGCAAAGAGGACTCCTCTCTCACTTTTTTTCTCTCTCTCTCACCCTGTCGGCAAATTGGAGGCTGCCTGCGGGCTTCATACACAACCACACACACAAACACACACACAAAGGTAGAGTGAGCAGTGTTACTTTCAGTTGCTACTAAGGCAGAAATGTGAATTCTCCTTTAGCATCGACACATTCAGACCAACCTGAGCTGTATAGTATTAGTGTGTATATGTGTGTGTGTATGTGTGTATGTGTAAACACCCAGCATGTGGCCTGGCGGCTGCTGATGGCCAAGCTAATTATGCATGAAATCAAATATGATTTAAAAAACAACTTCACAAGAAACTCCTGCTACAATGCCATCTCTCTCACACACACAGACACACACACACAGAGACTCAGCAGGAGAGAGAGGCAGATGATGGTGATGAGTGAGTGTGTGCTTTTGTCTCCCGTGTGCGCAGAAGGAAGACGGAAAAGTGCAGCAACAAAAGATGAGCTCTGTGGAATCATATTCCCACTTGTTTTATTTGAATGGCAACTGTTACTATTCTGTATCTTTTTCCTTTTTAATAAAATCCATTAAGGGATAATTACAGTTTGTTTTAATGTACAGTATTTGAAACTGTCTACTGTAGTTCCATGGGTCCTGCTGCGTTTGCACACATCAACTCCAATGTAAAGATTTAGTCTTGCAAAAGAGCATAAAAAAGCATATATAGCAGCTTGATCACTTAATGAAATATGAAACATTGTTATACATTAAATGCAAAGGTACTGTATCATAAGCAGTAAAGCTTTGCCACCTCCAATGACACAGTGCTGCTAATGGATCATGACAATAATCCTACAGAGGCATTCTACACTTGTGTTGCTTGGGTGCATTCTGGTAGGATTAATTGCTCAGAGTATCTGCCAACTCATTCTAGTATTACTTATTCTAATTTTCCAACCAGCTAGCCCTGGCTCTGCCTATCTGTGCTGCTTCTACCAACAGGCCAACCAAGCTGGTGTGGTCCTCCAGAGTCTCTTGTTCCACAGTGGGTTGGACTTCAGCTTTACTATGTTGGATTGTAGAGATACAGGGTTCTTTGGTGGGCTACAAGAACTAGCAGGTTGATTAGTGCACTCCTTTTCCAAACTTACCAAGGCTGCAGAGAAGATCAGCAACTCTCAAACAGTCGAGTCAGAGTGGGTGGAGAAGCTTACTAGAAGCTACTGTTGTGCATTTGTCACCAAGCAGGTCTACTTATATTCACTGAGAAGCTTTTATGCAGTATTATTTATTAATCCTTTCAAGAGAGCATGGATCCACCCCCTTTCCTTTGTGTGCTTGTACACATGTAGTACAAAGTCATTCAGGAAGCGGAGAAGCTTAATCACCTGAGTATTTTTTTTCTGCCGGTATTGAGATGCTCTTTACATAAACATAACTTATTTTGTGAAAAAAAGACAAAAATTTTCAAAGCTTAAGTGCTGTGGCCATATCAAATATGGCACTTCTGATTTCTATGGGGGGGAAAAGCATTATTTCATGCCTGGCTGAGTTCAGGACATTAAAAATGCAGCGGGCTCCTCCAGAATCAAATTACCTTGAACTGATTCAAAGGCTTCTCATATCCATCACCATGCACTGTGTGGTCCCCAAAACAAGCAAATTAGATGTGGCATTTATTTACGTGACGGGTGGCAGAGGGAGAATTAAGATTTTGGGGGGTAAATTACAGGTAATTAAGGTCCATTCTGTGTAATTCTCAGCTATTAGAAGTAATTTGACGGCGATCGTCTGGGACTGAAATTAATGTGTGACGTGACAGAGAGAGGAGAGTGAGTGCATGGTTCACCTTTTCATTTATTTTACTTCTTTGTCTAGATTCACCTCGTTTTATTCCACCTCCAGCCCACCGCTGCCTCCTCTTCACCTTCCATCTGCCCGGGCTTTTCGTTTTGTTCAAGGACACCAATCCAGTTATTTTCAATATCAACATAAATCAAAACTAACGCATGTGACACAGCGGCTACAATCCTCAAACACTACTGACTGATACAGAGTGAGATGAGGGATGGACGGAAGGAGGAGGAGGAGGAGAACAACACGGGGGAGGTAGAAAATACGAAATAAAGGGACTTCTTAGAAAGAAAGAACGAACGAAAGAAAGAAAGAAAGAACAGCTTGGCCTTGGCCTTTCTGACAGCAAAGTGCTTTACGGCTGTTGGCATCTGCCACAATATGCCACAATCGCCCCCGAGGGCTTTCTTTACTGGATTATTATGGTTGCCAGGGTGACAATGCCACACACTAGCTCCAATGAGAAAAAAAAAACGTATTTATTTTTTTAAAGCCTCAAATTAGCAAGGGAGACAGTTAACCCACTCCTTAGCTGAGACTTTATCTGGATATTTTTTCCAGCCTCATTAGCCGTGGTAGAAAAACCCAGTTCAACCAGTAGGATCAGTTGGCTTAAATCAGCAGCTGCTGTAACAATGCCTGTGAGGGCGTTTGTCACTACAGTGGTGGGGCATAGTACCACAGTGTCCCAATAACACCAGGAAACAGCAATGTCTTCAGGGGCAGTATGAAGACATTGGAACGCAGACCATTCTGAATTTTTTATATAAAATTTAAAAAAATCAGTAAATCAGCAATAAAATTTGACTGTGACAAAATATATTTGACTGGCTCTTAGAAATAATCCTAGGTTTGGCTGGGATTCTGATCACAGCATTTTGTTAATATTATCAATTTGTTTAATTTCATTCAAAGTCAATTCAAAGAAACTCTCAGGACTCTGCACCATGTCGAAAAATCTCTTACACCCATTTGGGCAGTAATTAAGCAAATAAACCTCCAATTCATTTGTCACTAGGACATAAAAACTGCATGTATAGATTCACCGGTAGCCTGACATCTCCTTCTCAGAAATGTAACCATGTGTCACGCTTACGCAACCTCCTATGATTGGGAGATTCAGGAACTACTGAAATGGATGTGAGAGAATGTAGAAAGTGGAATAAAATGTGGTCAAATATATATTTGGCTTTGTAAAAAAACAAAAAAAAAAACAAAGAGTAGGGGACCTGGGAGGGAAAAAGTCCCAGCATTTACTTGTTTCTTTCATGGCTGGCACCGCATGTAAAATACTAAGGCACAACGGCAAATTAATTAAGACATAATGCATCACACACAACTATAAATGCTGGGAGTGACATCGACCACTCAAGTATGTTATGTAGGCTCTACAAAGACTTACATCTAAAGCAGTCGTTAGATTTTAATTCATTATTCTTTGTGTGTGTTTTCAATTTTCAGCTTGCTGGTTAAACAAAAACTGCAATGTCAATGATTTTGCATCCTTTATGGCAACAAGCAAGCATACGTGCACAAATAAGTAATCGCCTGCTGTTGCGGTTTAGTAAGGTTGGCCAATTCTATTGAGTTTTCAATTCAGTTTTATTTATATTGCACCAAATCACTACAACAGTTGACTCAAGGTGCTTTATATTGTAAGGCAATGACCCTGCAATAACAGAGAGAAAACCCCAACAATGAGACGACCCCTTATGAGCAAGAACTTTGGCGATAGTGGGAAAGAAAAACTCCATTTTAACAGGAAGAAACCTCCAGCAGAACCAGGCAGGGGAGGGACAGCTATCTTCTGTGACTGACTCAAATAAGCCCAAACTATAAACTTTATCAAAAAGTTAAGTTTTAGGCCTAATTCTAAAAGCAGAAGGTTAGAAACTGGGAGCTGGTTCCACAGATGAGGGACATGAAAGCTGAAGGCTATTTTCATATGTATATAGAATGTGACTAAGGACACCGTCCCACAAGCATAGAGACTGGATGTTAACCGCCTGGTGACCATCAATTCAAAGGAAGAAAAAGAGTACTCCTCAACTAGATATGAGTGGTTGCTGGCAGTTTCTGTGAAGCTCAACGCTAAAAAGGCCTGCAAATTCCGCAGGCCTAAAGCACAGTCAATTGATATATATCTCAAATGTCAAAGTACGGAAAAATGTGATCACAGTAATTGAAATTGCCTATCTTCTTGGATTATTAACACAGCTGGGTCGACCAAAAATTATTCTAAAAAGGGAAACTCAGAAGGACCAGGATGACCAGATATTGAGTATTGTTGAGTGCTGTTGCTGACCAAGTGCTTGGCGTTATGGTTAATTCCAGGACAATTACTTTAAACATTCAATGAAGCAAAAAGTTATCCCAAAAAGGTTTTGTGAACTCAACAGTGAATTCAGTGGATATCAGTGCCGTTCCCAGGATGTGGCAGAAGACCAGGCTAACAGCAGGAAAGTGAAGCATAGAACATAGAACATAGAAAAGCCCTACTGGAAGGTTTCCAACATCCATCCAAAAACTAAGGCTGTTGGAAAGCAAAGGAAAACCAAACACAGTTCAGATTCCTAATAAATGTGTCGCTAAGTACTGCATTTTTATTCATATTTGTTCAAGTTGTTTTTTCCTACTCACTGTTTAGCTTTGCTGCTGTTTTGTTGCAAGTCCACATTTATATCTATTATATCTATCATCTTTGCATGAAGCTCTCATGTATTTAATTGTTCTATATAGCTTCACAGAAAATTCAGGTATGATGAATACACGTCAATAACAGCACATATCTGTGCTTCACGTCTGAAGATTTTAAAAAAACTGAATCTTACACACCTTACTAGCTGCATGACTGTCAAAATGTGTGTTCTTAAAAAAGCAGACATATAAACGGGGTTTCTATTAGACAGCAAAGCAAATACATCACGAACCTAACACAGAGCAGAAAGGAGTTATTGCACCTGGATTAGCTGAGTGTTTTACTTTTGTCTCTTAGCAAGAGTCAGCCTGTCAGATGGCAGGAAAGTCAACCAAGGGCACTATTTCATATTTAATATTTAATATGCTCACCTAATCATGCTCAGCCTTGGTATGTGTGGGTGGGGGTTGGTTTGGGAGTGTATGTGTGTGTATAGAGGGAGCGGGTGAGTATAAGTGGGCGTTGTCTCTCTGTCAGTCAGCATTTGTGGCTTGTCTGCAGGTTATTTAATGATTTTACACTCAAGTGATTTATCATAATTTTTCCAAGACAATCTTCTATTATTCTTTGCTTTCATCTCTCACACTCACTCTCTTTCTTTCAGACACACACTTTCCCTCTCAGTTTCTCTCTCTCACTCCCTCGCTCTCCCTCTGCAGCGGCATCATCCAACTCCTTGGTCAAAGTGGAATAATTGTCAATGAATATTTAACAAGGTTTCAGATGGTGGGATAGACATCATCCTCTCTCTCTCTTTCACACACACACATACACACACGGTTCTCTGTGATCCAGGCAGAGGTTAGCGATACGGCGTGGTCAGTGGTGCGTACAGCAGCCAGTGGATTAGCGGAGCAGAGATGATGAAGGGCAGAATAAGTACTAAATAAACACCCTCTGCTTTCGCTCCACATACAGTAACGCAGCTCAGCGCCAGCAGCCATTTCTCAGCAGCCATTTTGTGTCCTTCTCGACCCCCTCTTCACCGACTGGACTCCTTTTACTGGAGGAGATCATGAAATCGTAATTAACCACCAGCGGCATTTGTAATTTCTAGTCCGGTGCGGATCTGCTGTGTGGAGTGTTTGAAATATTCACCGCTTGCCTAGTCTGGAGAGTCCAGATGTGTCTGAGAGGTTGCAGGTTTAACCATGACATTAAGAGGCAGTGAGGTACCCTTGAGCCCTGAGGTCCTCAAGGACACCACGGAAACATGTAAAAGCAGCAGCCTTGAAAACAGATGCATGCTGCATAGTGTCTTGATTGTCCATAAAGGTGGAGAAAGTGTTATGATCAATACAGGTTTAGGGCCAGGTGATAAAACAATAAAAATAATTGTTGTCAAATAACTTTCCTTGAGACATGGTTAATATAAAGTCAGTAGAACTCGTTCCATGTGTGAAGTATTTTGTGTTGTCTCTGACAAACAACACGAAAGGCCAATGACAATGAGCTACAGCAACATTAGGCTGGGTTAATGGTAACGCTGTGCTAATGTTTGGGTTACTGCAGGAATTTGGTCATTTTGAGGTATCTTGGCTATTTAAAGGCTAACAAAGAAGCGGAGTAGTATACACTGAGTATGAAACTGGGTTTATAGCACAATCCCAAAGATGGTAGCTAATACCATGACAAGTGATTGCAGCAAGCAGTTAAAAATGTTGTGTTCAAGTGACTAATTAAAGTAAGTACAAAAATTGACATTGTAACCTCTTTAGCAAATAGCTGCAAATTTCAATATCAGGCACACAAAGAATTTGATCGTCTCACTGAAGTTGCATGTGAGTTCACTTATCAGTGTATGCCCAGTATCCAGTCTTTAAGTCTGACATCATTAGCCGTTTCTGGGTCCAAACTCCGCTTCAGCTCCCAAAGTCAAACGAACACTGCAGCATCACGGAGAGTTAAAAACTGTCTAAATCCTTTCATCTTCAATAAAATGATCGGTGCGCCTGCTCTACCTGCTTTAACAATGAAGTTTAACATCCAGGCATCCATGAAAACAGAATTTTTTTAATTTAACAGAGTTAGAAGTTAGCTCGCTAGCTTCCATCTAAAGATGATATAGCATGTTCTGACTGAGGGATTTCTGAAAAAATTTAAACGTACAGCTCTGCTATCACTTCTGACATAAATGAAGACTGGAAACTAAACAGCAGTGACGTTTGTAGGGTTACTAAAGTTGGACTAGCTGGTATATAATGATGTGCTACGTGGTGGCTAGCTACACAGCAATGGTTATAATATAAACACATTAGCACAGTGAAGCTGGAGGATGAACGCTAACATTTTTTCCACTCTATAAAAGTTAACGTGAGGGTTCCCAAAGGTTAGGGACAAATGCAATCGCTTGGCAGGATGCTGTAAACGGACCAAACTTCAGTCAGGAGAACAACTGAGACAATCCATCCATAGTACGAGGTTAGTCATTGATATACTGCTGCATGGGCTGGGCTGTAGTTACATTGTAAGGTGTTAAAAACTGAGCTTTAAAATGAATAGTGATAATAAAAAATGAGAGAGGCCGACAGTGATCACTGACTTTTTAGGGACTTGTTCTGCTTAAACAGAACAAGATACAAACCATTAGGGAGGTCGGGTGGCTGTAGCTCAGGTGGTAGAGCAGGTCATCCACTGATCGGAAGGTTGGTGGTTCGACTCCTGGTGAGGTACCCTTGAGCCCTAGTCTACGTGCCAAATGTCCTCGGGCAAGATACTAACCCCAAATTGCTCTCCGATGCATCCATCGGAGTATGAATGTGTGTGAATGTTAGCTATGAAGCACTTAGAAAGATGTGCTTGTGTGAATGGGTGTGAATGGGTGAATGCACTAGTTGTGTAAAGTGCTTTGAGTGCTCAGATGAGTAGAAAAGTGCTATATAAGCCAGTCCATTTACCATTAAAACAGGTTAAAAACACAACAGCCTTAATAAATGCAGAGTTCATACGTCATCACTTAAAGACTGGATTCTTTTGGCTCTGTTTTACTTGATAAATGGCCTGCTCTTTGTTACCACAGAACCAAAACCATGAAATCAAACACAGTTTGGGGTGAAAAAGGTCATCATAGCTGTTAGTTAGAATTCTCTGTAGGCTTATCAATACAGAACTATTATGTAGGCGTCTTTGAGGAGGCTCTGTAAGTACAAAGCTCATTAATGTCAGCAAACAGACCTTTTTATCTCTTTATGAATCCATTCAAATTTTTATAATGTTGATCTTATCCAACTTTAATGGTGTGGTTGGAATCAGCTAGTACTTTCACCTTCTCAGTTATGAACACTTAAAATATATTTTTAATGTTAAGATTTTAATATTTGAGCCGTTTAAACAATGTTCCAACCGTCTCGGTCAATAAAATGAAAAGATATTTCAGTCTAATTTTTGAATACATGTTTTTAATTCTCAATTATTAAAACACTGGGCTTCAGCTAAAACTAAAGTATTAATGGAGGTGCTTTGTATCATGTCTTTTTATAATTTAGCATGAAAGTAGATACATGGCAGCAGACAAATAAACAAAGTAATTAAAATAACTACATCTGTTTTCCAGAAAACACAAATATATGGCAGTATGGTATATTATCACAGAGTATACTTCTATTATTTATCAAACTTTTATAGATGCAGCTTTAATACAAAACACTTGAATTTCTCTCTCTCTTTCTCTCCCTCTCTCATTGTAATCAGCAGCCCTTACAGCCAATCTGCTGGCCATAAAACTGTCTGCAGCCTGATGATGTACAGCTCACAGAATTACCTTATCTGCCTCTGATTTACTGTGCCTCACAGGTAGAGAGACAAAAACAGCCTCCACACCTCTGTCACATCCATCCATCCATCCCTTCACCCCCCCCCCCCCCCCCCATCCCCTTGTACATCCTGCATTCCCCCTTTTCCACTCTTCAACCTTGCTTTTATCAGTCTTCTATCAATTCCTCCTGCCTTCCTCTCATCTTTTGTTCTTCATTTCTTCATTTGTGTCGCTCTGTACCGCCATCATTCTCCTCTCGTTTTTTTCCACTAGTAAACCTTATTCTATCCATCTCTTCTCCCCCCTTCTCACCGTCTATTTTCACCTGTCTTTTTCTAATCCTAAGTGCTTCATCTCTTAATTGGGTGAACCCGGTTCTTACCATTCTGTCCACCTTTCACTTCTTCTGCTTTCAATGCTAAACGTCAAACTATCCCTCTATGCATTTATTTGAGCTTTTTTAGTCTTTTTAATGTCAGTTCCTCTATCCCTTCATTGCCCCATCTTTCTTCTCGTTTCTCTACCGCAGACCTATTTTTCTTTCATGTCTTCCTTTACTATTTTCCATTTTTCACATCCTCCCTTGTCTTCTTAACCGTTCTCTCCTTCCTCCCTTTCTCTAACTATTTTTTTTTTACTCAGTCGCCCCCACACAATTTCTTCGGCCCGTTTTCATTCCATCACCTCTGTATTTTAGTCCAATCCCTTTCTATCTATCCCCCCTCATGCTCTCATCTTGTCCCAGTCATCTTAACATTTATCTTGCTGTTTTTCCCCCCACACATCCTTTTCTAATCTGTCCTTCCATTCATCCTGCTTTTCTTTTTCTTCCTTTCAACATTGCATTCCTCCTTCCCTCCTTCTGCTTCTCACATGGCTACTTCTCTTTTGTTTTTCTTGCCATCCACTATTCTGTTCATCACTTTTATTCCCACTCTCTTTGGCCTCCTTTTCATTGTAAAAGCAAAGAAAACAGCTCTGCCTGCCCTGCTGCTCGGCTCTTCGCCAACAAAAAGAAAAAGAAAAATCTTTTTGCAGGTACCCGTCACAAATGACGTACACAAACACAATTTCTAAAATAGTATTAAATGGTGCAAAAGACACACACACTCACATAAATTCGGCATCAGACGCTCTGACAGTAATTACAGCCTACAGTGGTCCTTGTTGTCTTTTATTTAAGAACAAGATGGAGTATCTTTGATCAGAAACTGAGACAGAGTGTGTGTGTGTGTGTGTGTGTGTGTGTGTGTGTGTGTGTGTGTGTGTGTGTGTGTGTGTGTGTGCTCTTGCACAAAAGTGTGTCTGCCTTGATGTATGAATACAAATGACTGAAATGATATCAAAATGTGGTTTTGATTGTGGATTTGAGAGGAGAAATGGGGAGGGGGTAATTAAGTCACCAGGAGGCCAGTATCTATTTGTGTGTGTGTGTGTGTGTGTGTGTGTGTGTGTGTGTGTGTGTGTGTGTGTGTGTGTGTGTGTGAGATTTTGTAAAACACAGAGAAAGAGAGAGAGAGAAATAGAGCTAGAGAGTCCGTCTGTTCATGAGTGTTTGTGTTTTTGTGTCTGTTTTGCGTGTATCTGCAATAGATGCGTCAATTTATACTCATGTGTAAGTTTACGTGTCCACGAAACATGTGTTTGTGTGTCTGTGTGTGCGCGAGTGGAGTGTGGGTGTTTGAAAACGTGTCTGGTTTTTCATCAGAGCAGAATTCCTCTGCCAACGTTCCTTAATGAAAAATAAATAGCGTCCACTGTTTCAGAGCATCTTTTCAATCAGCTGGAAAATACCCAAAGCAGTAGGAGACAGGAGGTTTTTACGTCTCAACTGCTCAGTAGAGATCAAATCACCATCCAATTTTACTCAAAGAAAAAAACATTTCAGGGCTCTTAGTTTGGGGGAAAAATGTGTTTCTGTCTGGTCTTCATTCGTTTTTCCATCAACAAAGTTTTACAAATTAGTAGAAACTATTAAGAATGATACCTTCGTATTCAAAAAACATGACAATGAATAATCTGGACTCACAGTAAGTGTCTCATTCACTCACCTGAACATTCGTAAGAGCTACTTCCTAATTCTGTTATGCGGGTCTTTCTGTGCCTGACCGAGGAGGGCCTTGGTTTCCCAATCTCTGCTAAAATACACCGTCAGTTAATTCTGTTGCATATGTACATGAGGCTCAAACTCCTGGTTCCTAGTTTTAAATGCTTCCTCCGCACTGGCCTCCACCTTTTCTCTGCAAGTCAGGCTTCTTTGTGTTCATAACGTTGTCCTTGCATTTACTTACGCTTGCTGAAAAGATTTTTCCACAGTTATTTCTACAAACAGATGAATAAAGCCCCGGATTACTCCTTATTACGAGTATGCAAAGTCACTGATGTAATTAATGCTCCTCATGTCAATCTGGATGAATGGATCAACCTTATTTTTTTCTAAAGAAATAAACTTTTACATTAAAGAAAACGCACACATGTATGGTGAAAGAATTCACCTCCCACCACTAAGAGAAAGCTGGAGGTGAAAATCCCAAACTTCTTCTTCTTTTTTTAAATTTTCCACCAACCAGAGTCGAGCTGAAGGAAGCAAACTCATTTCTCCGCTCTCCAGGCGTTGGCTCGTTAACCAACTGCTCTGCCCAACGCTGCCACCGCTTTTCCTTCAACTTTCATCAAACTCAACTACTTCCTCTAATAATCAGCACCGCCATATCCGTGTTTAACAAGGTAATATGACACAAACCATCTGTAGCTTCAAAAAAAAAAGGAAAAAAAATAACACCCACTTTACATATTCACTTTTACCATCCCCATAATTAAATATTTGAGAAATATCAGGAATGGAAAATTAAAACAGAAAAAGCCCTGTGCCACCACTATCAATTTATTCCCTCTCTCAGAGTGCATTAGAAACGTCAGATTGCCGTTGGCAAAGACACAGAAAGAGCTTGGTGTTTTTTTAAACTCACTTTATAAATTACATTTTGGAGTGCTTTGGCATGCTAATACCTGCTGCCACAGAGAGCAGACAGCGTTAATTATTTCTTATTGGGATCGGCGGCGATTATTTGCATATTTCATTTAGCTGTTATAGACGTTGCAGGTGGGAGGGAGGAGAGCAGGGGCGTGTGAGACACTTTTTACTTTGTGTCTCAACAACTTTTGGATTAAAAAAGAAAAAAACGGTGGATTCACTGACCGTATGTGTTTGGAGGAGCATTAATTTAGGCTGATTTCAGTCATTTCCATGAGCTGCGGCAGATTATTGGTGATAATTAACAAAATTAGCTTTCAATATCACGCAGGCTTTGATGCAAAAAGGTCAGAAAACAGTTTTAAGAACTTCAGCGTGTTCAACTTTATTTGACTAAAGCATCAATTATAACGTCATTTATACTCAATTGGCTTCACGAGTGGCTCTATGTGAGGACGACAGCAGGGGAAAGTCAAAGTTTCTAAGAGTTTAAGAACCGGAAAACAGATGTGTGATTTATACAAAACATCATCATGAATTCATCGTGAATACATACGCACTTAATGAGGGATTACAAAACCGGAAAAGGTCCATAGCACGTTGTATCAACGCGAACAGAAAGTTTCGCTCTAGACAAGGATCAGCTTTAACTTATACATGAAGGTCAAAACATCAGGAAATGTTTTAAATGTAACTAATTAAAGTTCACAATAACGTTTTTCAGTTTTTATTTTTAAATTTAGAAGGATATTTGTTGTCTTATATGTTGCGAAATTTAAGTTGCTGTATTTAGAGTAGGTATGCTTTCCTTTAGTAATACTTTTGTTGTCTGGTATAATTCTGTGATATCTATCCTCAACCCTATAAAGCATCCCTCCATCTATTTTATTCTTATCCAGTTCAGGGTCACGGGGGGCTGGAGCCTGCCCCAGTGACAGCTGGGGCAGATGGATAATGACCCAAAGCATAATGCAACCCAAAAGTGTAACAAGGAAAAAAATGGGATCATCTTCAATGACCAATCAGTCACATGATTTCAACCCCAAAGAGCATGTTTTTGGCTACTGAAAGAAAGACCCACAAACAAGTGGAGCAACTCAAGGTGGCTTCAGTGAGAGTTTAGCAACTCAAGGGAGGAAACACAACATGTTGTGATGTCCATGATTTGTAAGCATTAAATATTTAAATTTACGTTAGCCCTTCCAGTCAATTATGAACCTCTGAAAATAGGAGAGTGTGTATAAACATGGCTGCAATTTTTAAACAGTTCATGCTATTTTTTGGGAAAACCCATTGAATTAAAGCTGAAAGCCTGCACTTCAGTCACATTTCGATTGTTTGGTTTACAGTCCTCTGTGGACGTGTACAGAGGTGAATCTACAAAAAATGTGTCAGTGTCTCGAACATTATGGAGGACACTGTATCCCTAATCCAGCACATTTTCATCTTTTTATTCATTTTTAACAACCTACAGTGTTGTTGGTGTGAAACTTGCTTGCTGTGTAACATGAAAACCCTCCAGGTTTAAGCGCCAAGTTTTATCGCTTTCAAATGACCTGGAAATGCAGCTTTGCAGATCTTCAACCAGGGATTAACACCAACACTGAGATTTTTTTTTAACACAAACTATCTTGATATAGTGTCACTGCGTGGTTAAACTAACTCCCAAACTTCCTAACTTTAATCTTAATTTATGTAAAGTGCTGTGTGGTGGAGCTCCGGGAGCGGGACAAGCCGTCTGATTGGCTATATCAGGTATCAGGCAGGAGTCCAACACTCGGTAATTTGATTTAAAAAGCTCGTAATAACCTGAGGTCAATATTTAAATCACTCAGAGGGGGAGATGAGCCACTCTGCATGTTCAGGACGCTTCAGTCTCCATGCTCAGAGTCAACCAAACCTGGATCTCTATCACCTCCACTCCTCCAACACCTCCTCCACTGCCCGCGATCTTTTCTTCTGCTTCTTCTTATCCTTACTTTAGCCCCCTTTCCTCTCCATGTGACTTCTTCACTCCTCAGTTTCAAAAATACTCTGCGGTGTTCAATGCTCTGATTTCAGAAATAACTTAAACAAAAGGAGTTCCATTTCTCTGTTTCAGCTCCTCCTGCTTTTCTTGCATTTGCTAAAACGACTAAATTATAGCTAAATTTTGAATCCTGGTATTTATAGGAATTTGAGCTCTGCAATAAATTACCATTTCTCATTTCAGGTGGAGCTCTGCTCTCGAGCATATCACTGCTTGACATCCGTGACAATCTTCACCCATTCGTTTTTCACTTGCTTTGACTCATGTTACATATGGACATGTTGAACTGAGGCCTTTTATCCTTCAGATCCATTTTTATGGTAACAAATTTGTGCTTGGTAAAGTCATTTTATGTTGTAAGGTGTGTTACAAACGACAGAGTTGGAAATAGTGGATGCTAAATCTCTACTGAATATTTCACCTCTTCAAAGTCAGAGTTTGGTTGGGTTTTTTTTCCCGTCTTTCATCTGCTACCCGTCTGTAAGGCAACAGACTGACTCTTCATCTGACCCCACCTTGTTTCATTCTTCTTTCACTACCTACTCGCTGTATTCCCCTCCCCCCTTCTCTCACTCTCTCCCTTCCTCTCCTCCCCCCGTCCTTCTCTGTGTGGTCTGTAGGGTGAAATGGAGGCCTGGGGCCAACAAGCTGTCTCCACCAGCCACACTGATAAGACACACACACACATACATACACATTCAGAGTCACCATACAAGTGCCAACAGTCACAGTCACAAATGTACAAGTGCTTTACACACACACACACACACACACGTTTTTTTACACAGCTCATACTCTGTGAGGAGCCACCTACAGAGGCCACTTAGCAGTTTTACCTGTAAATTTCTCACTCTTACACACACAAACTTTCATACACATTTATACACTATACTTGTGTTTAAAACTGAAACATGAGAAAAAAAATTGTGTTCTTGGGGAAAGGGGGGGGGGGGAACAGGTGGATAGCCAGGTGTCAGGTTCAGCTCTCTAATAGGATTTGTTTCCCCTCATGTCCAAAGGGACTAGCCTTTGGACATGAGGGGTTGGTCTAATGTCAACAAATCAACTTCCTTACAACGCACCATCCATGACACACCTCAAACTCACACCAACCCCTCCGAACCCCTCGGTGGAAATTGGCATGTTCCTGACACGTGAAAGATGAATTTGATGTATATGCAGCATTTGAGCAAAGTGTATATTTCAAGCATGCACCTGGAGCAGATGAAACATATGGGAAAATACGTATTTAAGACAAATTTTTATTCAAATTAATTTTAAGTCTGAACCTCTAGGGTTAGGGTTAGTAGGCTGTTAGATGTATGGCTGTTTCACACAGTTAGGCGCTGACCTGCTTTAAGCAATGTAATATTTATTGATCTAACAGCCAGTGTACTGTTTATTATACCTCTTTTTGCATATATCTAAGTCACTGCATGTATCTTATACAGTTGACTTTGTGTGTCAAAAGAACGTCGCGGATCAATGCCAGTGTTTTTGTAGTGGTTCACAAGCTCTTCGCTGCCCTACAAATGGGAGAGTGCTGTTTTTATTCCTTGGGGTGTACTTAGTGTGCAACAGTAACAGGATTGATGGAACATTTCAAACATTCACCAGGATCAAAGTTTTTCACAGCAGAACACTGCATTATACTGAGATGGTTAATGTTAGTCACTATGTGGTGCTTTTAGGATTGTGGTAAACTGATGGTTATGTAACCCATTAGAGTTAGTGTAACTAAATATCCTCACCTGTTTTATTTCATTATATATTCCATTTACTTTTGGATTTCTGTGAATTTCTATAAAGAGCGACATAAATCTTCATTTATTCCATTAAAATTAATTAAACAGATTAATGTTATAATGTTTTGTTTTTGAGAAATTTCCTTTCAAACTTTAGATTTACTGAGAGAAAGTTCCTCCATCTTCCACTCCATCATGTTCATACTTTGTTCTTGTCAAATATCCCCCCACATTTGTAATACGCTGTCTAAACATGGTGGCAGTTTTATAATATTTGAGTGATGAAACTCCAGAGAAAAAGATCCAGATTCAGCAGCTGTCACCGAAAACATCCATTCACCTTTTCAACACGCGCACGTTTGTGTGTCTGTGTAAGTGTGTGTGTTAGCAGACTCGGTACAATCCCCTGTAATGTGACAGACAAATCCTGCTAAGCTGTTAAATATTACACTGCTTTCACACTCGTATTAAACACCTTTCTATGTCTGTCGTGCGTGCGCGCTCTCTTTTTCCATGTTCACCCACCCCTGCCAAAACACACACGCAACCCTTGCCTTCATCTTCAATATGCAACAAAACACTCTTCGCACATGTACAACAAATCTTTAAAATGCAGCGACACACTGACAAAGTCACATAACGCAATACTGTCATATGACACACACAACCGTTTCGCTGCGCGGTGTCTCTGCTTGTGTGTGTGTGTGTGTGAGTCCTAATCCCCGGTGTTGGCCGTCCTGTCGCGGCGTTATATTTGCTGGTATCAGTGTATCTTCCACTTGCTGCCTAATCCAACCACCCCGGCTCTGATATTTCCTGACATTTATATGAATCACCCCTCTCTAGATGAACGGACAGAGAGAGGGAGGCGAGGGAAGGGACAGAGCTGGATGATGAAGGCAAAGATGGAGCTTGAGTGAAAGAACGGTACAAGGAAAGACATCATGAGTCAAAGAAGGTTGTGTCAATGTAAAGGTCTGCAGGGATTTAAACTGAGAGGAAATCAGAGGAGAGACAGATATCGAGACTTATGGATGGAAGGACAGACGGACAATGGAATGGTAAGGGATAATGAAGGGATGGAAAATTGGGGGGAAAGTCATTATTTTCTATCTTTCATTGATGAAAAGAAAGAGCATGAAAGTCAAAAGCAGAATAAATAAAAATCGCACCACGGAAAGACAAAAAAGTCTTCAACCTTGTCAGCGACATATGTTTCCATCAATAACAACAAGCTCTTATGAGCACCAAGAGACACACACACATGCGCTATTAGTCTTCGGAGGCTTGTTAAGGCTCAGCCTAATTTTATGACCTCACACCACACCTGTAGTTGCTACGGCGACCATATCAGCTAAGAATTAATAGAGGGGGAGCGAACAAGGACAAAATGCTCTGAGTCAGAAATTGAAATTTGACAGAATGAATGACGCTAAAGCAAAAATATAAACCTTCAAGTTTCCAAAAGTGCAATGCAACTTATATCAGCTGCCTAAGAAGCAAGTCAGTCTTAAGTGATCAAGCTTACTTGAGAAAAATGGTAAAGCTGCCATGAATCTGACTTTTTTTTTTTTTTATTTCAACAGAGCATGGTAAACATGGTGAAATCTTTCTGTTTGTGTTTTGATTACATGGCAGAGATCATAGCTGAGTTTTTCAGCATTTAGTCGATTATTTTTTGAACTTACAACTAAAAATGAAATGGCACCAAAGCCACTTTAATATTTGCCACAAAAAGGCAAACTGTGTTCATATGAAATGCTCCTATGTTAATATAAATGGTTGAATGCTAATAATATAAGTTCAGCACTGGAAAGCACCAGCATTTGTACACTGGAAACAAAACCAGTTACCTTTTGTTAATGCACTGCTCATTGACTTGGTTGTATCCTATATAGCCACTATGAAGTCCTAATCACACAGTATTGTACATAATGTATAATAGCGCATTATACATGCATTTGATGGGGTCACTTGTCACTCTGTACCCTTTACCACAATTTGTCAACATGTAATGTTAATTCTGTGAAGGGGGATATTTTAACCCACGTTTGGTGCTTAAACCTCATGAAATACCAAATAAGAAATTAAAACTAAGCAGCACAGTGAAAACAAAGTGACACCAAGTGCAAAACCAAAGCTCACACATCCAGGGAATAAGAACAGAGGGGTATTTCACCCTCAAATTATGTTACAGGTTATTTTTACGTTTAAGTTGTTGGCTCATGACCAGATTTCTATATTTCTTCTTTTAGAAAAACTGTTACAAAAAGTTAAGGAATATTATGAGTGCTGTCACTATTTGCTGCAGATGATAATGCATTTAGATAAATGTGTCTAATTATATGACATATCCAGCTGCAGAGGCACCAGCAGCCCACAGAGAAGCAGTCACAGTCACTAAATTGCATGCTAACCATCTCGAGCCGGGTGTGAAATATGTCATTTGCCTCTGCTCTTAATTGCACTAAAAATGAAGATTAAGAGGATGAATTATTGATACAAGTTGGTATTTAATCTTTTGTAATGAATAGTGAATCCGCTGGTTATAAATATTGTACAAGGCTTCATAATTTGATAAATTTATTCCAATTTGCCCTTTATTTTGCCCTTTAGTCAAGGTTACGTTCATTTAAACTCCCTCTCTCTCTCTCTCTCACACACACACACACACACACATGTAGACACTAATAAATACTCATGGCCACTACTGCTCTGAAAACATGCACAACAAATGAACTGCAGTGCATCTACCTACCCTCTGCCCTTGGTCATTGTATCATTCTTTTTTACCAAGGCCCATAAACACAGATGCATGCAAGCATGTAAACAAAATGCCCTTGGTTGACCTTGTTCCCTCAAAACACACACACACACATGCACATGTGTGTGTAGCAGTAATTAGGCCATGCATCTGATTGTCATTAAAGAGCACTGGCAGATAATGAACACACAGTAAAGCTAGATTATTTCTTATTTCCTGCACATTATCAAGCTGTCTGATGGTGCTGAATTCATGTGACTTGTGATAATAAAAAAAAAAGTGAAATGTTACCAATTATCCATAACATTAAATGCACTGAGCAAGCTACTGAATCCCTCTGCGCTCACATTGCTGTGCTTCCTGATCACAGGTATATACAGCATAACATTAAAAATATGTGGTCATTAACTTTGAGATCTACTTGTAGCTAACTTTGGAGATATCTACTCTACTACAATGTGACTTTTAAACATTCCCGAAAGCCGGTCAACAAGAACAGCAACACACTGGAACGCACCGGAAAGAGCTCAGGTGTTGTCTATGATGGTCTTATTTTCTTGTTAAAATATACATCAAAATACAATACAGTCTTAAAGTGCAATATCCACTCGCGTGTGCTGTTTGCTCAGAACTGAACATGTTTGATAGATCTCATAGCTTTGAGGAAAGTATCTGCTGAATGCACTACACAAACTCATCAATCTTGCAAGAATCATCGTTTTCCTTTTAGGTATCACCAGATATGAGGCTTGCTACTGAGTTATTTTGAGGACCAACAGACAAAACTCTGTCTCTAACGTCTTAAGATATTACCTGGAGCTGTCTACATACTTTATATGAGATTTACCTAACAGGGCTAAAAAATACATCTGTATACCATGAAAATACTGGTTGAAATTCTGCTGTTAATGAACTTATTAATTTGATGAGGTCTTGATGATTCCATAAAATTGACTTCATTATTTTAACGAGTCTTCATTCGTGTTTGACTTGGGAAGAATTCACTGTTTTCGCTGTTAACTTGACCCTAGTCTAGACTTGAGTTGAATGTTCTGAGAATAAACTTAGGCCTGGCTTCAATGAACTGCAACTTAGTCAAAAAACTTGTAAACTGGACTCCTCCTGAATAAGAAGGGGTTTGAATCATTTTAAACTCAACTCCAACTTGCATTGAATAACTTTGTTCTTGACCTGGGCTCAGGTCCAGGTTTCATCCTTTGTACCAGTAGATAAGGTTCACTTTAAACTTGGCTTTTACTTGCCTTCAAATGCTCGCCACATGATTTAAGCTTGTCTCCCCCCACCCCAAAATAAATCGTGAAATATAATTCATTTTAAGTAGAAGTCACTAGCTGCTGTTTCTTTAGCTTTTAGTTAATTTAATTAATGTTTGTTCCCACTTTGTCTTTTAGGCCCCCCTTTGTTGAGATTGAGTCTGGTTTTGCTTCAGCTTGTTTGTCAGTTTGCCATTTTACCTTCATTTGTGTTTGTAACAAATGTTCTTGTTAGCTCTCTCTCAGGACTCTCATTGGACTTTTTAGTAATCATTTTTCATATTTTATGCAAAATCCACTTTCTATTTCTTGTGTCTTTCTTTCAACATTATTGAGGCTTAAGTTATAATTTTAATGATATTAAGTGACAAATAATATACATTTCTTATTATTATAGCAATCCATACTGTGAATGCAATTCCAGTGTATTTATATATTTATATTAATTAGAATTTATGTGTGCCTGGTTGATTTGCCTGTATATTTTTAGAGCAAAAAAACAAGCCCCTAGCATTAGTCAGCTAATGCTAGGGGCTTGTTTTTTTGCAAAGGTAGCACTCCACTCTGTTGCTAAATATGATGAAATCCTTAAAAAAAACCCAAAGAATGACATCACTCTGGCAACTTTTATCTTTTATATATAGTGTATGGTTTCACCCAATCCAAAGCACATACACCTCTCTATGTAGCTGCTCATTTTAGCACATGACTATAGGTTCTACACTGGCACAAATGTTGTTTTGTGGGCGGACAGTCGACCAGAAAGAGTTAAAAGCACCACTGGTTACAACACTGGAAGTCAGATTGTCTCCTACAGATGGAGGATCTTGCAGGATTTGTACATCGGTTAGTTTGGGTTCATTGTTCACCTGCCCAGAACAGACACACACTGAATAATTTAAAATATCACAGAAGTATGGGAAACCTGTGATGCTGACATGCCTTGTGTGTGTTTGTGCTCTGAAGCAGCGAACAGTAATAATTCAGTGGGTTCACACCTTAGTTTGTTGTTTGGGGGTTTTACGGATCAAAGCATTAAGTGCAGAGAGAGATTCACACAGATAATGAATGGACTGTTAATGTGCTGTGGCCAAGCAGCTAATGGACACACACACACACACATACACAGGAAAACACTGATACGCATACATACAAAATTACACTTTCACTATAAGATGTACACAAAACACGCACGCACACAGAGGTGGTAGCTGGCTAATGGCTGTCACTGTTGACTGATCACAGTGATCAGCCTGCTGCAGCTCTAATTGCAACTAAACAATCTGAAAACAACCAGAGTCAGGTTTGCAGGAGAAGAAGGAGGGGAGCAGGAGAAAGAGAAGGAGAGAGAAATACGGAAGAGAAATACAGAAAATAAAACAAGATGAAAGTGATTCAATGAGAATGAGGAAAGAATGAAAATGGATCAAAGGAAGGGAAATGAAAGCCCAACAGGTTGGAAAGAGGGAAGAAGGGAAGGACCTGTTTACAAAAGGATATATCCAGAGCAGAAATGAGTAATAAACTTAATCAAGGAAAAAAAATTTTATAAACACAGCAAGAAAATGGGATAAAACAGCTGAAGGTAGACGCGTACAGGAGGGAAGAAAAACAAGGAAAAAATGTGATAAAGGTAGAAGAAAGTTAAAGTCTGAGCAGATGGACAAGAATGAAGGTACTAAAGGTCAGATAAAGAGTTTGAAGTGTAAAATATATATGAAAAGTTTTCAGTATTCTATTTTGACAAGATACTGATGTAGGCTTCAGGCAGCTTTTTTTTGCACAGTTAAGATCCAAATTTTGGGACTGCCAGGAAATAAAAATGAAATTTATACACTGAGCAACTGAGTCCAACTGTGTGTGTCTGTGTGTGTGAGAGAGAGAGACAGTAAGACAGAGGGATAATAGGGATCAACCAGGGAGGAAATGGAGGGATATGAATCAAGGAATAAAAAACAAACAATAAGCAGATGAGCAGAATAACCGAAAGCTTCGAAGCTAAACAGAAAATAAAAACCACCGCTGCTATTTTTACCTTGAGGCCGTCTGCTGGGCAAGAAGGCAGCCAATTGGCTGACGGGTCCCCTGGGGCTGTGAAGGGCTCGTGTAACTGGTTGGTATAGAGGAGGCGGGCCTGGATGCAGCGGAGGGCGCGGAGCATCCAGCTATGCTGGCGCCGGATCTGCCGCTGGAGCTGATCCCATTGGCTGGAAACCATATGGAGGATATCCTTCAGACCTGGAGGGTGACAGACATAGGGATAAAATTGAAAAAATGAGAGAGAGCCATGGATAACACAGAGAAAGACAAACAGGGAGAGGATAATAATGAAAGAGAGAAAGAGAGACTTGGGATAGTTACGGTGAGAAAAATGATACCCATAATTCCATTCCTCTATCTGACTAAAGAAGAGCTTTTCTAAGACCACAATATCTTTTAAAAAACTTTTAAATCCACATTATGTTAAGTGAATGTAACGTCATACTTTTATTTTCATCCTTAAAGGATAATTCCGGCTTATTTCGGCCTGGAGCGTTTTCCTTTTAATGTGGCTTTTGTGGCTCAGAAAATGACATTTTTTGAGTGCTGCAGGTATCTTGCAACAGCTGCTCTGATACGAATCTGTACAACAGAGTCGCAGAGTGCAAAGTGTGTACGATAATGGGAACTAAGCCAGGTTGAAATAAACGCTAATTATCCATTAAATCGATGGGTTACCTTTGAAACACCCCTACAAAACATAGGTCATTAGTGACTACATTCATTTACGCTTTTCAGAAAGTATAAGAACAAGGATAGTGGCAATGAAAATGACGCAAAGGCAGGTTTTTATCGTTATTCAGACTTTACAAAGGTATACAAATTCTAATTCCTGGAAGTCATGAATATTTTCTAGTGTATATAGTGATAGATTTCACTTCCCTTGGGCTAAATCCCAGTTTCCACCCATAGGCCTGTTGGTATCCTTAATCTTTAAGCTTTTTTTCCTGTGTTGTAGGCTGCAGATAGGCTGCATGCTAACGAGGTGACAAATGGCATTAAAATCATGGGTTTTATTGTCTTGGCTGAATGATGATTCGAGTCTCTAATTTTGCTACAAACTAGAGGTCCCTCAGGAAAGTCTCCAGATATACGGTTGCATAATAACATCAAAAAGTGATGCAAATGACCAAACCATAATCAGTCAAATTTATCACTCATGTGCTCGTGGTGACTGTAGTCTGGTTATTCCACAGAGTGTACGCCACTCTTCTCTGTCTTCCCTGGAAATCTGGCCCTGAATAACTGAGTTCTGCTGGGATGTTCATTAGAGATCAATTATCTCTGCACATTTTGATTTTCTAGAAATCTGATACATGAGTGGCAGAACAATCCCCATCATCGGACCATTTTCATCAAAACCTCTTCAGAAATCTGTAGTTCAAGTTGTTTAGTTTGTAATTATTCATCTTAGTAAGTCTGTTATGTTATCAAGTTGGTAAGCAACAAATATTCCCAAATCCCAACACACTATTACTGCTCAGATATTTGAAAACAACACAGCTTTCTCTCTTTCTCGGTTCTCTCTTTTCCATCTTTAGCTTCAAAAATTCTGAAAAAATACGCCGTTACTGTATACTCAATGTTTCTTTCCCCTGCCTGCTGCTCTTCTTTTCTTTTTCTCTTTCCTTCGTCTTTTCTCCCGACTCATCTCATTCTTTGTCTTTATCTCTCCCAGTCTCTCTTTCGGCTACATTCATATGAGGTCTCCTCTCTGAAGGTCGCTCTGTTAATCCAAATATTAATAATGAATGGAATAGGGTCGGGGCTCCATTATGGCCACCTGTGTGTGTGTGTTTCAATGTGTATCCTGTTATTGTGTGTGTGTGCATATTTGATATGTGAAAGAATATGAATACGTGCAAGAAAATACCAGAATGGTGGAAGGTGATGATGGTGAGCAGCGCTTTGCCTTCCTCCATTATGCTTTCCTTCAGAGCGGCGCGACTGTCCACGTTTAGCTTGAAACTCTAAAACACACATAGAGAAACAGATGCAGATCATCACCAGAATCCAGAGAGTTCATCAGACAAGATGAAAACAAACCTGCATTCTTTATAAAGTCCAGCAGGGCGGCGACTCCAGTGATTGTAAAAAGAAGTGTTTCATGTTTCTAATCCTCACTAGATATATCACCTCTGGTTTCTGCTGCGTTTGTAGTCTAAATTGCTAGCTTTAAGTATCACCTAATAGGGCATGATATTCATTTTACAATGTCTGATGCTATTTTGAGTAAAACAAACAACATAGGAGAGAATTTTGGGTGCGGCTACCTTGTGAGTGACGGTTACTACTGTGCAGTAAACTTCATTTTCTTATTAACATGGTTTAAAAACAACACTTGACTGTGAAAATCATTTTCTCTCTGAGAAGGGTAGCAGATTAACAAAGACAAGAAAAAAAAGCATAATTGTGGTAATGTAAGCAGGAAACACACAAAGAGAAGGGAGGATAAAAGAGAAGCAAAAAATAAGCTATGATATGGGTGGACAGAAGGATGGATGGATAGATGGATGGATGGAGGCACAGAGCTGCCTGAGGCGATGTTGGGAAACACTCCAGTCAGGTCTCTGAACACCATTATAGCCTTTTTTTGATCTGATGCGTATGTGTGTGTGTGTGTGTGCGTGTGTGTGGATATGTGCTGTTGTATTACTCATATTTTGTTACTCATAAATGTGTTTACACTGTTGCATTTTGGGAAGTTGCAACATTGACATGAGGTAAACCGTGAGATTTTTTGTATGAAATCTTGGTTTAATAATAGGACACCGTGAGGTACAGGCTAAGGTGATGGTTAGTTGTCCTTAGGAAGAGAATGCAAGTCAATGTCTTTTGAAGTGATAAAGACAAGCTTGTGTGTGTGTGTGTGTGTGCGTGTGTGTGTGTGTGTGTGTGTGTGTGTGTATGTGTGTGTGTGTGTTTACATATGTTTGCGGGGACCAAAAATTGGAAGTTTACCATGTTTGTGGGGACCAACTGCCCTTATTGTCACGGCGGGGTGCGCCGATGTGTGTGGAAACAGGACCCAAAAGCAGATGACGATGAGGAGTAGTAAGGTTTAACAGAAAGGTGAGGTTTTATTTAAATGACGGCAGGGTTAAACCAGGAAACCAAAACAAACTGGCAAAACACTAAGGGTACTAAGACCAAAAAACTATAACTATAACTGAGGTGGAAAATAACAGGCAAAGACTAAGACTAAAACTGTAACTCTGGTGAGATAAACAGACTAAGACTAACGTGGAATTAACAGACGAAAACTAGAACTATGGCTGAGGTAAACAGACGAACCGACAATGGCATGAAGAAAACAAAAGGCTTAAATACAGACATGAGGTGATCAGGGGAAGTGGGGACACATGGGGGAACAGCTGACAGACATAAACCTAATGACAGGACCAGGAGAGGAAAGCTAAATACAATGAACAAAGAACACATGACATTGTCAAAATAAAACAGGAAATACTAAAACTAAACATGACAACACAACTTAACAGACCTAATACGTGATGAATAAATACAAAACCCCAAAACATAGAAAACCCAGGAACAATAACTGCCTAAACTAAAGGCAGATAGGAAATAACACAAACTAAATCACATAACAAAATGAGACAAATACAAACATGAACTCAGAGCGCTGGGTCAGAGACCCAGCCTGTGACACTTATGGGGACAAAAACACGGTCCCCACGAGTTTGAAGGCATCTTTCAGAGTCAAAATGTGGTTTTAGTGTCAGGATTATTTCATTATGGTTATGGTAAGGTTAGGGTAAGGTTAGGGTTAGGCATTCATTTTTGATGGTCAGGGTAAGCGGCTAGGGAAAGCATTATGTCAATTAGATGTCCCCACAAAGATATGAAAACACGGTGTGTGTGTGTGTGTGTGTGTGTGTGTGTGAGAGACAGCCTCAAGGTGCCGAGGCCTCACAATTTAACCACTCCTGACATCCTGCTGTGCTGCAGTGGGAAATGCTGCACGCACATACTCACACACACACACACACACACACACACACACACACACACACACACAGTGCTTTCGAGACACACACACCCGCGGTGTAAATGTTTGTATGTGTGTATTTGTGATGCAGTCCGATCAGCCTGATCTCAAGAGAAATTTGTACACTGCACATGCTGTGCAAAAATGAAAACACGATTTTCATGCAACATAAAAAATAACAGTAAGAAGTGTAGTGTGCATTAAATGGAAACAATACTCATCAATATATTGGGGAAAAATCCTGAAAGATCAGTGCATTAAAGCTGCTTCTCCAGGTTGTGGTAAAGACACGTTGCTAAAATAGGATAAAACTGGGACAAAAGACACAAGATGGCAAAGGTCTTGCAAATCTATCTCAAAAGTTTTAAATCATAGCAAAAAAGAGAGACGGTGAGAGAAAGAGGACTGAGAGACTGTGTGGTGGGGTTTTTTCAGTCCAATGAAATTATAGTTAGAAACAGGATAAGAGTGTAAAACCCTTTAAAGAACAGTGATGGCAGTAATAACTGGTTGAGATACAATTAAGTGTCAGGTTTAACTGACAAAGTCCAAAAAGGCATTCAGTTAGTGGGTTTGGTTAATAAGTGATTCTAAATTGCCCATAGAAGTGAATGTGAATGTTGTAAATCTGGCTCTAGGTTGTTACTTTGGTGGGACTTGAAATCCTTCATCCGTTTCTCCAGAAAGTCCTTGGTCTGCTCTAGAGCTCTGCTGCGAACTGGAAGGCTACTCATGTGCAGTGAGTTCATGTGCCACTCAGCAGGACTGCAGTCCAGAATCAGAGTTCACTCTGAGACTGGGAGACTTACTGAAGATACATCTGATCAGTTATTTATTATCACAAATAATAAGCTATAGTATTAGAGGTAACATTCAAGAAAATATGAGTGAACTCCCACTGTTGCCACAAATATTATCTAGTTCTGTGGGAAACACTGTATTGCAAACCCTGCTAAATAGCAGACAGTGCGAACTCAGCCTGTGACAGTCCTGCCATGAGGGATGGGCGGGTGGTGGCATCAGTCAACACATGACAAGGTCAGACCGCCACACCACCAATATTTATGGAGTAGGATATACACAGTTGAGACAAATGGGATAAAGTGTTTTAACCCTCTCACAGGATTATAGCAATGTATGTGGAAAAGAGGATTAGCTTCATCATAAAATCATTCAGTGTCACCTCAATAACCAACTCCTTGATTGATACAGATGTTTCCCAAATATCTTGACGTGAATGTCGGATCATCACGTGCCAAAAACTGAATCCTCAACCCAGGATGTGTTAGTTCCGTGCTTTAGCCACAGGTTTACACTAGTGTAGTTCTTTGTGTCGTATAAAAACCACACATCTCCGGCTTTAAAAGGATGTGAGCAGATAGCGGTGAAGCTGTCCTGCACATATTACATTTCACAGATAAACAATAAAGTATCTCTTGGAAAACTCAAACCATCAACTATACTATCTCCTCACTGTGCTCCCAAAAACACATTCATATATCAGCATTATCCAAACAAAACATGACTGTCTGCTTTCTGCAATCATTACTGCCTTGCAAACGTTGTAAATTACTCCAAATCTCACGGCTGATTGAGTAATTTTACAGACTCAGCGGCCACTCTGCCCCACTTAATTTCCAGATAAGCTGGTGAAATACCTCACAGCTAATAAACATAAAATACATCTATCAGCGCTACAGAAAACACAGCGTGACTGTCTGCGTCTCTGGGATAGGGCTGGGCTGATGTTAGGAATGAATTAGGTTGTGCAGATTAGCCAGGCTATCAGAGCGCGATCGTATTTCAGCGCCTTATTCCACAAGCGATTCGGCTCAGTTTCCTCCGTTTAATATATGGAGAGCATAGAATCGATAAGAGTAGAACAGCCAACCATCAATCACACCATGATAAGGCATGCAGAGCAGCTCTGCTTTTATGCATGTCAGACAGCGGGCTTTAATAAGAGGCTGTGTGTATGTATTTATGTGTGTGTGTGTGTGTGTGTGTGTGTGCGTGTGTGTGTGTGTGTGTGTGTGTGTGTGTGTGTGTGTGTGTGTGTGTGTGTGTGTGTGTGTGAGAGAGAGAGAGACAGACAGACAGACAGATAGAGAAAAGGAGGGAAGTAGTGTAAAGAAAATAAAGACTTACTTTTTTGACAGAAAGAAGAGAGTGTGTAAAAGTTATGGATTACAAAATAAAAGACACATTAGCTGTGACAAATTTCATGAGAGAACTCTTTCAAAGGTTTTATTTTATTTATTTGTTTTCAGGAATGTGTATTGTCAGGAGGGATAAGAGTGTTGCGCCTCAAAGAAATCAAAGCTACCTCAATGTCTAGGATTGTCTATACAGAAAATCTCAACCTCGACTTTTATCAGCAGGAAGTAGCCATCAAAAAACGGTGATATTTTACTAAAAACCACTATAGATGGGGACTTTTGTAATTGCTACATACAGTATAAAAACAGATGTGGTGAATCTTGTATATAATATATTTGGTGGTTCTATTGCTTGTAATAGTTTTCTTTTGGGTTGATATTCCCATAATAGTTTTGCTGTGTTTATATTCTCATATGTTATTTTTAGTTTTGTTCCTGTTTGTAGTATTATTTTGAGCTTTAGTTTAATCCTGCATCCCCCGTTAAGTCTCCATCTCTGTGTTAGGTGTTCTTTTGTTACTTACTTCCTGTTTTACCTAGGCAGTTTGTACTGAGTTTAGCTTCCCTTCTCTTGGTATCCCTGATTTGTTCCTGCTAAGATTCCCACCATTTGCCACCTAGCGTTCACATCCTTTGTCACACCCTCTCTCTCAGCTGTGTGTCCTATGGAAGTCTGGGAAAACAACTTTCTGTCTTCACCTCTGTAAATATTTTACTGAAGAATTTAATGTCCGCAGTCTCTGACTCTGGGTCATACAGAATAAAAAATGGAATCTGTTTTGTAATTCTTGGTCATACTCTCAGAACAAATTATCCATAGGATGTTATTTGGGTAATGACTGGTGATTGACAAGTCAGTGACCAAGCAGTTTCACAGTTAGTCACAGTTTGTTTGAAACCAAGATGGTAGCAATGAAAATGTTGAGGTTTGGAAATGGGACTTAAGAAACCAATCAGTGATATTACGGTACTGTCTATGGTAAATTCCCATCTGTTGCTTCCCGCCTTTCTTTGTGTCTTTTTAGTAAATTAACAGGAATTAATAACTGCGCACCAGCAGCAATGAAGGTTGAGATAAAGCAGCGAAAGCTAACAAACAAGTTATCAAGCTGGTGCAGAAAGTGGACGCAGATGCTAATAAATACTTCAATTTAACTTGAATTTAACTTTACTTGTCAAACAAATTATTTGATATTATGGCTTTAAAAATCTTTCTTCTTTGTTTAAGGATATTTAGACCACACAAACACATGTTCAGCATCTTTGGTTAATGACATCTGACAATCTATGTTGAGTGAGAAAAATAAGTAAGTAAAGTTTATTTATGAAGTGCGTGTCACAAACAACAAAACAGAGTAAAATAAATAAGAAAATGAATAACAGCAATACAAAATCAGCAGCATCGCAGTTTAAAAGTTAGAAGGTGAATCTGGAGACTTCTCAGCTGCTGTGGCTGTTGGCCTCATATGTTATGACTCCCCGCTCTGATTAACATACACATTGTGCAATTGAGAGGTGAGCTGCTTCAAAGCCTGGATGAACAGATTACCTGTTAGCATTAGCATATTAGCCTGAAGCACAGAGTAGGATGGCCTCAGAAGCCTACCTAATATCATTTAGCTTTTAGCACTGCCGTATTAGTGAGGCGCTAAGAGGTGTGCAGTGCTGATGCTGAGATGACATTGAGGTTTGACATTGAGACGGTGTATTGAGCTGCACTGATCAGACACACACTTACAGCAGACAGGCTTGGGTTGATGAGACAAGATCTGATCAAAGAGTCTTTTTAATAATGATGATCAAATTGTCTCCATTCATACTGAGCTGACAGAAACTATAGCAGTATGACTGGATCCCCTGGGGGGGGGGGTTTATTCACCCAGGCCTACAATCTCCTTTGTTTTCTGTAGATATGAATTTTCTTGCACACTTCTTTCATGTTAAGCAATGAAATGCAATTCTGTGTTACATTTCTTTCTCTCTTTCATTTTTTTGCTACTTCCCTTTATTTTATTCTCCCTACCTCCCTCATACGGCTTGTTCCTCTTCCTGTCTTCATCTCAATCTCTATATTTCTTTTTCTCTTCTTCTCACTCTCCTGTCCGCCTTCAGTCTCCCTCGATCGTTATCTCTTCTTGAGCCCACTCTATACCCTCCTCTTGCCCCTCACTGGTTTTCTTTACCAACTCTCTTTCTCCTCCTTCTACTCCCCTCTCTTCATACTCTCATACTACACCTACAAGATACTGGATACATATAGAAATACGCTGTGTCGAACTGAACTCCAAGTGAACCAAAATGCATCCCTACAAACCACCTGAGAATGTTCAGTCCAGTCAGCGATAAGATGTGTCTGCAGTGGGAGCAACAACAGTAAATACAGAAAGAGTGTATTCTGGACTATTGGAAAACACAGAATTTATGTTAATTACATGGCTAGTTGTCTAAAGAGCTTGGAAAGAAAAGCGTCTGGACTTCTTTAAGTTGCTTGAAGACATTTCACCTCTCATCCGAGAAGCTTCTTCAGTTCTAGGGTCAAATGGTGGAGAGTCCCAGATTTAACTAGCTGGTCCCACGTTCTCATTTTAGGTTTGACAGCGTTTTAGTAGGTAAAAGTGAATGCTTTGACATGAATTGAGCTGTGGTTTGGGGAAGGCCTCGAAGGGGACTGGCAATGGCTCCCAGGCCTGGCAGATCCCCATGCACTAAATAGAAATGAAGGAGTTAAAGAATTGAGAACAAGGAGGGAGGGAGGGGCACGTAAACGAGAATGAGCAGCTTGCAGAACTGGGGGAACCTATGTAGATGACAACCGGTGAGCGTGTTTGGAGGTGTGGTCCTGTTCCTGAAATTCCGATACATAATCTCCAATTAAGCCCTGTGGGAGTGTCCCCCCAAAAGGATGATGGACCCCCTGATGATCCTCTACCTAATCATACGAGCCAAGGTGTGAAAACGGGTGTAGGTCACAGTCAACCAAGATTTCAGGTGAGCTCATTGTGAAACCTGGCCCCACCCTATTATGTGATTTCCTGAGGTCAGATGGCCCAAGATGTGAGTGGGCGTTAAGACGTCTGGGGAGGGATCTCAAAACTGGATTATAGATGGTAGACAGTTGGTGTCGTGAGCCACCGCCTCCGTTCAAAGATGGTCGCTCACAGTGGACGTAGATGGCTTCTTTCATTCCTCATCTGTCTTCTCTGTCCAAAATGTGAACATTGGCATCCTCGAAAGAGTGACCTTTGTCCTTTAGATGCAGATGGACAGGCATCTAAAGGACGGCTGGCTCTTCTATGTTGTGCCATGCGTTCATGAAGTGGCATTTTGGTTTCCCCAATATAGAGGTCAAGAGCTTCTTAGACTACAATGACCTGGATGACTGAGAACCTTCACAGGCATATTCATGGCTAGTTGCTTTACACATCTATAGTACCTTCCCGTACTGAGAATAGCCTACATGGCTACAGTACGCTACAGTACATTTTTCAGATCTGCCTTCAAAGTGTGTTTTTGTCCCATCTCCCTCCCCTCACTCCAGCTGGTCGCAGAAGATGGTTCAGACATTGTCAGAGCCATGTCCCCATATTTGCTGTGCAACTACTTCCAGGTTATTTTGTTTACCACCATGATTATGATTAGTAACACCCTACTGTCAGTCCAGCCAAGGAAATCTGTGGTCTTAGATTTGTTTTTTCATTGGTGTTTGCTTCTTTTTTCATTTACTACAAGCAGCTAATCCTCGTCTTCCTGCTGAAGTGGATGAAGGCATAGGGGTAGCCTCAAAGTCAACTGTGGTTGATATTTTTGTTGTTTGTTATCTGAAAGATTTCAGATGTTTTGCTGTTATTTCAATGCTTCAGTGGTGATGGCGAGCTAAATGAATATGTTCTGAAGTGGTGGCCTGTTAATCTTGCACATTATACTTGAACACAATCTCAGACATTTCTCTCTCTCCCTCTCTCGAGATATATATATATATATATATATATATATATATATATATATATATATATATATATATATATATATATATCCTCCCCTTATGTTGCCACCAGTAGTGTGTTACTTCTGGTAATGGGATTCAAAGGCCTGGATCGCCCATCAGACCCAATCAATAGGCCTTTCATTGGCCGCCATCTCTTAGCGCCTTACAAAGAGCAGCCTGTGTGTGCGTATGTGTGTTTGTGTCTGTGTGTCTGTGTGTGTGCATGTGCATGAGTGTGCGTTAGTGTCCTCTTGCCTCACTGATCTCCCCGGGGTTCCGGAAAGACCTGTGCTTATTCGCTCCACGCGCCCTAAAACACACATATAGTCACACACACACACAAACACACACACACAGACACGCCAGCTGGACCAAATATTCAATTGGGAAAGCAACTCCACTCCACCCACTGCTGCCCTGGAGCTGTGTGTGTTTGTGTGTGTGTTTATGTGTGGCACAGAAAGCAATATAGAGAAAGAGAGAGAGTGTGTGTGAGTATGTGTGTGAGACAGAGAAATGGAAAAACAGAAAGAGAAAAAAGACCAATCCTGTCGCCTGAAAGCTATATTCACATGACTTACTTTGGTCAAGTAAAGCATAATGAAAGTAGATATTCGATGTTGTTGATTGTCATAAAATAGCATGAAAAAGAAAAACAAGCAATGTGTTAGTCCTGCAAATAGATACTGCATACAAAGCCTGATATGTCTTATTATTCATCTTTGCAATTGAACTGTTTTGTGCAAAAATGATTTTTTTAAAACACAAATGAAGTGAGCTCCACTGTTGGACTGGGTGAGCAGTTCCTTTATTGCCACAGATACACAGACTGCAGTTTATTTAGTACCACCATGCTGCCCCAGGGCCAGATATTCGCTAGAACGTCAAACGTGAAATAATCTGCCACTGAAAGTAGTCCCCAGCAGTCAGCTGGCTGATTTGAGAAATTACTGAGCCTTTAGAAAAAGACAAAAAACATGAACTGCTCATCAAATTATCCATGTTTTAAATTTGTTTTAAAAGACAACTATTCCTAGTTTCAGCTTTCCAAGCTACTGATTAAAACACACTCACCAAAATATTATTTTATAGTTATACTGTAAAGGTCATTATAGCTCTCTTGAGTTTGCATTTGAATTTCAAATTTTCTTGGGATGTGACTATGTTAAGTAGCTAGGCAGGTCACACATTATGTCATAGGAATCTAAGTAGGATGCACCTGAAGGATGTTTAAGACATTCCAGGATATTCATGGAATATCTTTAAGTAGCCCTGTTGACGTTACATTTTAAGGGTAATTAGATGTAAAGATGCCACCTCTGCTGCTAGTTCACACACTTTGTCGTGGTCCTTCTAGAGCACGGGTGTTAAACATAAGGCCCAGGAGCCAGAATGAGCTGAGGAAGACTTCGATCTGGTCCACTGGACAGCTTTGGAAAAAGAGGGCATCGATTTTGGATTTTTAACTGTCGTATTACTGAAATAACACTTCTTTTCTTACATCAAACAGGGTTAAATGTGTAGTTATACATTTTTTGACTGAGAAAAAAAGGCAGTTTTACTGGTTTGGCCCACTTGAGATTAAAGTGGAGAGTACGTGGCCCACGATGTAAAATGAGTTTGACATCTCTGTTGTAGAGTTTCGTGAGGAAGTGCTGTTGAATGGGCCTTCCTTATTGCTCCTTTGGAATTTTAATTCATGACTTCATGGAGTTTTTAGATATTTAAAAGAAAAAAAAACTATGGCCAAGGGATTCAAGCACCTAAGTCTTCTTACAGACTCTCTGCCTGTGACTTTAAAGGCGTGTAGAACGCCGCCATCAATCCTAATCTACTCAGCAGCTCCATTTCCTCTAAAATGTCTTAAAGGTCTTGTAAATGTAAACACATTTTGTCAGAGAAAGACTGGAGAGATATAAAGACAAAGGGAAGCGAGACAGAACCTGGCTCTACTCGGCAGTAATCAACGAAAGACACAAACACACACAATTATACACCCAAACACACACGAATAACTACAAAGTGCAAGTGTGACTATCAACCCCGGCACGCACACACAAACACAGAGTCAGTTAGCTAACATGCTATCAACAGTGTAGCATTTCAAAGTCCTATTAGCGATGCCTTTTCATCCGCTTTTGCTTTATTTAACAAGACGCGCCAATTAAGAGCCGGGAATTCTAATTGAAGCTAACCGCCACTAACGTTAGCGCTGCTGGCAACCACAACAAAGTCGACACGTGTAAACAAACCAACAAATAAGCATGCGCACACACCCACAGATACAGCACAAATAAGTGCATCTAGATAAGAAAATACTGTGTGTGTTTATGTGTGTGTGTGTGTGTGTGTTGATCTGCGTGCAGGATGCTGTTCTGCAGGGACGGATATGGAGATGCTGATTTGGAAATCTGTCTAGGAACATGCAAATTTATGCAAATAGCACCTCTACGTGTGTGCGTGTGCTAAAACACATGCCTGTCTTTGTGTATATGTATCTGTGTTTATATACTTTAATGCAAACACAATCTGCCGGTGATGGTGGTGTGTGCGTGTGTGTGTGTGCGCGCGCGCGCACATGCTCAGCACTGGGCAACACCGGGATTTTTACATTGATGTGATATGCATGTTCATGTCTTGTAGTCTTGAACGAGTGCTCCTCTGTGTTTGTGTGTGTGCGTGCAGCCCATATGTTTGCCATAAAGACCGTGAGTAATTGCCAAAGTGCTCCTCATCTGTGTGTGTCTCTGTATGTGCGAGTGTGCTCATATACACGTTGCAGCACTTACTGATCTATCTCAGAGCATGTGTGAGAGTAAATTACCAAAACACAGGCAGAGTTATTTGAGCCTTTTTGTTTCCTATTTGTTAGAGTAAACAAAAGAAGACAAGCGATAAAGATAGAGTTTTTTTAAAAGAAAGAAGAGAGACAAAGGACAAAAAAGACAAAATAGGAGAGAAAAAGGAGGGGCAGATGATCAGAAAATAAAACAATAAAGTGGGAAGAGGAATAAAGGAAAGGTTTTGCCAGAAGGAGGAAGAAAAAAGAGATGTAGATGAAAACAAACTGGAACACAAAAAAAGAAGCCAGAATAAAAGCTGTGACAGTGAAATGAGAGCTTGCATTCATTCCAGGGTTTGTTATTTTCCAATTATCCCTTTCTAAAACCATTTGTGTGTGTTTACAGGTGGCAGAAAATCCTAAGCTTTGACCTCTACCCCCTTAGCCAGTAAGTATATCTGTTGAACTGGTCAACATCGGCTCAAGAATAGTTGTTTTGAAGGAAATAAATCAGCCTTTCTTAGCGGTCTCACTGCGTTAGTTGTAACAAGTTTAATTCTCTACCTATGCTTTTCCTATAACGATGAATGAGCGGATGGATTTTAATTTGTCTGTTTATCCCGTATCTCCCATCTGTTATTCATTTTTCCATTTTTTTCTCTTAGCATGACATAATAAAAAAAAAAAATCATATTTTTCTGCAGAAGCCCCGCCCACCTGCGGTATTTTTTGGATTCTACTAGAGCAGCTTTGTGTGGGGGTTCAATATTTTACAATAAACTTTATTTATGATCTACTGGGCATTGGTGCAGCACTTTAATTCATCCAGTATCCAAAAACAAGTTTAAGGAAGAGGCTTTTAAAGTTAGCTTTCTTCTCCCTCACAAACAAAAGGTCTGAACAGAAACTTGGGAAGGTTTATATTGACTGACCTCATCACTTTAATGTTTACCATGTTTTATGAGAATCCCATATTGTAACAGTTCATAAATGACACAAATAAGAAACACTAAAGTTTTTAATGCACTATTTTTTTTTAGAAACTTTCCATTTAAGACAAGTTGTTGTTTTTTTAAAGGGTGATGGTTGAGTGTTGATGACACAGCTTGGACAGTGCTCATTGTCTTGTCTTTTCTTTTCTCAGCAGCATTTGTGTGCTCTGTTTGCTGTGCTGACTCCCATCTCTGTCACTGATGTCACTGATATGTTTTGACAGCGTAAGTAGGGCTACTGAAATAACACATGACAAAGTAGAGAACAGTCCTATCATCGCTTTACCAGCTTTGGTTGCTTGATTGTGAAGAAGCGGGTTCCAATAGCTGCAGCTAGAAGTAACCGATTCTGAAAATAAGACAGGTGTGTGTGTCTGTGTGCGTGCGTGTCATGTGGGCACATCCATATGCATGTATGCAAATATGTGTTTATGCAACCGCGTGTGTGGAATGTGTGCACAGATGTGCTTGCACGTAGCAGTTGTGTACGTTTATTCTTCAAATGTGTGCGAGCCTTGACGACGGGTGCGTGCGCTTGAATTTTTGCGAGGAACACAATGACGCAACGCCGATGAAGACCCTTTGGTGTTATCACTTCTATTTGAGGGCTTAGACTCATTTTAAGGGATGAGGCTGAGGTTGCTTTGTATCAATGAGGGTTCACATACGTTTAAAAAAAGAAAGAAACAAAGGCAAGTGTGTGAGTGTTGGTGCTCTCACCAGGTGTGTGTCGAGGTACACCCTCAGGCTATCCAGGTCCTGTCTGGGCTGAATCCAGTTCTCTGTGCTGTCCAGTGCCTCCTGAAGCCACGAGATGAACCCGTCCAACTGCTGCACGAAATACTGAGGACAAGGGAGTAGAGAGAGAATTCAGTTTATGATTTAAAAAAACAAAAACAACAACAACAAAAACTAATAATATGTATAAATGCTGATGTCCAGGGCCTGCTGGAAAGGCATCAGAACAACACAACACACACTAAACACTTCAGAGGATTGGGAGATGACAGAACGATAATGTGTAAAAAGAGGAAGGAAGAGAGGAGCAAAACAAAGCAGCAAACAGTTTGAACAGAAAATGGCAGAGAAGCACATCAAAACACACCAAGAAAGGGAGAAGTCCAACAGGTAATGGCATGCAACAGGGAGAGGAAAGGCAGAAAAGGGAAAAAAAGCAACAGATTGGAAGAGAACAGGATTAGAGTACAAGAGAAGGATAAAAAAAACAAAAGGGGGGGAGCGAGGGAGCGCCCGGCTGGTGTTTAAGAACTGATTCCAGATGAATTAATTCAAGGACAGAGAGAGAACAAAAACGAGACCCACAGGATGAAACAAGTAAACACACGTTTAGACAAATACTGAGGAAAGGAGAATGGAAAGAGAGAGGAAGATATATGGAGGAAAATACAAACAAAGGACTTAAAGATGTGCAAAAATGCACCGAGGAGAGTGAAGGCATGGAAAGAGAAGACAGACGAAACAGGAAGACCGAAAAAAAGCAGGTGAGGAAGACAAGAAAAGATTTTAAAAATACACATATAAAGGCAGAAAAGAAATCAAAACACAGATGGAAAAGAGGAAGAAGTGAGAGGAAAGAAAATTTAAAAGAGAGAGGAGAAGAAAAATGACACTAGTGCATGGCAGACAGGTGAAAAGTAAGAAGTGACGAAGAGACTGATGAAGAGACAAGGAGAAACAAGACTGCAAAAGCAAAAACCTGAGAGTTGGGGAAAGAAAAGGGGAACAGAGCCAGAACGAGCAGAAGGAAAAGAGATCAAAAGAGATGAAGTGGTATGAATGACTCTAGTGAGCTGAACACGTATGTCTCCATCACTGGCACGTTGCCCTTCATGGGAGTACACAGATAGATGTACACACTGACAGAAGATAGGGGGAAAAAAGAAGGCAGCAGCTTGTTAGTCAGTGGAGAGCTACTGCCATCTACTGGCCAACAGTGAGATTTATGATGCGCGGAAGCCTTGATGATCCACAACAAGATTGTACTAATCTAACTAAAAATGAAACACACAAAAATTCTGTTGTTTTTTTAAATTGCATAAACATCCTCTTTTTCTTCCATATGATGTGAAATGTATCAGCAGGAAAATCCACAGAATCCATGTGAAATAGCACCTGATCCAGTATTGATTTCTGTCTTTAAATCCACTTCACTCCTGAAGAGGAACAGAAGAGACTGCTTAAAAGAAGAACAAAGAGTCTTCAAAGGGAGGTGAAAGGGGGAGTAAACACTTTGGATTGCAAAGCAAGGATCAGACAGAAGAAAGGAAAGTGTTTAAACCTCTTTTAGAGACAAAAACAAAAGGGAAGCATTAAGGGTGTTTGATACAAATTTTGCGTCCGCACAGTTCTGCCCAGCTAAAACTCACACTCGCTGTCCAGGACTTGCGACGCTTGGAAGGGAGACCGACAAAAAGAATGGGAAAATACTCCAAGAGTAACCGAGAAAGAGCAGGCTGCACATTCACCTCGACGATTTTAAAGAATCAAGCCAGCATGTCATGCATGTGGTTTAAATAAGCATGGACATGTATGGTTTACTTCTCCAATAACAGCTCCAGGAGTGTAGTTTTAGCATAGCCGGTCCCTCAGGAGGAATCAGTGTTGCACTTAGCCATGGGGCTACGCTAGGTTTTCTTTTTGATTGATCGCTAAGTTTTCTTCTACTCTTTGGATCAAGTTTATTTCACATGAAGGACCACCCTTAACTGCCTTATTTCGTCTCGTGAGCTCGTGGGGGGGAGAAGGCTGCACCTGCCTGTAACTCCACCACTCGGCCAGCTCTTATAGCCTCATGTAGCGGGTGAACGCATTTGTAATTAACTGATTTGACATTCATGTCTGATGTATCTATATTTCAGCAGTCTGTAGCTTTAGCCCGTCCACCACAGGCATAGTTGCTTCCACAGAGAAATCCACTACGAACACAACCCCGCACAGGTCAAACTGGAGCTGCGACCTGAATTTTATGTAGCCTGGATCCAATCGAACTACACAGAGCGTGCGAGCTACATCAAGCAAAGAGAGAGCGAGCTGAAAGTGATTTACATAAAACCGAAGACATACAGCAACTCCATAAAATTCATTCTTTCCACTCAGACCTTAAACATTACATCTGGAAAAACAGGTTTAACTGTGACTGCGGATCATCAAGAAGACAATTCTAATATTTTATACATTGAGCGCTGTTTTCATATCTTTCACTGAGAGCTATCTGGAAAACTAATGGCAGAGTGAAGGAGGCTGTGGGGAGAAGGTAAATCTGATGGAAATTACTTGAGCTGCCACATCTGTGCACCCACGCTTTCACCTCGCCTACAAATCGCTGTAGCAAATCTATACGTGTGTGTCCTCATATGGAGATAGGTGTGTCTGCTTACTGTGATGATAAAATGTGCGTTTGCGAACACGTTCTATTGCACAGTGTTGTCTGTGTGTTGGTTTACTGTTATAGATATGTATAGTGTGTTTGTTAGTGTGAGAGAGCGTGTGTCTGCATGTGAGTCTGTATGAGATGCAAACCTTGACCAAATGAGCAGCAGTATGTTAATTACAACCGTGACCCTTTAAAAAAGCACACACACACATCAATATGATTCTGTCCATCTCTCCACCGCTCGTTATTGAGGAGATATGGAAATCAAAAGTATTGATGAGAGGAGAGGAGGAGAGGAAGAATGGAAGAAGTAGGAAGAAGCAGATAGTATAAGGAAAGGAAAGGGGTTGCATGGAGTGCAAAGCAAGATTCAAGAGTATTAAAAGAAGAGAACAAAGCAAAGGTTAGAGGAAAGGGATTGAAAGGTAAATGAGAAAAAGGAAAAGGGCAACAAAGAAGGAGTGCATCAGAGGATAAAAAGAACAGAGGTAAAGATCAATGAGAGAATTGCGAAAAGGAAAAGATGAGAAGAAAAGAAGCATGAGAACATGAGATGCGAAGAGAAGTAAACCATGAGAAGAAATGAGGTGAACTGAAGAGAAGAAGAGTGAGAAGGACAGAGGAGGAAGGCGCGAACAGCGGCAGAGCGAGTATTGCTGGTTTGGATATCGACCAGCATGCACTGGGCTGCTTACAGCTTCTTTGATGTCTCTAAACCAGTGAGGCTCCTGAGGGGCAGAAAGGCCTGCTGGGAGCTGAAACGCCTGATCTGATCCTCTGCCGCCTGGATAACTGCTCTGATATCATGCTTCATCTCTTCCTCCTGTGGTTCAGCTCTTCACCGCTGGATAATTACCGCTCAGCTGACGAGGCTTTCTGAAGGACGACGCTGATAGATTTGGACTCAAACTCCCGACAGATGATATTTGGCGTCGCTGATTAATATGTTAGAAGCAATAGCTCTGATTTTCCACCAGGAGAACAAAGCAAATAAAAATCAAGATACAACTGATGCTAGTCCACAGAAATTAAGATTCGATACCAGTGTTCACATTTTTATGATCTTTCAAGTAGCAAGGAGAAATAAAAAACAGAAACAAAATGTTAGAGGAGCAGAGAAACACAATTTAGTGGTTGTGTTAAAGGATTTACTGCTGTGGAAATATTAAACAACTTCTAGCAGTCGTGTAAAACAGCAACAGTAACTTCAGCCAGTGCTTCATAACAACAATGACTGCTTAAGGCGGAGGTTGGGGTGGATGGATGGGTCAACAAAACCACCTTCTATGCCAATCACATTTTATAAATGTTATCACTTTTCTATAATGGAATTGATTGATTGATTGATTGATTGATTGATTGATTGAATCTTTATTTTGAACATGTTGAAAAAGTATAAAAAAATAGAATTAAAAGAGACAAATGAACAAAGCAAACAAAAGGAAAACGAGCAACCACAACTCCAAATAACGTCCATGTTCAAAAAGGAGCAGGAAGAAGCATAAGCTTATTTAATCCCACCCCTTTTCCACTATCTAGTATCAATAGACTACAGAAATACCTCCTTGCAATTACATTATATGTTATGTGTAAATTTTTTTTTTTAATATATACACATATATGTTTCTATCTATCCATACATACGTATATACACACATATACACATTTTCAATAACCCCATTAACACCTCAAGGATACACAACCTACAATTATATATATATATATATATATATATATATATATATATACCCATACCAACATGCGCACACACATGAAAATATTAGACAAGAACACCCTATCAAATCTCTACCTTTTCCCTGTACCCTGTAAAAACCATATCCTTAAACCGCTTTTTAAACTGCGCCATGCTTGGACATTGCTTCATATCTTTACTTAGTCTGTTCCACAGCTTCACTCCACACACAGAGATGCAAAAACTTTTTAATGTTGTACGGATACGAGGATGTTTTAAATTTAATTCCCCCCTCAAATTGTATCCCCGTTCCCTTTTAGAAAACATTTTTAGAATATTGTCAGGAAGCAGGTTATTTATTGCTTTATATATAATTTGTGCTGTGAGAAAATGAACCAGATCTGTGAATTTTAGAATTTTTGATTTTAAGAATAGTGGATTTGTATGATCTCTGTAACCAGTTTTATGGATTATCCTTATGGCCCTTTTTTGTAATATAAAGATTGATGATGGCGAACATTTGTAAGTATTGCCCCAAACCTCTGCACAGTAATTCAAATACGGTGCAATCAGGGAACAATAGAGAATGTGGAGTGATTTGTGGTCCAGAATGTGTTTTACTTTACTCAAGATTGAGACACTTCTTGAAATTTTGTTATGTATATGATTTATATGAGACTTCCAGTTTAATTTATCATCTATAATCACACCAAGAAACTTATGTTCAAGTACTCTTTCAATTTCCACACCATCTACATGAATCTGCACTTGTGCATTTCTAAGGGAATTCCCAAATAAGATAATTTTAGTTTTACTTAGATTTAGCGATAGTTTGTTCCTGTTAAACCATTTTTAAATTTTGCACATTTCTGAAGTAATTGTATCCAGCAGCTCCTTTAGATTCCCCCCAGAACAAAAAATATTTGTGTCATCTGCAAATAATACTAATTTTAATATATCAGATGCCTTACAAATATCATTTATATAAATAATAAATAATTTTGGACCCAGTACAGAGCCTTGTGGAACACCACAAGCAATGTCCAAGCATGATGAGGAATGGACACCCAGCTTCACAAATTGTTTCCGGTCACTTAAATAATTTTTCACCCATTGCAGTACAACCCCCCTAATCCCATACCGTTCCAGTTTATTAATTAATATGTCATGATTGATTGTGTCGAATGCTTTCTCGAGATCCAGAAATACTCCAGCTGCATACTGTTTCTGATCTATAGCATTCGTAATCTCCTCAATTGATTCGATTAATGCCAGAGATGTTGATCTTTTTGATCTGAATCCATATTGACTGTCAGAGAGTAATTTATATTTATCTAAGAATTTGTCTAATCGTTTATTAAACAGGTTTTCTAGGATTTTGGAGAATTGTGGTAGTAAAGAAACAGGCCTGTAATTTGTGAAGTGGCGTCTATCCCCGGTTTTATACAGCGGCACAACTTTAGCTATTTTCATTTTGTTTGGCACTTTTCCCGTCTGAAATGATAAGTTGCAAATATATGTTAGAGGTCCTACAATTCCTTCAATGACCTTCTTGACGATTTTCATGTCAATATCATTACAATCAGTAGATGTTTTATATTTACACATGTGTACAATGTCAATTATTTCTTTTTCCTCCACTGATGTGAGGAACATTGAGTTAGGGTTCCTATCAATCAGGTTTTCACTACAGTCTACTGATGGCAGTGACTCAGGAATTTGTTCTGCCAGTTTTGGTCCAATATTTACAAAATAATGATTAAAGCTGTTGACCTTATCAGCAGTGTTTTCCATAATATTGCCATTATCGATAAAGTATTGTGGATAACTTTGTTGTCCAGAATTATTTTTAATGATACCGTTTAAAACATCCCATATTCCTTTCATATTATGTTTATTGTTGTTCAATATTTTACTATAATACTCCTTTCTACATACACGTATAATATTGGTCAACTTATTTTTGTCTTTTTTATATTTATTTTCAGCATCTTTTGTTCTTTGTTTTAGGTATTCCCTATAGAGTGTATTTTTCTTTTTACATGCATTTTGTAAACCCTTAGTGAGCCATGGTCTATCTTAATATTTGTGCTTTCTGTTGTATTTTATTGTTGGACAGTTTTTATCGTACAACTCCATGAATATTCTTAAAAATATGCCATATGCAATATCAATATCAGCTTCTTTGTACACATTGTCCCAGTCCTGATTTAATAGATCGTTCTTAAATGCAGTCATAGTTTCTTCTGTCCTTACACGTCTGTATCTCAGTTGTTCTTCATGCTGATTTTTCTTATAATTAGTGTCATAAACTGCAAAAACTGGTAGGTGATCACTGATGTCATTAATTAATATTCCGCTCACAATGTTGTTTTCCATATTGTTAGTGAAAATATTGTCAAGTAAGGTGGCACAATGTGGTGTAATTCTGCTAGGCCTGGTTATTTTAGGATGTAAACTCAAACTGTACATAGTGTTTAGGAATTCGTCGGTCATTTTATGCTTTTTTGGATTCAACAGGTCAATATTAAAATCACCACAGATAAACATAACTTTTTGATTTGTTTTAGAGAATATTTCCTTTATGAAGTCATTAAATACTTGAATACTAGAGCCAGGTGTTCTATATATACAGCTAATTATTACATTTTTTTCTTTTTCCTTATAAATTTCAATTGTTATACATTCTAGTAAATTATCAATTACAGTTGTCATACTTTCTACCACCTTGTAGTTTAGGTTTTTATCCACATACACAGCTACTCCCCCTCCACTCTTGTTCCTTCTATTTACAAAATTCACTTCATATCCCTCCAGTCCAAAGTCCATTCCTTTCTCCGCATTGATCCATGTTTCAGAAATGGCAATAATTCCAAATGGATTTGCCAACTCATTTAGATATTCCTTTATATTGTTGAAGTTGGCATACAGACTTCTGCTATTAAAATGGATTATTGATAATTTATTTTCCGTGTTGATGGTGTGCTTAAACTGTTCATCAGTGAAGTAGCAGCAGTTACAGCTGATGTTGTAGAAGAAATTATTTTCCGGGTCTATATCCTTTTCTAAGTCTAGAACATTATGGTCTGTGTATCAAAATGTTCTCAGTTCCAGATTATCATAAAGAGAATTCCAATGAGTTATGTTGATATTGTTGCCGGATGCAGATGAAGTTCTTTTGGACTGTGCCATGTTGTGTGTCACGTCACATGTGTATTCATACCTCCAGAGTAAGTTGACCTCAGTATTTGTCCAGCTCCTCCATATTTCTGATGACCAACACTTTGGCTTGTTCCGGTGTTCCATTGAGTTTAATGAATACTTTACAGTTGGTGGTCCATGTATTTTGAATTTTTCCCTGTTTCTTCAAGTAACGTGCTTTCCTGGCAATGTCCGCATTTCTTTTTATCAGATGTTCGTTCATGAAGACATCGGATCCTTTCAGTTTCCTTCCTTGTTTTAACAGTGCTGTTTTCTGTTTTCTGTTTGCAAATCTCACAATGATGGCTGGTTTGTCACTGTCATTTTTTCGGGGTAGAGGGTGGCAAGCCTCAATGTTGTTATAATCCACTTCCACACCTTTGGACCGTAGAAAGGTAACCACTTGATGCTCCGTGGAGTTGACATCTTCCTCTCCTGGCCCTCCTACATTGTCAGTGGCGACCGCCCGGGCGTATGACCGGGGTTTGATGCGAAGCCCCGTGATGATAACATCGTTCATCCGGGTGTACTGCTCCAAATCCGCCACTCTGTTCTCCAGGTACGCCAGCCGCCGATCCTTCTCGGCGTTCTGGATGCGGAGAGCCTTAACTTCCTCGACCAGGTCCAGGATGGCTTTCTGCTGCAGTTTGACAGTAGAAATCTCCTCTGTCATAAACTCCAGCGACTTCTTAATATCGTCTCCTTCCTCGGCTGACAGAACTTTTTTCGGGCCCATGCTGAGAGACGCTCTTGTAGCTTTGCCGTGACGACCGGCTAGCTAGTTGATGCTAGCGTCCTTCCTCTCACTCGGAGATCGATGCTGTCTGGGCGGAGATCGATGCTGTCTGGGCGGAGATCGATGCTGTCTGTGTGCAGTGTTGGCTGATGACTGCATGCAAGATTGTACTTATAGAAACAGATGACCTACTGTATACTGTCTGGTCATTAGGCTTAGAAGACTACAGACTAAGCTCAAATGACTTAACTGTATAATTGACGTTTTAACAACCCAAACACTGCTTGTATTTGTCTTGAAGGCCAGGTGAAACTTGAACACATATTCAACTTCTCTTCTCTATATGCCACTGTTCATGGCCCTGGGCTGCACGGTTTGCAAGTGCATCCACGTACCTGGTTAAAATCCACACGAATGCTGGGACTCAAGGCTTTCTGGGTCGTGCACCACATACTTGAAGAAAACAGACATGCTAACCTTCATGGTAGCTCTTAGCTATAAGCTAATGAATTTGGATGACTGGCATCCTAGCTTAACAAAATTTCAGCACCTGGTGAAGGTAAAAACCAGAACAAAATACGAAATGATGACTTTTCTGAGCGGGGTTCCAAAAACATTTTGGGGGATTGAGGTGAGATGGATAATTTCCACAGCAGGCTACGTTATTAGATTGACTAACTCGAACACCAAACACTTTTCCACCGCTGCGCCGAAATTAAAGAACTCGAGGGGAGGAAATTTTGATTAGAGTTTCATTAAAATTATTTGTCATATAAAACATGGAACCTGCGCAGCTGATTTCTGAGGAATATTTGGATAGGACAGGACTGCAGCTGTCTCCACGGTACATTAGGGTGGAATTTCATTTTGCCTTTTTAATTATTAGAAATTTGTCTATCTGTAGTGCGCCTGGAAGGAAGGAAGGAAGGAAGGAAGGAGGAAAGGAAAGGGAAGAAAGAAAGATGTCCAAATTAACAGAGAGTAAAAAGACAACTCTCACACCTGACTGCATCTCTAATATCGTCCCGGTAAAGCCCCGCCCACCACTGCCAGTTATCCAGCTCTCTGCTGCTGTGGAAATGGTTATCTAGTCAACAGTGGTGTTATAACCAGTCAAACATTCCTTTATACCGGCATTACAGGACCAAATTGGCCCACTAAAGTGTCCAATCTGCTCCACTGGATGAATGTTTAAGTATGAAAATTGCATCAGAGGGAGTATTTTCAGTACCATGCTGTTGGTTGCATTACAAAGCATTGTTATAAGTCATAAGGAACAATCATGGGAGTAGCTGTCCAATGTGTGAATTGAATCTCTAAAATATTTGTTGGCTCTTATTTATGTTTAATATTTATCTTCCACTCTGTCGCTGCAGACTTAAAGCTAAACATCTGCCATATCAGCGTCATAGAGTAATTACTTTTAACTCTCAGAACAAAAACTTTTATTATATGTGGGATAACTTAATTTTCCATTCAAGAAAAAAACACTCAAGACCAACAACGACGGCCCTGCTGCTCATATTAATGACAATGTGCACATTTCATGGGTTTAAATCGAACAAAAGCGAGAGCTCGTGGGATACTCTGTCAGCCTGTAATATACTGCATTGTCTCCAATAATGAAAATGAGAACATGGCTTTCTAGCAATAAGCTGGCTTCTGTGGCAAATTTTACTACCTTGTGTCATAAACTCTTTAACGGAGGAATCTGCACTGATTGCTTTTACACGAGAAAAGGTCACAGTACAGATCAGCTACACACAAAATTATCTTTATGTTCCTCCTACAACCCTAATTAGTATGTGCCAAATGTGTATTTTCTATCAGCTTTTAATCAGTGGCTGTGTGATAAAGTGTTCAGAATCAACATTACCAGGCTGCAAACAAATTTACTTCTGTCATTTTTTCCTTTACCTCCCCCTTACCCTGTTTATCTAAAGAAGCACAAAAGAAGAGAATAACACCCCTCCGCCTCATCATCCTCCACCTCTCTCTTATTTTCCTATCCTCTCTGCTGTCGGTGGGCGTCCCTGACCCCCCTGCTGGGCCAATCAGACGATTCTTGATGTGAGTCTGTTGTCTGTCTGTCTCCCACTGCTCGCAGATAGGCTGGCGTGCCGCAGAGCCTCCAAACACACAGACACCTCACACTGAGGACGCTGACGCTGGCCCAGGCGGTGCACACGATGTGATCACATGATGTATAGGACACTTATCTAACCAATGGGCTGTTTCTCCATAGTTTTTAGTTTTTCTAAAGAATTTAAATCCACTTCACGTGTCATGTCCCACACAGCGCAATTAGGAACTTTGGATTTCTGTGTATGTATCTCTCCTGCGTTGGTCTCATAAACTTTCAGGAAACAAGCCGCAGATTTACGTGATGCGGACACAAATTATGAGAGGATCGGTTCCGACATTACAAATGTTGAGGAGGTCAAGGTTGAGACAACAATGTCTAGACGGTCAAAGGCAGGAGGATAAAATATTTATGTCCAACAGTACGGAGAGAACAGAAACAAGGAGTGAAGCTCTGACTTGGGGAGGAGAAAGGAAAAATTGTGATTCAATGGAGTTACAGTCTAGTCAAAACAAATAATTTACTTTACAAAGTACAATTTTTTATGTTACTTCACTGGTACAAACCCATTGTGTGCAGAGGCATAACATGGGCTTCTATAATAAATACAGCATGGTCATACACACTTCAACAGCTTAGCTTTCAAAAACAGGTTAATTAATGATCACTGTTTTGTTACACCTTTAAATTACTCGTAATTTGAAGCTGTGTCTCCATGAGTTGCTCAGGTGTAATGCTTCTGGTGGAGCACCCTTCTTGTAACAAATTTCACCTAGCGACAGTCACCAACCTCCAGCAACAACATTTTATTATACTGAGTCAGTAGCAGTAGCAGATCAGATGGGGATCTGTTGCAACCACACAGTTAATCAATCATGATAACCTTAGCTCATCACTTAATGCGCCATTGTCCTGATCATCCAAAAACCCAACACAATGACGTCCAAACCTCTGAGGCTGAAGCTTCAAAATGAATATAGAGTGGAACCCCGACTTACGAAATTAATTCGTTCCAGAGGGTCTTTCGTAAGTCAAAATTTTTGTATGTCAAAGCACCTTTTTCCATCGCCTTTGGAGTGAGGCGATGCTGGCTGAAGACGAAGTTCTTGGTGGAGGAGGAGGTGGCAGAGGTTGAAGAAAGCATACGTATGCATGCATACATACGTATGTGTACATGTACATAACATTATGGAATTGAATTGAATTTTTTTATAATTTTCCATTCTATCTATTTCGCTACGCGGGCATTTTGCCGTACCACGGGCAGAAATATTGCCGTTAAGTGCCTTCGTAACTTGAATTTTCCGTTAAATGAGGTCTTCGTAAGCCGGGGTTCCACTGTACTCACTTAAACTGATCTGATCTACTAGTATTCAGATTATACTCAATAATCAGAACAATCAACTAAGCAACAAAGTGTTGCTTAGGTAAGCTTTTTTATGGTTCCTCTATGATTAAAAGAACTAAATCCATGAGAATAAAGGTAGATATCCGCCCCCTTCCTGTTATATTTTACTGACATTTCAGAGTTTCTACTCAGTTTGTCTCTGCTCTAATCAAATTTCCTCAACTCCACCTGCAAACACAACCATGAGCTTCTCCCCCGAGAAGACGAGAGGTGCCGGACGTATTATATTCGTGTTCTGCTCCTAGATTTGACTCATTTCTGCTCCAACAGTGATCTTTCCACAGTTTCTCTTCCCTGGACGGATGATTTTTCATTCTATGTTAATCTGCTCGGTTGTATTCAGTAGAGACTCTTTGCAGAGAGACAGAATGTCACCCTCCACACTGAGACGCTCCTTCTCCTCTCTTCACTTCCTCAATTAGGCAGCTCATCCATCGCCATGATTACATGCTGCTAATTAAGCAGCTAATCAGCTAATTACCCAGGAGCAGAGAGGAATGAGGAGTGTGTGTGTGTGTGTGTGTGTGCTTATGTGTGTGTGGTTAACACAAGGTGTTCTGCAAGACAGCAGGGTATAATTCCTGATTCTGGGAGGATTTTTTTGTGTTTGTTTATTATGTTTTAATTCAAAATTAGGAATATTTCTTTATTTTTGTAACTCTCTGGAGTTACATGTTTTTTACTCAATGCTCTGCGCCGGGTGTTGTCTGAATGTGATTTTTTTTTATTATTCCTTCCTGTTAGTAATATTCAGGGAAAGCCTGAATGCACCATGAGCTAAAACAATGTTTTCTAATGTCAAGGCATCAAACACAATTCACCCTCTGACCTTGAAATTTACATTCCTCATACCCAAGCAGATCCTCACATACTCAGGGATGTGGGAAACATTACACCAATGTGGGACACTTTGAAATTACTAGTACACTGTGATTTGATTCCCATTTGTCTTCCTTTAAGTTAACACATGAGATTGAGCTTGATATTGATCATCCATTCATTCATTTTCTTGATCGCTTGACCAGCTTAGGGCCATTAGAAGGATGGAGCATCTCCCAGCTGTCATAAGTTGAGACACAGACTCACCAGTCTATTATTGGGGCAAAAAAAAACCTATTTTGAATCACCAATTAATGTAGCAGGCATGTAAACCCAGAGGAAACCAACAGTGGCAGATGCAAAGACCATGCAAAGTGGATCCAGAAAGGCTGCTGCAGACCAGGAGGTTCACTACAGCACCAGCGTTCTACCAAAGACTGACATCAAAAAAGGAAAAGCAAAAAAAGAGGGCAACTTTGACATTTCAACAGTCAAATCATCATTAATAGTCACTATTATGGCCAATCAGGCCAATTTGGTAACATGGAGGACAGAATTTAATGTGGGGAATGAATTTATAACCCTCCGGGTCACTGATCCCCATTTCCAAGGACATCCCCTCACACAGCTGACACTTTAATTCTCAGACTGATTCAAAAGGACCCTGACCATTCTCACTGTTAATCTTATTACAGCTGTCCAATTCTGTAGGTGGGCTTCTGACCCGGCTAGCACCAGATAAGATGGGCACGCTGAACTTCATTGATCCCTGAGGGGAAACTGAGATGTTACAGCAGCAAAGTAAAATGTTGCCTGGGGAGTCGAGGGTATTAAGAATTGTAATATTAAGGCAATAAAGGTGAGAGAGTGAAATAAACCTGAGTAAAATAAAACAATAAAGAAATATTAAAGGCGACAGAGCCACTTTATAGCACTAATTAAACAAGCAGCCATGATAGGAACTTATCCCCAGAGCTATTGGCATTTCACGATATTCAATATGACAGATATGACTGATTAGTTCACCAGGCAAACCTCATCAATAATCTGCCTGCCAATCAAACGTGACCTTTTGAAGTGAGGTGATGAATTAGCAGGGCCAGTGGACAATCCGATACTAGCCTTCCAATCCATCAAGGTAGCTTCATTGAAGGGGCAAAAGTGGATGTTGGACTGATTTTGTTTCAACTTGTCATCTTTTGTCTAAATGAAAGTGCAGAGATCTATCTCACAGACTGGCAGTAAAAACCAGCTACAGCAGTGAAACACAAACATTCCAAGTTTTACTTTTGGCAGGTTAGTTTAGCACCCTTGAGCCATTCTATTGAGGTACAGGCAAAATCTACTTTGGAGTTGTTGTGTTATGCCCCGCCCACATCACAAGGAAGTCCTGGCCTATTCTTACTGATAACTGGCCGACGTTGTAGGTTCACTGAGCTCACTGTGGCCTCCAGATTGTAAGAGCTCGCCCAGTTCACTCTCTTGAACTTTATTTATTTTAGTTGTTTTTTTAAAATTATACTTTATTTAAGTGATCATCTTATGCAGGCTGCCTCCCTGTCAGACACCTTGAGCCTGTTTATGGCATTGCTGAAAAAAGCAAGACCCTAAAAAAACATGTCAACTGGATGTTGGCATATGTTATGCACAAATCTGTAAATATCGTTTAGCATTAAAGGCGGCCTCAAAAATGTGCAAGTAACATATGCCTTATGCTCAAATACCCTTCCTACTATCGCAGGTGCTTTTACACAGATTTTAAACTGAGTGCAGAAATGTTGATGCTTGTGATAAGATCAATAGTTAATTTTTTCATTTGCACAGTTTGCTGTGGATGACTTATGTAAAATATGACTTAGCATAATTTCTGCATTAGGCGCACTTAAAATCCTTTCATTTTATTTTATTATTTTTTTATCAAAAGTGTACCTTATAATCCGGTGCGCCTTATGTATGAATTCTGCTGGGCTTTACTGACCTCGAACCGATTTTATGTGGTACACGGCGCTCAAAAGTCTGTCAAAAAATGTTTTAGTACAACTTTGATATGCTACGAAGCCGCAATGGTTGATGGATTGTCGAAGCATTACAGCTACTGTAGTCTCCTTCAGGTCCCATAGTCAAACGAACACTGCGGCATCACTGAGAGTTAAAAACTGTCTAAATTCTTTCACCTTTAATAAAATGATCAGCGTTGGTGCTTTACCAGGTGTATCAATTAAGTTTAACATCCAGGCATCCATGAAAACAGAATTTATTAAATTTAACAGAGTTAGAAGTTAGCAGGAAGTTAGCTCGCTAGTTTCCACCTAAACATGATATAGCATGTTCTGACTGAGAGATTTTTGAAAAAACTAAAACGTACAGCTCTGCTATCACTTCCAACATAAAGAAGACTGAAAACTAAACAGCAGTGACGTTTGTAGGGTTACTGAAGTTGGGCTAGCTGGTATATAACGATGTGCTACGTGATCGCTAGAGACAAAGCTATGTTAGCATAACATAAACAGTGAAGCTAACTTTTTTTCCACTCAATAAAAGTTGGGTTCCCGATGGTTAGGGACAAATGTAATCGCATGGCAGGATGCTGTAAACCGACCAAACTTCAGTCAGGAGAACAACTGAGATAATCCATCCACAATACGAGGTTAGTCATTAATATACTGCAACAACATGGGAACAGAGCAGCTGCGAGAGGATTCAACATTAATGAATCAATGGTACAAAAGTGGAGGAAGCAAGAAGAATGAGTTGAGTAAAGTTTGACTTATCTGACTGCTTTGTTTCACTTAATGCACCTTATAATCCAGTGCGCCTTATGGTCCAAAAAATACGGTTGTACAAGTATTACTGGAAGAAAATAGACTACACTTAAAGTCATGTGTGGGCGAGTCTCTGTACGTTCAGTGATGGAGGTTAAAACATTGTCTGTGTGGACTGGTTAATAAGTCAGAATACTTTGCTCCAATAATTGCGATGATGACGAAATGTTAAAGAGTAAACCGCCCACACAATCATAGAGCAAAATATCTCAAACAGAAATCAGTCAACATTCCTAAGAGTTGTTGTTTTGCTTACAGTATATTCGGAAAAATAGAAAACTGCAATGGCGTCATCATCAAAAATGAAGACAAAGAAGGATTTCTCTTTAAGTAGCAGGAGAAATTCCACTGCAATGTAACTGTGCTGGCATAAATTACCACCCCAGACTTAAAAGTAATTACAGGTAGTAATTTTTAATAAGGAATATTACTGTTTTAATACAGTCAGAGGTGTAAAAATGTATTGGATTGAGCATCAGAGGATACTTAGGAAGGTAAAAAATACCAAGCTGGTGCTCAGTGTGAAGCTGGATGTTTGCAGTAGAACAAAAACGAAATGAAGCTTCTGGAAAGCTCATTTTCATGGGATGAGAAATGCCCCCAAACTTGTAAATGACAGTAGAGGGAATGAGCTACATATGTATCAAAGCCTGAACACAGACAGATAACGTGAAGACTAGATAGGAATACCTCAATCTTCTTCCAGATATCAGGGTCTTTGTCGTGACTGAGAATGTCCTCCAGCAGCTGCTGCACCAGAGACGCGCATTCACGCCCTCTCAACGGGGGCAGGGTCAGCGGAGGCTGATGCTCTGCTGACCTTCGCCCCTCATCCTCTTCAGACTGCAGGTCACTTAACGGGCCCGACTCGATGCTTTCGTCCAGGGAGGGTGCAACATCGCTCGAGGAACTGGGGCTAAAGCGACCAAGCAGGTTTCGCCTGCGAGTAACCTGCAGGAGGATGCACAAGTCAACATTATTGGAACATTCGTTCAGCTTCAACAAGTTTTTTTTTTGGAGTTAAAACACACAAAGAAACTATTTTCATACCAGCGATGGCAGAGGAGAAGGAATGTCTTCCCCACTATCCACTACACTGCTCACATTGTCCCCGCTCTCTCCTACATCCCAGTCCGGGTTGAGCTCAGTCAAATCCCAATCATCCACATCCTGGGTAGAGCCACCTGGCCTCTGCAGTTAGATGTAAAAAGAGCAATAGTGGTTGCAGTTTAGATTACAATGATGGACAGTCAGACACAGTATTCAGGATCCTAGTTGTTAACTAACCAAGGGGACGGTCTGAGTCAGACTTTCTAGTTTCATAGCAAGCATTTCTGTTTTGCGGAGCTGAGCAGGGAGAGCCAGGAACTCTTCTGACCCATACCAGTGCTCCCTGTCTGGGCTGCCTTTGGATGAGACTTGGGGACCCTATCAGACAAGAAAGTAGGAAATAAACATACAGTGGAACATTGAGTACGTGCAGTTGTCAAACTTCTGTACTTGCTAACCTCGTCTTCTGTTTTTGACCACATAGTTCCTGATCTCAGCTCTTATTTAAACTGGATACTTGCAGGTAAATTGTGATTAGTATAGTACTGCATGCTTGTGATTTGAGAAGACATCAACTACAAAAGTTTCCACTACTTTAAAACATGATAAATTAATCAAAATGAAAGAAATGAAAACGAATAGATGTCGATTTAGACTGACTTCAGATGGCAAATAATTCCAATTAATCTGAGAAAAATGCTACCACACACACAAACGCTCTGTAATATGCCTCTGTCCTTCTCTGTCTGAACAAAACACAAACTTTTCTCCTAAACAAAGGAAATAATCTCTCACCCTCTGACCCTGGCGCTTTACAATCCAGACCGCCGCCTTGCTACGAGGCGGTCGGGGGTCCGACTCCTCTCCTGATGCTTCCAAGTCTGAAGAGAGAGCTTGCTCCCTCATGGGAGAAGGCAAGGAGGAATCAGAGTCCCCCTCACTATGTGTATGTGTCTCCTTCTGCATCCTCTCCATTTGATTTGATGTTTCATTCTGAGACTTCAGGTCCTGCAAAGGCAGGGGGGCGTCAGCGGTTGGTCTGGCCCCAGATGAGCTCCTCTGGTCAGGCAGAAGCCTCTGTGCACTCCCACCTGAGCGTCCTCCGTATCTGGAGCTTGCATTTTTTCTACGTATGTTGCACCCATTCATCACCTGTAATGGAAATTTGAGTTAATGATGACGTTTCTGAAGCTCTTTATGTTCACTGGGTACATATAGTGGAAGAGAATTAACATCAATAAAAAGCCATCTCTGTCTCAATAGGAAGAAATGCAAGACAAAACAGAAGAATGTGTGGGTTTAACAAGAGATCCTTCTGTCTCTTCAGGTTATGAGGCTACCTCTGTGTCACGGCGATAGTCGTGACGCCAGCTGGAGTCCATTGTTTTATTACAAGACCCATCTGTGGATGCAGCCATCATCAACTCATTGCAACTCACTTACATTCTACAGTTTACCGCTGAGGCAGCAAACAAGGATGCCTACTGCTGTGTAGGCGGTGGGGTTTTGTATTTTGCTGCAGGTATACTATATTTGTGACATTCTCAATGTTCCCCAAGAAACAAACACGTCTCCTGAGATATTAAAATATATGGTCTTTATGTTCTGCTATTAGCCAGTATTACTTCAAGTATATCCTTGTGAATTGTGAAAGTTTTAAATTAGTTGTGTTTTCCTTAAATCTATATCCAGCTGTATCTGTGTAAAGATTAGTTACATTAACTATTTATTGCTTGTTGGTGCAATATTTTCTTACGAAAGTTAAGCATCCTGCCTGAAGTTTTTACTGTTTTGTTTTTATTTTTCAGAAATTGAACAAATGGTTTTCTTTGGCAAATCTTCAGTACATGTAGTTTTCACAATAGGTAAAAATGTCTCTGTTGCAGTTCTGGATTTATGCTCATTTCATTTATAAATGTTGTTACTGAAGTGAAAAAACAAAGGACAAAGGAGGACAAACCTGCAGGCTCTCGCAGGACTGTGAAACATTTTCCGGATAAACTGAGTCCAGTTCCAACCAGAACTTGGAGCGGTCTGGAGGAGAGGCAGAGATGAGAGACGGGGTGCTTCGGCTCAGCTCAGACTGGAACTGGATCCCTGAGACTGGGCTAACCTTCTCCGAACCTCCCACTGAGTCCTCCGCCCTGGATGCTCCATCTAGGAACATAGCAGCTCTCTTGGGAAGTGATGGTTGTGTGGGTGATACTTCGGTGCTGTGGAACTCACCCTGCAGGGGGCGCTTCGCACTTTCATTGTGGTTAGGCATGCCACATTGCATTGTGAGCAAAATAGATGAAGAAGGGTTATGGTTTGTTGAGTCACTGGGAGAAGAGAGTTCCGGTAAACTGTTATGGATTTTGTGGTTTGACAGATGGGGATCTCCACTTTCCTCAGATCTTGGTTCCTGGTTTGGGTCTTGGGTTTGGTTGATTTCCTTTAGGGTGTCCTCACTATTAGACTCTGCTACCCGGACCTCGGGTTCATCACTGGGACTGTAGTCACTTAACTCAAAGGCAGTGATACCACAGTCCAGAGAGAAGTAGTCTTGGCTGCAGCGGATAGTCAGCTGACCACAATCGTCTACCTCTGTCAGAGCGTCCAGGCGGGTCTAGATGAAGAAATAACCACTTTAATGTATCAGACAGACACTATCACTGTGAAATTTAACAAATGTATTTATTTCTTCTCAGTGTGATTCCAAACACAGTCAGTCTGTTTGATTGAATTCACTGAGATCTCACTGATAGAGGCAACTTTTGGAGCTGAGAAATACTTGATTTAAAAATAAAAGAGCGTCTAAAACATGAGATTTGTTCGTCTGTGTGTCTGATACCTGGTGCTGGTCCTGGCTGAAGGCCTGCAGGATGTCAGTCTGCCGGGTGTAGTTTCCGTTGGAGTCCTGCAGGCTCTGCAGCAGACGTTCTTTCAGGACCAGAACCGAGACTCTCAGCTGGTGCCACAGCAGCTGCACCGTCCTAAACCACAAGAGGTACAACGTTTACCGATAGCTCATGTGCATCGTTATGTATTTCTTATGAAACCCGATGACTATGAAAGAAGCTGTTTTTAACATTCTTACATTTCTGCTTTGCATCATTAATGTTTCAGACCGTTACTCAAAACATGCAATGTCATTTCTTCAGGGTTACACTGTAACATTTTGTAGTAACAGTATACTGTACATACATAGATATTAAATACTTTCCCACCACTTCATCTTTCTCAGATTTTTGCTTAGATTTGTGGGCAGATTGTGAGCTGTTGTAATAAAAGGGCACCCATTATTAATTAATAGTAGGTCTTAGATATATGAACAGAACGAGCAACTGGGCGTTAAAAACAGCTATATTCATTACTCTACTCTTTTTAACCCAGTACCTACATAATAGAGTTATTACATTGTAACTCTTACAATTATGCTGTATACTGTGTGCTGAAATTTAAATTATGTCTCATCTTGTGGAGACGAACCTGATGTCAACAATGATGTTAACAGAGTAGGACAGTAGTTTCAGAGAGAACTCCGTCTCCAGCAAGGCGTGAATCTGCTCCACATGATCTGAGATGTCCTCACAGATGTCCTATAGTCACACAAACAAGAGAAAAAAATCATGAAACATCAGAAAAGTGATCAAATAATAAGCATACAAACACATATACAAGCCATACCTGACACCAGTTACTCTAGTATCTATAAATCTAGAGGCACTATAGAACAAAAAAAATCTGCTGAGTACTACTGCTGAAAAAGCAGAACTGGTAAGGATGTCATATTCCCCCTTTTAACCATGAGTCAGTTCCACGAGGGACCAGTTCCACGTTTGTGTGCAAAAACATGGAAAACTCGTGTTTCGGGGAGTAACACTGGCTCTATATCACACTTGCTGTTGACTGAGATTGGTGAACTAAATTCAGAAGCTGTAAACCCGCTCAGATGCACAAAGACAGACAGACGGACTCCGGGCTAAAATAACATCAGCTGTCACAAACTTTTATAACTGAAGTTTAGTGATGTGATGAACATGCAAATTACCCACTTGTGTATCTCAACAATGCAGTGCTTCCTAAATTCTCCCTCAAAAGCATAAACTCTTCAGTTTTTGTAAAATGTGCGTGTTTGTAGTTAGAGGTGGTGTTTCGGAATTACATTGGGATAATCATTGTAATTACAAAAAACAACATGATCTAATTAAAGCACTGTTTAAGACCATTAAACACTGAGCACGTTGTGAAAAAGCGGCACGAAATTCCATATTTTTCAGCTCCAAACTTGTCGTGTAACATTCATATACACTAAATGTGTTGCGTTTTTTCTGAAAATGTATCGTCAAAAAACAAACCGTGAAAAAATGAAGTTAACATCAAGCAGTGATGAATTCCTAAACAAGAGAAGGAATAAAAGGAGATTTTGGGTTCGTCTAATTCTTATGAGACAATAGCAGCAGGGAGAATTTCACGGTTCGAGCCATGACTTGAAGCTGTGTCACGGCTGCGTTCGTACATATGTCAGGATGTCAGTGGGGCAGTTTGAGCTCTTGTGGGCAGATTTGGGACAACTTCTGAGGAGCCAGAGAATTTATTTCAGAGAACCGACACACCTGGAACAGCGTCTCGCTGTGTGTCTGAGGTAAGATACAATTATTTTACTATTTCCATCTCATTAGTTTTATGTACTTTTATTAAAGTTTTATATTTTCTTGCCATCTAACTCTGTTGTTACTGCTTTGCGGAAAGGAAACTAGTGCGCACTAAAATTAGATGACCTTTTTAGAAAGCAGGTGACCTTGTTTTGAACCCACTGCGGCTACTTTACATCCACCTCAAGCCGCTGAGTCACTGTGTTGCTCCATGGTGACCTCTCTGAACAACACAACACCTCCTGCTCTGCTACAGCCTGGATTAGGACACCGCTCGGCATATGAGAATGTAGGTCACACACGCTGCCAGCTTGGCTCATGCTAGTTTGGCTAACAGTGTGACCTGCTTAGCAGTGTTCCAAAATAAATCTGTATCTACTGTATGTGGGGTGAAGTGCCGCTGCATCAGGATTCCAGCTTGTGGTCAGTGTGAACATGAATGCTCAAACACAGAGTGCGGAAGACAGAGACTTTCATGTGGCCTGTATGACTGCAGAGTTTAGTATGCAGGTGTTGAACAGTGCTGACGTTTTAGCGAACTTGTCGGTTTTCTGGCTCCAGCTGACCAAATGTGAGCAGATTCTGGTCCACGTGTGTCTGTCAGATTTAGTCTGACATGAGCGGCACACGAGGAAGCTTTCAGTCCATTTGTATCATTCAAGTCCAGCATGAGTCTGGAAACCAGTCAGGCTGTAGTTAGCAGTTGCTGTTGGGCTAACTGATCAAAAAAACAAAAATCTAACATCTTACTGGCCAACTAGTTTTATAGTACAGTAAGTCTAAACTTCGCTAACTAGGCCGTGGGGCTGATTGTGCATTTGCATGCTCAATTCTGATCTTAGGTTCTTCATTCATTCATTTTTCATTTATTTGTTCATTTTCAGGCACAACAAATACCTATATTGAACATAAAATACACAAAACAAAAATTGCCTGAAAAAGGAGTGGGACGAAGAAAACTTATTAAATCCCACCCCTATACTCACTCATCAACAAAAAAAACAATAAACTTCCCGCAGCTACGCCCATCATTGCATACAGACCCATCAACAGCCCCGGACACATACAAGCATCTAAGCGGCAGCTCGCAAACAACAATTAGAGCCTTCATAACTGAATACAGAATATATAAATTATAAATTGCATTACCACAGGTAACAGGCAGTAATAACTACAAGTAACAAACACACATACATATACATACATATATATCTACACACACATGTACATATATGTACATACATACGCACACTTTTTTTTTTTTTTTTTTTTTTTTTGGAATCCATACCAGCAATGGTAAGAGAACAGACATTACAGAGCACACTAAAAGCATCATTGAGTATACTGTGACCAGACCAACTGTTTGTAGAGAAATTTAAATCTATGAATATTTTTGCATTGTTTCAATTGTAAACTCAGACTGTTCCAGATTTTCACACCACATACAGACACACAAAAACCTTTACGGGTTGTTCGAGTTCTGGGTAATTTGAATTCTCCAAAGCCTCTCACATTATAAACCTTTTCTCGAATTTCAAATCTAGTTTGTAAATTTGCCGGTAAAAGTTTAGTAAAAGCTTTATACAAAATTATGGATGTATTGTAATTAACCAGATCCTGGAATTTAAGTAACTTTGCCTGAAGAAAGAATTTGTGAGTATGATCTAGATAACCAGCCTTGTGAATAATACGCAGTGCTCGTTTCTGTACTGTGACTAATGGATTAGTTGTATTTTTATATGTGTTTCCCCACACTTCCACACAATATGTAAGATATGGAAGAACCAGGGTACAGTACAGAGTACGAAGTGCATCTTTATCAAGGAATTGTTTCACTTTGTTCAAAACTGCGAGGCTTCTGGAAATGTTGGTTTTTATGTGTCTGACGTGGGGTTTCCATGAAATTTTGTTATCAATTACGACTCCCAAAAATTTGTTTTCACTCACATTATCAATTGGTACACCTTCAATGATAATTGGTAATTCTACATTATATTTTAAATTACCAAAAAACATTGCTTTAGTTTTATTTATATTTAATGATAATTTATTTATATCCATCCATTTTTTTTATTAATTTTAGCTCCCTGTTTACAGTCATTACAAGATCAGTATAATCATCGCTACTGAAAAATATGTTGGTGTCATCTGCGAACAGTATGAGTTTAAGTACTTGAGAAACATCAAAAATATCATTTATGTATACATTGAAAAGTTTTGGTCCCAACACTGACCCTTGGGGAACACCACATGTAATACCAAGTTTCTCTGAATGGTAATGCCCTATGCTAACATATTGTTCCCGACCCGTTAGGTAACTTTTTAACCAGTTACCAGCTTTCCCTCGAATACCATATCTTTCCAATTTATCCAGTAAAATTGAGTGATTGATTGTGTCGAAGGCCTTTTTGAGATCAACAAAAATACCAACTGCATATTTATTTTTATCCAGTGTATCAGTAATTTCTTCTACTGCCTCAATTATCGCCATTGAAGTGGTTCTTTGTGTTCTGAAACCATACTGACCAACATTTATTATTTGATGTTTTTCAAGGAATTTTTCTAATCTTGAATTAAAAAGTTTTTCTAGAATTTTTGAGAATTGAGGCAGTAGAGAAATAGGCCTATAATTGGTAAAACTGTGTTTGTCATTACTTTTGTATAGTGGTATTACCTTCGCAATTTTCATTTTTTTTGGAAAACAACCGGACTGAAATGATAATGCTTGATTTCTAATGCAGACATAAAATTACTGGCAACTGCCAGTGATGCACCTCAACCTCATAGTAGATGCACTTATGGTATATATTTAAAACTCCTAGGTGATGTTCAGAAAACTCACCATATAACCTTGGCAATACAGTATACACTAATTCTCCAAGTAAAACCTCAAAACATCCACAATCCCTCACTGCACACACAATGTTCTTGAACCCTTAGTTAACACACACACAGCAAGTTTCGTCATCAAAGCGCTGTCATGTCACTTTAAAACACTGGTGAAAATGTCACTGGCTTCAATAATTCACCCATAGCTTTCAAATGCTAATACACATACACACACATCACAGCGCTCAGCAGAGGGCCCATCATACCAAATTAACACAGAGTCTGCCACTAGGATCTGAAGTCATTTGTTAGAAGATCCTGAATCCAGGCAGAGTACTAGCAGCTAATGAGACCCCGCCAAGGGAGTGCAGATATATTCACAATGACAGCGTGTCTACATCAGTCTATATTTTTCTGTCCTGTGACCTCTTGCCATTAAAAATGTATAAATAAATGATAATGTCTATCCTTTAATGATCTCTGTAAACAGAAATCTGCATATGAAAATGCAAGATTTTGAATAGAGGTAGTGTTTTATGGTCTGAGTTGACCAAGCACCTTCTGTTTTCAAGCTTTAACAAGCTGTGTGAAGACTAAAGGAGGAACTGTATTTTCTGAAATGCCTTTTCCAAACCATTGGTCATTGTCTCAGCATGGTCTGGCTTTTTATTCTCTTTTTTTAATGCATCTGCATTTCTAAGCAAGATATTCTCATGTAATCAGATATTTTGGCCAAACAACTCTCAGCTAAGAAAACTGCCTAGTGTCCCCTCAGCCTAAGGCTAGGTTTACAGATGGATCTCTGAAATGTGCTGAAATTTTATAATATTTTTAGATTAAGTGGGATGAAAACCTAAATGTAAAAATAAAAGGAAAACTGGTTAAAGCTACTTATTGTGAATTCATGTGTTTAAAAATAGTTGCATGGGTAAAGCTAACACGAAGCATTGGGAAAGTGGCCCTCTGGTACACACTCACTCACAAAGAGTAAACAAGAACAAACTTCTGATTAGCTTTGTTGTGCTGGAGATGGCTCTTCGAGAGTAACAGACTGACTAGTGACACTTAACTAAGTAGCTTTTATTATAGATTGTTAAGATGCTGTAAACGTAATGTTTGCCACGACGCACATTAAGTTTATTTTTGCTGATATAGATACAGTGTTGCAGCGTTTTCTTGTTTCTTATTGCCAGGGGGGTTCTATACTAAAACTTTCTCTGCCTCCTGGTGGTAAAAGTTTTGACTCACTTTCCCAAATGGTCATCTAAAAAATAAGGAAGGAGTCTAAATATTTGGGGGTTATCTTGGAAAAACTACAACAATTACTACAAGCTATTCTCCAGCAAAACTGATACAAAACCAACTGCTAACATCAGTTAGCTAATAATTCCGACCTTGCTCTGTTTAACAGCACTTGGGAAACACTTTTTAAAAAAATGAAATTTACTCATTCTGTCCCCATATGTATAAGAAGAAGAAAAAAGCTCAGTCTGCTTGTATCTGCCGATGAGATGTAATCCCAGAGGTGAAAGTCATGACAGCTAAAGGAGCACAAACAGCAGGAGCAGCTGAATTAGTGTGCAGGCTTTTCTGCTCTGCGCTGAAACTAATTATGAAATCATATGTCCACGCTCTGTTTTTCTGGCAGTTTATAGCTGTGCGGGACGACGTATTTTTTTAACTATGCATATGACAGCTTTGCACGGCAAGTCTTAAACAAAAAATGGCGTTTCAATCAAATTTTAATGTCCTTTTTCCATTTGCAGAAATAGAAAATTGATTCCAATTATATGTGTTAGCCACATTTCCCAGCTCTAGGCTAGATCTAGGTTATGTGACATATTGTTCCACACAGAGGAAACAGAAGGATTCACAACTCTGTAAAAACAACACAGAGAACTGGATGAAAGATTCACTGTTCATTGGATTGACAGGTGATTAACATTGAACAGCTTGTTTACACATTGCCAGTGCCTACATAAACTTTCATTTGAGTGTGTGTGATTCACAGTAATACATTAATGTATGCCTGCTAACTTTGGATTTCTGCGTGTGTTTAAAGTATACATTTACTTCAACATCTTTATTTATAAAGAACTCCTGCATCACTATAATAGACAATCATTCGATCACAGCAACACGCACACACTGCACAGTTTTTCATGCACTCGAGTCACGTAGAGTCAAGACATGACCTGTCAATCACAGAGTCCATACATCCAGCAGGGTTTCTAATTGCCTAAAATCAATCTGAAGCAAGTCGACTTGGGCTTCAGCTCTAATCCTTGCTCATCCTCATCACCGCAGACATCAAGGGCTTCAGTTTGGCCGCGTTCAAACTGCATGCGACAGCTCGGCCTCATCCGCACCCATTCGATCTAATAACCTTCAACTCCTTCACTTCAGCCCATCAGCGCAGCATGTTTTACCTTGGAGATCAAATACCGTGTGCTCCTTCTCCCCCTGGAGTATTCAAATTAAGCCGCTTCAAAGAAGGCCTGGACCCGCTGCTGCGATACAAAGACTTGTTACAGTAATTTTTTCAAAGTGGTAGCTTCTGCAAAAAGACTCCAAACTCTGCCTTTTTTTCGTCTGAGGCTGGAACTCTGCAGCGGTGTCTCTGCTGCTGGACATTTAAAAAACTTGAACTCTGCTGGAGGCAAAGAGCATCAATCAAAGTCCTCTGCAAAAAATGCTTCATTTCACACGAGTGTCTTGTGAAGGAGGCAAAGAAAAAGTAGCAAAATGTAACAGAACTAAGTATCTGAGTAATAAGTTTATACATGAGCCAAATGGCACATCAGTCAATAGCAGATGTACACGTGACATTACTGTGATTCTTTTGTCCAATGAGCACAGATTTGAACTTGGGCAAAAAAAAACTGACTGACTTTATTATCAAAACCACTGATAAAGATATAACAATTATACTGAGATGTGGCAAAAAGTAGTGTTGCCTTAAAACCTTAAAATCCAGGGATGTCAAGCTCGTTTTACATCGCGGGCCACGTCCAGGGAATTTCTTCTTTCTGTCAGTATAAGGAAATTTAACCACACATTGAATCCCGGTCAAACACAGTACTTACATTTGGCACTAACTGGGATATTTTAATATAAGAAAAAGAAATGCAATTTCAACAATATATATCAGTTTTTCTACACGATTTAAAAAAAATGCTGCTTTGGGATTAAATCATAAGAATTAAATCTGTTTTAAATTTTATCATTTTAAATTACTGTCCTTTCATTTTATCATGGAAATTTTTGTAAATTGACAGAATATCTTTATTCCTTCTTCTCTTACTGTGACTGTACAAATCAAGGAACAAGGAACTTTCTGTTACTTATTTGTTTAGCTATCTATATCTATCTATTACTTATTTATTTCTATTTATTATTTATTGTTGTTTACTTATGAAAATAAAATCTAAATAAAGTTTATTTCCTTCTTCACTGTCCTGAAGATGTACAGGGGCCAGATTGGAATCTCTGGCAGATCAATTTTGGCCCCCGGGCCTTAAGTTTGACACCTCTGGTTTAATCGCAGAGACAAGAGCCAAGCTACAGGGCTGAAAGCCAGCACTAAAGGTTCCTCTGCTGGCCACTTAAGGCTGGCTTCAAATACGAGTCAGTTCCCATAAGAGCATTAAAAAGTAGGTTTACAGCCTGGTATAACAGTTCGAGCCTCTTTTAACAGTCCTTTCATAATCACTGCATGGTGGGCGCATTTATTTCTAACTCACTGATATGGATACTTGTCAGGCTTAAAGTTACAGGTATAATGACCGACCGCTGCCAGGCATCTGCCATGTCTGACATCACCATCAACTCAAGTCATTGAACTGGACCGCTCCATCACATTTGAGCTGTTGGTGCCTTTATGGACCAGTTTAGTGTAATTACCTGACAAACAGCACGATCGGCTCTGTTGTACAAACAGTCCAAGAACTTAATGCTTCAGTTTTTGTCGAGTGGAATTCTGGCAATTTACTAATCTGTCAATAAGCACATGCCTGTGTCTGTCAAACTGCAGAAATAAATATTTTCCAAATGCTGCTTATTTGTAATGTCAGAATTTAAAGTTAATTACAACTGCAGGAAGCTTTCCAATAAGGACATACTTGAGTTTTACTTAATACAAAATTCATCAGATAAAACTAGGATTACAGGCCAAGACTGCGTTCGGTTTACGGCTATCATTCGGGCAAGAATGACTTCACATTTAAAGCAGTTAACACCGTGCCTTACCTTACAGGCTTTTTTCAGGTCGTTTTTTCTGATTCCTTGGTATTCCCCCAGAACACCCAAAACACCAAGAGTAATCAAACAGTATAACTGCACAGAGCACTAAAACACACTGCAGCACCAATATGTGAAATGGTGAGCGTATGACACTCCAGTAGTGTGAGTGTGTTTGTGTGCTGACCTGCTTCTTGAGTGGGAGTGTTGGTGAGAGGAGAGGAGAGGAGGGGTGACAACAGTTGCAGAGGTTATTTTAGGCCTAACCCCATTCACACACACACACACAGATACAAACACATATATGATCATGGATACCAACACACACCTCTTGGTTATATACTCTCTAAATCCTCGTCTGTCTCCTCTCACTCCACACTAAACCTTCATTTTTAGCTTAGCACTTTCTAAGCACGCAGGCCTGTGACTGTAAATAACAACTGAGTGGTTTCCATCTTAGCATAACATTTGTTTCAGACATGAACTCCTTTCATTGGTAATTTAATATTCACTCTCATGCTTCAGTAAATCTCAGTCACTTTACACTTAAGCCTTGACAGCAGTGTTGTGTCAGGTAGCTAGTAAAAACTCTTACCATTCACACTGGTTCCTCCAGATACAGCAATGGTAATTTAACATGAAGGCAATTAAGATCTTAATGTGAAAAGCAAACATTGGTACATTAAATAAACTGTATTTTTGCTCTGTTCTTCCTGGATAGCTCGCTGCCTGCAATACATAACTCAATATCCTGTATAAGCCCACCTCCTCTTGAGGAAATGTTTTCATCATTTAGGATGAAAACCAGCATTTGGAATTTATTGCTCCAACCTCAAGGCTTCCAACCACCTATGTGGCCCACTGATTATTTCTACCTGCACATTCCAACCTGAAAGTGCAATGTTATGTGATGAAAGCTGGCCACTGACAGGCAGGGGTCACAGTTCAGCCACGTGAAATATGATTCCTGGGGTAGAAGTCAAGAGGTCCTTGTCTCAGAAAAGTAAATGTACTCCAAGATGCTGAGGTCATTTGACCCAACACGCTGTAATTTTCTTGTGGTAAAAGCTCGGATATGAAAGTTTCAAGTTTATGTTTTTTGCATGAGGATAAATTTCTGAAGACTGGGATCTTAAATGTACCCTCATTAAACTGATATTCTGGAAATATAAAGGTCTTGGTTAGAACTAATGACATTTAAGTTTGAGCTGTTAGAAAAGATGAGCGGCTCAGTTCCTCTACTGCCTCCTTTCTTCGTTCCTCTTCTCCTTTGCCTTAATAGCCACGCATGTTGAAAAGAGATTCCAAAATTCCTTCCTGTGACGGTGACATCAGCAGACAGAAATACCACGACAGCTGGGAGACAGCAGGCTGGACTCTGCTGCCTCTGGGCTGTGTTCAAATGAAACTCTGTGGGACACACAGATCACATTTGCTGTAGCAAAACCTGATCATGTTCCAGAGCTGGACAACAGTGCGCACAGTTTTAACAAGTGGGTGCTGTTCTTTCAAAGAAAATGTATTTTCTCCTGAAGAAGGAGTGAAAGTTTAATGCGGAAATAACTCCCAACATGTTTTTATTTTCTAATGAGTCTGTTCTCCACCAATCCCAGGTCACACAGACTGTGTAGAGTAAAGCTTAGTCATTAGCACGTTACCCGCACCAGGAGTGGTCAGCCAACAAAGCCAACATAGCAAAAAATATGAAGATAATTATTTGGGAATGGTGAAGTCATGTGGAAAGTCTTCTCAGAAGAGTGGGAGCTGTTATGATTCAGGATCAATTTAGGATGTGGACATGATCAGCAAACTCAACATTAAAAAAACAGTAAATAGGGAGAGGTAATAGTTCATCAAGCTTTGAGGTACATTTTCTCCCATACAGTAGGTGAAACAACATGAATTAAGAACACAGTGTACACAATGAATCAGCGGCCATGGGTGCTTTCCGTGCATGAAAACAAACCAGATAACATTACCTCATTGTATCTGAAGGAAGATTATGTCCCAAAGAAATATATCGGACTCCTCCCACATTGTGCCCTGTCCTTATCTGCACACTGTAGTGAAGATAACTCAAACACGTCTGCATTGTGGAGTTAATAGAAGGTAAGCAATGAGAAGAAAAATAAAGGAGACAACAAGCACGTCCCCAGCAAATGTAAGACCCCACACAAAGTGAGCCTTGCTACTAGCGCCAGCAGGAGACGGAAACAACAACACAAAACCACCGAAGAAGTGAGAGGAAATGTGAGACAAGCAGCAGGCGGTAAAAACAAACATAGGTCCTGATAACTGCAAAATTTGTCACTCTATCACCTTCTACCTGTCACCAGATCACAGAAGCAGTCTGCACAACTCAGAAAAACACATAACACCCTGCTGACAGATTCAGGCCTCACATATTGCAGGTACAGTTTTTAAAATCACTTGGCTGTAATTTGCACAATAGAAATGTTGCAATGTTTATTAAATATTCATGTGATTTGTGTAATTTGAAACACTTAGTGCCAAATGTAAGTACTGTGTTTGACCGGGAAAAGAAGTGAGACTAACAGATTTCAACATGCTTTTCTAAGACGATGTAAAGAAATTGTAAAGACCTGTATGAAAGTTTTCGTCTGCAAAGCCAGACATTATAAAGTTTCCTAAAGATGACCGAATCACTAAAAGCACTGATGCATCTGTCTCTAACAATCAAACATGTGCGCACATGAAGAATTCTTGGGTGTGTATGTTGTACTGTGCAGCAGCCTCTGCCTCTCAGAGCAGTCCAGGACATTCTCCATGCAGCTGTTACACAGCGCCTGCAGCATGATGCTAAGAATGGCTAAGAGGCTGGCATACCAACACACACACACACACACGCACACACACACAGTGGTTGCATCACTATAATCGTGTCCTACAGTCGCTCTGTTGCAAGGTCAGGTTATAGAAAAATGCCCTGCAGGCAAACGCATTATAAATATGATAAGGGGAGGGGGCAGAGAGCGAGAGCAAAGGAAGGAGAGAATAAAAGAAAGAAACAAAGTGAGAAAAGAGCAGCGAGGACACGATGAAGAAGGAGACAGAACACCAGAGGCATGAATACAATTTCAAACAGCAGTCTGGCGATCTGTCCACTTCCATCTCCCGCTCTGTCGCTGAGCCTGACACCCACCAGCGCCATGTCTGCAATTAAGTCAAAGTTCAACCAACTCCAGCCTAATGCTCAGTATTGGGATACAATGCAGGAGCTCATTCTCAAAATACCGAAAAAATCTCTGATAACATATGCATATAAAGCCTTAAGTGCAATTATTTGCAGGCTAGCAGCCGAGCTGAACCGCTTAATACAAACCTGGAGTGAGGCTAGGGTGGCCAGGCTGTGTTGTAAGATTTGGAGATTTTTCAGAATTACACTTCAAAGAGTTAAATAGGAAGATTAACATTACTCTCGTGTGCAAATTTGGGCCTGTATAAGAAGCAGGAGTCACGATGTAGTTAGTGTAACGTAGCTGGAAGGAAGGTCAACCATAGCCTGGTTCTAACTATTTCCACTGAAGCTTACCAATTAACAGGTTTTTTGTGAGTTTTGCACATCAGTATTAATTGAAATACTACGTCACAAAATAAACTGTTTAAAACTTTTATAAACAGTACTCAAAGTTTAGGGGTTCAAAAGAAATTAGACACAACCATCTGCAGGCAATTTTTAAGCCTTAATAATAACTTAAACACACAGATAGCAGTTTATTTGCCAAGTGTCCAAATTCAAGATTTCTATCACTCTTCTTAAAAAACAGATCTACATCTCTGAATGAAATAAATCAGATACAGCATGTTATTGACTAGCTTTGGAAGTACTGATGAGTGCATGTCTGTATTATTCATTTAGATGGAACTTGCCAGATACTTTAATCCTGTCATCTAAGTAGTTTCCATGACCATTAGCATTTATGGACATGTGACTGTAGAACAAATCAGGGAGAAAAATAAGGTAAAAAAGAAAAACTCGTATGGACTTTTTTTTATTATTGTTGTAATTGCTGATTATATTATACTGTTAGATACCATCTGCAATCGTATCTGACGTCAGGTATGGTTAAGCAGCATTTTATACATTTCTTTCTTTCCCAACAAAACCATTTCACTAAAACGCTGTCAGAATCAGCAGTGTGATTGGCTCTGTCTCTTGCTGTAATAAAGACAAATGACCACTAGATGGAGCCGACAACCAGGGAATGAGAGCCAGTAAACCTGTTCAGTGGTGGTCGTCTGTTTACTGCTTCAGTACTGCAGTTAGAACTATAAAGCAGCCACCTGAAGAGATCAGCGGTATGTGATGATGACAAAATAAAATTTAGCTATTGTTTGACAAAAGATTTTCTTTATATTAATTTTATTTTAATTTATGCTGAAGTATTGACTTGAAAGTTTCAAGGTCCGGTACAATGTCTCCGTGCTAATGATTTTACTCTTTATTGACTTTTTTTTAACCTTCATCTGCAACATGAAATGAATCAACAACAACTGAGGGGTTGGGAGATAAAAGTTTAAGGCGATTCATTGTAGAATAAATAGAAAAGAGTCAAAGTTTTTTGTTTTCTGTGTTTCTCTGCACTGTTTTGATTTGATTCACTAAAAGCTGCTGCTCACTGACTGATTCAGGCTGCTGAGCTTTTCTGCAGGCTGTAGCTCAGACCCGACACAAACATGAACTGACGGAGGCGTCAGAACGCACACACCATCAACAACAACAGAAGGAGCCGCATCTGTTTTTCCTTTGCAGCTCTGACTGCACAGAAACATCTCAGCTGTTTTTGTTTGGCGCTTTGATCTCTCCGTGCTTCTTTATTGTCTTTGCTGTTTGTCAGCACGGCTCCTGACAAATACGCCAAATCTCAACAAACTGTGGACAAAAGACTAATGGCAACACTAACAACCTACAATATTTGTATTATTTATCTTTCTTTATGACTTTCCTCACGTATTTCTCAGACATTTTTGCAGTCGTTGTATAGTCAGAGTGTCACTTTGTGACTTTGAAAATCTTGCCTTTGCTGACCTCCAGTGGTGCATCACGTCACTGTGATGCTGGGATGAACAGATGAACAAAAATAGAGCTTTTCAGCCTGATGCTAAAATAATGTCAATAGCAGGATTTGCTGGTTATGGTTCTGCTGAGAAATCAAGACTCATTAGTAGCTAATAAATGACATACAGCCAGAGTGACATCATTTACCCACAGAACAAAGCCAGATTTGTAACTGTGTCACACACACACAGTCGTCTCTGTGGGTCTGACCGAGTCATTTCCCAGCACTGACAGTGATGTAATCTTTAAAACAAACAGACTCGACACACGCTGTCAGATGTGCGGAGCTTCTGTGTGTCCTTTATCTTTCTGGAGGGCGACAAACAGAAGCAGAAGTGAAAAGGAAAGAATACAACTTCTGGTTCTTGCGTATTTAAGAGGGTTGTTTAAGGCTTCATGTGTTTTTAGTGTGAAGTCAGAGTATGTATGCAGTATGCAGTATTGATGAGGTGGCTGTTGTTTAGATCAGTTTTTCCCAACCACTGTGCTGCGGCACATAGGTGTGCCGTGGAAGATTTTCTGGTTCCACCGGATTAGTAATCTAAATGACCGGTGAGAGTAACGGGCAGAACAATTACATTCTCTTCCACTAGAGGGCAGTGCAAATAACTGCTCTAATTAAATGGGTTGCCAACTGCCAGTAAAACAGAAGAAGACGAAGAAGTTAGATAATAGTCTTGCTGTGAGTGAGACAAAAATAGCAATAGATAAATATTTTAAAAGAAAAGTAGTCAATCTGACCTGAGTCCCTGAGAAAGCAAAAGCAAAAAAGTGTATACTGGGGACAAACCAAGCTAATTCCGCTATGCCTGGTGCTATATAACTAGTATATGATACATTCATTTAAAGGGGATGAGAGAAAAAACAGATTATTTGATGAGTTTTTCTTAAGCAAAATTACATCTATGTGTTTGATGAGGGAGGTTTACATAGATCAGTGTACACATATAAACCTATATGTGTGTGTGTGTGTGTGTGTGTGTGTGTGTGTGTGTGTGTGTGTGTGTGTGTGTGTGTGTGTGTGTGTGTGTGTGTGTGTGTGTGTGTATAGATGAGCTAGAACTGTAATTTGCAATGAGAGTTAATTCCCTGAGTTTCTTTATCCTGCCTCTCCTCTGTCTGGTTGTGAATTCTCAGTCTTTGTACTGGTGTTAGTTACTTCCTGTTTTATATCGCTAGCCTCTTCAAATTCAAATTTTCAAATTTTATTTGTCATGTACACAGTCATACACAGTACGATATGCAGTGAAATGCTTAGACAACTGCTCGTGACCTAAAGAAAAAAAAAGGAAAGGGCTATGAATAAGATAGGAAATAAATATGAAAAATTAAAAAGTGTAAATTTAACTAGGAAGGAATAAAATATAAGAATATAAAATATAAAAAATGAAATAACTGTACAACACAAATTAGAATGAAGGGTAAATTTAACTGGGAAAGAATAAGATAAAATATATAAATTAAAGTTGAAAATAAAATAACTGTACAACAAAATACACAATATAGAACTATATAAGAATGTATGAAGAAATATAAATAAATATATATATATATACACACACAATAACAGCAGCTGTACAAGTATTAACTGGAAATGAAGAATATAATGTCCAGTGTTGTGCAATCCACATTATGTCTTGTGCAGTGCAAATATGCTTAAAGTGATTTAAGTGATGAAGTGAAAACAATGTCCAGAAAGTCCAGTGTGTGTGTAAGAACTATATGTGTGGGTCAGTACTGTGTGGTGGTGTGATTGAGAGACCGTATCGCCTGCGGGAAGAAGCTCCTCCTCAGTCTCTCTGTGTTGGTCTTCAGGGAGCGGAATCGCTTTCCTGACCTCAACAGAGAGAACAGTCTGTTGTTGGGATGGCTGAGGTCCTTCACGATCTTCCTGGCCTTGGTCCAGCACCGCCTGCTGTAGATTGAGTGCAGGTCAGGGAGCTCGGAGCGGATGGTGCGCTCAGCTGACCGCACAAACTGTAGTGGGTCCAGTGTGTCTGGTAGTGAAGAAACGATGAAGTCTCTGACCAGGCGTTCAAAGCACTTCATCACTACTGAGGTGAGGGCTACAGGGCGATAGTCATTGAGAAGCAGGGTGGGGTTTCTTCGGGACAGGAACAATGATGGACTCTTTGAAGCATCTTTGAAACTCTTGTCTTGCGTGTATATTATATTTAGCTTTACATCATTCTCCCTAATTTCAGCTATGCCCCAAACATCCTCCTGTGTGTGTTTAAACATCTGTCCTTCATGTTGTGTCAGAGAATTTGTGACTTCTCCCTCCTGGTTCCCAGCTCCTGTGTTTGGATCATGTTGTATTCCTGATCTTTTCTGTTGGATTTTTGCACTACTTTTGTTTTGAACTCTAAGCCAGTTCTATAGTTTCATTTGTCCGCATTATGATACACAGGATAAAATGCGTGTTTTAATAGGATTCTAAAAACTGGTTCCTCCGGTGCAATAAAAGTAAGGATTCGGAAGCTTCCAGAAAAATGTGTGCAGTTAAAAATATTAAGAGACAACATGCATCTATAGTTGTGTGTGAATGTGCAGTCATGGCAGGGAGTGACTCAGCTACAGACCAAGCTCTCTGGCAGGAAATAGAAAATATCCCTCGCTCTCCCTCCCTCACACATCCAGTCTGAAGCCTCAGAGCAACTCTGGGTTGAGTCCTGCAGCTGTTACTGGAAACATCGCTGCTGCTTCTGCCACTGCTGCTATGTTCTATTTAGAGAACCCATACAACAAAAATGATGCAGAGGAGAGGAGGCCAACACACCAAAGACTGAGCAAGCAGTACCAGCGGCTTGAAGGAGAGGAAGCATCTGAGTCAGTGAAATTTAAAATAATCTCATCAATAAAAGATAATCCACCTCAGCTACATCTAAGCAGATTAAAACTCCATCTACATGAATGAATGAGCGTGAAGGGATGCCCTGACAAACGTGTCTATGTTTGAAGGTTGAGCTCCTGGAACAGCCTATGTCTGGCTCTCACTTACATAATACCAGAACTATCAAATAGATGTTCAGGAAGCCCCGTGTGACAGATTTCAGTGAGATTCAACTGTGCTGGGAGGGATGAAGAGTTTATTTAAAAATAGAGGAAATATAATCTATCCAGCTTGTTGACACCACAAAATGATTTTTAAAATTATTACAAAATCCCCACCACTTAAGTTGATGTTTCAAATGTATAATTTTGTCTAACTAAAAGTTCAAAACCTGCAGATTTTTTGGTAACTTTGTAAAAAGATGAATACTTTATTTATCCCATTTATTGAAAATTCTTTTATTTTATGATAACTGAAATTAGGCTCCAGCACTGGTTAACAAAATGCATGGATGGAAATGTAAAAAAAATAAAAATTACTGTGGGGGAAAAGTGAAACTGCTCTAGTGTCCCTGGGGATTGTTTACTCATGGGTGTGGAGTAATGTACTAGACTGTTGTTATGAAGGAGCAGCCGAGGCTGAAGGCAATGGTTTCGATTTACCAGTCAGTTTATATCTAACATTCAAACATTTTAGCAGCTGAAATGAGTTTCCTCTGTAGGGTTACAGAGTTCAAGAGCTCAAACACGAGAGGGAATTTGGACTACAGCTGCTGCTCCTCTCCACTGATCTATCTGTGCAATATCTGGTCAGAATCAAGAGAAAAAGAGTGCCAGCAGTCATTTCCCAAAAAGTGCCGTTTCTGTCAAAGCTGTGGAAGGATTTAAACTGTTCGCAGACTGAGTATAAGCCGGACATCATTAATTCAAGCAATCAAAAATAAACAACATATTTCCTTCTTCTTACATAAATACTGATGTATAATACAGAGTAAGACCGACGGCTGGTGCTGCAGAATCTGAAGAATCTGGGGAGTGGCTGGACATAAATAAATGAACAGTCAGTAACTGAGCGAAAGCCAGTTATTACATAACATCCAGACCATGAAGAAAGGAAGGGCATCATGGGAAATTCACCACCTGGGGTCATACAGCTGAATCAGCTGAGGTTCTACACGTGTGCATGTATGCTACGCTATGCTACTGCCTTTGAATGCACCGTGGTTACACAGAGAGAGACAGTGCGCGCTGACTCTAACGTTCCTGCACTGACACAAATATATACACTTCTATTTCGTTCAGAACGCTAACAACATATTCAGGAACTTTCAAGTTAATACTGAAATTAAGCCTCAACTCTGATAACACCATGTACGAACATCTAAGTTACTTTTGGTTGCTCACTTATTCACACAGTTTCTCCACAGCAGGTAGCTCAACATGTCTGATTTGGACTCTTTAAGCCAGATGCACTTCCTGGCACAACCCCAAAGAAATATACCCTTCCTTAGATAAAATCTGAGATCTTTCACTTGTAGGGCAGACTTGTAAACCACTAGTGTACACTATGGAGGCACTAATATCAGAACCTACCACTAAAATATAAATGTCAGTAATAGCTGCGACGGGAGTGTCAAGGAGCTAAAAGGCCATGAAGTCCAGATGACAGCATGTATGAAACAACAGCTGCAAGTTAACATCTAAACATTTTTAAAACTGAAGCTAATCGGAGATCAGCTTACTATAGCAGCCAATGAAGGATTTAATTTAATCTTAATCCCATACCACACAAACTGTCATCTCCAGCATCACAAAAGATGCTACAGACTCAAAAATGATGTTGATTCTCATCGAGCGATTCTAAATTCAACAGATGTCAAAGCCTTTTCTGTTTCCATCAAACAGAAATAAACAGGCTATCCATTCCTACCTTGAGCTGCACTAAGTGGACGTCCACGTGCCGGTTGTTGCTGTCTTGCCCCACAGAGTGTGTGAGCTGCGTCACTCTGTCACTGGTTGCTCTCAGCCACTTCTCAATCTCTGGTAGGTGTAGGACGACCTTCCAGTCGGCTCCAGTGTGGAGAGGCGGAGGTTTCTTTGACCTGAAGAAAAACATACGCCACACAAGACAGACAACCTCAACAATACAGACTTATAGCACTGCTACAGAATTACCTCGTGATCTTTTCCACAGACTTTCTTAGACCTTAAGAAATAGTGTATAACATGAGAGAAAACACATGAATTGTTATGATCATCACTCTGGCTAGCTTTATACCTCCGGGAGTTGTCTTGTCCCATGTGAGGTCCTTCAGTGAGGCTTCCCTGGCTGGGGCCTGGGCCCGGTGAGGAAGAGCCATCCTTCGACTGAGGCTCCAGGCCGAGAGGGGGAACAGTGATAGCAGCAAGTGAGCTCGAGGTGCTGGGGTCCAGGTTCGGGGTGACAGGAGTGACAGAGGTGAGCATCGGCGAGGCTGGCTCAGGGGCCACCGGTGAGAGAGCTACGACACTCATGGTGTTGGAGAGAGGGGAGGTACACAATTTCTAATGTGGGTTCACAGGACTCACTGAATAACACTGGAGAGAGAAGAACAGAGAGTATATAAAGGTCAATAAAAGCATCGAGATTCAGAGGAAGAACAAAAACGAAGGCTAAGGGACTGACAACAAACACTGCATCTACAACAGACACTAAAATAGCACAGTGGGCAGAAAAACTAATACTCAAAAATTTGAAAACAATAAGACGGGTTTAATTAACAGGGCTGCACCATCAATCATTTGTAATACTATATTTATATTTAAAAAACATTTAAAAGGCAGAAATGCTTTTCTTGACTGAATATATATTAAAAGTGGATCATTTTTAGTGAAAAATATCTTCAGACAATCATATATGAATGTTAATATTTTTCTAAAAATATATCAAAGTAATTCCTTCACAAAACTGATCAGTAATTTTTAAAACGCATTTATGAGTTTTAATACAAGTGCAACTTTGAATATTAAGGCTAGGTGGGAAGCTGAGACTGGCACTCTAATTTCAGAGGAGACTTGGGAAGAGGTGTTCGGTGAAGCCCATCTTGTGACTAATTCGGGGCTGTGGAGAGAATTTAAATGGGAGGTGGTCATAAGATGTTTTAGAACCCCAGAGATGATTCCTAAAATGAACCCTACAACTCCTGACACTTGTTGGCGAAATTGTGGTACTCACTTAGGAACCCATTCACACATATTCTGGTCATGCCCAAAAATTTGCTCATTTTGGAATGACGTATTTAAAGCCCTGAATACAGTCTTCCAATAACCATTAACAAAGAACCAACAGTTTGCCATTTTAGGGGTATTACAAAAGGGTTTTACAGGAAACAATAAAAAGTATCTCTTAAGAATCTTGCTTACAGCAGCACTAAAGTGTATCACCATTACGCGGCTAAATCTTGACCCACCTTCATATAATATGTGGGTTGATAAAGTAAGAGAGATTTATACTTATATGATCTGCGGATTCAGAGAGAATTGTTCACCGAGCGTTGGCGACCCATGCATGCTTTATCGTTTCAATAAACTAGCATAGGTTTGTTTCGTTTTGTTCATTTTTGCTACTAAGATTGTCACATGTTATTTAATATTATATTAAGGTGTTTTTTTGTTGTTTTTGTATTGTTTTGTGTTTCCTTTTTGGAGTTTTTATTTTAATTTGTACTTCTACATTGCTGTTCCTGCTCCTGTATCTGTTCGACTTGTGAACATTGACAAGTACAAGTTGTAAGGTTGTGAACTATAATAAAAATTGAGTTAAAAAAAAATCATATATGAATGAATAAATATTGCTTGCTTTATATAACAATATCCAAGTTTACAATTCACTTTCATGGTTTTTGCATATAAAACTGCTGTTGCCTATCAAACAGGTTTTGACTTTCTCACAAAGCCTGTGATGGAATATTTTTAAACCAATTCTTTATATTATACATTTGATCCCCAAAAGCACGAAGTAACAGGAAAACACAGATTTCTGTAAAATAAGGCAACCCAGTAATATTGTCTCAGCTGTATGTAGACCAACTCTGTTTATGTATAATAAAGTCTCAAGATGTATCATTAACCTGAAAAAGCCAGCGATTTAAGAGAAAATTAAACATTAATTGTAGTAAATGTTTTATATTTAGAGGTCAAAGTGCCAATAAGACGTCTACAGGAGTGAGTGACGAGCCAATTAGAGAAGTGACCTTTTCACTGGTGATTCTGTTGTCAAGCTGTGGAAGTACACAAACACCGATATAAACTGCCCTCCGGCTGTCATGTAGATAAAACGATGAAGCAGCTGTTCGCTCACAGACCTGCACAGTTACAGTTAGGAAAAGCATGCAAGGCACATAAACAAAAAAGAAAAATGCAAAGTAAACTAAGATAAAACGAAGTATAAAAATGAGAGCTACGTCAAATTATTTTTTACAAAATAAAAAAATAAACAGGAGAGAATTATTGCCTTCAACACACTGAGCAAAGATGCATATGTGCTCCCTCTTTCCCTCTTCATCATCACTTATTATTCTATTATTCTGTCTTCTTTCCATCTTTAACTCTACAAAGCCTTTTCCATTCTTTCAGTCCATTCACCTCCTGACATAAAGTATTCAATTAAAACACTAAATACCACACAAATCTTGTGTAGTTTTATGTTTAAATTTCCATCTACTATCAGATCTGTTCATAGACAGCCGGGGCAATTCCCCATGAACCTGAACATAGGAGGGGCGCAGCCAAAAGGAGCCCCTCCTCTGCATTATACTGGATGCTCATATTCTCAGTCTTAGAGTAAATTTGAATTCTGTTCAATCCTATTCAGTTTTATTTATATAGCGCCAAATCACAACAACAGTTGCTTGAAGGTATTTATACTGTAAGGTAAAGACTGCAATAACACAAGCAAGAACTTGGTGACAGTGAGAAGGAAAACTCCCAGGATGAGTACACTACCAGCACTTTGGCTTCCAGCAACATTAGTTGGTGACTTTGCTGAGTCCAAGGCCCGAACGATTACATGACACTATGGTTTTTTCATATTGTGAAATGTGCTGCAAAACAAACTGAGGTACACTAACTGTGTTACTAAAGGTTAAATTACTTAAGGGTAAAATTAGTGCAGGATAAACAGGTTGTTTTGCTGTGCTGTCATTACTGTTTGTGTACAATAGAAAGACAGCACAATCAGTGTACTGTCAGTGTAGAGGATCGAAATCTGCCAGGACAACTCATAAAACATCTGCTGACATCTGGTTAAATTCAGTTGTGCACAGCCACAGAGAGCAGCAGGTCAGCTGATCATACACTAAGAAAATCTACTGGAGCTCTCAATAGAAATTATTGTGAGTTGTGATTTCTTTATCAGAATTTAAATTTAGACTGAAATAAGGTTTGCCTTCCTATCGCCTAATATTAGACTAATAATAATTTAATTATTACGTTAATGTCGCACAGTTAGTTTTGCACAAAGACAGGTGGTAGAAATGTTCTTCTACTTCCTCACTGAGTACATTTCAGGGTGCTTTTTCACTTTTACTTGAGTAAAAGAAGTTGAATCAGTACTTCAACTTTTACTGGAGTATTTTTCAACACTAGTATCTGTACTTCTACTTAAGTAAAGAGTGTGTGTGCTTTTGCCACCTCTGCAAAGCTGAAAATCTCAAAAATGGCAACAAGTACAAGAATGTTGTGGACCCAAAGGGAAAAAAGAGCAAAGTCTATATATCGTGTACTTTCCAGTCTGTACAGTTCTCATGTCTTGCTGTGAAATACACTCTACCTCCATAAAAGTTCACGTTAAAGAAGTTGTGTCTTGATCTTCTACCAGAACTGCACAAGACAAACCAAGGAATAAAATCTCCCTTTTAAAAGAATTCCTAACAAACAACTGCAGACTCAAACCATGAAGGAGACAGGAGACACAGGAACAGTGACAACACTGGAATACAAAAACATTAAGGATTGTATGTATTATTGTAGGGCATTGGTGGGCAACTCCAGGCCTCAAGAGCCACTGTCCTGCAGGTTTTAGATAACACCCTGGGTCAACACACCTGAATCAAATGATTAGTTCATCACCAGGCCTCTGGAGAACTTCAAGAAATGTTGAGGAGGTAATTTAGTCATTTAAATCAGCTGTGAATTAAATCTCGAGGTGTGGAGTTGGTCACCCCTGTTGTAGGGTCTACCTTACAATATAAAGTGCCTTGAAGCGGCTGCTGTTGTGATTTAGTGCTGTATAAATAAAACTGCATTTATTTGAACTGAAGGGAGCTTACAGAAAACTTTCCTGATGAACCAGTGGGCTGGACAAGACTGAGTAGTCCGAATACTTCAAACTTTCTCCCAGGTGTGCAGCTGTTCCACTGTCTAGAAAATGTCTTATTAGTCAGAGGACAATCTCGACTGCCATTAAATCTTTGTGCCCTGTCAATAAGGAAGGATCTTCTGTGTATAATCCACCTGAAAACTTGGAACTAAAGATCCAGTGTGAGGTCTTTTATAAGACACAGCCAACAATTTGGCTATTTATTGTCATTTAATGACATAAAATTATATGTGGCTCAGCAAGTCACCGCCTGAAAAGATCACATGGACCCTCATGCGCACTCATCGCTCGTAGGAGGTGCCATAGAGGTTGGATGTGATGTGTGTGAGGTGGCGTTCAATGGCAAAGACGCTGAGAGTCCAATCCATGAATGTTGAGACTGCCTATTGGGACGGGAACACCACCACTCTGGAATGGTGCCATGGCTGCAGTGATGCGGATGCTATACCAGTCTGTTGTGGTGAAGAGGGAGTCGAGCTTAAAAGTAAAATTATGACATTGCCATTCCTTACCCTCATCTACTGCATGGTCACAAGCTCTGAGTAGAGACCAAATCAGTGAGATCACAGATATGAGCTTTCTTCACAGGGTGAGAAGCTCAGTCATTCAACAGAGACAGAGTAGATCCCCGACTCTTAAACATCGAAAAGAACACAGGACACAGGACAGCCACTGCAAGCAATTTATAGAATACGATACTAGACATGAAACATATAATTATTTAAAATGAGCTCAATCTTAAACATTTGCAGGAGTTATATCAAACCATTTAACACTAAAGGGGTCATTTTTCTACAGAATAGTTATTTTAGTTTTTTATGCACAATCATTTTCCAATAATACAGTTTTATTTGTACTGAGGTGTTTTGTTACTCTTTTCCTAATGAAATGGTTTGATAATTTCCTCCACCTCTTGTCATTGTCAGTTAATAGTAAATAATTTTTTATAAGATATTTGTAATATAGCAGACATTTATGTAACTATAGTAGTAGTAATATCTCACAATTATTCAGCCAGGAAGGAGTGCAGAAAGGTGAAGATGTCCATGTAGAGTGCAGACGTGCAGTGAAAAAGGCACATTTTAATCTGCTCCAGTTTATCTTGTTAAACTAATAATTAGTGGAGCTTTCAAGGGTTGCGTTTCTGTAAAAGTCCCCGCAGGCCACTGCTTTAGAGTGACTCTGGCTATGTCGGTTAGTGCTAAACTTGGTTTTGGTTAATAGGAATGAAAATAATCCCTCCAACAGCAGGAGCTCATTTTGAAAAGACGGAGGGAATGTTGTTATTCCTGAATTCTCTCTGCTTTACTGTAAGTGACTAAAAAGCAGACGAGTTTTAAGGTGATCACATGAAACACTGCTAAACTTAGCAGTGACTATATTATATCAACAACTACATTTGTGTCCTTGGCTATAGTTAGATACCTGATAAAAGATAAGAAATGGCTACTACTAATCCAGCTGTCATTTTCAATTGATTGCTGAAAAATATTTCCTGTTCAGCTCCAGCGCACACGTCATCTAACATGCAGGAAGCTGGTTACTGTTACTGCTCTGCTTTGGCTCCAGGGTGAATTTCCTTCATACTTTGTAGGGTTGATAATAAAAGAAAAAGAAAGAGAAAGCAGTGCAAATTACAGAAAACTAGCCATTAGCTTCATATCCGGTTGTTCAGTGATGACACGACGAATCCTACTTCCGGGCCTAAAGTAGTCTGCGTTTAATATGGCTTTTGTGTTGTTAACATGTTTAATGTTATGTATTTTCTTCTATTTGATCTCAAAAAGCTCCTAAAACAGTCAGTGATCACTGTTGACCTCCCTCGGCTTTTATTACCGCTAATCATTTATTTAAGCTCAGTTTTTAAAACCTTAGGATGTAACTACAGCCCAGCCCATGCAGCAGTATATGAATGACTAACCCCGTATTGTTGATGGATTGTCTCAGTTGTCCTCCTGACTGAAGTTTGGTCCTTTTACAGCATCCTGCCATGCGATTACATTTGTTCCTGACCACCGAGAACACTCACGTTAACTTTTATCGAGTGGAAAAAAAGTTAGCTTGTTCATATTATGCTAACATAGCTGTGTCGCTAGCGGTCACGTAGCACATCATTATATACCAGCTAGCCAAACTTAAGTAACCCTACAAACGTCACTGCTGTTTAGATTTCTGTCTTCATTTATGTTGGAAGTGATAGCAGAGCTGTACGTTTTAATTTGTTTCCAAAACCCCGCAGTCAGGACATGCTATATTGTATTTAGATGGAAGCTAGCGAGCTAACTCCCTGCTAACTTCTAACTCCGTTAAATGTCATAAATTCCGTTTTCATGGATGTCTGGATGTTAAACTCAATTGTTACACCTGGTAGAGCAGAACGCTGATCATTTTATTAAAGATGAAAGACTTTAGACAGTTTTTCAACTCTCAGTAATGCCATAGTGATCGTTTGATATATGGACCTGCAGCGGAGTTTAGACCCAGACACGGCTAGTGACGTCAGACTGAACAACCGGATTGTTAACTATATACAGATGAAGCACATAAGCACACAAGCGCAAATAAAGCGCAGGTCATGTAAATGTGACATAGGAGCCGATTATCTGTGATCAGTTGTGAGCGTGTTATGGAGTGAATTATGCAATGCCAACCTTTTACTGGAATCAGCTGAGGCAAAAAAACGAAAGTATCTTTTCATTTGACGGCGCATGCCAGAGGATGCAGCAGTAATAAGCTAATAGTGGAGCTCTCCAACTGTGGCCATCTGATGACTACAGAAGATTTAGAAAAGACGTTTTAAAGACACTTTAAAAGGAGGAACTGAACTGTCTGTCCAGAGATTCCTTGTGCTTTATTTTTTACCTACTCAGAGTTTCTTATCTGGAGCTTTTGGTGTTTGGAGAACTGCTACTGTTTACTTGGAGGTATTGGATGTATTTTAGGCCTGTTTTCAGAAGCTTGACTCAGGAGCAGAAACGTGACTGAGAGGTTTGAGGCAAGAAGAAAATGAAATCTCAGCCTGAGGCCAATCTCAAATGTCCAATCTGCCTTGAAATCTTTCAAGATCCTGTAATCCTGTGGTGCAGCCACAGTTTCTGTAGAGCGTGTCTTCAGAGATGGTGGACAGAGACCTCTGCTACATGTCCAATTTGCAGGACAACATTTTTACAAGGCGATCCACCACAAAACTTGGCTCTAAAGAATCTTTGTGAGGCCTATTTGCTGGAGAGAACTCGAAGATTTCACTGCAAACTGCACAAGGAAAATCTGACACTCTTCTGTGTGGACGATCTTGAGCCAGTGTGTGTTGTGTGCTTGCACTCAGAAACTCACAAGAACCACAGATTCAAGCCCATCAATGAAGTTGCTCAGGATTACAAAGAGGGACTCCGGAAACTCCTCAAGCCTTTACAAGAGAAAAGTGAGCTCTTAAACACCGTTAAGGAAGACTTTGACCAAACAGCTGAAAATATTGAAGTTCAGGCTCGAGACACAGAGAGGCAGATTAAGGATGTGTTCTCGATACTTCATGAATTTCTCCAAAAAGAAGAGAGAGCAAGAATTGGTAGCCTGAGAGACGAAAAGCAGCGTAAGAGTCGAATGCTGAAGAGGAAGACAAATGTTCTGAGCAGAGAGATTGCAACTCTTTCGGAGACAATCAGAGAAACAGACGAGGCGCTAGAAGCAGAAAATATCTCCTTCCTGCGGAACTACAGCGCTGCAGCTCAAAGAGTCCAGCATTCCCTCCCAGGTGTTGAAGAACTAACCCCAGAAGCTCTGATAGACACCGATAAACACCTGAGCAACCTCTCTTTTGCCATCCTCGACAGCATGAAAGATATGATTTTCTCTACTTTTAAACCTGAGCCGTGCCATCCCAGCTATCTACAGGCACCCGCTTACTACGATAACCACAGGGTAGCTCAGACCAGGAGGCCAATGAGTCTTGCGCTGCCAGAGAGTCAAGCTCGAGAACTCAGTCATATGCTTGACAACAAAGTCTTCCCACCACCACTCGCAAATCCATTATTCCCATGCCAGCCTGCTCAGGCTTCCGTGAGTAGTAACGTTCTTGGAAATGCAGGAGGTTGGGATTTGAGACCTGCAGCAACTTCAGTGTGCAATGAAGAAAAAAGTAAGCGTGGAAAGAAATTCATATTCCCCAACATATTAAAGCAAAAAAAGTAAAGGACAGCTTGGATGTAAACAGATATATATTTTTTTTTTTCATGTTAAGATGTATGTAGAATTCCTGATATTTGTCATTATATATAAATCAGTATGATTTGCTAGTTTATTAATTGCACCCAATTTACACAGTGGGGTAAATTAAATCCTCTTCAAAGCCTCGCAGCACAATTCAAACTGACCGTAAAGTTGATTTATTACACCTGTAAAAGTACATTAGGTTGACTATCTTACTTTTAGAGGGATGGAACTAATAAAGGCATATTGAGTGTTTCTTTGAAAAGAATTATTTATTAACAGTTGTCACTTTTGTAAAGTTTATGTGTTAGATTTTGTCGTTTTGTGTGAAAGGAACTAAATCTGACAGGATGTGAAAGCAAGCAGAATTTGAAAAAAGCTTCTGTAACCTGTTGTAATCAAGAATAAATTGATGATGTATTTGATTGTTACCATGTGTAATTACTGAGTACTGTTTAAAATAAAAATGTGTCGCTCCCCCAATTAACACCCAGGACAGGAAACACGTCAGAGCCCTCAAAGAAGCTGTTTGATGTTAGATGAACTGTGAGAAGAGGAAAAGTGAGGAACTGAGAAGGAATATCAGCTCTCTGAGAAACAGCAAGAGCTGGAGGACGGTGTGTCCAGACTGAGTGCTGGGGAAGGACAGCAATTTAGTGTTTTTACACTAAATTCTTGGTCTAGTATTTGGAGCACCCTAGTGTGTGCTCTGAAAACACACTGATTTAAAATCAGCAAACAACAGCGGGAACATTTCGATATTTACATTTTTATTCATATGTTTTATGTCAAACTTGATTTCTTAATTTTTCAGCACTGCAAAGTCTTCTTAGTTGTTCAGTTACAACTGAACAACAACAACAACAACAACAATAATAATAATAATAATAATAATAATGACAACAAATGACAGAGAGAGAGACAAAGCTAAAAAAAACAACAATATTATTATAAATGGGCAATGAGCTACTGGAGCTTTTTCTGTAATTTTACACATTTATTATTTATATAAAATTGTGAAATTGCACCTTTTTTTCTTATATTAAGACATCTCAGGTATTAAATGTGTAATTAAATGTCTTTACACTGACAGAAAGGGGCGTTTCACTGGACCACCTTGAGATTGAAGTGGGTTGTTTTCAGCCTGCGGTGTAGATGTAGATGATGCATTGCCAGGTTGACTACCATTTGCAATAACTAACCCCAGCCTGAAAATGGAGAAACACACACACACACAGACACACACAGACTATTGCATCATACCTCTCCGTCTGCTCTGAATTTAAAGACGTAATAATCCTTTCTCTTTAAAAGCAGATGGAGTAATCCTGTTTCATATGCAAAAGGCAAAAGATGAAACATGTGGTCAGACATGTGGTCACAACAAACTCTCTTCCTGTCATCTGCTCCACTCTTCCTTCTGTCTCTCTGAAGGAAATAAAAACTCTCCCTTTTCTCTTTTTCTTCCACTCACACTTTGTCTCTCACTCTCTCTTTCTGCCCATCATTCAGCCTGTCACAGCATGGCACAGGACAGGGACTGTGTGTGTGTGTGTGTGTGTGTGTGTGTGTGTGTGTGTGTGTGTGTGTGTGTGTGTGTGTGTGCCCTCCCCTTTATCACAGCTGCAGCTCTAAATCCTTTTAACCAGCAGCAGACGCAGTGAACAAATAGAATGTTTTATTTATTTTCTCCTTTCTTTGAATAAAATATCCATCCAGCTTCCAGTTTATTTTGTCTGCATGTTTCACTGTGATTTTAATATAAATATTTGTTTTTAAATAAAGCACTTCTGTAGCAAAACTATCAGGGCAAACAAAGTAAAAGCATCTTTTAGTATTTTCTATGTCAAAAAGATCAATTTAAGTAGTTATTGTGCAAAACAGGTTTCAATTTCAAATCGCCAATCTTTACTGAATAATCTTAATAATGACAAATCTACTGAATTATCAGCAGAAAATTTCAGCGATCAAGGTAGCCACACACACACCTGTAAGAGAAACAGAAGATCTTCATATTTCAAGTGTTTTACACGAATTCACTGGATTTCTCTGACTGACTAATCAATTATATAATTTCAGTCGTGATATTTCAGGAAGATCAACCTGTCACATGTGTGCAAATAATGAGGAAAGAGTGGCTCAAATATGTAATGACTGAATGATTACACTAGCGAGTTCAATACTGCACCACAATAATCCATTTTAACTGAGCGTTTTACTAAAGACGGTAAAAATTCATTACCCGTAAGTTCATACTTTAGTGGATTAACAGGGAAAACTTTCACACACTTTTAAAGTTATTGATTAAAAAGTAGAAGATGTTCACTATACTTTGTTCACTCAAAAGAAAAGTAATGCTAGAATGTAAAAACTGTGAAATCATTTCCTTTCTTCATTATAGACACAAAGAGTGAACGCACAGGGTGACCAGTAACCAGCAGCAGTGGTTATCATGTTTGCTGTGCTGGGATGGTTCAGGCTCTATATTGATCAGGATTTGAGGCAGCAGTGAAGCAGAGAAACAATGTCAGTGGAGCAGCAGAACAGAAGCCAGTCAGTGATAAACTCAACCTGCCTGACACGATTAATGCTGGTGATACAGTGTGACCTAGATAGGTGAGGACATGGCTGAGAGTGACACTGCAACTTCATTTTGACTTTCTCATATGTCTGTTTTTTAACTGCTGTTGCTTGTTTTTGCAAATGAACCAAACCAACTTCTCATTGTTTGGAAAATGATGTTTTAATTTAAGAGTGGCACTCCACAGGTTCACACAGCTCATGCTAAAAAGGCAGAGCGCTGATGGAAGCGGGCTCACATATTTACTTGTGACCTGTGATGTCTGCCTGCAGATTATGAGACTCCAGTTATTTGTGAAGCTTTGTTAGCCTGTTATGAAGGAGATACTGATAAACAAAGAATTGTAGCTACTAGTATGTAGACTTTTCAATTCAAATCAATTCAGTTTTATTTATACGGAGCAGAGAAAAACCCAACAATCATATGACCCCCTCTGAGCAAGCACTTTGGCAACAGTGGGAAGGAAAAACTCCCTTTTAACAGGAAGAAACCTCCGACAGAACCAGGCTCAGGGAGGGGCGGGGCCATCTGCTGCGACCGGTTGGGGAGAGAGAAGGAAGACAGGATAAAGACATGCTGTGAAAGAGAGATAGAGATTAATGAACTTTTAAGTGTTAATCAAGGAAGTGGCAGTAAGCCAACTTCCTTTAGTTACACCAACAATGTAAGTATTCAGACTTTGAGCTAGAATGTTGTATTCTCTACTATTCAGACATTATTGTTACTGTTCATGCTCAGCTGCTCATTGATGCTCACAACGCTCAGGTTTCAAACATTAATATCAATGACAGGTGCTCTGTTCACACAAGGTTGGTGAAGCTTGGCTAATAACACTGCATCAGGTGAAAAATTCCCATCTCACTACAGACACTCTGCAGTGTGTGGTTTTATATTTTTACAGTGTCTCTGTATGACACTATAATGTAAAGTCAGTCTATACCTATTATATAAATATAACTATTTACCATGCCGTAATAATAATCCAAAATGTTGTTTACTTCACAGATCTTTTTCGCTGCGTGTTACAGTGATCATTCTAAATACAAAGTAACATGTAATTCAGAAAAAACAGCATTGATTAGAGAAAACTGATCAAAATAAAGATTATTGTATTATTTTTAATTCCATCTTATATCATGACATAAGATAAATACTCTAAATACTCCAAATACCATTTTCCAAAATAGCTATTTAATACAAAGCAAGTTGAAACTCTTGCATGTATGACCTGAGCATCCAAATTTTCTACATTACATTTATTTCTGATCAAATTTCATGACTTCTCATGGTCCCCACTTCCTTGGCTTTAAAAACCCTCAAAATACCGCAGCTCTTCGGGAATGAAGTACAAACACTTTCCTCTGTCTTTCTCTGTAACATTAAACCCAGTGAAGCACTTCCTGTATCCAACATGATTCAGGATGGGCTCAGCAGGCGGGAATAGACATGATGTCATTCACTATGACCTCATCAGTCCAGTGACCACAGAGGAAGAAACGCAAGTTGCAATGATGGAGACAGAGTGGGGAAGTACAAAGGCAAGGCAAGGCAAGTTTATTTGTATAGCACAATTCAACAACAAGGTGATTCAAAGTGCTTTACAGAGACATTAGAAACAAGAACAAATAATTGATTTAAAATTGAATAAAACAAGCAAATAAACTAACTAACTAATTAACAAACAAACAAACAAACAAACAACAGTATATAAAATCAAAACAGATAAAATCAGAACAGTAGATAAAATCAGTAGTTAAATGTAAGTTTTGAAATTTAAGCTTAAAGTGTGGATTTGGCGCTTTATTCAAATGCAGCTGAGAACAGGTGAGTCTTCAACCTGGATTTAAATAAACTGTGTTTCAGCTGATCTGAGGCTTTCTGGGAGTTTGTTCCAGATATAAGGAGCATAAAAGCTGAATGCAGCTTCTCCGTGTCTGGTTCTGACTCTGGGAACTGATAAAAGACCGGATCCAGATGACCTGAGGGATCTGGATGGTTCATACTGGGTCAGGAGGTCATTGATGTATTTTGGTCCTAAACCATTCAGAGCTTTATAGACCAGCATCAGAACTTTAAAGTCTATCCTCTGATGGACAGGCAGCCAGTGTAAGGACCTCAGAGCTGGACTGATGTGGTCCACTTTTTTGGTCTTAGTGAGGACTCGAGCAGCAGAGTTCTGAATGAGCTGTAGTTGTCTGACTGATTTTTTAGGTAGACCTGTAAAGATGCTGTTACAGTAATCAAGCCTACTAAAGATGAATGCATGGACTAGTTTTTCCAGGTCCTGTTGAGACATCAGATCTTTTATCCTTGAAATATTCTTGAGGTGATAGTAAGCTGACTTTGTTATTGTCTTAATGTGTTTTTCTAAGTTTAGGTCTGCATCCATCACTACACCCAAATTTCTCGCCTGGTTTGTGGTTTTTAGATGTATAGATTGAAGTTCTCTGGTGACCTGTAATCGTTTTTCTTTGGCGCCAAAGACTATTACCTCAGTTTTGTTTTTGTTTAGCTGGAGAAAATTGTGGCACAACCAGTCATTGATTTCCTCAATGCATTTACCAAGAGCCTGTACAGGGCCTCGGTCTCCTGGTGACATTGTGATATATATTTGTGTGTCATCTGCATAGCTGTGGTAGTTTATTTTGTTGTTGTTTATAATCTGTGCCAGTGGGAGCATGTAGATGTTAAACAGAAGGGGTCCCAAGATGGAACCTTGGGGAACTCCACATGTGATACTTGTCTGCTCAGATGTGAAGTTACCTATTGATACAAAGTATTTCCTGTTTTCTACGTATGTTTTGAACCAGTTTAGTACAGTTCCTGAAAGACCTGTCCAGTTCTCCAGTCGTTTGAGTAATATGTTGTGGTCACAAATACAAAACAATACAGAACAAAGAGAATGACTCAAAAATGATGCTAATAGTCGTCATGATGAGGACAGGACGATACCACACAACTAAAAAAAAAACACAGATCTAATCACCTGTAACGAGATCTGCAATTACAACTCTTCCACAGATTTTTAGTGAAGGTTTGTGGAGCAGTATGGCCAACGCGTCTCTACACAGGCGATCTGAAACAGACTGAACACAGCCAATCTTTGGTCTCACAGGGCTGCCAAGAGGTCTGCCATGCCTGCCCTTCACCCTCAGACCAGTCGATGTCAGCAACATGTGCACTGGAGCCTGAACATGTGGAGGAACATTATGTTGAACAATGAGTCCAGATTGTGCCTTCTACAGTTGGACTGTAGGGTCAAAGTGTGGAGAAGACATGCAGCGTGCTATGCCCATTGCTGCACTGCTAGTGTAACAGCTTTTGTTGGAGGCAGTGTGATGGTGCGGTGCAGCATCACCCTCACTGGAAAAACAAGGTTTGTCGTCATCGGCAGCAATTTTAAAGCAGAGAGATATCGAGATGAGATTCTGCAACCGGTGGCAATTTCATATCTCCACAGTCTGGGACTGAACTCTGTCTTCCAGGATGACAACGCCCCCGCAGACTGGGTTTATCACCTGCCTGAAGTTCGGACCTCAAGCCCACTGGAAACTTGTGGTATCAGCTTAGGCGTGCACGTCATGCCAGAGTGACCAAGTTGAAGAATGGGATGCCATCCCACAGTAATGTATGATCAGCATGGGGAGGAGGTGCCAGGCTGTGGCTGTGTATGCTTCTTCCACATTACTGAGGTCCCTGTTTGTTAAATGAATATATTCTTAAATTGCCCGTATTTCTTGTTCCTTCAGATCAATTCAGTAAACGACACCAAACAAGATTTAATAGCAGAATAAGCTGTTTGGCCTTGGCAGAGAAGATTTGGCAATTTTTTATGGGCACAACCCACACACTCAACTCTGCTGCTCAACCCACAAATGCATTTTCGTTACAAATCTGGCACCATTTAAAAGGGAATAAACAGGCTTTCCAACAGATTGCCAAGAAGCCCTGTTACAACAAAAGAATAATCGACCAAACACAGATGTCCTTATTTTTTGTGCTGATCTCCAATAGCAATGTCATTCTCCTCATCATGTTTCTGCTCTAAATCTCCTCCATTCTTTCTCCAAATTCTCCTCTCTTGAAAGTTACTCACTAAAACGGTCAATCTAAAATATATCGTTAGTTTGTTCATATAAAAAAAAAACTATAAGGGTTATTTTAAAGAAACTCCAGAGCTATGTGTTAGAGGCTAATCAGACAGCGTAGACTAAATAGGTCATTTGCTTACGGATATAGGCTGGACATGTGAATCACACATGTCCAGCCTGGGGTAGCTCAGGGGGTAGAGGAGGTCATCTACTGATCGGAAGGTTGGTAGTTTGATCCCTGGCTCCCCCTAGTCTGCATGCCAAATATCCTTGGGCAAGACATTAACCCCAAGATGCTCTCCGATGCATCCATCAGAGTATGAATGTGTGTGAATGGGTTAGTTACATAGCACTTAAAAAAGCACAGAAGATACATCTTGTGTGATTGGGTGAAGGTGGCATGTTGTATAGAGCACTTTGAGTACTCCGGGAGGGTAGAAAAGCGCTATATAAGAATCAGTCCATCTGCCATTTACACACGTGCACATCCAGGGCAGAAATACAAAGACACAGTAGTATATTATACATCCTACATAAACCACTGTATATCTGTTTACCACACATTGATACATCTGTATATATGTAGCACATGTATATCTGGCCATCTGTATAGCAATATAGAACATCTGTATGCTATACAGATCATCTGTACATTTGTCCATAGTACATCTATATATTTGCTCTCTGTATAGCAATATAAACATCTGTATACATAACTTATTTGTACATAATCTGTTCATAACTATTCCCACCTTTTACCCTTATCTGTATATAATCTGCTCCTATTGCACTTACTGCTCCTGCACTTCTGATTAGATGCAAACTGTATTTCATTACCCTGTATTTATACATCTGTAATGACAATAAAGTTGAGTCCTAATTCTAATCCTGGAAAACTGACCAAACATCATCCATCTAGGGGTGAAAAACATCCTTTGACACAAAGCTAATGTCTCAGACTGCTCAGGAACTAAAACATAGCTTGTTGCATCAGGATGAACTGATCTGGAGAGACATCGGCCTAATCATATTCCAAGGAATGAAATGAAAAAAAGACGCTAGTTTTAGATCAGAAACCATTAGTCGTGTACTGTATCTGCACTAGAATAAAAATAATTCCAATAATAATTATAGCTTCGTTTTAAAGAATTATACTGCTGTCCTGTGTTCATATCACAATCCTTGTTTCTAAATACTTCTTAGTTTCTCAAAATGCAAATGTTTCAGGATGTAAAACATCTCCTCTGCTCGTCTCATGATTCAAAGTTCCACAGCTGTTTGTGAATCAGCAGTTTGCAGTCTGACGGGAGAGTGCTCACATGAGATCCCTTTCATCTGTCTTTTGTGAGATTAAAGTTGGGATTAAAGCCACGCTGGGAATGGTTTTTATGTAAGGCAGTAGGTGTTTTATCAGCTGAAATCACAGACTGGGTGTTCCCCAAATGTTCCTAAACTGAAGCTGTTTTCTCCCCGGGGGAACCCTGATTTGTGTAAAGATGATAAAGCAATTTAAAGAAAGGAGAACGCTTTAAAAGAAAATAAACTACTGAACAAAATCCATAAACACAAAACACTATGCTAGAGCACATTATTACATATTTTTACAACTATATGTTTTTAACATTTGCTCTGGTATTTGGAATGTAAAGTTTCTTGAGAAGAACAAAATCTATCATTCACATTGGCTCCTGGTGTGTAACATCCACCCTTCCTTGCATCACCTTTAGACATAACTAGGTCTCCATCTATTGGCCCCACCCAGACCACATGGTACACTCGCAGACAGAGCATTCAGGGTGAACTCATCTCTCCGCCGACGCTGTGTCATAAATCATTCAAACGAAACCAAACATTGTGTGTTTCTGTTAAATGCAGTAAGAGGGTGTGCTGCTGTGACACCAGAACTTACAATAAATGGAGTAGAGGTGGACACATGGAAAGAAAAGCCAGCCACTAGACAGACTGCAGCAACAGAGATATTTACAGGGCGTGTGTGTGTGTGTGTGTGTGTGTGTGTGTGTGTGTGTGTGTGTCCCAGAGGTACTCGAGCCCTGCCTATGAATAATGCATAATAGGGGAAAGGGGAAGAAGATCTTCTGTCCCTGATCATTAATCTTTCCTCCTCCTCTGTCTCGTGTTTATGACCAAAGAAATGCAGGAAAGGCTGCATCAGCAGCAGAAAACCACCCTGCACCACCAAGACTGATACAAAACATTTACAACATCCCTAAAAACATAAAAGTATCATTTCAAAAGCTAAATCGAAGAAACCATCAAACCGTTTTTGTCAAGTATTATAGTACATGTAGGTTCAAACACACGAGGGACGAGCTCTGGTTAAAAAGGAAAGTGCAGTTTAGCATTCCTTCTGAGTGTTTGGCCTAAGGATTAATTACAGCACATTTTAAACGGCATACTTAAAGGCTATAAATGCCATCCCCAAAAAGTAACTGAAATTGAGTGATACTGACCTTGAATACTGAAAATGTTCAACTGCTGTTCTAAATTAAGTTCATGAGGACAGAGGGACGTTAAATAAATCTACAACCAGGCAATATCTGCTTCCTTACATATAAACAGTTGTAACAGTTAATGCAATACTTTGGTTAAACCCTTTGAATTAAAGCTGGAAATCACATCTTGAATGTTTGATTTAAACCTGCTGTGTTGGTGTACAGAGACAAAATTATCACAATTGGGCCACTGTCCAAATACTTGTAGGCCTAACTGTAATCATTTATTTGCAAATTAATAAAAAGCGCTTTTTTCCCCTCTATTTAACAATTCCGATCATATAACACACAATTAACAAATAACTAAGCTCAGATTTGAGTCCCATTCCAACACATTTCACCATCAGTGATTTGGAGGCGACCATTTAAGTCTGACCATTAAGACGGAGAGAAATGATCCAGCCAAGCAACATGGACAACAAACCAGTGGAAGTCTGGATTTTTGTCTCATGAGACCAAATGTGTGCAAAGCTTTTAGTCAAATTCATCTTACAACAAAAAATTGAAAACACATTGAAAACTTTATGCATTAAAAGGTGAAATCACACTCACTGTAGCTATAAATATTAGCAGCTAGAATCCTCTTAACATTTTTAAGTTAATGCACCGTCACAAAATGTTTACCATGTACTGACTAACTAATAATATCTATTAATATCAAGACACTCCACATATTTTATAAAGGCCACACTTCATGCAATTAAGTAATTAAGTCTTATTAAATTAATTCCACAGAACTGGTTTAACTGTACATTACATTATAATACATTCCCCCCTTTACTTTCCAGTTCAGCTTCCTTCTGGGACTGGACAGAAGCATTAGTGGCACAAGCCATGTTTTTTTTCCTCCAGTAATTATGGATAATATTACACACACACATGCACACGCACACACACACGCACACAGGAATCAGACCCTCACACACAATGTGAAGAACACTTCCAATCATCTGATACATTCACGGATGATAAATGTTCCACGTCTCTCTGCAGGAGCTGATAACAGTTTCGCTGTGAGTCGGCTTTCTCTACAAACTGGCCGAGCTGATCCAAAGTAAAAAGGCAGGCAGAGAAAAAGAGGGAGGTCAAATCAAAGGACATTGTCTTATTAAAGATGATTATTTTGTTGAGGAGATTTTGGTTAAAAGGATATTCGACTGGTTCCCTCCCAACAGCAGCGGCTTGACTTACAAGCAGAAGCAGAGAATATGACGCTAAATGTGATTCAGACCATTTTTGCTTATAATAATTTGACAGTATCATTATAAAATATCTGAAAAGCTTCTGTGTTATTTACAGTAGAAGCACTTTCAACAGAATTTGAAACAGAGACTAAGTGAGGCTGAAGGTTGCTGCTAGGTCATCTTAGATCCATCGTGTGATTTGGACCCCCCTTGGAGGGGTTGCCACAGCAACCTCTTACCTTATACCTATTATCCCCTACTGTCACGCCAACCCTCTCCATGTCCTTCTACACTATATCCATTCTGTCCTGTTTTCACTGACTTTCATTCCTCTTTTCTCCAGAGCATACCTCCACCTCTCAAACCTCACTTCCATCTGCTCAGTACTCTCACACTCACTACAACAATGTTATGTGCAAACATCATAGACCATGGAGACTCCCGCCTGACCTCATCTGCCAACCTGTGCATCAGGACTGCAAACAAAGGGCTCAGAGCAGATCCTTAATGCAATCCCACCACCCAACTTCAAACACCTCACCAATGTCTCACTGTCCTCATAGTACCACCGTTGTTGGTACTTCTCTGCCACTCCTAACTTCCTCATACCCAGGTATTACCACAGTTCCTCTTCTGGTACCCACTTTGCCTTCTCTAGATCCAAAAAGACAATGTGGAACTCCTCTGACCCTCTTTATGCTTCTCCATCAACACTGTCGAAGAAAGGCTCTCACCTGGAGTGCATTTTCTCAGCATGTAGTCATACCGCTGCTTGTTGATCATCACCTCTCTTCTTACTTTCTCTACATGTCTCATCAGGTTTATCCCTCTGTAGTTACTACAGCTCCCTCGTTACTGAAAACCAGTACCACTACAGTTCTCCATTCCTCAGATGTCCTTTCACTCTCCAAGATCATGTTAAACAGTCTGGATAAAAAAAATCCACTGCCCCCTCTAGTAGACATCTCTATACAGGTTTGTCATGTAGACCAACCACCTTTCCGCTCTTCATCCTCTTCATAGTTGCCCTCACTTTCCCCTCACGCCTTTCTTCTCACTCTCTCATTTTCATTCATCAATCTGCTCCTCATAGTACTTGTTCCACCTTCTCAGAACACTCTCTTCACTTGTGTGTCTGTAAACGCCTCTCACAACTAGTTATGATATTTAGCAGCATAAATGAATGTCAAAAAAAAGTGTCTTGGAAATAAAGTTGGGAAGGAATTCTACACTTTGTGAAGTAATTAGTACAATTTAAGGATAATTTTTGTCAGCGTAAAACTGCAAAAACCTTTGATTTCGTCATCCAGAGCACATAACATCAAGTTATAAATTCAACATCTGTAAGGATGTTTTATAGCGAAATGAAAACGGTGAAACTCATTCTATATGAGGCCCTTCTTTTTCGGTTTCTGTGCTACAAATACAATTCTGTATTGGTAATTCATGTACGGGTTTATCCAAACTGTATCCACAAATGCATTCATTGGCTCCTAAATAAAAATTATAACCATAAAGAAGTATTGGAAGAAACACCCTTCAACCATGCTATGATTGTTAACACTGCATTATACAGCCTTTCTGCAACATGTCTTTGGAACGCCACAAAAAGGCAGAGGATAAATGAAGTAATGCTCCTCCCCTGACATTAACATCAGCACAAAAACTGTTTATCAGGAGCTTCATGGGTTTCCAAGGTTGAGCAGTTTATGTAAGTGGGAAGTGTTGGTAGCACAGTGCTTTTTTTCAGCATACATTTCTGATCTCCAGGAAATTTGTATTTTTTTCTCAAAAACAATTGGGTATTGTACAATAAATGGGTTCATCTTATATTCAGAACCAACAGCACTTGAAATTAATACATATGAACTGCTTCACCTATGAGCACAGAGCTAACATCCAACATTCAAGTGTTCCTACATTCTGCTTTTGTGGAAACAGAAGCAGAATAAACCTTAACCCTAACCCAGATCATGTGATAGCCACTCCAACCTCAGACACACATACACTATGGCTGGTTTGTTCTAGTTAAACATGTGGGGGTGGTGTGTGCCACAGACACACACACAGCACTATTGTGTTATAAAGAAGGGCAGGGAGACCTTCTGGTCTCTCTCTTTCTCTTTGAGCTTTTATAAAGCTTTATTACCATATCACAGCTTGAATGGTTTAAGCGTCCTTCTTAGAGCCACTTTTAAGGAAGCACTATAGTGCTCCTAAGGACAAAGCAAAAAACATGTAGGAATGACCATCTGACTAAACTATTACAGTGCAGTGAAAAAGGATTCCTGCTCGATCATCGTAATGCCAGCAGCTCACCAGCCTCTATCTTTACTGTTCTCTCCCTGCTGGGGCTGTAGTGCATCAGCTCTGCAGAGAGAAACTGCGAGGAAAGGGAGCTGACAAACCAACCAGCATGCAGTTCACCACATCAGCAATTAAAGAATGACTCCTGGTTTCTGACATGTTTTAGCAGCTGTAAACTGCAGCACACTTGCTAACACAACCCGTCTGTAAAGATCTTTCATAATAAGGTAATAATGGTCATAAAGTCTTGTGCCAACTGCTCCAAAATACAGTAAATAAGACCATTTGCTCAAGAATAGATGTCACACCACAAACCCATCATAAACAGCATTTCACATAAATCAGACCGAGCCAGTCCTAAAGAGCTGTCTTTTGACAGACGTTAAGGATTTCTGCAACAGATCTGTTATCCTCATAGCAGCCTGATAACGACATCATTATTACAGGATTAGTGCGAGGCACACAAAAGCTACAGATGAACCAAACATTCCTGATCGATAAAATGGGGCGAAACTGCAAAAATGGTTCATGAAGTTGGTTAAAAAGAAAATGCTTTATGACATTATTTAACCTTTATTTGTCTTTGAAACCTTGTACATGACTAACCAAGTAAAATCTGAACAGACATTCATGCAGAAAAGTTATCTTTACGCGCAGACTGCTTCTATAAAGGTTTATGCATGTTATCCCTAAAGCTTTGTCCAGATTTGTTTTGTTAAATGCCTTGAAAATGAACTTTACCAAAAATCAATTCAGGTCAAGGCGATGGCTGCTGGCTAATTAAAGGTGACCCCGGGAGAGTCTGGTCCTCTGTGGTGAAAGATCCACTCATTAGCCACCTCTACACTGTGACTGTGTTACCATAGAGCAACTGCAGGCAGGAGGCCAGGTGTTGAAGGTTAGGGGAGCAGGTTTAGCAGCAAGTAACAGGAAAATGGCCATCTTAGAAAACAAGTACACATATATATATCTAATATATACTCAAGACAGCAACAGAACAAATCACATCATGCAGACTTTCAGCTGCATTTCCACGTGTCTACAGCAGCAAAAGCTCTCACACTTTGCAGTTTGATGTCTGGAGTCTGAGAGCTGGTGCTAACAAAGATGTGTGGAGTGAGTCTCCTGCATTAATGCCAATCATCCTGTCGTAACCAGCACAGTAAGACACAGAGCGGCAGGCTTCCTAGTGTGTCCAAAGCCAAGCCTTCATGCTATTTAATTGGCTGAAATAACACCCGGTCAAGTTTCTAAGTCAACATGGGGGAGGTGCTTTCATCAGAGTAGCTGATGCTGTCTGAAACAGCAGCAGCCAACCTCCAGGAGAAAGAAGCAGACCAGATGGTGACGATAACTACTTCATTTTTAACTACCGTTTTTCAGGATTGGTGCAATGCTAGAGATGTGCTACAACAGTAAAGTAACAACCTCTTAATCTTTTTATATGAAGCACAAATGAAACACTTTGAATTATCAATGTTTTTATGCATTATTGTTGTGCAATGTTATATTTTACTGCTTCGATTGCGTATGTGTTCATTAGTTCACAGACACAGATGACTCCTTGGACTACTCCAAGTCTGTATTTTTAGTCAATTATCCTGGTAAGCACCTGCTTTTAGAAAAAACATCCTTTGTTGCAGTCTCAATACTCTGATATTCTTGCATTATATATCTAAAGTGCAGCACTTCAAAGCAAACAGAGCAAAACTGTGCAAACAGCGATTCTATCTGTTCCTATAAGTGCTCTTCTTTTGCATAGAACATTTCTGCAAATTCAATATGTGCCAAATGAGGAATCCAGTTCCATCCATCTTGGTTATCAACACTGGTAAAGCAAACCTGGTCCACAGTGTATTTCTAATGTGCCTAATGCTGTTTGTGAAAAATAAAACATGTCTCCAGTGACAATCAGAGTCTTACTGCTATTATCAAAGTCACATGGAGGCTGAAAACCTCACTGCACCAAGATAAAACTGTCCTCTTTCTTTGCATCTACTAGTGATATTCATTTGTTTTCATTTAAATTAAGTCCCAGTACTTAACCTGACCTGTAGTAAAAAGACATTATCGGGTTTAAACTTATTATTAGAGGCCAGTTTAACATGATAATGAGACTTTTGCTTTCTACCCAGCTCTAAGTCACTATGTGACCAACATAAACTCTTAAGGTTACTGTTTCTGAGTGTCATCATCACCCCATAAGATTAAAGCTAGTTCAGGATTAGTCCTTAAGAAAGCAAAGGAGTCATATTTCTTCTCTTCCCTCTCTTCTTTGTTTAAGCCTGGAGTTAATCCTATAAACCATCTTTAACAAGAGCGACCTACACCCACTTCACCCTCCATCACCTTTCTTCTGATGTCTATGCTTCTGTGCATCTCTGTTTCTCTCTCTCAGTCCAGTTTTACAGCTCAAGCGATAGTTACATCATATCCTGTGGAGTGGAAAACAAAGGCAGTGATCTGGATTGTACTGACCACGAACACTATACAGCTAACCAATAGGAAACAATGCTAATGACGGGCACACGGGAAATCGTACGGTCTACGGTCTGCGTCTACAACTACAACAACTTCAGACTTAAACACAGTTAAAAAACGACAAAAAAGCAGACGCAATTAAGCATAACTGAACTGATGTGAGGAAAAATGGAAAAGAACAACACTCTTTGTCAGAATATAGACCAATATGGGATATCTATCTGAACCCTGTTCATCAGAGAATCCACAATAAAATCTGAATACATGGAAAATAATGTTTGAGATCTAAACTCTAAGCACAGGACTGGAATTCACCCTGTGCTGTAACTAATGGCGAATAAATGCTCCAAATAAACACTATATATTTGGTTAATGTGAAGATATGTCCCTCCTATCAAGTTAAACTGATAGCAGAAGAAAGAAAAAGAAGAAATGCACACTTTTTGTTTTGCATCCAACAATTTCTATAAAACTATGCTGTAAAAAAGTATTGTCGTCCTTCCTGGTTTCTTATTTATTGCATATTTGTCACACTTAAACGTTTCATAGGATGAAAAATAAATGTAATAATAGACAAAGATAAATTGGATAAATGCAAAGAGCATATTTTAAATCATGAGTGAATTTATTAAGGGGAAAAAAGCAATGCACACCTATCACCTATCTGCATCTCAACCAGATTTAAGTCTAGATTTTGATTAAGCCACTCCAAAACATTACACTTTGAGCCATTCAGAGGAGGCCTTGCTTGAGTGTTTCAGCTCAGTGTGCTGCTACATAAACCAAGTGTCCTTGGGCTTCCAAGCATGTAGTAAGGACTTGATGTTTTAGTGAGAAGATTGATGATTCCCTGAATTACGACACATTAACCAGGTCGTGAAGAAGCAAAGCAGCCTCACACTATCACACTACCACCACCATGCCTGACTGTGAGTATGAGCTTCTTTTGATGAAATGCTTTATAAGTTATAAGCCAGATGTAACGGGACTCGAACTTTCCAAACAGTTCAACTTTTCTTTTCTCGCCAATATTTTCCAAAAGTCTTGGGGATCATCAAGATGTTCTTTGGCAAATGTGGGACCAGCCTTTGAGACTGTGTTGGCTTTGGTCGGCAGTGGATATCATTTGGCTCAGTATCGTTTTTCCTGTTGGATCATGACTGCTGACCATAACTAAGACAAGTGAGGTCTGCAGTTCTTTAGATGTTGTTCTGGATTCTTCTATGACCTCCTCGGTGATATGTTGAGATGCTCTTAGAAAAAGTTCTCCATTTGTGAATAATGGCTCTCGCTGGGTTCTCTGTAACCCTTTCCAGACTGACAGGTGTCAGTGACTTTGTTTCTAATCTGCTGTTGAGTTTCTTTAGATCGTGGAATGATGCTTTATGAGATAATTTATTAAACAGGTATGGCAGTAATCAGGCCTGGGTGTGGCTACTGATTATTAACCTCAGCTTTCCAAAACAAATGTGGTTAATCACACTTAATCCATCCCTTGATTTAACAAAGGGAGCAATTACTTTTTCCCTTAATAAATAAAATCAACATTTTAAAACTAAAGGTTGTCTGAAGTTTTTTTGATCCGTCATCAGGAAGGAGACAAACACTTTTTTTAAAGCACTGTACTTCCATCACTTTGAGAAACTGTCAGTACTACAAATCTGCTTACATTATGCTCCTTTCAGCAAAAAAACTGTCCTGTATTCTTCCCCTGAAAAGGACAATGTTACATTTCTGTTGCAGGAATTAAAGCCTTTTGTATGCACAGCACTTTGCTGTCTTGCAATGAGATACTGTGCAAACTATAGTGATCAAACATGTGAATAATGAACTCTTCATTTTCAAACACAGCACAGGGAGACAGACCAAACAGGAGACAGGAAACCCGACTATGCTTAAATGTTTGTTAGACTGGGTTAAGTGGAAGTGAATGAGAACTTTGTTTGAGCCCCATTTTGCATTAAGAACCTAAAAACATTCTGAGTGTTCAAAAACATCAAAAGCAGGCACCAGGTCCTAAAACTGCCAAGGTAGCAAACCAGATTTTGATATGAGGTGAAAGAGAGCAGTAAGAGAAGCAGGGGAGCAGACTGGGAACAGAAAGGAGAGGTGTTGCCCTCTTTCTGTATGCAGCAGGCAGAGCGAGCTTCTGCAGAACAGGCCTCCATAACAAAAGCTAAGATAGAGAGAGAGAGGCAGAGATTGGGAGTCACCTCCCTCTGCTTCTGTCTCCCTCTATCCATTTCCTTTTCTCTCTCTTTCTTTCATTTGCATCAGTTTGGGTGCGAGAGCGTCACACAACTTATTAAATCAGCATTCCAGGAAGGATTACAGTGACACACACACACACACCCTTTCATGTAGTCAAAACAGAAGAAAGGGTACTCAGAGCAACAGAGAGCAGGTTTAGCAGTACATACCACATCTCTGTTCATCCTTTAGTCCATCTCATTTCTTCCTTCTCTGCTTTTCCGTTAGAGGATGCAGAGTGAGGAGAAGGGAGGTGCCGTTGATGTTGTGGCAATCCCACTGCAGAAAGAGAGCGAGCGAGCGAGAGACAGAGATGATGCTAACACAGGAGAGGCTAAAGCTAAACTAGCCACCAGCTCAGTATGGGACGGTGGGGTGAAAGGACGGATGGGAGGGATGATGATGATGATGCGGCACCTTTCAGTTTGGAAACAGAGAGGGAGTGAAAGAGAGAGAGAGAGGGGTCGCCCTGTTACCTTGGAAACTGAGATGATGTGATGGAGAGGGTGGAGCTGAGTTCTGATTGGCTGACAGGGTGTGGTGCTCCCCTTCCTGAGGGAGAAGAGAAAGGAGGGGGGAGGATGACAGCGCAAAGGCTGGGTTGTGAGAAGCAGCTGCTCTCTCTCTTTTCTTTTTTTCCTCTGATGCCAGAGGACACATAGGGAGCACAGGAAGTCCTCAACGCCCCCCACTGGACAATCCTGGAAGTGCAGAGGAAGATGAGGGAAGCCAGCACAGTACAGCACATTCCCTAACACCAAATTCTATGTTACACAGGTTTCTCACAAAGCAAAAGCTCTGTAACATAAACATGTCCCAACTTTGGGGATAAATAAAGTATAAATAAATAAATAAATTATGAAATTTAATAAGAAAAAGAAAAAGTCTCACATAAATTTTTATATATTAAAAGTTATTTCAAGAAATGCATTACAATTATAAATACATAGGGAAATAGATAGAAAGTATATTTACATGGAGTGAGAGATAAAAGGGGCTTAATGTGTGTGTGTGTGTGTGTGTGTGTGTGTGTGTGTGTGTGTGTGTGTGTGTGTGTGTGTGTGTGTGTGTGTGTGTGTGTGTGTGTGTGTGTATTAACTAAATGCCTGGTTAATACACAGTACATTACTGCATATGCATAATAGCAGCTCAAAGCACAAGTTTGAAGAAGAGGTGTAGTTTCATTGTCTGATAATACTGCCAACATGCAGCAACAAGCTTAAATTGTGTGTATTTTGTGTGTTTCTTTAGGTTGTAGTCTTTGCATTAGACTCTTTTAAACTGCATTCAAATCCTAAATGTAAGCATTTATACAACATATAAACCACTAGTAACAGTTATTGGTGGGTGATAATGTATTGAAACAGGCACCGTGTATCAATATTTTTTAAAACAAATATAAGTATTCTGGGAATACTATGGACAAGAGGGCTCATCTCATGCACCACCATCCTGAGGTAACTTTAGCTGAGGAAATTTACATTTAATTGGCTCAACCAAAAAAACAACCAACCAACCAACCAGCTACCTCCTTTTTCAGAGCAAGCTAATGGCTCAGTCAGACGAGGGAAATGAGGACAGCAATGTCACTGCATTTACAGAAAATTGGTGGCTACATGGTGACTGAAATTTTGATCACATTCTGTCACCTATTGCAACTTGGGGGACTAAATGAGCTTGAGGATGTTGCACACTCTCCTAATCAGAGTTAGCCTTTCTGCAAACAGTTACAGTCTGATCTGGACCGACTGCAATCACTCAGAGATTGTTGAAGGTTTGCAAATAATTGCTGTGTCATTTATAAATGCAGGTGTTGATATGATGTTGCCATCAGTCTGACTAGGACCGATGACAGACTAACGCCATCTTATTACAACATTTTTTGCAGGTTCAAGTGATCCGATAAGATCCGTTTATCTTATCGGATGAAACAAAAGATTACAAAGTTTAACTTTGCGGACATAACTTGAAGCAGAAAAATTGGTTAAAAAATCGCAAAGTATATTCGCAATATATATTACTGCAATACTAAGCATATCATGCAAGAAAATCACAAAAATAATTCACCAGATAGTAACAAACACGTTGAAAAACCTCAAATAAATACACTTTTTTCAAAATCAATAGTGCAATTTTTTGTTAACTCCAGGATGGAAAGAGAGCCACTACATCTGCTGACAAATACTTTTTACCGATTGCTGTAAGGAAATCACTATACTGTGCAAAACACAGTATTTTTTTATATTTTTCTTCCAAAAAGCCAGATTTTCTTGTCAGCAGTTATCCAGGCTACTGAAGGTCTTTTAAAGTTTGTCTTTGGACACTGGCTGCTTTTTCACTCATTGTCAGTCTCGTTCTTGCACCTGACTATTTTTTAGATAATTGTTTGTTTGACAGGCATAATGTTTTTGCACCACCAGGGTGATTCCCAAAGATTAATCTGCCAAAAACTTGGCATGTCTTGTCATGGTGTACAATGTTTTGAAGAGACTGAACAAGCAGAGGACAAAAGAAGAAGTAGCCGTTCTAGAAAATGATTTACAGCAGATGAACAGGATCTGAAAGTAATCTTCTACAGAAACAGGAAACAGTGCTACTGTGTTTTACAGATGGCTGTAGCTACTTGCATCTCAGCTCCAAACCACGGGGGGTGGTTGATTCTATTTTGGTGATTCCATCAACTAAAACTGATGGAAACATGAACACAGAAAAGCACTGTCAGAGTTTGATCCACCAAGCACTAACATCTGGGAAATTGTGTGATTTAAAATGCCCAAACAGACAACAACAGACTTTGTCTGCCGTCTTTGACACCACAGCACCATCTGCTGCCAAGAAGGTAAGTTCAGGTAGGAAACTGGAGACAAAAGGCCGCTTTACATCAGTTATTCACGGCGCATTTCATTTCTTTCAGTGGCTGCATGTGCAGTTTTTTCTCTTAATTCACCTGTTCGTTTACTGCTAGAAATCAACAAACAAACTCCTGTGTGTATGAAGAAACTTCCAAAGGGAACAATATTAACTACAAAAATCTTACATGAACTGCTCGTGTGTGTCCACTATTACTAGCCTCTGACACTTGCATTCAAAATGTTTACATTTACTTCAGATGTTGGTCAAGTGGCTGTTTCTTCTTCCTCTTCTTCGTCTTTTTTCTTGAACAGAAATTAAATGTAAAGTGCTGGAAACTTGTATCTTCGCTATGCTTACAAAAATGTATATTAAAAAAATCATATATAGATAATTTACAGAGCCTTTAAGCTAGTTTATATATGAAGCTAATAAGCGACCCTAGCACTTGCAGAACATCCCGCGGCCACCAGAGGGCCTCCTATAGAGACGCGATGGGGTTGTGGGTGGATTCATGCTGACATAACGTTAAAAAAAAGATCTAAATAAGCTTAGTGGTTAATAGTATGGCAAATAAACTGCCTTATATTTAAATGTTATGCTAATCATGATTTATTAGGCATAACCAAAGTGCCTCTGAAGTAACGTTTTTTTTTTTTTGCCCTTATTGTAACACTAATTATTATAAGTCAGTATTAATCATATGATTAATAGCTGCAGCAAATCAAGCACTCAACATTGATGTAATGAATTAATGGAACAACTGATATAATTTTATTTTTAATGACAAAAAATAATCCAATTTCCTGTGACTTTAAACTGAGTATAAAAGAAAGAAATATGATCCATAATTTATTCGTCATGATAATTGACACACTTAAGTCAATTCATTAAGTCGTGTTCTGTTTGTCAGTAAGCATAGCTGCTGATATTTAAGGCACGATGCTGATCGTTATTGAGGTTTTACATGATTTTTTTTATGTGCATGTGTTTTCAGTAAGGGAAGATGCTGATGTGTAAAGGTTTATACCACCAGATGGAGCACTTTACATTCTGTTGGTGGAAGCAAGAGTTGTAACCGGTAAAACGAATTTCATTTTTGTGACCTAATAAATATCATGAGTTTTATCACTGATGTTGGAAAATTAAAAAAAAACAAAAAATGAAGAAGACCAAACAAAACAAACAAAAAAAAAAGGAATGATTAAAGGCATATTTAAGCACTGTAACAATTTTATATGTGCTTTCATTTTATGCTACTTTTTACTTTAACTCCATTAGATTTCAAGAAAGTTCCTTTCACTCAATTCCAAACCAGGATGTCTCATAAAAAGTTCCAACTTTGTCAAGTACAACGTTCAGATTTTGTTTGATAATCTAAGAGTAAATAAGGGTAACCCTGCAGCCTAATAAGAACATTGTTTGGAGGGACGGTTTTGGACTAATGCTTAAGAGGTTGGAGAATAATTAATTGCTTAAGTACTAGTATATATTCCTGTTAAAACATCATGTCAAGGACCTGAATTCAAAATTTCTACTGAATATACAAAAAAATATATATATCAGCAAAACATAAAGTACACAAAGCCCTCAGCCTTCAGACACACTATTATTTTTATTATTATTTGATGGTCCAGTAATGGTTAGTCGTTAGTTAAACCATTCTGATACAATTGTGTTCAATTCTTTAGGCCTTTGTTTGTTTTTTTCTGAACATCTTGAGTACAGATGCCTCTTTTGTCACATCTGCTGTGTTTATGGTTTACCTGGGAACCCCAAGTTTAATGTTTAATTGCTTGTTTTACATATAGGGACATCACATTTACTATAGATAACCCTAATCTGACAAGTACTGTAACAAGGGAGTTCAGCTGCATTAGCTTCATTGTAGTTGACAGGTTTATTCAAAGCTTATATATTTATCTGTGAGATAGGTCAGTGTAGGTTTAGCCTAGCTTAGCATGAAGCCCGAAAGGAAAAAAAAACGTTAACAAAAATACGAAAAGTATTCTACTCAAATTACACTTCAATAATTTGATTTCTATATTCCATAAGAACTTTTTTAATCAATTATTAATGATAAAAGCTCAACATTTATCACTGCCATCAGCTAATTCTTTCACTATCATTTTTTCCTACATATAAGTCATGCTGAAGCTAAGCTACAGTTTGTTATGGAATTACAGAATAAATATCTACTTTTTGTAAAAGATCTTTTTTGTAATTTAACCCACCGCTTAAATTGTGAGGAGGAATTTAGTCATTACGTTGCACCGCTGCTAATTAGCAAAAATAACAAATTTAAAACACCTTCACCAGAACACCATCACAGAATAAGAGCATGGTTGTGACCAGTCACAATGCAAATGAATACACAAACACACTTTATGAAGTACAGGGTTAATTTACTTGTACTTCATTTAAGCCGTTGTCTTATTAAAAAAAAAAAAAAAATTTAAAAGGTGCTGGAAATGCCAGCACCGATTTCGTTTCTGCTTCGACTCCTACGATAAGAAACCTTATTAAAACACTTACATGTCACGTTTTGGTTTTTATTATAAGACTATAAAAATATACAGAAATATAAACAAAGATTGACAACTTTGGAAAAAAGAATCTTTATTTGGAAACATTATGGAGAGCAAACAAAGAAAAAAAAAGATCTTTTAGAGTTTTTCCATTTCTGAAAATCATTTTTATTTACTATAATACAGCGGATGTTAAAAGTCAGTTGGTTTGTACACCGGTGTGATTGGATAAAGGCAGATCTTATTGGGGGAAAAAAAAGGTAAATTAAAAGAAGAGTCGATTGATTGATGGAAAACTACAGACGAACTTAGTCTTATATCATCTAGCAGCTGAACCCCACCCTCCCTCAGCCCTGCCCCCCAGGAAAAACACTCTCACACTCTCTCCCAGCCTCACTTATTCACTTGCTTCAATGTGCCCTTCAAAATCCTCCTCTGTCCAAAATCATAAAATCTGTAAAGTAGGGTTTGGCTTCCGCTCTGAATATTTTCTTCCTTTAGCACAGCTTTGACCTCATCGCTCACATCTCAGAAGAAAATATTTGCCCCATTATAGATGCAGGTCTCCTTCAAAGTGCCCTCTCAATCAGACCTGTGATGTGAGGTTAGACAGGTGTTTGGCTCCATTCCTTTCCCCTCAGTAAAACTTGTTTTATCTCAAGGTCATATGCGAAACCAATCATCTAAGTTGGTTCTGTTAATTGCATAATTGTCCACAATTAAAAACATGACATTTTTAATGTCTAACAGACCAGTTTTTTGAGCACCGACTAAAAAAATAACAAGACTTGCTTTACAAAGCAGTGAGCCATTATGAGGTCTGAAAAGAGTGCAACGAGGACACAGAGGGAGACGGGCGTCCAAAACAGGACAAAACTACATTATATCACTGACTCGTCTCTCAATGCTGACATTCACTGAGGGATCATGCTTGGCTGTAGCGCTGGAGAAGGCAGCAGAAAGTGCAGAGAGGAAGTTCATAAAAGTGGGTTAAATTATAAATGAAAGTACTTTTTAAAAGGTTCTTCAAAAAGGGGAAAAAAAGAGAAAAAGTTTATTAAAGTGAATTAAAAATGATGAGGAGCACAGCAGCTGCACGCGAGCAGGACATTTTAGTGGAAGTCTCAGGTTCACCACAGTAAAACCCTTTAAAAATAGACATTTTCAGTTCAGTACCTACACCGACATTCACTCTGTGTCTGCTCGTCAAGCTCACTGACAGTTTTTGGCTGCTGCTTTTAAACCGAGGTCATTTCTGCTGCCTAAAATGTGTTTCTGTCCATCTGAATCCACGTGCTGCACCATTAGCAGGAAGTTTAACCTGCCTTGAACCTGTATCTGTCATCCTCACAGACAGCGACCACAAATAACACATCTGGCTAGCTTTTTAAACACACTCAAAACAAATATTTACATATTATTTCGTATAAATACATAAACTAATTGAGAGTACCATTAATATAGACTTTATAATTACAGAATACAGAAGCATTTTAGGGGCTGATTTAGGACATGACCTGGAAAGATGTTGTTTTTGGTGCCAATTAAATTTCCAAATAAACCAAATTAATATTCACTTACTGTTTATAAGACACAACTATATTCTATAAAAATTGAAATGACCTGCACACATATATTTCTGACTTTTGCTGGCATGTGCAGATTAAAAGTGTGGCTATTTTCTTTATTGTTTCTAACACATCAACAGTAATGGATGCATTCAGATTTAGTCCCCCCGACTACAAAAATAGTTATTTATTAAATACTGTAACTATTATGTAGTATATAGCATTATTTTATTGGCATATTTTAATTACAAAAAGTGCAATATATACCTTTAAAATGTAATTGTTCGCTTCATGAGAATTTTATTCCAAATTGTTACCAACTTGTACGTTTCAGCTCATGGAAAAGCTTAAAAATGATTATTACACAGCAGACAGGAGAACTTGGATCCAGATGGACAGAAGACCAGAAATAAGGAGTTAGATATCCTCTACGGGGCTTTATGTTCAGCACGAGAGGCTTCATTTATGTGCCTCCGTCTCCCTCAGTGTGCCGCAGACGAAGAAAGCAATGAGATTTTTATTTGTGTGTGTGTTGGACAGGTCAAAGAGGAGTTCAAAACTAACCATCTGTTATCAAACCCACTCCCATCCCCTGTGTAAACACACACGCTCACTCTCTCATTCACACTCACACACCACCCAAACCACAAAGAAATATGATTATAGCTTCTGACAGATTATAGTCCAGTACCCCGTGGTAGTTCACTAAATCAGCAACTTCTGCTGCTGATATTTTTTTTATATATTTATATATACTTATATATACTTCTTTCCTCTATTTAGGGAAAACTATATAACCAAAAATATGATATTAAGTGTTGATTTCTTGCACAGCGGAAAAAGAACAAATGCCAAAAAAACCCCGAAAATGTTTTCTGAAACGTTCCCGTTAACCCAAAGAGATTCAGATAAAACAATGCAAATCTGAACAGGAGCTCATTTAGTTTCATTTCTTTCTTTTTTTTTTTTACGTTAAAGCTCTTTTTTTTTTTCACTAAGTGGCAAAAACAGAGACATGCAAACTTTTGATTTCAACAAACCAACAGAAACGGGAGAATGAAAAAAAAATGGAAATGAAAAGATGTAAAGCATCCTCTAGGAAGTAAGCCCAACATGGAAGACGCCTCCTTGAACCAAACAGGTTCAGAATGCATCGCAACGTAGTGGTTTCCTTATTCATGTGCCATCGTCGAGGGGTTGCCGTCCCTTCCGATTGAGAGGCGGTGCATTAACAGTTCGAGGCTCTATGGAGACACTCAGGAACAGTTAGTGTGACGACTCGCTCACATGGAGCATCACAAATCCAAAAGTCCACATTCTCCGTTCCTTTTTCCCTTCTGAATCCCCTCCTTCCCCATGATGGGAAGGTACAAAGTGGCTGCGATACAAACCACAGGTCAGTTCACACAGATACACCATCACACACATCATCAGCATCATCACACACAAACACACAAGCTGGGTCGATATCTGACGTTACAAAAAATATTTTTGTTTTAAAAAAAATGAAAAGAATGGAAAGAAAAAAAGAGCTAAGCAAACAGACATGAAATTGGCATGTGGACTTTTGACACAAATCGTGCATGTGCTGTCCTTGACGAGGGTCAAAGTTCATGTAGCGGGAAGGGGGTTCTTTGTTTTTTTTCTCTCTTTTTTTTGTCATTTAGGATTTAAAAGTGAGAGCGCACCCATCTGCCACCTCACTGAAACTGAAAAGCTCTTCTACAAGGCTTTGACTTCATCTCGCGCCCATGAGTGTGTTTGACCTTTAGTGTCTTGTTGATCCCTCCTTCCTTCTTATGAACAAAGGTCAAACAAAAGAAGAAGAAATGTTTTCCTGTGCTGAAACCTGCAGGAAGACTGAAATCCTCACAGTCAGCATGTGTGTTAGTCAGGTAGCCGGTCAAGTCAGCTAATGAGTCCGCCAATCAGTCCGTATCAGATAATTTCACATTTGAGTTGCAGTCGCAGGGATTCAACTTCCCTTTTCTCTTATCTCGGAGCGGGGATGAGGAGGGCGGTGCTTAATAGGGACTTCTGGCCCCCAATGTGCTATTCAGTCTGGGTTAAAGGTAGGAGTGTGTCCTGGGATCCCAAGAGTCTGTGTCTGACCCTGTGGAACGATTAGTGTTGTCACTATGTGCCAAATCAAAGCGGTTCATTCGCGGTTTTCAGCTTCTGTATCATGAAGGGGGGCAGTCAGATACAAAAATTAGTTCCAAAAGGTGACGTGCGATTGTAATTCTCTAATCCAGGATTTTCCTCACAGGATGAGCAGGTCTCACAGATTAGGTTTGATCCAACAAATGGTCGATGCGCCTCTAAACCCCCAAAGCTCATTCACCTCCAAGTCGATGACAAACAGCAGCTGATGAATCCCCCAAAAATCAGCAACCAGGTTGTTTTATTTTCCATTTTTATGAGCCCGCCAGCTATTTGTAGAGCAGAGGATGACCTGCAATTGTCGGCCGTAAGCGGCTGGCAGCGCGGGCAAACAACCACCCTCCACTTCACTTCCCAGCATGCTCCTCTGGCTCTTATATGAGCGGGTCAGGGGGCAGGGTGTGCTGGATCTGCTGTGGCTGCAGGGGGGGCGGCAGCTGCAGCGGCAGCAGGGCCTCCACCATGTTGTGGCAGTGCGGGGGCGGTGTCCCTTCGCTGCTGGAGCTCTCGGCCACCTCGCCGCCGTGGAAGAAGTAGTCGCTCTGTACAATGAAGGACTCGATGACGGCCTGGTTCAGCTTGGTGGTCGACAGCGTGTCCTTGTTCTCGAAGTCGGGCCGCATGAGCGTGGGCCAGAAGCAGATGGACAGATTGTCGGCTGTCATCAGGGTTGTTTTGCTATGCTGGCTCACTCTGCGGGGAAATAAAAAGGTTCAAAGTTAAATCAACACTGGAAACAACAGCTCCAGAAAACAGGTGGTCTAAGGTGACAGCACGTAAGGAAATGAAAAATACCTTGACTTTTTATTTATTCTTTAACTGCTAAAAACATAAGAAAGCAGATAAAGGTTTGTCAGTTAAAGTGGACTCGTGATGTTCATTTCAGGCTCCATATTTTTATTCGTGGACTCTGGAGTGGCTTAGCATGATTCACAGTTCAAAATAATCCTTATTAATTAAATAGCCAACTTCCTTCCGACTGACTGCTGCTCATAAACAGAAAGTTTAAACAATAAGTGGGTGGAGCTTGTTTGAAACAGCATATAGATGACGGGAAAGAAGGAAAAGCCGAACGGTTTGTCTTAAAGTTGTCATACTCTGCTTGGTTACTGTGTGCAAACGAACCAAAAACCATGCATTGGGATTTTAGCACTCCATGATATTAACACATACCTCGCTATATTCTCTATAAAGTGGGAACAATGTGGGACTCTTATATCACATTTAAATGTATTCAGTTACTTAGTGAGGAGCTATTGCAATATTCAGTAAATTTAGTAAGACCGTTCTAACATGATTTATGCCGTTTCACTGCTTTTCACTCATTTAGGGGATAGTCTGGTTCCTTTGAAGTGGGGTTACGTGAGGTACACGCTCACTGTCAGTGTGCTATCTTCAGCAAATGGCAGCAGGCGTGCGCCCAAGCTGACAGGAGCCCCGAATGGCACAGGAGCAGAGAAATGTACAGCTGTGAACAGAATCGAATGCAAAAACCCACTTTTCTGAGGGACTGTTTTTGTCAGTGGAGCTCGGTGCTTATTAAGAGAACGACTTCTTTCTTAGTGTGTTTCAAACTTTGACAGCTGCTGTTCCATTAAGCTGAAGTGTTCCTTTAAACTTCAAGATATTATTTGCTGGTTTACTAGTGCTGTGCAGCGAACGGTGCTGGAGACATGGATAAAAGCCACATTCTGTGATGGAGTGACGACATCGATCAGCATGAGGAATGTCTGCACTTATCGATGCATTCCTAGTTTAATGTCTTATTTGCAGCTTTTGCTTCATGTTGTGTGAATTTCATGTTCTTTATTTTCTCTTTTTTTAATTTTCAACCATCTGTGTCGCAGAAACTGTCAATTCATCACAACTTGTGTCCTCCCCAACTTAATTTTTGGGATTTGCATGCCGTTGCCCAGCTTCAGAGTGACTTCATTTTAGCACCTGGTAGAAAAACCGTCCCTCTTAAAGCTGCTCGGCAGTCTGTGTCTGTTCACCATCACCCTGTGTTGCAGCTACAGGCTGTAATAGTCTCTCATCTCATGTCTCGCTTAATGTTAGGTCACCTTGTCCGCCTCTTATATTAGTCATGGGTGTTGTTTAGAATTTCATTTCATGTCGGACATTTTCCCTCTTTACTTATCTCACAGGATAACACTGCTGTTTAATTCAAATGTGTTCAGGTCCTCTCATATGACTCTGACCCTTTGAAACTTGTGTTTTGGCTTCTATTTTTTTTTTAAGTCTTGCCCACAAACACCAAACCGTAAAGAAGCTCTAAAAATACAAAAATCCTCTTGCATGACGACCAATGAACCTCAAAGCTCTGAAAGAAATGTTGCTGCTGTCTCTACATTAACAGGGCTGCTTGCTCTATCAGTGAAAGCTAACAAATTAAGTAATGATCCCTGGATGTCAACTAAACTAACACAGAACCAGAGAAGAAGACAAACATTTCACTCCTGTGTTTTATCCATTAACTGTAGCGCTGCCGTTCACTAGATGTCATCGCCGACCATGTCCTGTCAGTCATGATCGATATTTGGCACAAAATCAGACTTTGCTTGATGTTTCAGAGTGATTTATACTCATTCTGTATCTGCAAACTATGTAGACATTTGCGAAGAAATAATTAGCATTCAGTCGCTGCAGCAGTTACAAAGTACAGCTGTGGTCTCAACTCAAAGGAAGTTAAAATGATATCTGCAAGCGGCTCTTTTCAAGTTTAAGCGATGCGTTCACTGTCACCACAGGTATACGGCCATTTTGACTTTGAAGCCTGCAAGCATTTCACTTAAAAAAAACATGGATAAAGAAACACACAAGAGGGAATGTACTCTGTGCACGCGTGTGTGTGTGTGTTGCCTTTCATTTTTACCTGTTGAGGTGTGTGATGATGTATTTGAAGACCTGGTAGTTGACGGGAGGAAACTTTTTCACAATCTCCCGCAGTGCCTGCAGACGCTCCATGTAGTCCATGATTTCTAACACACACACACACACACACACACACACACACACACACACACACACACACACAGAGAGAGAGAGAGAGAAAAGACACAGAGCGTTTTACATTTTACACACGGTCTCTCTTGGGAAAGGAAATTATACTCCATGGAAAACAAAAGGCTGAAACGCTGCCAAAAGCAGCTCCCACGCTGTGCACAAACAATACACACAACCACACACACACAACAACACTAAACCTTGTGGGCAGAAATAAAACTAGCCTTCCCTGTATAAGGTCTGACTGTGCACTGGTTAAGACAAAACAGATCAGCCTTTGCAGATTAGGAAAACAAACATTTGTTCTCAACTTTTCAGATTTCAGGGGAGACAAAAAAGAAACACAGCATCTGATTAAAGACCCAGTAATCATAACTGAGGCACAGAGCTGGGCAGAAACACACTGGGCAGCAGCAGTTTCCCTCCCATGTGTTCAATAATTCCTCACTGTCACCTGCTTGAACTATTATTTGTTGCAAGATGTTATGTCTCATTACCCAGACAGGTTTGATGACTAACCATAGCTGTCACAGAAGCTTATCATCAGATGCAGCAGGGACCACACAGTTATTTATTAGATCAATGTGCAATTTAAGCGATTTCAAACCACAGCCTCCTTTTTGAAAGAATTTCTTGAGCTTTCCACAGTATCGATCAATTCCTTCTTCTGATTCCGCCTCATTTTTTGACTTTCAGACTTCAGCAAAGTTGAAAAGATCAGTCACAGTAGACTGATTAGCTGCACAAGCATCTACGGATTCATTTGCTATTAGGAAATCAAATATCAGCAATTTGTCTGATACCTGATAAGTTCACGCCACAGAGCTGCCAAACTGATTCGTCTGCAAAGACATGTCATTAACAATGGCAATTCAAAGAAACAGAGACAAATTATTATTGCTATTATATAACCAAGTATAAGACCAATCAGTTGAGAACGTATGACAGTTTAGAGACTGATAAGACTGCGAGGGCTGTGCTGTATGAAGCCTGAGGGGTGTATGTTAGTGAGGCTGTAAGGCTTCCCTTGGATCACAACATGTCTTTGGAGTACGACTGTACTCATCATCAGGCATCATTACCGTAAAGTGTAAGGCAATAAGCTTATCTTCTGTTTTTCTGACAATGTGTCAGACAAAAGTGTGTATTATTATTGAGTAAATTAAACTGCAATTAAAGGGACTTGTGAAAAAATGTTTCATTAGGATGATGGTGATTTTCTAAAAACTCTTTGATAGGATGCCAAAGAGGAAGAACCTGAGAACTCTGGATACAAATGAACTTCCCTTTCTGCACAGCAGGAGGAAATGTTGATAAATCATTTGGGTAGACGGGAGGAAGAGAAAAGGGGATGACGTATAGCACAGGTCCTCAGCTGGAACACACAACTACACAGAACATCTGTATGCCTTAAACATTAGGCTTCAGGATGCCCCGCTTCTTTGCCCTTTCCCACAAAATTCCTAATTGGAAAGACACAGTGTGTTTGTTCGCCACATGATGCATATCTTTGGATTCTTGACTGCGTCGTTAAAAGAGAACAGTCTGGGAAAGTGTGACTTTAAAAACAAAAAAAAGTAATCGGATTTAGCATCAGACCCTTATTTGGTTTAGTTAAATGTTAAATTTGATCGGGGAAAAAACAAAAAACAAAACATTACCAAGTAACAAGAAAGATCCTGCTATATTCCTAGAAGGTAATTTGTCTGTTAAATTCTTCAGTATTCCACAGCCTCTCCAGGGAAAGCATCACTTTCCTGCCGGCGAATGCTCAATGGAGCTGAAACGCTCCACTTACTTATTAAATATTTAAAGAGCAGATGTGAAATAAGAGCTTCTACCTTTGGATTGTCATAACAAGGCCGCTTCAACAAAACCCCTGCCTGTCCTATCTGGAATATTCTCCAGGATATTCCAGACATTCCAGGACCAGCAGGACGCCATTTATATTTGTAGACACAAACGTAAAGGCCAACGTGTACCAATGCACAGATTTATTCATCCTGCACGCCATCAATCATCCTAACGAGGAGCCAACGGGAGCCTTTGACCCTCTAATGGCTGGAAGAGGTTAAAGGTCGTTAAATGAATGCAGTCACAGCTCGACACAGTACACCACGGGACCGATATAACAACCGACTCCAGCTTTTATTAAATATATATCAGCCTGACAGCATCTCACAATGTATTTGGTTCAATAAGGCGATAAAGCTCAGTGTGCACATGTGTTTAGGCGAAGCTTTGATGATCCCCATCGGGAAAAGACCCTGCTGCTGCTACAGGAAGCTATTGTCGTTGTTATTGTTGTCACGGAATGAAAATAAATAAAAGGATTATTAAAAATATGCTGAACAGAAAAGGCAGAAAGCCAAAATCAACTTTAGAACTGACTAGAAAAACTAACACAGTTTCCATTACATGAAAAATTAGTGCAGCAGTTTGAAGCTGATCCAGGCAAAACTGCAAAGGCTAAGTGCTTATTTACAGGTATATGTATTGTATGCCATTGTTTATGTTCACAGTCTCTTTTTTCCTTCTCTGATTACAATGTTTGAAACTTTTCCATGTGTCTTGATTCACTCTGTTATCACATCTATTCAACATGACCTGAAACCAGCAACAACAAAAGCCTGATTCAGGCTCCAGGATAAGTACACTGGTGTCAAACCTGCTCGACAAGTTGGTTACCCTCCTGATGGAAACGTACTGTCGTGTTTAACTGCTCCAAGTTTAAAGAAACAGACAGGAAAGAGGCACCTCAAACTAGACCTTAGTCACGTAAGGAGCAAAAAGATAGAAAGAGAAAGTCAGAGAAGAAGAGCTGATTTAAATGATTCCTTTACCAACTATCAGTTATTTTCCTGGTCATTAATTTGTATATAAATTCTGAAGTTTCCCATGAGAGATGCTGACCAGAAGCCCTGGTTCCTGCTCTATACGAGTCATTTTCTAGAGAAGAAAAACCAGCACCACCCTCCAGATTTCTTCTTCTGTCAGTCTATGAGACTTTTTACAGTTCTCCTTGTGTTTAATTTTGGCTCGCTAATCTGCTGGAGTCAGCCTGATGGTTTCAGCATTATAGACACACAAGCGACACACACACACATACGCAGGATGTCTGACAGCATCCTAGGCCTGAAAAAGCCTCTTAAAAGTGAATGATGTGACTCAAAGCTCTGAGCATGTGGAAACAACTAAACTTCTGCAGCATTAAGGCCAGCTGCTACAGCAGACAAGAGGTTAAAAGTAGAGCCTGACTGATTGGACTGAGGACTGTTAAGGCCGATACTGATATTTGGCAATTTAATTCTGCAGGCCTCTGGTGGGAAAACTATGCAACATCAACACTCATTACATGGTTAAAGGGTGTTTCTCCAGTCTCCTCTTAACTTCTTCATTTTTTAGCTGCATGCATGTGCCTTTATCGTGGTACGACTTTATGTTATTCGCAATAGCACAATAACTCAAAAGTTTGAAGCAATGCTGATCAAACTTTTTAGGGGTGTAGGTATAGTGCTTCTTGTTTATTTTGAAGCTATGGTGTCATTTTACTCTAATGTATCACATTTGAGTTGTAAGCGGGTAAAGGAATATTCCAGCATGCTGCCGCCCAGTGAACCTAACCCTCCATTCACTGTTTTGACTCTGTTTAACATAATTACATCATTTCCTACGTGTTTAACAATTCCTTTAACTTAAAAGTTGCACCAAGTTTTTAATGTGTCTGTCTGGGTGTTTTTGCTATCAGGGCTTACAAAATTGCAGTTCATGACTCGGGTGTGTGTTCATTCTTACTTGCGGCCTCCACCAGCTCTGGGTGCAGGCTGTAGGGGATCAGCGGATCGGGCAGGTCAGCAAAGAAAGCCTTCAGCGCTCCAGCAACGGCATTCACCGCCACATCCATCGCCACAAAGTCAATACTGTGATCTACAGGGAGAGGGAGGGAGAGAGAGAAAAGAGGCTCAACAGCAGATTCGCAAGGTCACTCTGTTTCTGAAGCTTGTTCTGTAGCATTCGTTTCATCCTCTGCATCACAAACAGGAAAACAGCAAAACAACTCCACCCACACGCAGCTTCTGGTTAATACGTTCAAACTCACTGTCCTCTAAAGTCTCCCTTTAGGACCTCACAAACAGTTAAAGCACTCTCCTTAAACCCTTTGTCACTGTGCTCAGCACATTTGTTCTTTTCCTTGCTGTTGTAGCATCAAATTACATTTTTCTGCACAGAAAACTTCCAACACAGTTCTCCAGCCCTGTTCTTAAAAAGTATAAATCACATCCTTCCCATTTGATCTTTTCTACACAATAAAGGGAAACAGCAAAGCACCCCCATATACAATGCAATGTCATTTAAATATGCATGTCTGAATATCTTATTATAATATTCTGATCTAGTTCCCTCGAGTGTAATGTCATTCAAATTTATTCACGTGTAGCATAACTTGTTTTTCTGGAAGGGAAACTGTTCATGATTACGAGCAAAAACAACAACAGTATCTGGCATCACTGGAGTAAAAATCCATTATAACCTATTAGAATATTGTAATTTAAAAAGTGGTAGAGGGACTGCATGGTAGCGTCTGTATGGAATGTATAGTAGCGACCGACTGATTGCTGAGGTAAGACTGTGGTTAGATAACCTGTATTTATCACCCTGTCATTTGTCAGTCAATGTCATTACTTTATTTTTTTAAGTGGAACTGGTTGTTGATTCAATCGCCTGAGATTAGTTGACCTTAGTACTAGGGCTACACGATTTCACATAAAATGAGAATCACGATTTTTTGGCTTAGAATTGAGATCACGATTCTCTCACGATTTTCTTTTCCAGTATAAATATTTATTGCGCTTATTAACTGCACATCAACTTCGTAACAGTTGAGACTGAACATAAAAACAATAAATATAAAAACAATAAATAAACATAAAACAACAAATGTCTCACGTTTTGTTGTTGCCGCAAAATGTTGTACTGCTTGAAATTCCGTCTCCACCGTTGCTCGACGCTGCGTGTATAGAGCAGGTAGTGCAACAATAGAAAAATAGTTGCGGGACGGCACCGTGTAGCGTTTGTCTAGGGTGTTGATCATTTTCCTAAATCCCTCGTTTTGCACAGTGTTGATGGGAGCCATATCTTTGGTCAGGTGATAAGTGATAGCCTCCGTAATTTCTTTGTGCCTGCGGGAGTTCGACGGGTATAGGGAAGCGCTGTATAAGGTTCCCGTTATTGATGTTTGGGTGGTTGACCGGGACGGATTTTCTCCTGTCACTTTCTCGTCATCCCTGACGTGCTCTCCGTTGTTTTTCCCCTGCTAATGTTAGCATCACACGGCACAGCTTCTGTATCACGTGGTATAAGGCTCCGCCCTTGTCGTTTGTTGAGCAGGAAGAGTGAGCGCTTGTTTTCATGCAGATTACATCCCGGATCAAAATGCCGGGACTTGGTCGTCTTTTTTTTTTCTTTTCTTTTTTTAAATCGTTGTCATTTGGAAATGAGATCGCACATAAGTATGAATCGAGATCGCGATTTTCTAACGATTAATCGTGCAGCCCTACTTAGTACCCATCTGCCAGACGTTGCTAATGGATACTTCACCTGTCATCATTGCAAGCTGCTCAAGATCAATCCCACAGTCTCGGGTCAGCACAACATTACCAGTGTACATATATGAACCTGAAAAGGTGTATTGGTGTTTTTGCTTTAACAAAAGACTATTCGTGCAATAACATTTTAGTAAGTCACTTCAAATACAAATTATATGTAGCATACTTCTGCACTGCAAAGCATGAAAATAAATATGTAACATGTTATGTGACAAATGGGTAGAAGACATTGAGAGGCATTTATTTGAGTATTTCAGAGGAGCTGGCTATGGTTCATGTTTCGGCGTCTGTTAAAGAACGCTAAAAAACAAAATGTGCTAGCAGCTTGTTATTAGTTAACCAAAGTATCCTTCCTTTGAGCACTCAGCTTTTAAGCTCAGCGCTTAGCAATGACACAAACTCGATACGAACTGCTTTTCTGGACTAGATGACCATCGTTTGAAATGGAGGGAGGTCATCTGGACATCTATGGCTACATATTCAATGGTTAGGGGGAACAGATGGCAAAATTACATCCCAGAGACACTTGCAGCCACACAGATGTATAAGCCTGTTATATGCATGTTAAGCCTGAGTGTGGAGCAGATTTGTGGATCCGGGACCAATAACCTGCACTCGTGTCCTCACATACGAGTCAAACAGGATTTAGCTGGGTCAATGTTTCAGTTTGAAAGGATATTAAAGAGCCTGTCAGTTGTGGTGATGCAGCAGTGAGGCCCACAGCTCAGTTTTTGTGTCTGAGCAGGAGAACAGAGCTCCTCTCTGATCACAGCTAACAGAGGTTATCATGAGTGTGTCTGGAGGCACAGAGGGCCGAGTGTTTCTCTGATGGAGCAGCGGGACTGGAACAGAATACACAGCCAGCTCATGAAAGCTTTTTCTTGCTCTATTATTTCTAATGAGGGAGAATGGATGCTTCAGCTCCATCACGTTTTACTTTCTGTTTCATTCACAAATCAGAGGAGAAAAAAAAGTGGGTTGGGTCCAAATCGATCAGCTTTCTCATTAACCCAGGGTAAAAATACTCTGTAATGACAGTTCAAAGGAATACGTGGAGAAAGAAAAATGCGTATTACTTGCTGTTATGACACTCGGCAACAGCCAAATGACATTTGGAGGGAGGAGAAACGGTGAGAAAGAGGACAGAGCCCTAAGGTAACACGACAGCTGTCACAGTGAATCTGAACGCATGCTGACAAACACGCTGAGCTAGAAACACTTGAAGGAAATGGAGAGCATTGAGCAACGGAGGGATATAAACAACAGGAAATGCACAAATGAATTTAGGAAGGACAGGGTGGGAAAGGAGGAGTCGAGTGAAGGAGGTGAGGAAAGGAAGGAATTTCAAAACAAAAAAATGGTGGCAGCCACCAAAGCCTCAGCCTCAGATACACATCATCTTTCATATTAAAAATGTTTTTTAATATGAAATAATCATAGAATAACCAAGAATATGCTCGAGCTCTTCTCCTGAACAGAGGACCAGAAGAAACAGAACGCAGAAAAAAAAAAAAGAAATGCAGAAATGATTCAATAATCATTGCACGCTTCATCTCAGTCAAGTCTCCATATTTCAGCACCTGGCTGTAAAATGCCTGACGCTGCTGACCATGTGCTGGTGATTTCTGCCTGTGGTGACTTTATTTATACTAACAGCCCGTTTGGCAGCTCCCCAACCATCATGAGAAGTTTCGACTGTACTCCACAGGGCATGTGTTTCTCTTTAAGCACTTCTGCTGCGTGGTAAGGTTTGGAATCGGTCTTTTGGAGTTTTCTCTGTGGGTTAAATATATTGCACACATCACACATGTGCTGTCACGGTCCGCTGTGACGGACCGAGTGGAGAATGCGTGTAATGAACCCAGGTGCGTACACAAGTGAACAGACGGGAGTGAGCTTTAACAGAAGGCGAGCCTTTATTATGGCTGAAAACAAGGTGTGCAAATACAGCAGGGATGGCGTGGCTAAACAAAAACCTAAACTGGGAACAAACTATGGTGAGGCTATGGCTTGGAAGACAACAGACCAGGCATGGAAACACGGAGGGTGGGAACACAGACGACGCGACACAGACTGTAAGAAACACAGAGACTAAATACACATGAGGGATGATCAGGGGAAGTGGCCACACATTGGAACGCAGCTGACACACATGAACTTAATGACAGGACAGGAGGAGTGAGCTGAATACACAGACAGTGAATGCAGGCCTTCAAAGTAAAACAGGAAACATGAGACATGAACCGGGGAGACGTAGTACAGGGGGAGGTGACATAACTGACAGCATGAACTTGACAGTACAAGACACACAGTCATAAACACACGAAGGGCAAGGGAGACGTAATGCAAGGGTAACATAATTACAAAAAGGACTGGACTACCTTAAAGAACCTAAGCAAACAATAAACATCAAAATAGGTTAAGCATAACACACTGGGTCACACGACCCAGGACCATGACATGTGCTGCTTGATTCTGGAAATGTTTTCCAAAGAACTCCCAGGTTCTTATAACGGCACGATTTAAGTTTATGGGAAAATAATTTTGAAACACATTCCGTGAAACTAATAAAGACTGTTTGCCTCCATGCTTTGAAAATCCAGCTATGCACGCTCTTTCTTCCGATTTCTTAATAGTTAAATATGTATTCATAGGTCTATTACCACTACAAGCATGTGTCTGAGCAGATGAGTGTTTTACCTTGATCAAACTGTTTCTGAATGTTGTCCTGGTCTGTCTTGTTCCCACTGACGCGATACAGGCCCTCTGTCGTCAGACCTGGAAACACATACAGCCATTTTCAGCAACAGCTCTAATGGACTTCATTCATGTGGACTTAAAGCAGCATTAAACACACAAAAAAAACTGTTAAAGTGCTGAGCTGAAACAGATGGGCCAACAGAAGCACCGTTTCATCTAATGTGGTTTTCCACATTAAAACATACTGAGAGTATTTGGATTTAAAGCTAAAAACTATGTCCTCTTTCTAGGATTTCAAAGCCTCTAATAATATTCAGATTAGACATGTTACATTTAATTAGAACCTTTCTTTTATTTCTTTTTTAAATACTTGTAAATGCTTGTTGTGACACTGGTTATGATGCAATTAGGCCACAAGCTGCAGCAGAAAGAAAAACAAAACTTCCTAGAAAACATTTACACATTTTTTAAACATATAATTCATTTGCTCTGAACAAGGGGGAGAACAGCACTGCAGAAACAACCAGAGACATATATTCCATCACAATCTCCTGAAACCAGAGGCAGCAAATATTATACAGCTGTACTTAATCCACAAAAGGTAGATCAAAGGAGAAAAGAGAGAAAATGGAAAGAAACTTTAGTTGGAGTGCATTTTGTTAAAGGAGGCATTTACACCTTTCTCCATTTCTTGTCAAACATACACTCACCAGTCATTAATTACACCCTGCTAGTATTTTGCCTTTACAGCCAGCATACATTCAACAGCGTGCTGGAACATTTCACAGAGATTGTGGTCTGTGTTGACATGATAGCATCACATAGTCGCTGCAGATCTTAACATCTGAATGATTCATCAAACCAGGCGAGGTTTTCTGATCCTCTGTTGTCCAATTTTGATGAGGCTGTGATAACTGTAGCCAAGATTTCCTGTTCTTGTAGGACCAGGTGTGGTTGTCTGCTCCTGTAGTCCATCTGCTTCAAGGTTTGATAACCTGATTGTAACAAGTGGATATTTGAGTTACTGTTACCTTCCTATCAGCTCGAAGCAGTTTGACTACTCTCCTCTGACACCAAAAGGGCATTTTTGAACACACTCCCTGAATATTTTCTCTTTTTCTCTGTAAACTAGAGATGGCTGTGTGGAGAATTCCCAGTAGACCAGTAGTTTACGAAATAATCGTACCAGTTTGTCTGGCACCAACAACCATGCCATGCTCGACGTAAAGCTTTCTTCCTCAATCCATGTGTGACTGCATAAAACTGCTGCTGCAATGCGATGTAATTAGATATTTGCAAAACTATGAAATGCATGTGTTGTAGATTGGCTATAATCTAATCTTTTATAAACCACCATCTCCCTCTGGATGCAGTTAATAAGGTGTGACAATAGTTTAATATTACTAGTTTCTTTTTTTCCTTTTTCTTTTAAACATACATTTTGAAATGAAAACCTTTATGAGTGGGACACAGACAGAGGAGGATGAAAGTGGTAGGTTAAACATCTCTCTTACTAGCTAAATGTCAGCTGAACATGACACACACAGCGAGATTTAGTCAAAAATATGACGAGTTTTGGGCCACCCACACTATGTTATTCATTATTAAGCATCAAAAAAATATACATCACATATACTGCAAGTATATGTATGAGTGCAAGTATAAATTATGACCTTTAGTCTTCAGAAATGACAAATTCAACAGTGTGAGACCAATTTGAGACGAATAACATCACAGAAAATCGCAGTGCAACATGAGCACCAGTCATCCAAAGCAGCAACAGCTAGATCAACAATTTTGCTTGCAGACTTCAGCTGGTCTGAGAGCAGCTTTTGTTAAAACCTCGGACCATAAATATCACAGCCAGCTGGCACCTGACAGCTGATCCCAGACCAGCACATACGAGACAGAGTGTCTTAATTAGAGCAATAATGTGTGTTCTGCCTGCAGGGAAGAACACACACGCGCACACACACACACAGGCACACACACATGCATGTATACTGCAGTGTGGATGACCTTGCAGCAGCCACTACACAAAAACTAAACTACTGTTGTGTGTGTGTGTGTGTGTGTGTGTGTGTGTGTGTGTGTGTGTGTGTGTGTGTGTGTCCCTGCAGAGGCAGTTAAGCAGAGACAGTATTATGTAAATTCAGCTTTAATGGATTCAAGTAAATCGTGTCAACTGTGAGCAAGTGTGAATGTGCATGTGTGTGTCCGCTTGTGCGCATGCATTGATCTGCACCTTTCAGCGTTTTTGTTAAAAATGTATGCTTGCTTGTGTTGACTCAGGTGTGTGACATGTGGTAACTCTTAAATTAATAACACAAATTGTAGTGATTGTGCCAAATCACCACAGCCTAATCAGCAACCCACTCGACCTAATTTGTGCATGCGAGTGTATACGTGTGTGTGTGTGTGTGTTCACACACACAGCGTGATGTATAAGCTCAGTAAACAGAGTGGGTGGAAAAGCTCAAATATGTTCTGCTGCTGCACCTTCAATGTGCTCCAATTACTATATTTGTGAGGACTCACTTGGACCTCCACATTACAACTCAAAGCTTCGACCTTCAGCCTGATGACACACTGTTGTGAAATAAATTACACGGTAGAGCAACGCCTCGTCCGAATGTTTCTCTGAGTCACAGCCATATAACTCCTCTGCAGACGCTGGGTGTTCCTGATCTGCTTCTCTGCACTTAACGCACATTAACTTGGCAGCGACACATCAGACTTTCATGTTTCACAGAAAACTGAACATTGAAACACTGAACAAAAAGCACAAAACTGGAAAGATGACGGTTTCTGAAGTGGAATTTTAATGGTTCAGAACATGAAATGAGCTAAAAAGGTCTCAAAAGTTCTATGTGCACTATTTACCAAAGCCATTTATGTCAATGAGGTTTTAGTTAAGGTTGACAGGGTCGCAACTTTACATGTTTTTGCTTTACTCTTGGATATGGAAGCATAAGTTTTGGATTATACTTCTTAAGTTCTGCAATCCAAAAATTAATCATGAATAGCAAATTAGCATCAGCAGTGTTAGCATTTACAAATACCGACGTCTCTTATTGACAGCATGAAGCATTTCTACTCTGGATGCGTTCTTTCTTGGAAAACAACACCTGCACATCACCACTGAGGATTTTAAATCCAACAATCAAGATGTGATTGAAGTACAGACTTTCAGTTTTAATTCAAGGAGGAGTTTACTAAACAAATTGGTCATAACAGCAACTTTTAGACACAGTCCCACATTTAATCGGACTCACAATTAATCAGACAAACAGTTTGATAGCCAGGTGTGCCTGTTCCCTTGTTATTTCACGAGAAATGAAGCAGATATAATATCTTAAGTTGATTCAAACTGCTGAATTTTGAGATGTCAGAACGGCATAATTAAGCTGAATGCACTGAGTATCTCGGCTATTCTTTGACAAAAACGCTCTTTTCTCATTTTTAAGCTGGTTTGTTTTTGTTGCTGTTGATGTTTTGTTCTTTTTTTAATGAATGAGAAACAATCAGCTGATGATTAAAAATAAATGAATGAATATACAATAAAATATTTGGGGGGTACTTTGTGTATGAAAGCAGAAATCCTCTCCTTTCTTTTGATCTATTCACTGTGTTCATATTCATAACACCAAATATTTTAGGGGTCTTAAAGATTAGTAAATATCATTAAAAAGCCTGGCAATTTGTCCAGTGGTGAAAGTGTTTGCCAATATTTTGCTGTATATATTTTCCACACTAGTTTTGATCTTTATATGTAATGGCTCCAAAGTGTAGCTGGAGACACAGATCCTCTTTGGGTTTGTGTCAGGAAGGCCATCCGTAACAACGTAAAACTGCCAAATCGATCCATGTAGAACATAGTGATGGGCTTTGTAACTTTTAGGACAGTAATTTGAAGTTCAATCCGATAAATAATTTGGACATTTTTCTCCTCTACTAGCTGATGATGATGCAACTCATATTTACTCTTTTTTTCTGTGCCCTGAATCTCTCATCACCTGACCTTAAAATAACCCCCAAAGGCCATTGCCAAAAATGCCACCACCCTGTACATCTGCGCGTCCTTGTGAGGACATTTGATTCTCAACAGGATGGAACACAAAATACACACACACACACACACACACACACACACACACACACACACACACACACACACACACACACAGGACCTGAAGGAAAGGAAGTTAACAGTGGAGTTCATGTTTGCATGTTGAGATCAGACAGGACTCGTCCTGCTGTGATATGATCTAATATCCTGACTGACACACACACACACACACACACACACACACACACACACACACACACACACACACACACACACACACACACACTTACTATAGCTCAGCTCCTCTCACATTGCTCAATTTCGATCTCTCTCTCTCTTTTTCTTATCTATCACAGCAGTTTCACGGTTTCTCCTGCTACCTGTCTCTCTGCTCACTGGCCAACTGCCACAGTCATTTTATTGCCACGATAACCATCTGCTGTGGGAGGGGGACAGGAAGCTAGTTCAATGAGTGAAAGTCAATCATTGGCTATTTTTAACTCTTATTTTACCAGTCAGGGACATGCGTTATTTTCTTTCTGCCCCCTGTGAAAGTCGAAGCTGACGATGATAAATGGCACAACGATTCGTGTTCCATGCCTGTTTAACAATGCGTTTTGGTCATTTTTCTATCCAATAAAAGTCATCTAAACAGTTATCATGGAGGTGATTTGTTATTTTGTTTGTAGGGTTTTTTTACCCTTTCATAAGCTTAAATTTATTTTGTTGCATCCCAAATCAAAAGCATTTTCCTACTGTGAAAAGCTGCAGTGAAAAACAATATTAAGCGTTCCAGTTATGCAAAGCTGGTGCGTTCAATAATGGAACAAAGACACATAAATAACTCTGAGAAAGAAAAAACACCCCCAATAAATCCCACTTTGTTCAACACACACGAGGATTGTTGCACTGAGTAAAACACCCAAAGTCACAACCAAAAAAAGAAATAAATAAATATTCCTTCTGTTCTGATTGATTCACAGCAATCTGCAACTATGTGTGGAGATCCTTGGCCTGAGCAGTTTAATAAAAAGACGCCTGAATGGGGCGTTCACTTGTCCTGAAAAGCAACCAAACTGGGTACAAACCTTCACTGTTAAACATGTTATTCCCATTAAGATAATTAAGGTGCTGATGCGGCGGCATCGGCAGGATCGAGGAAATCAGATTAAAGGCGCTAAAGACGTTAACAGTCTGCTGCTGGGGAAAATGAGGAATATTTTCTTCACAGACTGTCGTCCACTCAAGAAGAGGGATAAATAAAGCTCTGGGGATTGTGTCTTTAAATTGCAAGTCATTAATGTTTTATTCAGCACTCTGCATTAACATTTACTAGCCTCGAGTTGTGAACCTCGAGATGTGGCAATAGAAATTTGAGGCGTTTTGAAAAGATTATGGGACAAAAAAAGAATATTCTGCTAGCAAAATGTTAGTTTGACATCGCTCTAATATTTGCTGTGTTTGTTGTGTTTTACCTCTTCAGGACTGGAATGGATGCTTAAATAAAATAATCTAAAAGAATTATTGGGAAGAATTCCTCTATGTTGACGACTCATATCCAATGGTGGGGGTTGGTCAGCATACACTGATCTAGAGGAAGTTTTAATATTTTAGCAAAACAAAGACCCAATCAGCTGCTTAGATTCACATATTTAAGGTTTATAGGTAAGTAACATCCATCCACCACACACGTTTTTCTGCTTATCCAAGCTTCTCTAATCCTAAACTTAAAGAAAGACATAGAGCGCTTGTTAAACTAAGCAGCAAACACGCTGCTTCCTATCAGCACATCCCAGCCCTCATGTTCCACTTTCTCATATCCAGGACACTTAGCTCTTATCCTGCTCGTTATAAATGGGACGTGGCATGCTAACATGTGCTGAAGATGAATGCGCAGGTAAAAGTGCTCAGTTTTCCCCAGAGGAGCCGGAACGTTTCCCACAATCCTTCAGCTAAGAAATGAGCTGAGCTTTCTGGTCTGGAAGTGATTCTGTGGGCAATCCACTCATCCAGAAAGAGGGGGTGGAGGGTGTGTGTGTCGGAAAAGGAGCATGACCTCAGGTGAGCACTTTCTTTGTCCTCACCCTTTATTCTCATACACACACACACGCACACACACACTTGGCTGAGTTTGTGGTCTGGTGGAGTCATCAGTTTCTCCAACGGTGTGTTAATTTAACGACCGGCCCACCACACAACCATGGGTCAATATAAATCAATATGAAGGCTGCGAGGAGCGCGTGTGTGAGTATGATTTAATATCTGGGCACCTTAGGTAACGAGATCCATACCCCACACATGCACACGGTCTCAGCAGGAAACAAAACCACAGCTGTAGTCTCCTTTCAATCAGAGATTGCAGAGTATATTAACACACACAAAGGTAACTGTTGCTAAAAGATTGTTTCTTAAATTCTACATCTGTTGTTCATCTTCTTTATCTTTACACTGATTCTTGATAATAGTTATACTGGAATGATGAACATGATCACTGAAGTCATTTTTGCATGAATGAATCTGATGTTCATTTTCGACACTGGCTGAAAGAAACCACAAAAATGATCAGCCTGGAGGTTGATATGACAACTTTGCTTGCATGCACGCGCTCTCTTCATTGTTTATAGTTGCTGTGCTGTGCAGATTGAAAAGGAAGTGTTTTGCTGAAAAGAACTGGATCCGCTAATACCAGACCATGTTTCAATGGAAGCTGATAATCCCAGCTTTGAGACTTGTGATAAACACCATCATCCTGGAGCAAATCAACACACCAGGACTTCTCTGACCAAATAGTAACAAAAATACCACCTCCCAGTTTTACGCCCACAGCAACCATTCAAACGGCATTTCATATCCATGCCTATCCAGACTTGACCTTTGACCATTTGGATATAAAATTCCAAAACACTTAATCATTTTTAACTTATCCTGAAATGCTGTGATAACACTGAATGAATTCTTCAGTTGTGGTTTTATGAGGTCACAGTGACCTTCACCTTTAAATACCAAATTTTAATAGCTTCATCTTTGAATCCGAGTGGTCATTTGTGCCAGATATAATGAAAATCCCTCAAGGCATTCCTGACTGGTGTACACAAATTATTATAGCACACTGAACGCTGTGATTGATTAAATCAATCAGCTCTCAGTCCCAGATGGATATCCCATGGCTGTTAGCAAAATGAGCGTTCCAAGTCGGCAGTTTCCTGGTCCATCTCGGTAACAAATGATTCATGTTCAAAAAGAAAAAAACCCTAGCTTTTTGGAAAGCAGCAGGGAGCTGGCAGTAGACACCCCAATTAACACTGTTCACACAATGTTTTAAGTCCCCGTTTCCCCTCCTCGTCATAACAGGCACATGCAAAGCTAACATGGCACACAGAGACACACACTGGAAATAAGCAACATTTAAATTAGCCAGTTATTGTTCAATGACCTACACAGAGACTCTGAAACTCTCAAGACTACAAGATCAGCCAATAAAGTGTGAGATAAGGGATGGAAGATTAGAATGGTATACAGTTACACATTATAACCTAAACCCTGTTAAAGAGGCAATGGGGTTTAAAAGCCATGGGTCTTTATCAGATAAGGAGGATACAGAAATCTGAACCTACCAACGCTGTGGCAACTGTAGTGCTCAGCATTACTAGCTTGACCCACATTATTAAAGACGCAAGAAGTGTACCATTCAGGATCTCACTTGAAATGATGTATTGCCTTTGATGGCAACTCTGTAGGAGTGCAATACTAAGTCTCCAGAGTGAAGTATTTTACTTTAATAAATCCATCCATCCTCTTAAATATGTATCAAGATCAGGGTCACATGGGGCTTATCGCAGCTGTCATAGGACAGGAGGCAATGGATCCCCTGGACAGATAGCACATCTATGGCAGGGTTAACACAGACAGACATCCATTCATGCTCACATTCACACTGCAGCTCCTAACACAATTCAAAGCAAACAACAACACATTTTCTCACGGTGCCTCACTAGTACTGGGCCAAAGAGGTGAGGATTCAACTTCTCCTCCTCCTTTGCCTCACTCTGTTCATGCTTTCTTTCTTTCGGCCCCATCTCCCCTTTGGCTCCTTGCCGCTACTTCAGCTGTTAAGCATCATCTTCACTTTGATTTATTGGAACTGGATTCTATAATAAACAGTCATCTGTAGCCAAAATGTAACACTGCAGCGAGCACCATAACAATTTATCGAAGAGATTTTAGGTAATGGAAAAGAAAGCAAAGGTGACAGAATAAGTAGCTGCAAACCACAGAATCTATGTAAATCACAAATAGTGTACCATATTATCTACCATCCAGACCGTTTACAACAAAAACACTCATGAGGCCTCTGAATGGATCCATTTTTTCTCCCCTCCAGCTGCACAAGCCTAGCTTGAAACTTTTAAACAACTTGATTTTATCAGAGGTTTTCTTATACTTTCTTTTTAGGTAATGTATTTGTTGTCTCGCTTACAATGTATTTGGGTACAATGTCTTGAGGTAAAACATTCCTTTAAATTTGTTAACGGTTTTAAATTTTAAATAAACTTTAGGAGAAAATACAAAAAATAAAGGTATAAAACTACCTTGATATTAAAATGAATTCCTTCTAAGTAACTAAAATGCTGCATTTGAGTCAAAAGTAGGTTTTCACATTGAACACACAGCTGAATCAGGTCATAAGAAACTGTGAAAAGAATGTCAACTACTCCAGTGTGACGTCATTATAAAATTCATTTACATCTACAACCAGATGTCTCCCAGGCGCCTCTATTTATGCTCGAGATTTAAAAGTTTTGCTAATTACTACAGTGTCCTCACAGTCCAGCCTCGTGATCTGAACTCGTGTGCATTGAACTGTGTGTCACTGGGTATGGTGACAGTAGGGCAGATGTCGGGCTTTCAGCAAGCCAAGACAGCAGCGCGTGCACACACACAAATACACATGCATGCACACTAATTTTCTAATGTAACAGAGACAGATGGGCAGTATTATAAATAGAGTTGTCAAGCTATAGCTACCTAGTTACTGCTCTGTTTATACACACACACACACACACACACACACACACACATTCAGTTTGTCCTTTTATAATACTTTTTTACTGATTATCCGTTCATCCTGCAGAAGAATGTGATCAATTATAACCACATCTAATAAATTATATTTTAGCAGAAACCATTCAAGCCCTACTAAAATATTTAAATGTGAAAGAGAAAACTGTTTAGAAAAACATGAGGTTGAAAAGGCTAAATTTGCAGGTTTGTAATTAAAAATGAACCTGTGGTGCTGGATTTAGATTTAATTAAACAATAAAATCAATTAATCTTCAGAATTTTTGAATGTTTTTCTCTGTTGCCAGTTAAAACGGATATGAAGAGATAATGTATATGTTATTATGTACAGTAACAGACCACATGACCTCAAACCCTCCAAAAATACTTGATAAATATTTCCTTTTGTACAAAAGGAAATAAAGGCTTAGTGGTACTGAAACATTGTGCAATATTCCTTTACATTTTTAAAAGCTCAAAGAAACATTTACTACAAATATAAACTACAAACATCTACTACAACTGTGGGTGGGGGCACTTTGACAATGCTAGCATTAATGAGTCACGCAACAACACAACATGTGTCACTTCTTATCTGTCATATTCTATTAAATACACAAACATCAACACACACACACACACACACACACACACACACACACACACACACTAACAGCATGCATTTATTTTTAGTGAAGGTAAGTGATGACAGAGAGGAGAGGAGAGCATGGAGAGAACAGATAATGATGATAAGGGGAAGAGGGGGAGAGCAATCAGAGGAGAAAGATGTGAGTGTGAGAGGTGGGGGAGAGAGAGGAGAGAGAAAAGAGAGATAAGAGGATAAAGAGAGGGAGTGATGGGGTGATGATAAGGGACTGTGGAAAAGAGAAGCTGAAGGTATAAAAGGAGATATGGATGACAGAGAGAAGATAAAAGAGGAGAAGGGAGAGGTAGGGGGAGGGTAAAGAGGTCAAGGGTGAAGTGATAGGAGAAAAGGAACGAAGGGGCAGAGAAAGGGCTGGATAAAAGGAAAGAGGATAAAGGTCGAGAGATGGATGGACAGAAGACGAGGAAATGGGAGAAACAGAACAGAATGGGAGAAGATTGCAATAGAAAAGAGGAGAAAAGGGAGGAAAAGGTGAAATCAATCCAAGACAATTAAGTTGTAGTAGAGGAAAAAGGGAATGGAGAAAAATAAGAGAGAAGTCAGTAGGTGTAGAAGGTGTAGATGAAGAGGGAAAAGAGGGATGTGTGAGAGAAATGGCAACTGGAGGAAAAAGGGGAGGAAGGGAAGAGGAAAAATATTCAGATGGAAAGAAAGGAGGGAAAGGAGGATGGAGAAAGAGAGGGATTAGTGGATGAAGTCAGAATAAAGGAGGAGGCAGTGGATCTCCTTGAGCTCAGTGTCGAGCTGTGATGTGTGATGCAGCTAGACATTAAAATCACTTCTTTATAGCAAAAATCAGCTTTTTCAGTTCACAATTTCTGCTTTCACATTTTCTAGAATGATCAAACTTGATCAGTTTTACATATTACTTATTTATGAGCTGATCAGTGATACATTTTTCGATGAGAACGAGGGAAAGTACGTGTATTTCATGTATTTTTGCATTTTGTATTGATGGAACCTTCCAGGGACACAATGTCCAGGATTGTATATTTACACGTTGTCACTGCACTGTTCACAAATCTAAATCATCACATAAATCATCATCTTATCACTGGAGATGGGAAATACAAAGAAGCTGTAAACACCATTAGCAATGAGCAGGAACTCCAGCAACACTGAGGCACAAAAAGAAGGAAAAAGAATCTGTACAGCAGACCTCACCAACTGCTGATCCCATTTCCACTAAGCTCGGGGAAATGGTCGCTCAAAGCATTCAAAATGACACTGGGATGCAGTTACAGCTACAACAAGGTGACATTTCACTCGTGATTGGCTCAGACGAGGATGAGCTAGGACAGTTTCACTGCTGTCTTGTTAGCACTGAGAAGTCGAGGACGTCAGTTTATTTTAATAGTTCAATTTCTGCTGAATGTCAAAAACGGATACATTTACTGTCTTGGCGCTCACACAACTGACTGACTGAACATGTCAAATGTTTTTGCCTTACATTAGTTATATAACTTCTTTTTTAATAACTCAGAGTGGTATGCAATGATCCATCAGGTTATGGGACATAATTATTGCCACAGTCATTCCTTCAAATTAAAAGTGACTTTTTAAATTGAAACTGCAGTAAATTATTGTCCTATGAATGCTGAACCTGCAACTCACCAGAATTGGACATGTTTTTTTTTCCTGAGCAACTCTCACTTCTCTAGAAAATAGCACTAATAGCGCTCTGTGGATGTTACAGAATACCTATTGGACTTATATGTAATTACTCAGTGCTGTAAGAAAACTAAATTTAGTTCAGCTGTACGGGGGTGCAGTTTGAGGTTTGAGGAAAGAAGAAACCACCAGAGCTAAATGAAAAAAAAACTAAACTGCTCAAAATGACACCATGCCAGCTTGCTTGACCCTTTCGCTGTCATTTGTTTAATATTCACTTTACTGCCTTTTTTTTTATCCCCGCTCCCTCACATGTTTGCTGGCGGCATCCTGGCAAGAAAGAGGAGCGAGAGAGATTTACACAAAGAGAGAGGAGGGCAACATAAGGGCTTTTCAAGGCAAACTAATGGAAGACTGGACCGCTCAACTACAGCCACAGGACACACTCTCGCTCTAACACACACACACTTGCACACAAGCCCCATTAGACCAGATGACTGCCTTGGAGCCAGGTGGCATAGCACTAGCCTCTCTCTCTTTCTCGCCTTTTTTTCCCCTCTATCTGCACAGTCTGTCCCCAAGACAAAAAGACAGTTTGCAGTATGCTATTTTACCGCACACACACAGCCGCCTCCAGCCCGGCTCAGGCTGGCCTCGTCTGTCCTTGCCTCCAGGTTAGACAGGGCCCTGATACTGTGCTGCAGACACATTCTAGGAGCCATAACCAATCGCCCTAATCTAATCCTTGCATAGCCTGCCTCACTTTAAGCAACAGAAAGAGAGTCCATCATATACAGCTACATTTGACAACGCTCTGCAACCGCAATCGTCTTTCAGATTGTTTTCATAAATCCCTACATCCACACAGATGATCTGAACAGCAGGAAACCGATAAATCTTCTCATCCTCTTCTTTCAGCAACTCCCCCCCCAAACAAAAAAAAAAGATATAAAGAAAAATGTTCATCCCAGCCAAAATATTATTAAGCAGGAACTGCCTCACCCAATATTCTGCCATGAGGCTAATTCATGGGGTCCAGTGCAGAAAGCAGATGTCCACGCAGCTTTATTTATAATGAAATATAAACTGCTGTGCAACAGTAATTCAGTCTAGAGACACTATAAGGAAGAAATGTGTCAATCAAAGAATGCCGAATAAAAATCTGAAAAGAGAAATCCAATCCAACGGATTTGCTTTGCTGACAAAATCCCAAAGTTTAGTTTACGTAGCGTTTTCAATGTATCCATAAAGCAAATTAGTACGGTGACCACAGTAAAAGTATGGTTTTATCTCCCCTCATTTAGACTGGCAATTTTAAATAAATCTCTAGGAGTTACTGAAATGGCTGCAGGACTTGTGTCCAGAAGCACTTTGATACCATATCAGCGTATCAGAGAGGAAAATACCACTTTCACAAGAGCAAGAAGCTCTTTGTTCTCGATGAAACAACAATAAACGATCAGAAACTGAATAAGACAATCTGTGTGTCGTTTAGGTCGTTTACAGACGGACTATAAAAGTGGGAATAACAGGGAAATTTCTGACGCAGCTTCTTCTCAAACAAGACTACGCCCACTTTGTTTAATGTTTGCTACGGCCAGCCATCCTTTTTGACTGGAGAGCTGACTGTCAGAAAACACCGAAACATGTGCTTCATCATTTTTCAAGAGCCAGAGGAGACATTGTCAAATGATTTGCTTTGGTTGACAAAGAGAAGGGAAAAAGATGCAAAGAAAGTCAGTTTACTGCTTCTATAATTACCAGGAAAACAGCAAGTCCTTCACGTAGCGCTGAAAGCAGCACATTTCTCTAAAAGCAGCTAAAGGTCAGGGATGTGAACATGTGTATGGCAACAAAAAAGAGACAGCTCTTAGATCATTATCTCAATATAAGAGTCTAATAAAGACACAAAATCCTGTGATGGCATAACTCACTATAGATTAGGCTACAACCCGTGTGAAAAAAAAAGGATTTTGACCAGAAAACAAACTGTTGACAAATGATTTATCATCATTTTAGCTGCCAGGGAACAAGTAATGAAATAAAGAAAACTGTATATAAAATAGTTAGTGCTGTGCTAACTCGCTAACTCGCCCAGTGTGTGGGGCTGGACGGCGCTAACACGTTAACGAGCTAACCGTGCTAGCACGTTGACGCCATGCAGCCCCATGCACGGGGCGGTCGAGCTCACTAACGGAGATTTGCCGCGTTAATGCGGTTATGGCGTTAACGTCATTTTAACCAGATTAACGCTGACAGCAGTAAAAATAGTATGATTGGGTCCGGGATGGGCATGGGGTTCTGGGGGTGCTCCGTCTCTGGGCTGGGGCCCGGGCCGGGCCTTGGGGGCTTGGGTCCTGGTTGGTGTGTTGCCGGGGTTGTGGGCGGGTGGGTGCATGGGGGCCCAGCCCTGGAGCAGGGTGCCGCCCGTGCGTCGAGCCGCCTGGGGGGCTCTTCAACTGGTGGGGGAGATGGTCACATCTTGCAGGAGCTTTCCTCCCTTCAGGAACTCTCTCTGCAGGAGGGGGAGATACAGGAGAGGTGGAGGAAGATCTCAGCCTGGGCGTTTACTGTCTTATGTAGTCTGGAAGATGAGTGGATGGTGGGGTGGGTGCAGTTTTCTCTGTGGTGGGGTTGGGTGGACTGTCCCGGGCTCTGTGGGGCCGGGGGGCGCTGCTGCACTGGGCCCCGGTCTGGATGGGCCTGGGCCCCCTTTCCCTGGCGGGTCGCGGAGTATGGGAGTGCCTACTGGGGTCAGCGGGGGAGCTGGCCCCAGGGAGGGGTTACCTGCCCCTCCCTTCCTTCCCTCCCCATCTCCAGCTGCCTCCCTCTTCCCGCTCCACCACAACCACCCACACATGCAGGGCCTTGGAGTAGGGGTATGTCACCAGGGTGCAGAGGAGGCATCCCCCCCCTCTGTCCCCTTCTAGCTGCCTCTGCCTCAATTTTATCCCACAACTTAGACATTCACATTATTCACACTCTCATTACACATACATATAGGATCTTGGGGGTGGGCACAATCACGGAGTCCAAATTACCATCAGGGTGTACAACCTCACCCCTGGCGTCGTTGCCCACCTCTCAATTTTAAATACACTTAGACATTGAGGGCTAGCAGGAGGGACTATGCGCTTACCTGCTGCTCCTTGGCAGGTAGCTCCATGCCCTCCTGGGTTTTAATTGCACCTTAGAACACACATGCATCAACACTACAATGAGCGGGTGGAGGGAGGTTTGGAGTCTTCTCCCACCCCCGTTCTCTGCGGCCTGCTGGAGCGGGAGGGCTAGGAGGAGGAGTTGGCCGTCCGACTGCGGTCTGGGGTGTGGGGCCTCCCTGCTGCTACGGAGTCGGGGTGGTCTGCCTCTCCCCACCGCAGGGAAAAGGGTAACACCACCTGGGTCTGGGTGCAGTTCCCCCCTCCAGGGGCAAGGGTACCTAGACCCGGTTTGTAGAGTACGCTTGGGGAGTGTGATCGTGTGTACAGCGTCTCTTTATGTCTGTCTCCACGTTGGTTGAGTGTGGAGTGAGTGCATATGAGAGCATTGGGGGGGGGGGGGGGGGGGGGGGGGAATGGATGTTTGTGTCTGTGTGTGCCTGTATGTCTGTGTCTATATGTCAGGTTGGGTATCAGACGCCACCTCTCTGGGGACACCTCAGGCCCTCCAAGGTTTGGAGGCCTATCTCCACCCACCACCACTTCCCCTGCCAGTGGCGGACTCCCTCAGGTGTCGGTGCGTTGGTGGTTCTTTGTGTCTGGGGGTGGGCGTCCAGGTACACACCGGCTCACTCCTTGGCGGCCGCTTATCGGGGCCTGGAGCCTAGGGCTCGCTTGGGCCCCTTCGGAGGTTGGGTGCCCCCGGCCTCTCGGCCTGGGGCTCGGTCACTCAGGCACAGCTGGGGACCGGCGGAGCTCATGGGCGCGTCACTGCAACTCCCCCTGGCTTCTGCTCCGCAGCTGCTGAGTGAGCCCTCATCTGGGACTCTCCTCAGCTCTTACTGGAACAGTGGCGCGGCTGCCCCTCTGTGGGTCTTCCATGGTCTCTTGTGTTCTGGGGGCCTCTGGATGTCTGGAGTTTTGATCTCCTCCATACCCGCTTCACACCCCGGAGGACGGGGCTGTGGCCCCCCCACACTCCCTAGCAGATCGTTACATGGAGAAACCTTTGGAATACAAGCGCGCTGATCCACACAGGTATGCACACGGGTGTTCACTGCTCGTAGACCCAAATTACACCTTTCTTGGCTGCTACTTCGAAGCACATCTGTCCTGCGTGCTGCACAACAACATTGAATATTTAGTATTTACTGCTGTTTACACTTAGCTAGATTAATGCGATGGTGTTGTGTTTAGTATGTTGCTTTGTTTTTTTTTCTGCTTGTTTTCTATTCTTCTCTCAACAGGTGATCCAGGAGATTTTTATTTTTTTTCTCCCCCCCTTTCTCACTGTCCCTCTCCCCTTCTGTTTTTCCTTTCCTTCCTCTTTCTTTCTCCCTTTCCTATCCCTCACTCATGTCTGTCCCGTCTGTAACATCTGAAAATAAAATATAATAAATAATAAAAACAAAGATCGACCAAATGGACCAATACGGCAATGCCACGATGATCCATTTGGCAAAGTAAATGCATTGGGTATCCTTGTTGGTCTTCAGACAACAATTCTGATGGCTAAAGAACCAAATGGGACAGGCAAAAAAAAAAAAAAAAAAAAAAAAAAAAAAATAGTATGATTACTTAATCGTGCCTCTTAGGTACTAATGGTTTACACCCTGGCCTAAATCAAATTGTATTGATTTTAAACAGACAACAGAACAACAAAAAGTATTAACTCTAAATTTTGGGTTGAGAAACGAACAAAACAGAGAGAAAAGCTCATAGTAGTAGACGTAGTCAGACAGAGACAAGGTCTGAACATTCCTGAAGCCCAAAACAGGTAATCACATACAATTAGCCAAGCTAAAAAAAAACAAACCCAAAAAACAACTCTGTCTATCCTCTGTCTCTCACTGGGGATGATCAGCACACAGAGAATAGATAAATGAGAAGAAATATACAGAGAGAGAGGAAGGAGGGCAGAAAGTGCAGAGCTTGCCCAGAGGGATAAGGTGATGGGATGAATGAGGTCAGAGTCCCTGCTTCACCTATTCACTGAAAAAAATCATAAACTGGGTGGATGGGAGAGAAGGGAGCGGCTGCTTAGATACTCAGCCACAGGCACGCACACACCCACAGTCAAGTCCACACCCACATTTTCCTGTCTCTTGGTGTGTCACTGACCAGGAACTCCACAGGGAAGAGATCAGGACTCGAGGCTACATAGCAGGATGTAAGGCTGTGTTATAAGAACCAAAAATGAGGGTGTTGTAAAGTGTCACAAACAAATCAAGCATAAGCAATAAAATGCTCTGTAGCCGCCTGATCCAGCCTCACTTGAGCGCAGTCACATGTAACCGCAAACACGACCTGTCACAAGAACAGCGAGCCTTTGTGGCGTCTGCTTTTCACACACCCATTATCTGCTCAGAAACCACAGAAACACAGATCGCTGTCATCACCTCTCCGCCTCTCAGCTGGTGGTTTATTACATGTGGTTAGAGCTCATCCAACCACAAGCTACTGTGCCACAGCTCCTCGCTCTAACTGGGGAAAGGAATCAAACACCAGCCAGTGACTCATAAGCTTGGGAAACAGGGCTAAAGCTGTGAGTTAGACAGAGAAGGGGGGGAAAAAAAGAGATGCTGGTCTTCGGTTATAAGAGCAGAATATGAATAAACAAATGAAGGTCAAAGGTAACTGCAATAGACTAATCAGAATGAATAATTTGCCTCAGAACAGCACAAAGCTAATCAGTCAGTCACTGCAGCCTGTTGTCATGTGAACAGTACTGAAGAAATTAGCTGCTGGGGCTGAAATATCACATACCTCTGAGTTTCACTAAATGCATTCGTGTGAGAAAGCGAACCAGCGACCCAGATATAACTATAAAAGGTCAAGACTTTAGTTCCTGGTAAACAAAGAACTTATAAATCTAATTTTGTGATGATACAACAGGAAAATCAAGTGTCTACTGACTCTGGGATGCATGGAAAAAAGCCAGCCTGCTCAATTTTAGCAAACAACACAACAACAATTACAATGGTTAAATAATTAAATGGGGAAAAAAAGAGTTGAGGGTGGTGGAGGGTTGTATTCATCCGCTGGGAAGTTTTTGACTCCAGGGTTAGGGCCAGTCTCTCTCCAGCCGGCTGTCTGAGGGTGCAGACAGGGGCAAAGAGAGCCCCGGTGGCAGAGGACTCGCATGCCTGAAGAACCCTACATGGCAGCCTCAGGGCAAGCTACAGATAGCCCAACAACAGTTGGTTTGATGGCCAAAGGCTATTTTTCCATCATCTTGACCTGACCTGCACTAATCAGCCAGTGAGTTTAAGCTTTCAGAAATATGAAGAAAGAAAAAAAAAATACAACTGGAAAGAAACCCAGGACAAACAAAACAAAAGCATTGTTAGGGAAATGAATGCAAAAGAGGATTTGTTTTATCCTAATTGTTTTGTTTTTATAAATCGCTGTAAGGCAAAATCATAATTAAAAACCAATTAAATGCCTAGCCTCACAAAAATAATATAGTTTAGTGGCCTTACAGATATGCCTGGTTAACAGTTTGTTAATGGCCACACATCAATGGACACAAATAATCCCACAATTATACCAGAAGCCAGCAGCGTGAGTCTGTTATCTAACTTGTTGACAGGTCCTGTTTTGATACTTTGGGTCACTGGATCGTTTTATGATTGCAATATTGAAACCTTATCTGTTGATACACGCAAAAATACCATCGTCACAAGCTACTGTGTTGGAAATGGCTACTACATCCTCTGGTGGCCTAATTATGGTCTTCCAGTGTATCCTGGGAAACAGGAAGTGCTTGGTGTAATTTAACAAAAGCTTAAGAGAAAGCTTAAGAGTGCAAACGACTCTTGTTCATTGATTACCGATGGTGAGCTATCGAGTTGGCTGACAGTTGACAAGATCCAGCATAAACTCTCACTCAGGAGTTTGTGTGGCAGAAGGAGTCAAAACATGAAATGCCAGGATCTGTTTGGATTACGCTGCTTTCCACTGATCCTGTGAGGTATGATCATGTTAATGTCTCAACCCCCTTTTTTAGAGTGCTCTGTGGGATATGTACTTAAGCTTCTCCACTGTGTTAAAACTAAAACCAAATCTGAATTTCGGTTTTGCTTTCAAATGGTCGTAACGGGACTTCCAGAGCGATCTAAAAATAGCGACAGCACTGGAAGCAGCCCAGAGGTACAAAAGGACGCGACCCTCGAGGCAAGAACATCCCAAACTAAATCTATGGCTCTTGTGTTTTTATTGTTAAGCCTTTTTTGTAGAGCTCAGTACTCAGAAAATCACCTGCATGATTTAAGTGCAAATGTGAGGGTGTGATGTGTACAGCGAATGTAAACACTAGAACTGGAACAATGAGTCAATCAGCTGATTAACAAGAAATCAATAGACTGGCTGTTTTGATTGGACAATTGTTGTTTTTCTTTAAGTGACATAAATACATAAATTAAAATCAATACCATGCAGATTAATCTTAAAGTGCTGTTTTCTGCCTGTCTGCAGCTGCAGATTGTTTCTCTTCTAGTCTTCAAACAAAAGTAAAAAAAATAAAAATATATTTTTTTAAAAACAGCCTTTTTTCTTCCCAGACAGTGATACCAGAAGGTCACAGGTCAGACAGTTAGACCAGTCTCAACGGGGACCAGGCAGCTGGGAGCACTGGCTCTCTGACCATTGAACAGGAAGCTCATTTTGTGTTTCCATTGGACATGACGTAAGTCCAGCTGCCAGCAGGAAAACAACATGTGCATGATCACAACACAACACAGCCCACAGAAAGAATCCCAGCACAGGGAATGGGAAGCAGGCCAACCCGCCAATCAATTTTCAACTTGAACTCTCACTTTGGCCGATTTCCTCACTCTTCTACTGGAGCACAGAAAGCTGAAGGCGCATATCTAATAAACAGAAGTGGAGAGAATGATTGGCAGGAAAGGGTAGAAGAACACGCTATATTAGAATTATTTTTCATCTCCTGTCAGCTGTGTTTTTTAGCCTCTTATATCATTCTGAACTCTCTTTCTGCAACCCCTGGCTCTTTTGAATGACTATATTTTTCAAGCACATACTCAAAGGAGGTACTCAAAAATCTATGAATTATTTTTATAAAATCTATTTCACTCCAATGAAAATCCCTTCATTCCGCTGCAAAGTCAGGAGTGGAGACCTGACTTCAAAGCAAGGCTGAAAATAGCCAATAATCAGCTTTGTGTGAAGCCTGGTTGACATGCTTGCTGAATAATTCTCCAGCAGAGCTCAAAGTAGAAGTTAAGAACCAGTGTACTGGGGTTTCCTGCCACTTCCAGAGTTGCTCCAGCTGGCTATTCGCAAAAACTGGCATTGTTGCAATGAACTGAGGAACACACGCTTGTGCAAAACAATGTCTGGAACGATAAATGAGGCACCGAAGCTCACGCTGACGTGTGCGGTCATTAACTGACCATTAAAGGTTGTAAAGTTAGATTAAAATAAACTTTGCAAGTGAAAAATGTGCTATAGTGGAAGTATTGTGGATTTCTTTTGTTGAAACAAAATTGCTCTGGCTGTGTAATTATACTCGATGTGTTCTTACATTTTTTAAGCAGTTAATGGCTGCAAACGATCTCTAAACCTATTTTTTATAATAGTCAGTGAAATTGGCAAAAATCTGATATATTCTTATTAGAGCAAATTTAGCCCATTCATTGTGCTGTTGGTAAATGTCATATTCTTAATTAAGATTGTTCCTCATTGAGAAATAGTTTATTTGAATGACTGATTTAATAAATGACAACAATATATTTTGAAAAGCTAAAACGAAAAAAATGCAAGAAAATGTGACATTTGTAAGAAGTCACTTTCTTAAAAATGTGACTTCTTATACATGTCACATGTCGATGGTTCTTTTGAAGCGCTGAGAAACCGTCGCCCCCTCCTCCATCCTTCCCCTCCTCACATTATACTAAGTGCTGGGGAAAATAACAACCAATGGGACTTCAAAATGCATCAGCATCAAAAAGCCATTTAATCATTGCTCTGCCTCCCTCTCTCTCTCCTTCCTCCAGCCCTCATGCCAAATACCATTTCATGTCTCTGGGGAGCAGGAAACGTTTAATAAAACTTCTCTAATCGAGTTCAGCGGCAAAGAGCTGTGTGTCCTCGCTTTGTGCTTGTCATCTCTCAAAGACTTCTTCTTCTGCGAGACCCAGTTCGTCAAACGGTTTTATTCTCCGAGGCCAAACTGATGTTTTGGGGTTTTTTATGTAAGCAGACCTGACAAAAATTGACCTCATTGTGCCTTTTACGCTTTGGCTTCAAGCCCAAAAAAAATTATAAAGTTTCAGGAACAGCTCAGGGCTACACACAAAGCCTGATCATTTCATTTGACTGCCATTTCATTCAACGCAAAGTTTACCAAATGTAGAATTTAAGCAGCAGTTCATTGGTACCATGTGGAAATACATGCATCTTGAACTGGTGCACACTGGAGCCTGGAGCATGTGTGTTTTTGCCATGTTAAAATACCAAGATGTCAGCATTTTAGGTTAACAAAGAGCATTTTGGAGGAAGAAAATGTGCAAGCCGGTGTTTCGCCATGTAAAATATGAAGAATTTGCATCAGCATCCAGCATCAGCGAGTACTCAGAGTTAATTATTGACCGCTGTGGTATATATATATTGGTAAAATGGTTTCAGGGTGGCTTATTAAAATGGCAGCAGTAGCTTTTAATTGAGCTGTTTTAAAGTTTGAAAATAGCTTCATTTTAATGCCACTAAAAAGTCTGCAATTTAACTGGAATGACGGCAAACTCAAAGGCAGTGCTCGTGTCATCCTCTAGGACAGCTGGACCGAGTGACTCTCTTTGAACAGATCTGTCTTCTGTAAGCTGCTGAGACGCTCGGCCGCCTGAGACTCTGCTGAATGATACCCGACGCACCGCATGTGTTGCTGAAGCAGTCATTTTTCAAAAACTACTACTGCTGTCTGAATATCTGTGAGTTCACTTCTTCCACAGTGAAGGGTTGTCGAGTGCGTGGGTGTAAACTTTAAGAAGTACCTCACGCTCTCTCCTCTTACTATTCATTCTCGCCTTCCTTTAAAAGCCCCATTTTGTGCAGTCTTCTTTAAAACGTTTTAGCTTTCATTTCTTTTCCACAGCACTTTTCTCTCAGGTGTATTATCAGGTCGCTGCAGCTCTGACCCTTCGCCTCCTCCCTACTGAATGCTAGCAGGACCTGAACTTCTCAGGGGGCTGCAGACTCAGTGTACGTCATTCTGGATAACAGAGTATAATGCTGAAAAGGGTACAGACTACAGATATAAACGAAACTCTGTACTGACTGCAGCCAACTGAAAGCCTGATCCCTTGACTGCTGCATTTTGGAGACATGTACGGTCAGGGCCTTTTTGTGCACTGCAAAGGCTACACACACTTGCACACTAAAGAGAACGGCCAGGCAGAAGCACATTTACACTTTGGGAAACAGACAAACAAACTCGCCTTCAGTTAAATTCTCATATACAAATATTCCTTCATTTTCACTAACACAATATTTGGGATCTTTGGCCTTGCAAAAAAAATATATGCGCATGATGAACAGCCAAAGAGTCCAGAGTGGTCTCAGAAGGCAAATCTGACAGCTGGTAAACTGCAAAATGAAGGATTGGGAATTGGTTTATAAATCCTAATTTAAATACTAAAAAAGAAAAAGCTCAGCAAAGTGTTTCAAGTTGACTTAACGGTGAAGCTGTAAGTGGGAAACTAACACTTTTCATCTATTTGCTTCTAATTATCTGCCGTTCTAATGTGGCCTTGTTGTCAGCTAATGGCAAACAAAACAAAGAGCTGACAAAAGTGGGCGTCGAGCAGCCCATGCATCTATTATAAAGATGTTTTAACGGGCTTTAGACATTTCCATTTAACACAATGGAACATAAACAAAATTGTAACACCGCAGATTTATACCTTAAGGATGATGACAGATTGTCATCACAGCTGTGCGACATCATGTGGTGACAGTTTCAAATCCTGTAATAGTCCAATGAAAATCCCTATCTGGAGCAAACTGTCCCAATATAAAGCTCTTATTAGACAAAGGAAAATATACCAGTTCTGATATGTTTGCAATAAATTCTGTCTTCAGATCTTTCTATGCTGTTTTTTAATTACATACCTCACACAGAAGAACATCAGTACATGCGTCCCTGAAGAAAAATCATGTAAAAAAACAAAAACAAGTCTTGAAAACCACAGGACAGTGACAAGCAACAAAAGGATCTGTCACTGAAACAGGACCTAATTGTATCAACTATCTGTTGCAATAGATGGTTTAAGATTTTATTAAGTCAAGGACAATGCTTTTTTTAGGCATTTCTTAATTAAATGTAAAGGATACTTTAAATTGTCCTTTTAATAGATGGTATAAGATCCCATATTATGGATGAGACGCCAGTAAAAACTTCTCAGGGTTTTTCTCTTAAATTCTCACTTTAAGAGTGTTATGGCACACTGATACAGGAAGCTTCAGAAACCTTGAAGCCTTTGGTTCATTATTTCTGAATCTAAAAACCTTTATGGGTTCCTGGGGCCCTTGGGATGCCTCTCAGTTGTATTCTTATTAGAATGTGGTGACTGGAGCACACAAAAAGGGATAACAAGCAGATCTCTCCTTGCAGGAAACAGAGGCAGCAAGTGCAGAGCAAACATCATCCTTATTTAATGCAGGCACTTTATCTGAGTTCCTTTAAGAGTTCTTTGGCACTGCACATTACCACAGAAAACTTTTTGACACATCACACTTAATTAGATGATTTCTACAAAACAAGCATGTAGAGCTGACGGCATGAAACTTCAGAAAAGGCTCCGCATTAAATCTAGCAGGTCGGGTAGAGTGCGTGTATGAACCACGCGATACAGCCTTAACATTACACAAACCCACCGAATAAATGTCACCCACAGAATCACATCTTTCAGTCACATTTACAGCCACGCTCTGTCTCACACACACACTTTTTTTTTTTCTCTCACAGACACACAAAGTCACAGCTTTTCCACTCACACGTTCTGTTCTGAAACCACAGGCACCACAAATAGCCATCATCACCTCTCTGCCTCTGTGCCTCTTGTCTGGCAGCTTATTACATGTAGTTAAACTCAGCCATCCAGCAGTCACCCCCACCCCCAAAGAGAGTACAGCTCCATCCTCCATGCTAGAACCCAAAATCAGAAAGCGACCGTCCTTGGTGTGTAACTATTATCCAGGAACATGTTGAGTTTAGATTGATTGACTGAGTAATTTTCTGGAGAGGCCATGAGTTCGTTTGTATATGAGCAAAAGTAAATTATGTTTTGTTTTTTTAATAACAGACATCTCCTAAGGTGGTAAATTAAATATCTTTAAAGTCTCAGATAACTAAAGCATAATGACAGAGAATGTATATAATAGTTACCAGTGCTACTGTGTGGTTGGTCGGTTCATTATTTAGTCATTTAGAAATACAACTGAAAAAAAGACTACCATCATGAGATCCAAGAGACCTTTAAATTGTTAGTTACAAGTAGATACTTCTTTTTCTGAAATTCTGAACTTCCGGGGGTTTTTTTAGACAGAAAAAGAAAGAAAAAAAGAGGGAAAACAGTGCATTTTTTAATCTAAACAGAAACACTGGAAAAAGTGTTGAACGTCTATATTAGTTGAAAACAATTTAACCATTTTTAAATGTTTGCTAGACAGAACTTAAAAAGAAAGAAAGTAACTAATAACTAAATACTTAATCAAAAAGTATGCACACAGGATGCCCAAGCTGACCACACATCAATTTAGATATACTGGAGACATGTATAAGGTAAACAAGTATGATAGCTTTAGTTTGTACTCTGAATATCCTAATAAAGTTCCTTTCAAGTCGATGAAACACTACTAAAACAGGACCACCATAAACAGGAGGAGTACTTTTAGACTTTCACCCCCATTAATGTGAAAAGTGGCTGGTGTCTGGAGGAAAACCAACAATAACACAATATCACAGTGAGGTTTTAATGATTCCCACTTGGAGCTTGTCAGCTCAGGAGTCAGAAGTCAGATGGAGCAGCAGCTCTGGAGCTGGCACACATTCAGACTCTTACTTAAGCAGACATTAACAGGGTGGATCATTGCTGACGAGGGGGTATGAAACCATTTTTGCAATAAAGGAGGGTCTTTTTAAATCTGTACTATTACGCCAACACCCACAGTCATTCTCGAACGACTCCACCCTCTCAACTATAAACTAAACAGTCATACAGTATGTTTTAACCTCAAGGCATCTAATGAGGCAAACAGGCTACATACTAAATCCCTAAACTCCTCTCTAACATCGAATTGCAAAATTGTTCTTAAACTGTCTAGATACCAAACATCTTATACAGCAGGAGGCTTTAAAGAAAGAAAGAAAGAAAGAAAGAAAGAAAGGAAGAAAGGCACAAAGATGTTCTGGCTGTATGTGTTTAGAAACGATAGTCCAGAAAAAGGAGGGATGGGAAAAGCTGTTAAATCCACCAACAGACCGTCTGGACTTAGAGGGCTTCACAGCACTGGCCATGAAATCTCCAACACACCACTGTCAGCTGGCAGGAGTCTGCACGCACACACACTCACACGCACACACAAGCAGCCCTGGGATTAATCCTGCATTTGGTTGGCATCCACCAGCAGGCTCATGTAGATCCAGCTGAATATCAAAACATATTCGGAAGGGATTTTTCAGGACAGGAATTAACAGCCGCAGAACCTAAAAGAGCTCAGATAAAAACACTACCTCCAAAGTAGGACCAACGGCTTTTTCACACGCAATGATTACTGTTAGGAACACGGGGAAATACCTCCTTTTAATGTACATACTATAGATTAGCTACACATATGACTGTAGATGGAGAAAAATGCAGAAGAAGGTGCTCTCAGTTTAATGTACTGAAGCCGCTTTAATGTCAAAATCTAGAGCGTTTCAACATTGACACAGTGATAAAGACACTTCAAAGTTTGATAACAGAACTGACCTTGGATGCTTGAGGTTAACAAACAGGATAAAACATTTCTGGGGAAGACGTCCCAGTAATTTAGAGACTTGGGGGAAAGTTTTTTTGAGGTCATTCAGCAAGAGACTCTTTCACTTCTTAGAGTTCATTCAAAGCACTAAACACGGAAAAGTACTAGCCCATGTGTAAATACATAATGCAACAAACCTATAAAATATGAAACTTGTTTGAAATATTCATTTCAGTGGTCAGAAGGAAAAGACTCACACTTGGGCTAACTGCAAGGGGGCTTTAAAAGCACAGGAAAAATCTTACTCCTTGTGAGGCTAAATATGGACAACCAGGCTGTAATCAATCAGCGCACACAAACCTTTAAAATGGTCAGAGTTTAAAGGACTGTATAAATATGTGTCCATGACTTCACAGAGGAATCTCCCCAAACTATGGGAGAGGCTTTCTTCACGACAGCTGGGAAGGACGCCAGGCGCATACACAGCATGCACTGGGGCTCGTGTCACCAGCTGAACCTACACATGTCCAGACAGGTCACCTTTCTTATCTTACACTTTCATTTAGACACGCTGATTCCTACAAGAGTGGCTGCTAGTGCTGCGCGATACTTCAAATATTATTATCGAACCAATACCAAGTAGATGCATGGTGTATACATGGTACAGACTAGAGCAGGGCGATATGACCAAAAATATTTATCACGATATACATTTGAAAATTTGCGATAACGATATAACTGACGATATAATTGACACTAGACAAAATACTTTACAACTCCACAACTTTATTAGTGCAAAAAGAAAAAAAACGATGTATTTTCACTTAAACAAGCAGCTGTTTTTTTATATCCATTAAGTTATATAAAAATTTAACAGTGCAAATGCAAATTCCTTGCTGACAGTTGAACCAAAAGGCATTTCCAGTGGAAACTAGCTGACATATCCTCAGCATAACCATGTATAATATCCACAAAACTTAAAAAGAGGTTATACACACACAATACGGTAATATTATGTTGAAGCACAGTACGTATCACTCCGCAAGGCGCCTGCCTACGATAGCCGTAATGCTCCGACAAGCCATCAAGCGGTGCGGCTTCGTAGCTTAGCAAAGTCGTACTAAAACATTTGACAGATTTTCAAGCGCCGTGTACATAAAATCGTTTCGAGGTCAATAAACACAACCAGAATTCATACATAAGGCACACGGGATTATAAGGGGCACTGTCGATTTTCAGAAAAATCAAAGGATTGATTTTAAGTGTGCCGTGTTTTCCAAACAACACGGTAATAATGACAGCCCGCTAACATGCTCTACCAAAAATAGTGCTTTGTTGTGTATCTGACGGACGAAAGCTAAACCAGTTCCACACCACTGAAGTTGCAGCATTTTTACAAACCAATTCTGGTTCATCTGTTTCATTCAACGATCTGCTTTCGCCCTTCTCATTCTCCATCGCCGCCATGCTTTTTCCGCCATGTGCGTATTAGGGCTGCCACAAACGATTATTTTGATAGTCGACTAGTCACCGATTATTTTTGCGATTAGTCGACTAATCAGATCATGCATCCATTGGACGTACAACTACAGCTTATTGCGCCAGCATGCATCTGCTCTTATATAACTATCATTAGCTTACAGCTTTAAGTGTTTAAGGTATGTGCTAACTAAAAATAAAGACAAGATAACAGTTTATTGAAGTTTAATGAAATTTGCAGATTATTCATTGGAGTTTAATAAACTCAGCCGTCTGCTCCTTGCTATCTAAAATATAACAGGACACCGGAGTATATTCTCGAGCATCTCACACTTCTGATAATCAGTTGTCTGCTTGACGTTTATTCAGCTGTGTAAAAACTATAACTTTAACCTCAGCCAAACCGATTTACTCAGGAACAAATAAAATACTGAAAAAAGCCAAACAATAACATTTTTAAGTTATCTAAGGCAACGTTCACACTGCAGGTCTTGATGCTCAATTCCGATTTTTTTTTTAATCAAATCCGATTTTTTTTGTCTGCTTGTTCACACTACAAACAAAATGTGACAGCAAACGCGCTCTAGTGTGAACGCTCAAAGCGCAAAAGAAGACGTCACACACAACGCGCTCTTGTTAGACCCAGAGCAAACAATATTGTTTGACTGATGGCCCTTAATATAAAGACTTCGGATTTTACGTTTCCCAATTTTTGCTTTAAGTTATTTTGTTATTTACATAATAATGTAAATAACATTATAATTGGCGTCTGTCTCGTGTCAGTGACGTAAAAGACAGATTTAATGCGACATGACCATTCAAACAGCAGTCGCTTTCAAAAACATCGGATATGTATCGGATTCAGTACCACATACGAAAGTGACCCAGATCAGATTTGAAAATATCGGATTTGTGCCGTTCACACTGTCATACCATGATCGGATATGGGTCACATAGGGTCACAGCTTCTTCTTCTTCGGGGTTTAACGGCAGCTGGCATCCTTGTACATGCAGTGCTGCCATCTTCTGTTTCAGTCCGTTATTACACTCTTAAATCCTACTACTTATTCCTGCGTCTTTTGGGATCTTAAAAGCTTCAAATGACGCGTCGACTATTTAATCAGTCGACGACGATTTTGATAGGCGACGTAATCGTGACTAGTCGACTAATCGTGGCAGCCCTACTGCGTATGAAAACAAAAGCACTGCGCATGCACGTTTTACCTATGAACAGTATGATATGGCCCAGCCCTAAAACAAAGTATAGATTTTATTCTGCTGGTACTGATTCAATCAAATATCAGCCTCGGTATCGATACTATTGATATTTGCATCGATCAGCCCATCGGTCACTAGCAGCTGCTGCTTCAGATGTAACCACAGACTTTTGGGATTGGGTAGTTGACAGGTTTTAAGGGGGCTTTTGAGAGCAGTTGGCTTGTAAAAGTTATTTTCCACTGATTCAAAATGAACAAAATGAACCTTTGACCATGAGGCTGACTGACTGCAGTGAGTCAGTATTTCTATTTATCGTTGAACCTAATGACCATTTTAAGTAGTGATGAACGAGTATAACCATTTCCCTATTAATCAACGAACTTAATCTCAACAAAGATATGTAAATATAATGAAAAGCAGCACATCTTCACATTACAGCAGCGGCAAATACTTAACCTTGTTTTTGTTACACCAATTATTTGAGACACAACAAAAATTGAATAACCCAAACACACTCTACCAGTCACTGTGCAATCAAACATTTTTCACATCTGCAATTATCCGTGCATGTTCTTACCGGTAACATCTCATTTTCTTTTCTCCTTTCTTAAGCAAGGCTAATTAATGGATTGCACGTACTGGTGTACATTTCTCCACTGCCATTCCTTAATCAGTTTTTTGATCTCGGTAATCTTTCACCATCTTATTTGTAATCATTCCAGCAGCGCTTTGGCAAGAAATCAAATGCCACGCCAATAAAGCATATTCAATTTAAGTTAACTTGTATTGACTGGCAGGCTGGCTGACCTCCCACCATATATCACTGCACCTCCCCCATTCTCTCCATGCTTCATCCTGCTCAATTACTCATTTGAAATCAGTGCCTGAAAAACACATACACGCCTTGCAAGAGTTCTAAAACAACCCAAAAAATAAAATAAAAAAGAAAATATCATTGCAAAATGACATAAAAGAGGTAGAAAATGAAAGAACAGAGGGAATTATAGGAATTAAGGGAAAGAAAAAATAGAGAAAACGCATGACTCACCTGTGCGCTCTATGTAGTCGACACATTTCTCGATGAAAAGTGGGATGGGGCGATCCGGGGTTACTAGGTTCTGCAAGGGAACGCCAAAGTAGTTGCTCTCCCAGGTTCTTCGAGTGGGTGGGTACAGCGGTTTGGGGGGCTTGGAGGATTTCGGCTAAGATAGCAAATAAAAGAATGAAAAACAGAGATGAGATGGCAAAGATCACAGGGTGTATGAAGATAATTGAATGCAAAATAAAATAAATAAATAGAAAAAATAGTAGTGGGTGAGGAAGGAATGATGGGGGAGAAGAGAGGATAATAAATAAGAGCAAGTTGAGAAAAGAGGAGGAATTCAATAGAAGAAAAGAGGAAGCAGAGAGGAAAATGAAAACATGGAGAAGTGAACAAAAGGTTTAAAAAAGAGATTGAAGACAAGGGGTGGAAAAATAAAATGGAAAAACAGTAGGAACAAAACCGGGAAAATGACATAAAAAAACAGTAAAGGAATGAAGGGGCAATTGAGAAATAGACACCAGGGACAACAAAGATGGAGGAGGAGAGAGGGTGAAGAGGAGGCAGAACATTATCACAGGAGAAAAGGTGGAGGAGGAGGAGGGTAATCGGGGAATAGATCAGAAAGAAAATTAGTGGGATGAAGGGCATTCGAGTGGGAGACAGCATGTAGAAGAAGACAAGGAACACCAAAGATAAAAACAAGAGACAAAACAAGTCATTCAGACTGAAGCTGGGATGTGTAACAAGGTGCAACGTTAGCTTTGATTTCCCACACTCTTCTGCTCTTCAAAGTGTTGTCATGCCTACAGCAGTTCGAGATTCACTCTAATTGGCCAGAATGGTGACTAAACACCTTCCGTTTTGTACTTCCTGGTCTGGCTTTCGCTCTCCTCTCTGATTATTTAAGATGGTTTGAATATTCCAACAATTCCCTTTTATGATGCCCATGTAGCGCCGGTGGCTCTTCCTCTACTGATTTGCACTTTATTATCTGATCTGTGCTTCCATGGTTGCTGACTTGCTCTGAAGCATTTTTATGTGTTTTGTCTGTGCAAATAGTCTTGAGAGCTTGAAAAAAAAAAACCCTCAACTTCTTTAGGTGTTTTTTGAAGATGTTTCAAGACGTTTTTGTTTCCAAGGTGTAATAAAAAAAGTGTGGGTCATTCAAGTTATCAGCCAACAGGTGAAACAACTGTGAGACATTGCCCTACCTCACCATCAAGTGAGTCACTGAGGTCACCTGAGGCAAGGTGTGAATGGGGGTTGCAACACAGGGGAAGGCATCACAGGACTGCACTGTAGATGATTGATAGCTACTGTCGCAAGCCACCACCTCTGTTCAGTGATGGTCGCTAAAAGTAGGTGTAGATTTCCACCTTTGCCCCTCTTTCAAACCATCTGTTTTCTCTATTCAAAAAGTGAACACAAAGGTGTGTTCTTTCTCCTTTAAGCAGACATGTACAGCTGTTCTGTTGAGGTGGCTCTCCTATGATGTGCTATGCGTTTGTGGAGTGGCTGTTTGGTCTCTCATATGTAGTTGTCTGAGCACTCCTCACTGCACCGCACCACATACACTATGCTGTTTAACTTGAGGAGGACAGCCCCCACTAGGGGTTTACTGGAACATCTCCATTAGATGTTCTAAAAATGTAGAAGTCCCTTGGGAAGAGAGGCGAAACATCTTCCAAAAAACCCCTAAACAAGTCCAGTTGCAGGGCTCTAGAGTGCGACCAATTTGGTCGCAAATGCGACCAAATTTCTCCATGGTGCGACTAATAAAAAATACTTGGTCGCACCGGTGTAACCAAGTATTTTCTCGGAAAAAAAGTTTCAGCAACCCTGAAAGTCTCCGTGTGTTCAACAACAGACACACATTATGCCCATGTCGTGTTCTAAACCAATCAGAGATACTCAGAGGCGGGGACCTCTGTGATTGGCCGTGGTCCAGATATTCCTGCAGACCTACTTGTGTTTACGTTTGAAAGTGCGGGCAGATAGAGAAGGGTGAGTAGCCCAGGTCAGAAGTGTATGAATTTGGTATTGAGAAAATATGAAAAGAACAATTGATAACTTTTTCGTTAAGTTAAGGCCTGATCAGTCCAAAATTCTGAGCCAGCGCTCTCCGTTTTTGTCAAACACTGGTCCGGAGACGGCATCAGAAAATGAGCCACATACGATCGACTCCCAGCCGGAGTCCACTGAAAGTAAAAGTGAGAAAATGTATAAATTTCGAATCGAGTGGCTTGACCAGTTTCCCTGGCTAAGATACAGCCAAGCTGACAATATGATGCACTGCATTTATTGTCGCGAGTGTGGAAAGACCATGGCCGGCAACACAGCATTTGTCACTGTTGCTAATACGTTTCGAATTGAAACGCTGAAAAAGCATACAGCATCGAGAAGACACATTATATGCCGCGATAAATGCTCTGCCAAAATGTCCCCGCTCCCCACTGCCTTTCAGCGGCAGGCAGGAGTAAACAGGTCATCGGAGGAGGCCGAGATGATCATTAAGTTTAACATCGCCTACAATATTGCAAAAGAAGAAGTTCCGTTTACTAAGTTCAAGTCAGAAATAACTCTTCACAAGAAAAATGGCTTGGACATAAACCCCACATACAGCAATGATGTTGCGTGCGCCCAGTTTATAGGCGTAATCGCTGACACACTGAAAAAAAAAAGACCTCAGTGGAAATTGCGAACAGTACATACATGGCCTTCCTGATCGATGGAGACACAGACATCGCCACAAAAGAATGTGTCATTGTGTACGCTCGTATCTTGCAAAAAGGAAGACCAGCGAATATACTGATTGGACACATTGAGGTCCAGCATGCCCATGCCCAAGGTAAGCCATGTCATGTCACGTAGCCTATGTATATCCCTGGGGCAGGGATAGCTCAGTAGGTAAAGTGGTCGCCCCATGATCGGAAGGTCGGCGGTTCGAATCCACTTAACGGCTACCCTGAGGTACCCCTGAGCAAGGTACCGCCCCTACACACTGCTCCCCGGGCTCCTGCTTAGTGGGCTGCCCACTGCTTCACTGAGTGAATGGGTCAAATGCAGAGAAAAACAAGTAATTTCCCCATGGGGATCAATAAAGTATCCATTATTATTATTATTATATGATTAATAATATTACGTCGTGTTACTGAATTAACCATATCTAGCATATTCTTATCATTAAAAATTAAACATAGCAATAATACATGAATATAGAAACTCAAACTGAAAAAGACTGCATTGTAAACTCTTGATCTGATAAGTAAATGGTATTTTTTTTTTATTTGTTTAGGAATTTATGCTGCCTCAAAGAAAGCATTTGCTGCTCTTGGGGACCAGTGCAGTAACTGGTTGGATAAAATCATTGCTATGGGGGCTGATGGAGCTGCTGTTAATTTGGGCAGCAAAGGGGGTGTCAAGTTAATCATTTTGAAAGGTTGTTAGTTAATCATTTACAAATCAAAAAAACGTGAACATGTAAAACTGCGCTGTTAAGTAATGCAGTTAAAAAATTTGGGTACGCCTAACTTTTGTGCTTGTACGCCTAAATTTTGTGCTGGTGCGCCTAAATTTTATTTTTAGGCGCACCAGTGCAACCATGGCAAAAAGTTAGTCTAGAGCCCTGAGTTGCCTTCTTTTCAAGACTACAAACCTCTTCAATCAAAAGCAGATGTCCCTGCTTAAGAATTTTTTTAAATGACAATGTTTGTTTTAACAGTTCTCAAACATGTCTGCAGAATATTTATCCACTCTGATCACCTAAAATTTACTTTGGAACACAAAATGACATTAACAGTACCTCCATTTCCCGCCTGTAATATATCACAAATAGCGCTATACCTGTAAGTAATTAACTAGGAATTTATATACTGAAGTCTGTTCATGTGTGGGCGTGAGCATGCATTGCATACTAATGCATGCTTTTAACTTCATTTTAAACACGACTGTTTGATTTGTGCATGCGTGATTTTAAAATTTTCAGCTTTTCACCACAATAAAATGTTGCTCTAACAGTAATAATGTGCACAAAGCATTTTCTTCTTGGTTCTAGGGAACACACCATGTCTGGATGTCGTCAGAAGTTTCAGGCAAGCCTTTAAAGAGCTGTCAAAGACACAGTCTTTGCTCTGAAATTATACAGACACCAACTGTCTTTAACAGTGTGTCTTTTATCAAGCACCTTTATTGCTTGTCTAGGGCCTGCAAGGTGTGGAGGCTCATAAACTACTTTAGCAATGGGGCCAATCAATAAATTATCAAATTAGTTTGTTCTCCAGATGAGTCTCAGGCCAACAAAATTCGCTCACACCCACACACATCTGCTCACCCCTTACTATATGCAGTCTTTTCTGTGCTCATTTACCCATGCACTCTATCAGTCTCTCGCTCTCTCCCATTTTCAGTGCAATAAAATGCTATTTCACTCATTCTCAGACAGAAAAAAAATCTTTTGTTTGACCTCCCTGTTCTGTAAAGCATTTTCAAAGCATTTATTTCAAAATAAATGTGATTCTTCAAAAGTCAATCTATCATAACAGACAAGTCTCACCTTCTTGGATTCTTTTGGCGTCTTGGGCGTCTTCTTCTTTTTCAGCTTCTTGTCCTCCTGCTCTGGGTCGGAGGTGATTGCAGGATTATCAATCCCACCCTTCCAAGGGTCGACAGGAGAGAGCAGCGGGTCCTCCTCGCTGCCCCGATGGGCTCTTCTGTTTTTCTTTTTCTGAGTGGCCGGGCCAGTCTCCTCTCCATCACTGTCCGAGTGGAATCGTCTTTGGTAGGCTTTCGTCTTGCTGAAAAGGATTTTTGAGCGATCTTTATATTTTGATGGCCGCCTTGCAGCCTGGGATTTCCGATCAAACCCATTCTCTTCCTCTCCTCCTCCGTGGAGAATGTGTAACCCACCAAAAGAGTTCTTTATTTTGATCAGGCGGTTGTGTGCATCTTCAGGCACAGCATATATGTCATCATTGTGGAAGCCCCTGGGTCTAAGCAGGGTGTCCACAGGGTCTGCATAGTTGTCTGATGGCTCCACATCTTCAGTGTGCATCACTGGGGCACGTGGCATTCTTCGATTACTTCGCATACCAGCTTCAATGGTTTTGAGCAGGTTGGGGTCCAGCTTTTTAACATTAGGCCTGGGGAGCACTGGTTTGGGCCGGACGGGTGGAGGCACTTTGTGGTTGCGTTCATGGTCTCCGACAGGTGTGCTATGGACTGGGTACTCATTGCCCTCAAGGTCGATCCTGTATTTAGCCCGCTCACTGGGTGTGGGGAGAAGCTGAACATCATCGCCTATTGGACTATAAGGTGGAGGGGCCTCATTGTCATCGTCGGACTCTGGGTAGTAAGTGTTGTAAGCTGGGGAGTGGCTATGGGGAGAGGTGGGAAAGACATCCTCACTGGCTCCTGTGGTGCACTCACGTGACGAGCTGTCAAACAGGAAGCAGCTCTCAATGTTAGGCTTCTTCTCTAGCACTTCATTGAAAAAAGGGGTGAAAACCTCAGTCTGTCGATGATACTGGGACAGCGAGTAGAGGGCCGTAAACTTGGCAGCAATCTCTGTGGCAATGTGCTCCCCCTCGGTCATCAACTCCTTGATGGCATCATTCTCAAAGAAATCCGCCTGGCTGTCTGTGATTGCCACCATCTGCACGGGGATTACATCCTGGACTTCTGCCAGGAAGGCTCGCAGGGTCGCCATGGAAGCTTTGCGTTTGGCAGAGTAGACCAAAATGTAGCCATGCACTAGTTCATCTTTACGAACACCAATGGCAGAGTGGTAGGAGAGGACGGTGACCTGGATCCTCCTCCTGCTGTCCCCTATGATCTTATCCAGTATCAGTGTGTTGCTCTGACCAGGCTGTCCAGCGCTACAGCAATGCGAGTCTAGAAACGGCGAGAGGATGAGGTCAACGCTGAAGGGATCCCAGCACATGGCGCACATGACTATTCTAAGGTCCATCTCTGACATGTCTTTGATACATGGCAGTGGGGCCAAGACCTCAAAGCTATGCTTTAGCCCCTCCAGCACTGCTCTGAGACCCTGCTTAATTTGGAACTCAGTGAATTTGCGAGGAAAGGCTCCGGAGGGGATGTCGACAAAGGTGCACTGCAATTTGTTTGCCAGCTGCTGACCCTGGTGCCTCAAGATGGGTATGTTTTTACAAACACTGTCTCTCTGATTTGCCAGGATGAGAATAAAAGGGAGCGGCTGAGCAAATCTATCTCGCCGACTCTGTGCTATCTCCGCCCTTATCCTGCCTATGCAATCGCCAATAGAGTTAAGCGACTCTATTGAGTTGAACACACAAAAGCAGCCGTGTGGCTTAAAAGTGGTGACCCATGTGTGGCTGAAGAGCAAAGTGGAGTTGACGTCCACAGGAAGAAGCTCCAGTTCATAGATTTTACCATCTAGAGTGTACTCATCGTCTGTAGACTGAGCTCGGATCTCATTGGCTAGGTCCTGTGAGAGACCCTCCTTTCCCAGGAGGCAGAGATTTATTTTATCGATGTTGGCACTGTTATAGTAAAGATTAGAGCGTCCGTGGTCGAGCTGTACCAGCCTGTTTGCTAAAACTTGCTCCACTTTCAGATCCACACAGTTCTGCCCGCTCAGGCATGTCTCCTTAGTGGGATGATAAACAAACCCAATGTGTTTGAGGAGGAGCGACTCTCTATCTGGGGCAAGTTTCTGCAGTGCTCTGTATCTGGGCTCCTCATTCAGCACACTGTGAATTTCACTCATCTTGTCACAGCTGGGGGTTGCATTCAGGTCCAAGTCATAGAATAACTCGGCGTGCTCGAAAAGCATTTCCTGAAAATCCTCTTTAGCCCTTTCAACTATTTCCTGCTGGTGCCTACAGTAAACATCCCTCCTATCTGATTCCGTGATGTACTTGTAGGCCTCATCCTCCATGACAAAGCACATGACTTCCTCCCAAGGCTGCCCTGGAGTGATAAAATGAACCCTCTCCAATGTCTTCTTGAACCTCTCTTTCATTTCCCCCCTCCTCTTCTCAGACAGAAGATGCTGGACGTGATTATGGTAAATTCTCTCACCGTCCGGTGTATCAAGAAGGTCAAAGGGTATCCTACGGTCACTGTTATCAATATGGTCCGTCTCGTCCCACGGTGTATTTTCCAGTATCACAAACCAGTACTGGAAATCAGACCTGTTCCGGATCACACTCTGTGCCTCGGGCCATGAAAGGTGTTCAATCTCGTCCAGGTTATTGAGGATGTTGTTAAGGGTTTTCGGTAGCGTCGTCAGATACTCCTCCCTTCTCCTCTTAATGTGCTCCTGTTTCAGTTGTGCAATGTGCTTTGTGAACATGTTGCGGGCCTTCTTGGTGCCCTCCAAGGTAATGAACTCATAATAGTCAGACTGCCCCTTTAGATTATTCATCACAGTTTTCCAAGTGATGTGATAATCTCTAACTGAGTGTACCATCAATTTCTCAAATCTATCTGTTGCTGAGGCAACAAGCTGACGTTGGATTTTATAGGCCTCCAGGTATGGCACAGTTTTTGGCTTCCCTCTTGTTTTATCCAGCTGCTGGATTAGGGCGTTGAAGCAAAGCTCTATGTTGACATTGGAGCGTGCTGACGTTTCAATTAGCATCAGGTTCTTCTTACTGGCAACAAAGCCCTGCAGGTCCCTCAGGTACTGGTCTACACACTCATCACATTTCGTGGCAGCAACAACAATAGGCTTCTTTGACTTGACAATTTGAGAGTAAAGGCTATTGACAAATTTCATTTGGTCATCAAACTTCCTGTTGCAACCCTTACTAACATCAATGCACAACAAAAAGGCATCGATGTTTAGCTTCCCATCAGGCATTTGCTTCTGATCAAAGTCCTGCTCCAAGCCCAGCTGGTCTGTGCAGATGTACATAAGCTTCTCTGCTGACTGGAGCTTGGTTGCTGCTGCCCGCTTTGTGTATGGCTGCAAGTTCGTACTCCGATGCGGAAGAAACGTCTGGTCATCGATGAACTCCGTTTGTTCAATGATTTGGATTTTATAGTCCAATCCCTCATCCCCTCGATGCGACACCTCTCCCCAGTACAAGAAGTGGTCGTTGTTAACTACACGACCACCAAAGTCTATCGTGCTGAGCACCGAGGTGTGCTCCGAGTAGTAGTTGTCTGCATCTGGACGCACATATCGGTTGCATAGGCAGGACTTCCCCACGCCACAATTTCCCTTCTCTTTCTCCGTCCCCGAGAGGCCAACCACACTGACGGCGAATGTTGGGGGGCGTGCATCCTTGTTCTTGGCCATTATATCCCCCCACTCATTGCTAAACTAGTTACTCTCAGGAAGAAAAGGTCATGATATCATCCCAGGTCTGCTTGTCAGTGATACAGAGATGCATTCATTTTCATTTTCCCTGGTTCCAGTGAATGCTCTTCTCCGTATATATCTCGGTTTCTATCCTGGATCTTATTCAAGCTGGGATAGAGCAGCCCACGGCTCCTTTTATCACCTGCCTGCAAGATATGGAATTCAAAATTAGGAGAAGATACAAGCAAATCAAACAAATCCACATTTTCAGCCTTCTGTTGTACTTACTATAAAAAATATAATCAGCTTCTATTTGTCTACATCATGCTCTGGAACACACATGGACATGTAAATTGTGAAGCAATAAAAGAAAATCATACATGTTCATCTAAAATTAGATTGTGTTAACAAAAAATGAGGTAAAATACACTTTATCATATTTGAATAGGGAAAAAAAGCTCACTCGTGGGTTTGAGGAGGTTTTAGTCAGCCCTTTTATGTGTAAATAATAAACTACACTGGTTTAAAAACCCTACTACAATAGGTTTATAATGTAAAAATGTGATGCAAAGGCCTACAACAATTTTGAAAGTGAAAAAGGGAAAACTTTGTTATCAAAACTGCAATATCAAAATGGCATTCTAGGAAGACAACAACCAAAGTGTGACAGCAACATTTATATAAGAGAGGGAGAGTAGTACAGTCACGGAGGGCTCAGCAATGTCACTCTTCCCGTTGCTGAGAAAAATAAGTGCTTTCAACCAATTTGTGCCGAGGCAGAATAAAAATGGCATGCAACTCCAGCCCTTTGATAGCCACTGACCTAGAAATGATTTACTTTACTCTGAGAAAGAAACAGAAAATAAATCAGTTCTCAGATTTGTTACCATTACCAGCACAAACCAGCCTTGCATAATTAAGAGTAAATGTATAATCCTGATTACTTTGCTTGCTGTTGTCACAATAGATTTTGCCTGATATTCCGGTTCTGACTATTAATCCTGATTATAACTGTTGACTATTTGACTAGCAGCATTAACAAGCAAGTGAAACTAAACATTTCACTGTCGACAATCAGGATAATCAGCAATTCCTGATTGAATAAACAGAAAATGCCTACATGTGATTGACCGGGCAATCTTTCTGTAAATATTATCTAAATTAACACGGTCAAATACAGCTGAAACCTTCCATGACCTTACTCGAGGCTGATAAGTGATAGCTGCAGAGACAATTAGAGTCACTGTTGTTTTTACAGAACAGTTGCAATCAGTCAGTGAATCTGCCTGCGTGTGCTGGAATTTCTACATGCAGAACGACGGCATGCTGAGCCTGAGAAACTGCACCAGAGCAGAAATCTGGTTTGCTGACATAAAATGACGAGGTTTCCCCTGACTCTTCACAGAGACCAAGGTGATGATGTCACCTGTGGGATGGGAGTGTACACAGGGCTCAGCAGAAACAAAGACATTAAAAAAAGGAGGGGACATGGCTGTAAACTGGCTCATGTCAAATGACAAAAAAAATTTTAAAAGGCTCACCTTCCAAGAATCCTTTTTGGATAGACTACAAGCCAAACCTAACTTACAAACCAAACTTAAGCATAAACTGGAAGAAACTGGCTTAATGATAGAAAATGTGCTTTAAACTGCATGGTCTTTATATCTCAAAACCACCCAGATAGTCTGTCAGGTTTACAAACCTATGTACTATATGCTACAACATGCTACTGTGCCACACCTGACTGTAGTAGCAGTCAGATAGAAGTATATACGAGCTTATAGATATTTTGAAGGCAGAAATTATAATTATTCTATGTATTTTTTTCCTGTCTTTCTAACTGACTTATTGCTGATCCTGCTTTTAGTGCCACATTAACTGACTGATCATAGGCTATATCCAGTTTGTCTCCCCAGCAGCCAAAACAAGCCTAAATATAGAAATGACAATAAACATCAAACTAAGGCCATCTACTGACTGATGACACTCCACCCAGGAATACATATGGAATCTTCACCTGGTTACTAACTTAAACAATCAGTTACAAACTGCAAAATCTACTCGTGTGGATTTGAAAATTAATCACTGCAATGCTACATTCCTGGCACCTCAGTGTTTGAGATCTGTCACCCAAATTCCAGCATCTGCTTTGCATTAATTTCAGATGATATCAAAGTTGTCAATCCACAAGGTCAATATGAATGAATAAGTGCCACACATGAGAAACAGTGGCAGTAATGGGCAATTAGCTTCACACTGAAGACAACCAGAAGGGGCGGGTGATGGTTTTATTATTGCAAACAGCCAACACTAGAGCCTAAACTGCATTTATGCTGCACTAATAGCTAAAAGTAGCCGTGTGCATCATGATTAGTCCATTCACTGTGAGGCTGCAGGGGGTGGATTAAGGTATCACTTGGCAAGCTGGTTTTAGAGATGACTAAATGCTGTTAAGCCCTGAAACACAGCAGAACACACTGCCAATGATGATAAACCTTTTAAAGCTACACTGGCTGGAATTTGTCAGTAGAATTAAACTTTTTATTGCTTTATTTATTTAGTATTATTATTCCATCCTAAGTCTGTGGTGCTATACCAGAGAAGGGTGTGCCAATCATTTAAAATGAGGCACAACTAGTTTCTTCTGACCTGGGTACAGACAGCTCTCCTCCCACAAGAAGTGAAGAATCAGAACTCAGAAGCAAAACAGAAACCACTTCCTAAAAGGTAGCGTGAGCTCCCTGTTAGAGGAGGAACTGACTCCCCCAAGTATTGAATCTTGTCCTCCACACTAAGGACTAGTTTACTGCTACAGCCTAACTCCCAGAATTTCTGAATTTCAACTTTTTAAAACCATTCATCATCTGCCATCATCAGAAGAACTACAGTTGATATAAAGCACCAATTTATTAGGCGCATAACGTCCACCACAGAATGCTACAAAAGATCTACCACATCCAGAAATAATCAGTATCAAAAGGAAACTCGTCACTGTGACACTGATCAAAATCTAAAAATTTGACTCCAAGTGTCAGAGTATGCAGTGGTGTTTCCCGTAAAGTGCCTTCCTTGTAAGACGCTCATTCTTTAAAAACTGTGTCACCCTCCTCCAAAGTCAGGTACAGACCTGAACCTGGGCGTCACTCATCTGACTTCCCCCTCCCTGGGGGTATGAATGATGTAAGAACAACAGTTTATAGGCCAAATGACACAATCACACCCCCCCCCTCATCACTCGCAGGGCTTGTCAGTGCTAGTGCCTTTATGCAGTCTGTAGAAGCCAATGCTAGCTATGAATATTTGCCAGTATATTAGCATAATGCCAATACCAATATCCATTTTTTCCTGGGAGCAATGCAGACAAAACTGCAAACCCTTCCAGACTAGCCTATCCATGAATATCAATTCTAACAGAAAAGGAAATGTTAAAATGATAAAGACGGGAACTCCACTTTACCATTCTTTCTACCAAATCCCTACAGGTTTCACACTATGACACAATACATATATTATTTTGATATCTTCTAAGGAAAGACTAGGATTTATTTGACTTTTCAGACCACTGTTAATAACCGGATCGTTAGCTTTTCTCCAAAAAGGCCATCTAAGAGAAAAAGCTGAAGAGAAAAACCTGAAACACACTGACACAGACGACAGTGATGGACATAAGAGCCCCATCACATTATTTAGTGAACCCTTATGGTTTTATGGACACTGAAAAGACACAGTAGCACATTCTAAGTGGAAACAACAAAGAACCTAATTGCCATTATCAACACAAATGGGTCCCACTAATAACTGATGCTTTTAAAAATAAAGAAAAATCTCTGTAACTCAGCATTAGGGCAGTTTTTTTTTTGCAGCGAGGTCTGCAAAAAAGGGAGGAAGCATTATGATGGGGTCTTGGATAAAAGCCGGACTGCCCCTTTAATGAGAGTTTGGGAAAGGGGCAAAGGGAGAAGCAGCAGCCTGAGTCGATGCAAATGGCATGCAGAGCTGCTGCAGCAGGACAAACCCACTGACCTGCCTGCGTATTGTGAGGCACCGAAGGGGGGAAAGGCGTTAAAAAGCACCTAATGACATATGTGGTTACAACTCTTCAGCACCGCTGAGACGTTAAGGGTGTGTATGTGTAAACACACCCTCGTTAATGTCGGGAAAATTCAATAATCTGCCCAGCGGCACTCCTGGATGTGACCCTCCACTCAGCCCTCCGTCCCCTCGAGCTAATGTTAGCAGGACATTAACGCAGAAAATCCAGCAACTTCCAAAAGCACTCAAAAACAATTAAACGACCTATTAATGCGAGGCGGGCGTGAAGGCTATAAACTCAGACGACAGCTGCGATTTTTTCCCTACTCCGTGATTACTTCAAATTTTCTGCTTTAACATATGTGTAACAGTGTTATAAAGCCAACTGAAAACGGGTGGGTATCACATAAAACATCAAAGTAGTCTAGAAAAGAGGAGTGAGAGTGAGTTAGAGGAGTTAACGTGAATTAGTTATGCTGGAATTAAAACCAGCAGACCTTTATATTAAGTTAATGCGTCAATCCTTCGAGGCTAATGCTGGGAGCCCCGGGAACTGATAGGGCGGTTATGTATCTACCCTAGAGAGAAAAGGCGATACCCGGCTCGGCCTGCCTTGGCCCTGATACTGCTCCAGGAGAGGAAAAACCCACCTTTCCCAATCCTACAAGCTAGCATTAGCCGAACACTGTTAGCCTAGCATGCCAGGAGGATGAGTTAGCTAGTGGCTAATGTTAGCAACAGCCTCACATTGGGAAGACTTATTAAAATTACAACCTTGGCTGATTTAACAAGCCCGTCTCACGTCCCCATCCCAGGTTCTTTTGACTCGGGATGGCGCAGTGGTGCGGGCACCCTTCACCCACAAAAAAGGAGTGCTAGTTTAGCTAATGAAGTACCAATCCCAGTCCAAATACATTCCCCTACCCACCTAATAACATGGTCGCTCCCAGATCCACATACCACGGAGAAGAGGAGAAAGCATTCCCACATTAAAAGGCAATCAAAACTCTTTTCACAATCCACAATCCGTGGTCACTGGCGACTTCCCCAAAATCCGAAGTCAGTTTTAGTTGAAGGTGTAGTCCACTGTAGTCCTACAAGCCCGGTTAGCCCGTATTTTAGTGTATTTTGGTGCTGTTAGTGTGGTATGCGTTGAAAGCCGAAACCTGGCTCTGTATGCTCCCTCCCCTCTCAGCAGCACAGCCAGGCAGTAATGGCGACTTTCTCTCTCTCTTCCACTCCCTCTGCTGACACTATGTCGCTCTACCTTTCCCGTTCTCTCTCTTGCTCTCTCCACTGATCCACCTGACTCTCTCTCTCTCTTATGCCACATTAATAATATGTAACATGAGGTGTAAAATCAATTTCACTGGCATGCAAAAGAGCACAGAGTAAGTTAAAGGTACCCATTGGAAACTGGAATTCTTGTGTTCAAAGCTAATTCATTCAGTTTTATATTATTATGAACAGAATTTTAAGAAACGGCCACCATTACCTCGTGTTAACAATTAATTTATGTAAATGTTTAGGATTTTATCAAATGAGATTATAATACCATAATAATATTATTAGTACCAAATTGTCCCATGAGATGGGTCAACCAAGCTAGTCAGTAAGCCTTTGTGTTAACATTGGTGGCTAATCTTGAGGAAAAGGTGACAAAGCTAAAAAGAAATAAGAACAGCAGTATACCAAAAATATATTTTAACACACCCACCGGTAAAATGCTTCCCCCTGGTGGTAAACGTTTTAGTTCAAATCTATAGGGGTGATTACAAAAAGTATCTTTAAATTTCTAAACTTAGCTTTAATAAAATGTTAAACATGCACAGATTTTAACACAACATATGGAAAATATGATTACACTAACAACAAAAAAATTTTAAGACTTTCATTTTGAAAGGAGAAATGTGCAAATATGAAGCTATTTGCATCAGACTAATGATCTCATTTAAAGCTAAGTTATCAATAGCTTTATCAATTGCTTTCTTAATTCACAATAACACAACTGGTAAAACAAGCTGATCAGCTTCGATTTCCTTTGTTCCATAAAAAGGCAAGTATAAAATAGCATCACACCTGACTCTTCATGTCAAATTGAATCTTGATTTTTGTTTTTTATCATCCTTCTCATATTTTTTGCCTTTAAATTGTCCACTGAGTTCTGTGTTGCTTCTATGTTGCAAGTTTCATCTTTTTCTTTTGTTTTATGTTGAGTTTCTCACTTCACCTGTCACATCTGTTTTATTCCAGATTTTTACATTTCAGTATCTGACTTTCATGTTTTTTTATGTACGTTATGTGATGAAAAAGAGAAATTCTTCAGTATGCTATATAACAAGCAGAGTTGGCTAACTGGATATGGGGTGAGCAATGCGTCCTTTGCTTTCTGTGTTTGCTGTGTCAACCACTGTGGGTTTATGGTACTTAAAGCACTTGAAAGAAAAGTGTGAAAGACACAAGAGTAGCTATAGCCACTTGGACAATAGCATGAAAGCTTTTTGGCAGCCTTAGCATAGTAGAACAGCTGGATAAAGGCTATCAAATTGGCAGAAGAAAGCACAATGAAGAAGTGACACAAAATCACCACATTCTGTCTAGAATCAAAGAAAGAAAGAAGAAAGTGTGTACTTTATTGGTCCCCGTGGGGAAAATCCCTCTCTGCATTTAACCCATTCACTCAGTGAAGCAGTGGGCAGCCATTGGGCGCCCGGGGAGCAGTGTGTAGGGACGGTACCTTGCTCAGGGGTACCTCAGGGTAGCTGTTCAGGGGAATCGAACCCCCGACCTTCCGATCATGGGGCCACCACTCTACCTACTGAGCTATCCCTGCCCAAACTCAATTATAAGCACAAATCCATAAAACTGCAGTGTTTATACGACTCGCATGCAACTGTAGTAACAGAATATCGAGAGATATATTCTCCCTTCTTTGTGATTTTTCACCCTGTCCATTTTTACCTTTCCGTCTTTGTGCCTCTGTCTCGTCCCTGATTCATTTCAATAATCCTCTTTATTGGCATAAATGTTAGATGAACCATGTTGCCAAATCATCTAAACACAAATTCAAATTTCACTCTCGCTCTCACTCTCTCTGTGATGTAATTAGGGATTGTTTTTTCCCAGTGAAAATTGTTTAATCATGTATAATGTGCCTGTGGATTATTCCAACAGGGAATACAGGTTCAGACAGTGAGTGGATGCAGCGTGTCCTCGGGAAGCAGTTGAGGTTAGTCAATGAATTAAGCACTGTTTTCTCTCTAGGTGCTTAAAACAACAAAGTAAATTCAAATGTCCTTTCTGTGGTGTTACTGTGTAAATACTGACAGTAAGTAAAGGAAACTCTGCACACACTGTTGGATAGTGGTGAGCCACGGTTGCACAAAGGAGTCCACACAATGAAAACCCTTCATTTATATTTCAGTTGTTCTGGACTGGGATCAATATGGACTGCTGTGGTTCCAGTGAATTCCCTTGAGTGAAATGGTGTGTTAATGAGCCTCAGAGCTCAGAAAGACTACACTCCCTCTGACAGGAGTGAACACTAAGCAGGGATGGGTCAGAAAAACCTAGCAGACGGTGAAGTCATATCAATTTATTATAACCAATACAGGGAAAGCCGTCCTTTGTCCTGAAAAAGAAAAAATGCCATTGATCGTGACCTGCATTCAGTTCAGGTGTTTGTTCATCTTTCACTTACAAAGTGTTTCTGTCTCAAACACACTTGGTTTCGAGTTCAGTCCATCACCATTTTGAAAGCTTCCTTTCCAGAGCTCCCATTTCACACCAGTGATGTAACAATGCCACAGGGACAAATCCATCAGAGAAGAAGAAACACTGAAAGCAATTTGTAAACCCAAGGGACACCAGAGACCAGAGTGAAACGTGGCTATAGTGGAAAGGTTTGCTTTGAGTGTCCACAGTTATAGACAACCTGCATGGCATTATACAGGCTCTGTGGCTGTATTTGTTGTTGTTTTTTATTGTAGGCCATATTTTGCAAGCTCAGGCTTGTAAATATAATCTTTTTCCACTTCAAGAACTTAAAGTAGTTATCAGAGTAGATGGAGGTCGTCCTCGCATAGAGAAAAATCATGCTAGATTGTTTGTCCAGCAGCTTATTACAAAAATATATTTATATTTTATTGTTAAACAACCTTTAGCCTTTATTTGAGCCCCAAAATACTGTATTTGTGCTCAAGCACCTTCTAGTAGCAATTATGATGGAGCAAAGGGGAAGGCCTTTTCTTCCATTATGACAAACAAAATACTGAGTAAACAATATTTACACTGCTGGAGAGCCCTGTAATCTCCACCAGTGTGCAAACAAGCATTTTATGTTCATGTAAATATGATGGAAACATCAGTGCACCTATTTTCATTGCTATCTGTCCTCTTTCACTGTTTATTCCACTTACATACTTAACAGAACATAAACAAGACATATGTACAGTTTCTGCACCCTTTTAATGACAAATATGATATAATCACCAAGTTCTTTTAGGTTATGGTTGTTATGGACAACTGCAAGCAGTGTGATACAGCCTGAAATAATTTTCGGGGGAGTATGCTGCGAATGTAGTTTAATGTAGTTTTATTATAAGGAAAAGTCAAATTTGCTGAGAAATTTGACTTGTGTGTGTTTTTTGAGAAGTTTGCAGTGACTGCCCACAGGCGACCCCTGCTGTAGGTGCTGATGCTCGATCAGCACCTTCACACAGAATGTGCAGCTTTTTCACTTTCTTACACTTTTTGTGAGCCTTTCATGTTTCACACTTTTCTGGGGGTTTTTTAAACTCCTCACGGGGCATTTTTTTCCTCAGCATGCATCACTGTCCTTCATTTCTCTCAGTCGCAAAGTTTGTGTTGCAATAAGACAGCATCAAACTTCGCATGAGGTTTCGACTGCAGCAACAGAGGCCTGTAATTGGCTGTGTTGGGGGTGGGGGTCGGGGGAGGGTGGGACACAAGAACAAGTACTTCCTCTTTGACTCTTACTGATGAGGTTTGGGTAATCCAGGCAGGATGTAGTGGCATATAAAGAGGCAGGATTTTCATTTTTTAGATTACAGCAGCATTATTCACAACGCAGTTACTCTAGCCACTTCCAAAGGAACCACAAGGCAACACACAATAATTAAACAGCAAGTACAGCAAACCACAATGTTCCACAAAAAAGAAGAGTGAATGATGTGCCAGATTAAGAAAGAAATTCAATAAAAGTGCATTATTAAATTAAATTCTAAGCTAACTATTCTGATTTAGTCATGTTCTCCCAAACTCTCCATTTATTAAATAATCTAACTTCTTGTATGGTTAATAATCAGGAATATCTTGGAGTGCCTGTGATTTAAACCCACCAACTCCTGCTTAAAAGGAACATTACCAATTCACTATTAAAGTGGGGAAATAATTATACGCGATCCCCTTCTGAATTTGTAAGTTTTCTCACTTAGAGAAATGACAAAGAAATGAACAGTCTCTGGTTTTTATGGTAGTTTCATTTTCATTGGGTAAAACACATTACATCAACGTTCTAAATTGATTTGCACGTTATTGAATGAAATAAGTATTTAAACCCATCTATCCATTTGCTTCCGCTTGTCCTTTTCAGGGTCGCGGGGGGCGCTGGAGCCTATCCCAGCTGTTATAAGGTGAGAGGCGGGGCACACCCTGGACAGGCTGCCAGTCTGTCGCAGGGTTAACACACAGAGACAGACAACCATTCGCGCTCACATTCACACCTATGGGCCATTTAGACTAATCAATTAACCTATCCACACCAACTGCATGTCTTTGAACAGTGGGAGGAATCCAGAGTACCTGGAGGGAACCCACGCAAAAATGGGGAGAACATGCAAACTCCACACAGAAAGCCTTCAGCCTGATGGTGTAATTGAACTCAGGACCTTCTTGCTGTGCGGCAGCAGTGCTAACCACCATGCCACCGTGCTGCCATGTGTATTTAAACCCCCACAACCCAATTCTGGCATCACAGACCGGCAGTGTGCACATGTGGCACAATCAATCAATCAATTACAGGCACCCGTGAGCTTAACTTTTTATTTGCATAAAACACACCTGTCCACAGAATCAATCAATCACCACCAGGAGAAAGACCAGAGCTGTCAAAGAAAATCAGGGACAAGTTTGTAGACATGCAAAAATCTGGAATGGGCTACACGACCATCGTCAAGAAACATTGTGAGATGGTGACAATGGTTGGTGCGATTATTCAGAAATGGACAAAATATAAAATGACCATCAATCGCCCTGAGGAGGAGTTTGTTAATGATCTGAAGGTTGGGGGGACCACAGTCAACGAGATCACCGTTGGTAACACACTATGCTGAAATGGACTGAAATCTCGCAAGGTCCCCCTGCTCAAAAAGGCATATGCACAGGCCCATCTCAAGATTGCCAGGAGACATCTAAATTATTCAGAGAAGGCTCGGGAGAAAGTGTTGATGTCAGATGAAACCAAAATTGAGCTCCTTGGCAACAACTTAGCCTGCTGTGTTTGGAGAAAGAGTATGACCCCAAACACGATCCCCACAGTCAAGTATGGAGGTGGAAACATTATGCTTTGGGGATGGTTTTCTGCTAGGGGAATATCACAACTTTACCACATTAAGGGGGCCAACTGACGGGGCCATGTACCAGTCTGCAGACCTCAGTCTTGTAGAAAATCTGTAGAGGGAACTGAAGCTTTGAGCTGCCAGATAGCAGCCAATAAACAGAAGAAAGAGTTTCTGTAAAAAGGAGTGGACCAAAAAGAAAAAGAACATATCAGTTTGCACCGGGGTTGTTTCTCCAGTTTATCAGCTCCTTGGGGGATTTGGATTCTCACTGCACACAACATCACCACTGGACAAATGCCTAAAGAACATCCTATTGATAGAAATATTGACTTTGTGTAAATGTTTCAAGAATTAAATTAAGTTTGAGCCCAGATGATGTGAAGCCTCACTGTTGCAAACCTTTTCACTTTTTTTATTTCATAACACGACATCATCACTCCCAAGGCTGGAGAAGTAACCTCTGTCCTTAAAGCGGTCACGATTATTTTGGCAATTCTACAATTGAAACAGCCACAACAAATTTTCTCAGGTTGATTTTTGGCTGTTTGCAATGTTTAATTTAAAACCTAATCAAAAATATTTTCTGTACTGTTTTTTGTTGTTGTTGTTGTTTTGTTTTAATTAGTAGTTCAAATACACTAGAGATACCATCTACTTGATCAATTATTTATACAAAACAAAAACTAATTGTAAGCGAATTGGCCCGCTGATACAAGCTTTTCAAACGCGAACATTATCTCAGTGTATCATTAAAGTTTCAAAAATTATATATATATATTGTTCTTCAGCTGCACAGCTTGTGATTTTCCTCTACTAGTGACAATAATGTAAAGCATCTTCAGTCCAGCACTCACAATGATTCCTATCGTTAGCATTACAAACCTATCTGCTGGAGCAAAAGAGTCATGGTGATTCATAAATGAAGGTGAGGTACATCTGCATCAAACCTGATCATCGTGATTAGTTATGGGAAATAACTGATTTGAATATTAGCTGTTTAAAAATGGGATTTCATATGTTTTTATAAAGATTATTTGTTGATGTCCACAGACTTTAGGATATGATATAATATATGATTATAATAATTCATATGTATTTTGTTGATGGCTGATTGTGATAATTAGGGCTCAGATCTCGCAGTCCTTCCTCTCACACATAACAAGTACCCTCCACATGTTACGTTGTCAAGAACTGGCATTTATGGAAGCCCATGTTCCCACTATCAAAGAATAAATAAAGGCATTCGTGCATGGACATATATACACATAAAATTATTCAAATATAAAAAGACAAGTTAATTATTCATGTTAAGTCATAACTTATGTCAAAATAATACAATAAACAGTGCGAAAAAAGTCAGCAAAGGTGTATGTTAAAACTGTAATTCTGGGCTTTTTTTTCATAATGTTTATATTTTTGCATTTGAGTCTTTTTTTCCAAGGTGTCAGTCAGTCCAGTAAGTGATCAGGATGGATCATTGGTTTGATCAGTGACCTCCTCTCCACCACAACTTAGTGTCCAGCCAATTACAAAGCCAGCCTAGCTTATCAGTTCATCCACTTTGTTGCTCCCAAAGTACATCACAACATAACCGGGGTAAAAGAAAATCTCCAGGATTTTGCTCCACACATTGAAAGCTCTCAGCTGTCTTAGGAAACGGAGCCTGCTCATCCCCCTCTTGTATACTGCCTCTGTGTAGGTCTTCCATCTCAGCCGGGTGTCAGTGTGGATGCCCGGCTACTTGTACTCTTCCACTACATCAGTATCCTGTCCCAGGATGCATGGACCATATAACTGTCCTCTTCCTTCTGAAGCTGATCATCACCATCTCTCTGGTCTTATTCACAGATGGTTTCACCCAGACTGCTATACAAAATCATTCACTTGTGCTTTGCACTCCTCCACCAGAACTTCCAACTGCTGCAGGATGAAGAGGAGACAGCACAGTCCCTGCACTGCAAATCACCAAATCAGACAGAGCACTGCCTTATCTCACATCTTTTAAAATTGCAATTCTCGTAATTTTCACTGAGCAAGCTCTGCTTTAACTAAAATATATATATTAGATTATTTACATTCTATCTCATAATCTTGTTCTAGCAAGTCATGCTCTCTGAATCACAACTGTAACAGCTGGTCAGGAAGAGCAATCACAGCTCGCCCGCTTACAGTCTCCGGGAAACAGAGATTCTTGTGTGTCACTGTGTGATGTGCGCTCACAATGCATGCGGTGTCTCTGGTGCCACTACTCTGAATGGAAGAACTGGAGGTCGAGCGGTGGCACCACTGATATAAAGAGGCCCTTCTCAAGTCAAGAGCCGTCTCCTGTTGCTTGCTGACTTTTCGAGAGATTGTTACCCTTACATCAGATGTGGAGCTGTGCTGCTTCAAATCTCACTGTGACTCATCCTTGTTAGTGAAGAGCTCCTCGGCCGTGGTGTCAGCAGCAGGTTTGGTGCAACGATTGCTCTGAAGTGTTGCTGGTCTGGGTTCATGGTTGGTGTCGGTGGATGAGTGTGGGTCTTTGTTGTAATCTATGATATGGAGGACAGTTAACCTGCAGGATTTTATTCCACAACATGTTTAGTTAGCTTGAAAAATTCAGCAAATTTTGATCATTTTACCTGTAGAAAGACCTTCTGCCCTTACATTTCTTTGTACATAAGATAACCAAAGCTATCACAATTAATTCACATCACTATCTGAGTCAAATTCACTGGACATTCACTGTTTAGCTGTTGATAACTTTCTCAGTCAGAAAATATCAACCTCCTGATAACAAGAAAAATCACAGTCAGTCATGATGACAGTTTGATGCTTTAAATACTTTACTTTTTGCTGCTAAAACATTTAAATATGACCAAAAATGGAAAGTTAATGTTGACAAAAATGCACAGTATTTTTAAATGCAAGGTTTATCCTGCCCTTATCCTCACCCTGAACTTTGCAGCATCTCTCTTACTAGAGCTCAGAGCACTTTAAAGATTATAAAACAGCACAGCTCACTCAGAGTCAGACTAACTTTCTTTCTGTCACACACATCATTCAAAAGCAGCACTCATGGGCTTATGAAACCGTTTTTTTCCTTGGGAAAATCTCCTTAAAACCCAGTCAGAAAGTAAAGCCCCGAGGGTGTGAGAACTGCGAAAGAGACATCAGATCGGCTGAGAGGACGCCCTCTCCTCCCCTACAGCTCAGTGCAGCAGGTGCTAAGCAGGTCGACTCATAAACCGTGAACCTATTTCTTGCGTACTTTGTAGCATTATATTGTGTAAAGTACAAATGCACACATACAACCTAAAATATAATAACTTTTTCTTAAAGTATTATCAGACATGCACTTTTAAGAAGTTTGTCATTTTCTATGCTTGCCATTTTTGTTAAAATATTAAAATGTTTTCATTATTTTTGATTTCCATATGCCTATAAATTAGTGCTGTCACGGTTAATCTTGTTAAAATGACGTTAACACCATAACTGCATTAACGTGGCAAATCTCTGTTAGCGAGTTATGGCGGATCGCCTCGTGCGTGGGGCTGGATGGGGCTGATGCGTTAACGAGCTAACGCGTTGACGCCGTCCAGCCCCATCCTGCCATAACTCGCTAACGGAGATTTGCCGCATTAATGCAGTTATGGTGTTAACGTCATTTTAATGAGATTAACGCTGACACCACTACTATAAACATAAACCTTCCTCACAAAAAGGACTGTGTAAGAAAAAAGGCTATAACTATGCAAGCACTGATTGGCCACTGTAGTGCTGTAATCTGCAGGTATTCAGCTAAATTTAACTTTAGTTTAGTTTCAGCAGTTAAGTCTTACTGGCATTAACTAAGCTAGATATCTTTAGCTGGGGTTATCTGCTTGTTTTGTTTGTCACCAGCAGTTTTAGCTGCTGTCGGCTGCTGGTGTGCAACAAACTGTAAAATTGTCATCATTAATATCACCCCATTATTATACGAATGAGTATTGGGGCCACATTAAGAATAAGTTGAAACCTAATTAGTTGAAATGAAATTTTGTAAAGTTGTAATTCTGCATCTGTCCATTACCAGCCATGTCATTTTGTACAAATCAACTCTTTTAAGTTTGTTTTTTAACAACAACTATTTTTCAGAGAAAAAAGTTGAAATACATTTTCTAAAAATTATGTTCCGACTTTTTTTTTCTCCAAAATACATTTTCAACTTTAATCTCGAAATTGGAATATATTCTCTTTTTTCTATTTCTGTTGCCCAAATACTTCGTGGTATCATTATGGAAACCATAATTGAACAGAAAAAAAATGCAGAAATCTGCTAAGACTAGTCACAGCAATTTCACCTGCTAGCATTTGTTTGACAAATGAGGGTTTTTTTTAATGTCACAACAGGTATGCTGGACCAACAAGTCCAATAAATGGAGCCCCCACCTCGCAGGTTACTGTATAGGACTTAAAGGATCTGTTGCTAACATCTTGATGCCAGATACCACAGCACGCTTTCAGGGGTGGAGTCCATACCTTGATGGGTCAGGACTATTTTGGCAGCAAAGGGGGGACCAACATAAAATTACCCAGGTGATCATAATGCTGTGACTGACTGGTGTATATAGCATGGCAGTTCAGTCAGGGCCTTGAGTCCAAATAATGATAATTTAGTACAAGATTCTATTAACAAACAGTATTATTTATAAGTAGTAGTAGTCTTATAATAGTAGCAAGTAGCAGTTAGTTTGTTACTGATGATTTACTTATTGTAGTGTGAGAAGTGGCAGCACTGTTTCATTACAAGTGCATTAGGCTTAATTTTAAGTTAAAAAAAAGAAAAATAATCACATGACTTTCTGTTTCTCGACACATTTTCACATGACTCACATGAAGTCATTTTAAAACCTTGAAAACACTCTCTCTGTCTCTGTCTTTGTGCCTGTTCTGTCACGCTCTGAATAGAACTATGAAGGAGACTTGTTTGATAATCCTTTATGAAGGTCTGGGCTGGCCTATTGTGTCTGGGTGTGTGCTCAGCTGGGACAGCTGTAATGCTGAAACCCAGCAGGGAGAAGCAGGAAGCTGTCTGAGTATTTATATCTCCCTCTTCTCCAACAATACAAAGCTGTGAACGAGCCAAGTCCAGCAGGATTTCGCACTGAGTCACCCCAAAACCATCCCAGCAAATTCTTATCTTTATTATGGTTTTATATTGCTTCTTATTGTACAAGTTAGATGGAACGTCCACATAAATTTGGTGTCTGAATGGAGAGAGCATGGCTGCAAGTAACTCTTATTTTCATGACTCAGTCATTCATTAGTTATTTTTGACAATTATCTTGATTTGTTTAAAACTTGGTGGGACCAGGGGGACGTAAACATGTAATACTGTATATCCACCTGCTTACTCACTCTAATTAATAAATAAACATTTTATTTGGTAGAGTTATTTCATAATCCACAGATCTGAGCAGTTAAAGGTCTTTCTAAATTTGGATATGGTGCCCAAAAATAGTACAGATCAAAACAGAATGATCTGAACATTTGGATTGAGGAGATCCAAACAGGCAAAATATTCACTCTTTTTTATCTCAAAGTCTGTGAGATCAAACGAATGAAATCTTTTATTGATGTGAACAAAGTGATAGTTGATTCAGTGTCATACTGCAACTTTAAAGTGCCTTTCCTCATGCTGAAAGGTCACCGGTTGGAACTAGCGTGAGTTCATCAGCTCCCTCGACTTCTATCAACGAGTCCTTGAGCGATGCCGCGAACTCCCCCCCCCCCCACCTGCGTTACCAGCGCGTTGCCTTGAACCAGTGCATCATCGGGTGTCTCAAGTGTAAATGCAAAGCGTGCAGACTGTACAGTAAAACCTCTCCCAGGGCTCGTGGTAGCGCCAACGAGCAATTCATCAGACGCAGCCTGCCTCTGCCTGCCTCATGACTTCCTCTCTTTGATGTCAAACCCTGCAGTAATATGCAAAAAAGGTTAGGAAGATGCCGCCAGGCTGGGAGCAATTGCTCCTATGAAGCAAAGAGTGGAGTAGACTGCGTTTCATTTTCAGAGGTCAAAGTCTGCCAGTGAGTTTCATCTTGACACAACAGAACTGTAAATTATATAGTGATACAGCAGCACCGCTGCCTTTCCCTTCATAAAGCTTATCCTTATAAGACAGTTTCTTTCTCTGAAATCAAAGTGTAGTGATGACACACTTTTACTGGTGTATAATTTGTAGCATGAATGTAGATGTAATATGAGAAATATCCATATATAAGCTTGGGGGTCTTATTTATAGAAATATTGATTTATCTAGTACAGTTTAATGTTTTGGAGCAGCAATTTCATACACCAGTTTTATTACAGTTCTAATATTTCCTTCTGCTGGAATTAGTCCAGCAAGAGTGGACATTTACTGAGGTCACAACCTATAGACTGTATATAAAGATGGACAAAATAGCAAGTCTCTGAAAGAATATGCATCGCTACCATTCAGCCTTTCTGCCAGTTCCTTCCAGTAGTCACTTATTGTATTGTAGCTTAGTGAAAAAAACTGCAGTGTTTCCCTAGCACAGGGGTCAGGAACCTTTAACACCCAAAGAGCCACTTGGACCCGGTTTCCAAGCAAAAGTAAACACTGAGAGCCGCAAATACTTTTTGACATCTAAAATGAAGATAACACTGTATATATTGTTGGTTTTTTACCTTTATGCTTTGTGTGAACAACTAAGGTGTGTTGCTTATGAAATCCATGAAGTGCTACAGAGAAAATTACATTTTATTTATGTAATTAACACATTTTGAACTCTTAAAGAAATATAACAAAAGGAAAGCTGAACTAAAATGATCCATGTAGCAAACAAAAACAGTTGTGAGCCGCCACCCTTATATCACCATCGGGCTTTTGGAGCCTTGACCTGACTTTTAAAAAACAACTGAAAAAAAAGCACTATGCTGCTGAAAAGAAAGAAAAATAGATGTTTGCAAAATTCTGCCTAAATATGTATTTTACCTGGTTAATGTGTGTGACGGGGCGTGGTCTGCAGTGCCGCTGTACGGGAGTTGGACGCAGCTGAGCGGCACCCGCAATCACGCCTCGCCGCCTTTACATCTGTGCTCTCTTTGCTGTTGTGTTGTCGGGCTGTGAGCTGCAAAGCTACAGCCGGCTGTATGCGTACAGCAACCGTGTGAAAAGTGGTCAGTAAAGAGATGCTGAAAAGCATGTTCATGCAAACATCGTCGGGTCTGCCGTGATATGTTTACAATGGGACTTCTGCTCCTGAACCTCTGCGCACAGCGTCTGCAAATCGGGGATGTACGAAGTCACTTTCATCTTTACGCAGGACTGTAAGCTGTCATCTGTGAGGCGTGAGCGGTGTTTGTTTTTAACATAGTTCACAGTGGAGAACAGCTGCTGACATAATGTGGATCCAAAGATCCATAATTGGCCTCTCTGGGGTTGAAAGTCTCGATAAATGCATGCCGTTTCGTACACCGGCTTCCACGAGTGTGACGCTTATTTTGAGCGATGAAAAATAATGAAATATAAAAATAAAATATAATTTTATTTTTATATTTCAATATCACAATAATCTTCCAAATTAGAACTACAAGATAAAAAAGAACTAATATAAATAAAATACACTTCATCTAAATACTTCTAATTTATTTTCCCAAACCACGCGGAGCCGCAGTAGAAGGACTAAAGAGCCGCATGCGGCTCCAGAGCCGCAGGTTACCGACCCCTGCCCTAGCATATCCAGCCTCACAGAAATGTTATTGCTGGCCTTCACTTATTTAAGCACAGGGGTAAATGGTGGCTTATCTGCTTATCTGTGGCAAGGCACAGATGGTCAATGTGGAAAAAACTGGCTGCTTACACAGTGCTGTATCGAAGCATAATAATGGAAAAATGAGTGGAAGGAAAAGGTGCACATGCAACAGGGATGACTTGTTAAGAGGATTGTTGAGAAAAGTTGATTGAAGGACCTAGAAGTGATTCATGAGGAGTGGATTAAGGCTGGTGTCAGTGCATCAAGAGTCACCACCCACAGATGTCTTCAGGAAAGCTTCTGCAACTGTTGTATTCCTAATATTGAGCCACTCCTTGTCTCTTGTTTAAGACACAACATCAATAGCAAGCATGGACTGAAGAGAAACAGAACTGGACTGCAGCTCTGTGGCCCAAAGTCTTTTCAGATAAAAGACAATTTTCCAAACATTTGGAACTAAAGGTCCACGAGTCTGAGGAAGAGTGGAGAGGCACAGAAGCCAAGGCACTTACAGTGTGACTGGATGATTTGGAGCATCATGTGATCTGCTGGTGTTGGTGGTTGGTCACTCAGTCATTGAAGACTTCTACCAGAGCACTTTATACTGTCTGTTGACAAGATTTATGGAGATACTAACACGTTTCCAGCAGGACTTGGTGCCTAAACTATGGTTTGCTGATCACGTTATTACTATGCTTGAGTCAACGCACCTGGCCTGAACCCCATACAAAATCTGGGGGGTATTAATGGCTCGAAAACACCCAACCCAATAATACAGATGAACTGAAGGCTATCAAAGAAACCTGGGCTTCAATAACACTTTAGCGGTCCCATAAGCTAATCGCCTCCAGGACACACCACACTGATGGAGCCTCAACTAAGTACTCAAGGTAGAAATGAGCATATTTTCGGCTCAGTTGTTAATACCTTTTTATTCATCTTTGGAGATATTTTAATATTTCAAGGTACTGGTTTTCTGATTTGAATAAACTATAACCTATGATAATCAAAATCAAAATAAATTAGCAAAAAAACAACAACATTTCATAATAAAGTCATAAGCCAAAATGGCAACACAACCAAGTGGAGTGTTGATGAGGATTGAACGCTGACAAATTCAAATTTCAAAAGGTTTATTGAATAGTGACAACCAAACACAGATGGAGATGTCAGCTAAAGGGAATTCTGGGAAATGTTAAAGTTACAGGGACCAGAGCTACTGTGAGAGAGGAGAGCTAGGTTAGCCCAGCTAAATCAGACGTGCGCTCCACAGAAATGTTCCAGAGGGTTATGCATTAGGTTAGTCGGGCTGTCTACTTCAACTGAGAGATTATTTGTTTTGCGTGGGTGAACAGAGCCATGGGAAAGTGGGCAGACAGGTGAGCTGATGTGGAAAGTTCTTTGACAGAAGATTCCAGAGGGAATGGACCAGGTCAACAGGAACAGGGAGGTCACAATGAGTATGGGGCTGCTCCTCTGCTGTACAGGGAGTGCCAAGAAACAGGAAACAGATATTTGACTTGAAAGCCCACAAAAGACAGGGGAGTCATGAAGAAGCCCGATTACCACTCTGAGCAGGCAGACAATCTGGCATAGATTGTATAGACCAAACTGAAGCTGATCCTAAGCTACTCGCAGGAAACCGACTGTCAAGAACCAGGTGTGTCTGCTGAAGAGCGGGAATCCAGGACTTCCACCACCACCACAATCAGATATTCACCTGTCCAACCCAATGTGGACTTGGATAGAGTGTAAGAACAAATAAACACAACAGTTTATTTGTCGTAGTCCAGCACTGTGGCAAATAAACTGTAATGAACACACAGCAGATAAAGGTTAACTTTTCAAATTACAGAAATATATATCTTAGTAAGTTTCTAATTTATTTACATGAACTAGTAGGCTCTCCTAGGGATGCACCATGACACAAGTTCAACATAGCCAGGCTTTCTTTGTGTTAGCTGGATCGACAAAACCAAGGTCAGCCAGAGATAATGGTTATCACGATGTTGGTTATCGTTTGAGTCATTTTCTATACGTTGAACATTTCCCTGTGCTGCTCATTTAAATCCAAAACCTGCAGCTAGTTCAGTCATGGTGAATGGTGAAGGAATGTTTTTTTTGTTTGTTTGTGTGTTGCTGTTGTTGTTGTTGTTGTTTTTAGGAAAAAGAATGACCTCTAAGTTAAAGGTTGTCTCTGAACCATCTTGGATGGTAACCGTAACCTCATTAACGCGGCAAATCTCCGTTAGCAAGTTCACCCGTGCGTGAGGCTGCACGGCGCTACCGCGTTGACGCCATGCAGCCTCTCTCTGGGCCACGCGATAACTCGCCAATGGAGATTTGCCGCGTTAATGCGGTTATGGCGTTAACGTCATTTTAACGAGATTAACGCTGACAGCACTACTGTTAATATATATTTTTTGACTGCGCCCTCAGTGCTGCTGTTTCTAACTCTTCTGGCACATTACAGCTACGAACCTTTAAAATGATGATACACAGGGGATGACACATTATTCCATTGGTGCATCCTGGTCATCGCACAATGTGTTGGCCGACTGACACTGAACACGACACACCTCCCAGACCCATTGATCTTGCCTCCTAGTGCTCTTCTCTATTTCCTCAAATGCTTTTGTGCTTTCTTCTTGTTGTTGTTTTGAACCTCAGGGCCACCATTGATTATAGAGCTGTGTATCTGCACTGTGGTGCTTTAATTGCCATGATTTTTAATCAAAACAAGTTCCCGTTAATATGACTGATTTATTTGCATATGATACAAACTTTGATACTAAAAGATTACATTTCCTGTGCCTTAAGTATAGTTTAGATGTTTTAGAACATTGCCATACACGTTCCTTAACAAATGGAGGACGGCATCTGGCCTTGTAATTTATCTCCCGGTTGTAATTGGAATTTTATTTCTAAAGACTTCAGCATATTGAGGATCTCCTGCAGTGCTCAGAGCTCACGGTGAACGCTGAGCCGAGAGAAAGCAGCAGCAGCTCCGCTCTGCATATTTTTGCTTTCTGAAACTTCAAAGTTCCCTCAGACGCAGCCTCAGTCTGCCTTGGATTTTCAATACACCCACTGCTTGGCTAACAGCAATAAAGAAACCCTCATCTTTAATACAGTGCGCCTTCCATTTCTTTCATTAGAACTGATTCTTGTCTGCTGCAACAACACACACACGCAGACAGAGCATCTAGGAAAGAGAAAAGCATTCTGGTGACCTATTTGGTTATTTTCATCAGGATATGATGACTTTATCTGCTTACTATGAGGGTGGAAGCAATCTATACACACACACACACAGATTTAACAAGCCTCCACAGGGGGTCTTTGCTGCAGCAGAGAGCAGCTGGCTGGCCCGGATACTATTAACAGAAGTGTGTGTTTGAGCTGCAGCAAAAAGACATTTTGGCAAAATCTGAAATATGCTATTGTGGATGTGTGCCACACGAAACCCAGTTCTACTCAAAAAATGTGAGGCTCATGAAGGCAAACATGCGAAAGTGGAGTGCGTGCATGTGGAGCTTTAACTGTGCTGTGCCAAGCCGGGATTGGATTTCCACTCTAGAATCATACAAGATATGCTGGATTCGTAAGGCTGGATTAAGTCACATTTTATCAGTGAGATTCCTGAGTGTTCATGGCAAAATACTCACGCTAAAGTCAATTTAAGTTAGCATCAGAGGTTTCAGAGTACCGATAACGACCTGCTTGAGAAACTGACCACATGGGTTGCTTTTGCAGGATGTTATTACAACTTGTAGTTAGGATCTCTAGCAGCTGTTCATGTAAAATATATGTCTAGCAAAGACGTAGTACAGTGCATCGCCGGTAACCTGGAAAATGGAGCTTCCTAAGACGTATTTTAAGGTTGTATTTCAACCCAAACTGTGATTCTTTGCTAGCTCTAAAGATTTAACTTTCATGTTTAAATGTTACCGTGCAAAACTACAGCAACAGAAGGCTAAAAAGATGAGAGCCAGGTGTATTTGATGAATCAGCAACATGGTTGTGTGGCGATTAGCGCTGTTGTCTCACAGAAAGAAGGTCCTGCGTTTGACGCCACCACCAGGCCTTTCTCACCAGGTACTCCCACTTCCTGTAAATTGGCCATAGGTATTAATGTGAGTGCGAATGTTTGTCTGTCTCTCTCTGTTAACTGCATCCCTCTGTCAGATTAGCGACCTGTCCAGGGGGTACCCCACCTCTTGCCCTGTGATCGCTGGAATAGGGTTTGATAAGCAAAAATAATGAATGGCTGGATTGTTCTGTCTCAGAGCGATTCTAATTAAAGTTCATTTCTTGATTGATTTATCCTTAAAAACCACCAAAAATGTGCATAAATTTAGTCGTTAGCGTTGGTAGCATTTGTATGCATGTGTGTCATTTGTGTCTGTAAACATAATAACTCAAAACGCTTTGAATGAATTCTGCTGAAACTCTGTAGAGGTGTAGAGGGGTATATTTTAGGTGAACCTAATGATTTATTGGTGGAAAATTAACAAAATGAAAATTCAGTGAAAATTCTTACAAGTGTACCATTTAAAGGTTTCAAATATGTTACATTTGACTGCTGACCCATCCTTCAAGGTCAACGGATTGATCTGAAGATCACAGTGATAACAACACTATTGTCATTGTTTGTATTGACATGAATCATTACCTTAGGGATTAATAAAGTATTCTGACTCCGATGAACAAATATAAGGATTCAAAATTTCACATGACAACAAAATAAACTTGTGATCAATATATATAAATTTAAATGGATTTTACTACACAACGAAATGAATGCCACGCATGTACCAAATACAGATAAATTAAAAAGAAGTGTTTAAAACTAGCTAACGTTCAATTAATGCTGTAGTAGCACAAAAAAAGAGTCCACTGTTTCTTTAGTTTTTGTTGTTTGTATTTAGCTGTGGAATGAGTTGTGGAAATGAAGTGAGAAACTAATATTTAAAGGTGCAGTTCAGCAAAATGTATTTTACAGTTTTCATTATGTGCCTGTGATATTATACGTATTATTTTTAGTGTCATTTTGCAGAAAAGAATTGATTTTCACAGTAAAAATAGGGGATTTCTACATATTAAAGATTAAAGTTATGTATTGTTTCTTGAGCAGTTGAATGTTTCTGCTACAGAGATGTAATGTTTTGCATTTAACGATCTATAATACCATTTTTCACCGTAACCGTTCACCTTCTACACTGGGTTTCTGTAGAATCCAGACTCAAAATCAACCTTGCATCGTGACGTAGCGTTTTCAGTTTTCTCACACTGAAAACGTTACGTCCAGATGAACAGAATCAACCTTTTGGGGTTTACTTACCTGGATGATTGAGCATGCATCAAGACATCCTGACCCATAATGTTTGTAATACCTGAGCTCCATGTTTTCAGGGCTTGCATGTGAATCCTGGATCTTCCAAAAGTAGAATGGTAGGCAGAGCCTTTGGCTATCAGGCTCCGCTGCTCTGGAACCAGCTCACAGTTTGGCTTCGAAGGCAGGCATCCTCTCTACACTCAGTTATCTCACCCCCGACTGTTTGAGCCAGACGGTAGGCCACCCTTGAGTTGAACTGAAATGTCTATTCTCTCTAGAATATTAATGTATGCTGTAGCATTAAGCTTTAATAATTTGATTTTTAGCACAAAATTTATGTCAACATGAACATGTAGTGTGAGGAATTTAAAAAAGGAACCTTGTAGAGCAACAAAACTGGCAAGAGGAAGAAAGTACAGATGAGTGTGAAAGAAAAGGTGGTGACAGAGAGGGGAGAGAGGGACAAGATGTGAGGGGGAGGAGGTGGGAGGGAGGAGGCGTGAGTTGGCATAAAGAGGAGAGGAAAGAGTGGGAGAGACAGAGGAGAGGTGACATTTAAAAATAGAGGAGAGGAAGGATAAGAAGACGTTTGAGAAAGAGGAGAAAAACAGCAGCAGTTTTCCCTCCTTAGACGACCTCAGACATTAGACATTGTGAAAATATAATCTGTACATTTATCTTTATGCTAGCCAACCTGTGATGATAGATAGTAGTCAATGCAGCTGGTGAGAGCGTCATATAGAGTTTAAGAAAGGGCTCGTGTCATTATGACCTCACGATTGTAGCCCAAAAAAAGCCTCACCTACAGTTTAGTTCACTGGATTAACATTTGGTCAGTTTCATGCCAAAACAGGTGGGTCCATGGAAGGAGCGGTGGTGAACCAGCAACTGGGTCGTAGTGATGCACGTGGGAAACAAAGACTAGCCTCTGTGGTTCGTAGGTAGCTCGTCTACCTACAGTAAATGACTCAATTTACAAATTGATGAAAAAGTTACTGCTAGTCCTGATGGAAAGGTGTCAGAACACACAGTGCATCACACTGTGTTGTGTATGGAGCTGCATAGCTGCAGAGCATTCAGGGTGCCCAATGCTCACCCAATGTGTCGAGCCAGTCATAGCGTTTAATCTCCTTCCTGACTCTAACAGGGGCCACAGGGATCAATTTACCAAATGACCATTATTTTGTATTCAATAGGGCTTTAAACTAGGGACAACAGATACATTCATGGGAAATGAAGTGGAGAAAAACTGGAATCATCTTTAAAGAGAAGGAGTCTGCAGAGACTTGGGACAACAAAGGCATTTTGGAGACACAAAAGCAATCTGCCCCACAAAAACTGCTCAGGATTTTCCCGTAGCAGAGATGAATGCACCTGTAGAATACACTGACAGGAGTAACTAAAACAGTCAACACATACGGGAAGACTGCATTAGTGAGCACGATGAGGAAACGGAGCAACAATTAAAACAAAAGCCTGCAATGAATCAGCTCTGTCTGAAGCATTCAGGTTCTTTCTTTCCAGTAAAGCGTGACCAGCAACCTCTCCAGCGCTCAGTGACTCCACAGCTACAGGATGAGCGTTATTCTGGAGTTTAAACAAAATGTTATACATAGCTAATAGTGTGGTTTCTAATCTAAATGAACAAGACACAAAAAGATGAAATCCACTGAATTTTATGAAGATAAAAACAAATCATGACAGCTGCATTTTTCTTTTTTTATTTTATTTCTTCATCTCTTCTTTATCTTGACTATTGCTTTAGCTGTTGGACAGACTGTTGTTCCCAAACACAACAGATACATCTGCTTTATTTCAACTTCTTTCATATGGTGGACAGGAAAATATGATTGGTTTAGTTCATTTTCCTTAATGTCTTGCTTTCTGCCTCTACTTCCACAAAACTGATTTAGTGTCTGGCCTGTGGCTGCAGTGGCCAGAGTCTCATGAGATTCACAAGTTCCTGATCCAACTGCCAAGCTTCAAATCACGCAGACCAGTCGACTTGAAATGAGGAAATGCTCAACCCTCCATTTAGAACTGTGCAATTGTTTCAGGCGCAATATAATTGGTTAATCTTGTCATGTGCCAGATTTGTCGAGCTGACTCAAAAGTTGTTGTTTTTTTGTTTTAGTTTCTTTTGAACCGCTTGTCCTCATGGTGATTTTGGAGCTTTAAGAATTTAGTAAGTGGTGGTAAGTGTATAAAAAAATTCAAAATGCAAATATGTCATAAATCAAAAGTTTCATCATTATGGTATCAGAAAGATTCTTGACTTTTTTTTAGAAATCATTGTAAATAATCTGAATAGGGAAATGAAAGCGGAAGTATTTAAAAAAGGATTTTTTTTTCATCGCTAATCGGAAAACCCCCAAAACAGGATACTAAAAAGTGAACTTTCCTCTGCAGTGAATCAATGGCTGCCTCCAGGGAAAGGAGGAAGAACAAGGAGATAAACTCATTAGCAGAAGGAAGACAATTTGAAGAAGTAAAAGTTAATATAAAAAGAAATAACTGAGCATGTTTGATTTTTCAGCTCCTTATCCTAATATTTTTTGCATTGCCTTCTTCTCTTACTTATGAAAATGTCTCACTACAAAGAAAGATGGCAGATTGTGTCGCCTAATCCTATCAGTGGCTGCACAAAGCTGGACTGAAAGACCGCTGAGGCACTGATCATGGGAGCACAGGAACAAGCTCTGAGCACACGATCGATAGAGGCTGGGGTTTACCGCACCAGCCAAGGGCCAATGTTCAGGCCCCTGAGACAATCCAGCACATAACAGCAGGGTGCACGATGCTAATAGACAGGGCATACATGGAACTCCATAACCAAATGGAAACCATAGTGTACAGGAACATCTGTGCCGAGTATGCCGAGTAAGATTTAATACATTTATTCTATTATTGTAATATGGAAATTTTTATATCTGAGATAAACAATATTAATACAGTGGAACCCTGACTTACAAAATTAATTCGTTCCCGAGGGTCTTTCGTAAGTCGAAAATTTTCGTAAGTCGAAGCACCCATCGCACCCATTGCTAACTGCAACAACAATACATCGCTCAAGTGGAACAGCGAAGCGCAAGTACGAAAGCCAAGGGGGTTTTCACATGATTCGGAAGGCATTGTGGGCATTCTGGGCTCAGCCAATCAGAGCCAGCAGATTTCGTAACACGGGCAGAAATATTGCCGTTCGGTGCCTTCGTAACTTGAATTTTTCGTTTAACGGGGTATTCGTAAGTCGGGGTTCCACTGCCTATATTTAAGGTTCCAGGGTGTCAGAATAAAAGCAGCAGGATAAAAGGTTCGAGGCAGGACTAAAAGATTAAACATTAACCCAGACAACTAAAGCATCCACAGAACATTTTGTTCTCTGCTGGAGGTGTACACCAGTCACTTGGTGAGTCTATTAGCAATATTTCATAAAGTACCTCAGTTCACCTGTATCGCCATAGCAACCTCAGCCTGTTTTTAATTGGAGCCTGAGGCCAGTCTGCATCCCTTTCATCTTCCATACACACACACACAGATGCACTTATTATCTCAATCGCTCACACCCACACACACCAACACACACTCTGAGGCGTTGGCTCCCGGTGGGACGGAATGACGATGAGTGGGCGTCAGCAGTCTTGATCTTAGAGGTTCAATATGGAGTTAAATTCTTGCTTCACTGAAAAGGTTTCCTCCATTCAGGCTTCAAAAACATCTGTATTGCAATTCTGAATATACAAAAATGTCTGCTCAATATCCATCGATCCCATTTTCTTATCTGCTTAAAGGCCCACCATGTTAGTAGATCATTAGTGCTACTCAGAGCTTTGCAGCTTCTATATGTTGAAGCTGTGTTAGCTCTTACATTTGACCTACACAAAATGCCGCTGCTGTAAGGTGAAGAGCTGTTGGCTTTCATCAGGACTGACTTGAAGTACATTTCCGCAGACTGTGCATTCATTCATTTTCCATATTTCTTTGCTCTAGGCGGCATAAAAACGTGAGGAGGAGGACCTGCTTGAGGTGGAAGGGGTTGTTATTCAGTAAACCCCACCTATACTGCGTGATCCCCTGCAGCACCATTTAAAACCCAACATATACAAATAATAAAAAGTATGGGTCAGCATGCATACACAATGCCTGGACCCTACAACCGATACACTCCTGTCAAAAGTAATAATATCTATGCTTTTCCTGTTATTGCATGAAGACGTGTGCCATCTTAGCCTCACTGAGGACAACGTTTGGTGAAGGGGCAGCGTCTCACATTTTATGCTTTCTACAGGCTCTAAACAGCAAAAATTCCTTTTCTTTTCCACACTAGAGCACAAACAACAGCCATCTCTGCATGTTTCCTTTGATGCACTTTCATACCTGCGAGCCAAGCACGACCCAAAAATAGACAACTCACAGACTACATCTCTAAAAGCCTTGTTTAGAGGAGAAGGGTTGGACCCTGCATGGTTTTTGTATTAGAGCCCAGCTCTTGTTAAATATAATTCTTAATTAAAAACATGAACGCTAAGCACACTTTAGCTTTTGTCTCATTTGTCTTGGTGTGTTGTTCTAAATAAGGTTTTTGCACATTTTTGCTTCAAGTAGTTCCAAGCATTTTTACATGAGTCACCAACTGATGTGGATCCCTACTTTTTTCCTGAAAAACAAAGAAACAAAAAATCAAACATCTTCTTTATCCTCAGCAAGGGCTGCTGTCATGAAATCCCCATAGTAGATATATAAAAAATGCTGTTTTGCCCACATCCTGCTACATCACCATGTTGATGTTACAATAAGCCAAAAATAAATAAATCACTGCATCTGGGTTTATGCACCGCCTCCATCAGGTCAGACTGCACATGCACGTCCTTCATAGCTTCCTACACAATATTCTGGTCACAGAAAACATATTATTATTTTTTTTTTTTTTACATAATCATGTTTGAGTTTGTTATTGCAGGGACTGCAACTATGACCATGGCTGATAAGGAGCAGCAGCTCTGACCCATCTGGATATGCCCCATCTGCAGCAATGTTTAGGTGGTTGGAAAGTGTCAAAGTGCACTGCAAAAAGAGGATAACTGTTATACTCTCCACACGCCATACCTTTGCTTTCATCAAGGAGGATCACAAAAGGTAAAAATTTTCTTGTTATTTAACGACTATGTAGTATTTAAGATTCTTGTGCATGGCCCCTGCTTATTTTAAAGGAATCATGAAAAATTGTGGTTTAGTGGGATTTATATAGTGGGTTGTGGGTGTAAGGACTGCCATGATATGGATGCGGCACGTTAGTGCTAACAGCTGTGTGAAGTTTGGGTTTCTCACTATACAACTGGTTAATGTTGACAAACACCAATTATGAACAGAAAGAAATGATTTTATCTTCCTTGTAGCCATAGATTATGCACACACACACACACACATACACGCACGTACACACACACATACACACACACACACACACACACACACACACACACACACACACACGCACAACACAGACATCTGGGCGTCTGTCCTGAAGGCTTGAGGGACTCTTGTGAACCACAAAGCTTATTAACCCTGGAACATGCACGCACAAACTCACAGACAAAACACACAATCAAACCCATGCATCAACGGGCATATGAATGCACTGTCTCGTCACACACACCGACCTTTAACAAGACAAAGGGACGCTCTATCTTTTAACAGGAGAACTGAACAGGGCGTTGTACTCTATCTTTGTTCTGTTTCAAACCCGTGGTGCACACACAGTATCATGGGAAATGAGAGGAGCGGGAGGGGCTCTCAGTTTCCCCTGAAAATACAGAGGAAAGGAAAGGAAAGGAAAGGAAAGGAAAGGAAAGGAAAGGAAAGGAAAGGAAAGGAAAGGAAAGTCCTAATGTGTGCTGAGGTGTTTGCATTTACACTTAAATAATTCAATAAAAGAAATCATCCAGCTAAAATGAATGAGAGAATAAGTATGTCATCATGGAGGTGCGGTTTGATCATCATCCAGGTGAACTGCAGAATAGATTCTTGTTATGCAAATGGGATTTTCTTAATATGATCACAATTCCGTAATAACTTTGCACGTTTGCCTACCACTCAACAAAAGAGTACTCCATACTTTTTCTGATTGTAGAGGAGAGTTCATTTTCCTACCTTTCCTAAAGAACACAAGATACAATTTGTTCATTGCACTTCTCAGCAGTCTAGCTAAGCTAATGCTAAAAGATTTGACACTTCCATCTATAAACGGCATGAGGTTACATTATTTACACAGCTAACTGTTTACACATTGTTTGATTACAATTATTATTTGCATGTTTAGATTCTTAAATGTTGATGTGCTTGTGTTTAAAGCAGCTTGTTGAATCTACCCTAGTGGATTCCCACTTTAAGCTCAAGATATGACCTTGTAGCTTCTGACTAGTGAGATCAGTCAGGGACTGATCATGGAAGTTGAGCAGTGGAGTTAAATGACCGTGAAGAGTAAAGTTATCTGCATCATCATCCATTTCTGCTCATTATACAGGATGTCCCAGGTAAAACAGGATGGTTTTCAAAGATCAATAAAAGCACAAAATTACAACAGAGAGATGTCAAACTTCTGGAAAATATTCTCATCTATGCATTCAGTACTTGGTTGAGGCTCCACTTGTGTGGTGTGGCAGGGAGGCAATCAGTTTGTGTCACTGCTAAGGTGTTATTGACACCTGGTTTACTTTATTGGCTTTTGGCTTGTCTTTATTATTGGGTCGGGTGTTGACTAAATAATCAAGCACAATCATAACATCCATCCATCTGCTTCCACTTATCCTTTTCAGCATCACGGGGGGCACTGGAGCCTATCCCAGCTGTCTTAGGGCAAGAGGCAGGGTACACCGTGGACAGGTCGCCAGTCTGTCACAGGGCTAACAGAGACAACCATTCACGCTCACATTTACTCCCACTCACAGCATTTTACAGTATTTTAGTGTTTCCAGTTAACCTATCCCCACTAACTACATGTCTTTGGACTGTGGGAGGAAGCCGGAGTACCCGGGGAGAATCCATGCAAACACAGGGAGACCATGCAACCTCTGCACAGAAAGACCCAAAAAACCATTTGGTAGTTTAGGCACCAAGTCCTGCTGGAAACGTGTTAGTATGTCCATAAATCTTGTCAACAGACAGTATAAAGTGCTCTGGTAGAAGTCTTCAATGACTGAGTGACCAACCACCAACGCCAGCAGATCACATGATGCTCCAAATCATCCAGTCACACTGTAAGTGCCTTGGCTTCTTCCTCAGACTCGTGGACCTTTAGTTCCAAATGTTTGGAAAATTGTCTTTTATCTGAAAAGACTTTGGACCACAGAGCTGCAGTCCAGTTCTGTTTCTCTTCAGTCCATGCTTGCTATTGATGTTGTGTCTTAAACAAGAGAGAAGGAGTGGCTCAATATGAGGAAAACAACAGTTGCAGAAGCTTTCCTGAAGACATCTGTGGGTGGTGACTCTTGATGCACTGACACCAGCCTTAATGCACTCCTCATGAATCACTTCTAGGTCCTTCAATCAACTTTTCTCAACAATCCTCTTAACAAGTCATCCCTGTTGCATGTGCACCTTTTCCTTCCACTCATTTTTCCATTATTATGCTTCGATACAGCACTGTGTAAGCAGCCAGTTTTTTCCACATTGACCATCTGTGCCTTGCCACAGATAAGCAGATAAGCCACCATTTACCCCTGTGCTTAAATAAGTGAAGGCCAGCAATAACATTTCTGTGAGGCTGGATATGCTAGGGCAGGGGTCGGTAACCTGCGGCTCTTTAGTCCTTCTACTGCGGCTCCGCGTGGTTTGGGAAAATAAATTAGAAGTATTTAGATGAAGTGTATTTTATTTATGTTAGTTCTTTTTTATCTTGTAGTTCTAAATTGGAAGATTATTGTGATATTGAAATATAAAAATAAAATTATATTTTATTTTTATATTTCATTATTTTTCATCGCTCAAAATAAGCGTCACACTCGTGGAAGCCGGTGTACGAAACGGCGTGCATTTATCGAGACTTTCAACCCCAGAGAGGCCAATTATGGATCTTTGGATCCACATTATGTCAGCAGCTGTTCTCCACTGTGAACTATGTTAAAAACAAACACCGCTCACGCCTCACGGACGACAGCTTACAGTCCTGCGTAAAGATGAAAGTGACTTCGTACATCCCCGATTTGCAGACGCTGTGCGCAGAGGTTCAGGAGCAGAAGTCCCATTGTAAACATATCACGGCAGACCCGACGATGTTTGCATGAACATGCTTTTCAGCATCTCTTTACTGACCACTTTTCACACGGTTGCTGTACGCATACAGCCGGCTGTAGCTTTGCAGCTCACAGCCCGACAACACAACAGCAAAGAGAGCACAGATGTAAAGGCGGCGAGGCGTGATTGCGGGTGCCGCTCAGCTGCGTCCAACTCCCGTACAGCGGCACTGCAGACCACGCCCCGTCACACACATTAACCAGGTAAAATACATATTTAGGCAGAATTTTGCAAACATCTATTTTTCTTTTTTTTTCAGCAGCATAGTGCTTTTTTTTCAGTTGTTTTTTAAAAGTCAGGTCAAGGCTCCAAAAGCCCGATGGTGATATAAGGGTGGCGGCTCACAACTGGGGGATTGGAGTTCATTATGTTAGGTTTAGTTAGGTTTTGTGTGTTTTACCCCTTCTTGTGTTTTTTGTGGGCTGATCAGCCACTATTTAAGTTTCCCCTTTGTCTCGTTAAGTTAGGTCAGTTTGTTTGAGTTGTCAGTTGTGGTGTCAACTTTGAGTAGTGTTGTGTTATTTTGACCTCTTTTATAGGCCCAAGATTTTGATTCTTTTTGCATGATTTAACCAATTATGTTTTTTGGGTTACATAAAAATCTTTTTTTTGGACTTTAACCTGTGCCTAAGTTTTCTTTCACTGCTCGGTCCATCACACAACAATCCTCTTAACAGGTCATCCCTGTTGCTTGTGCACCTTTTCCTTCCACTCATTTTTCCATTAACATGCTCAGATACGTCACTGTGTAAACAGCCAGCCTTTTCTACACTGACCTTTTATGCCTTGTCACAGATAAGCAGATAGTCACCATTTACCCCTGTGCATGGTGGGATGGGTGAGTGAATACTTTTGGTAACATAGTGTATTTATGGTTGAAATAAACTGGGATTGACCTTAAACATTTTTCTGTGCTCACTCTGCCAAAATGACTGAAAATCAAATCAAGTTCTTAGATTACATGTGCTAAATTATATATGATTGACTCCACAGACACAAATATCACTCAAGGTAAATTTAAAGACTGGATAAAAACCTCTAACTCTGCAAACCCAATGAGTGGATCGGGAGGGAGAGGTGAAAAAAATGAGAAGGGAAGAAGTTTATTTTTTTTACCTCATTCTTGAGAAGATGAAGACAGATTACTGGAGAAGTGTGGGGTTGATGCCTTAAAAACAGGACACACATACACACATACGTTCACAGTGACACAGTACAATTGAAACCAGCTGCTGCTGTTTATCCGACCACAAGCAATGCAGCTGTTGCCACGGGAACAAGGCTACGCTCTGGGGCTGTGGGCAGAACAGTGATCGCAAGGTCAAGGAGAAGTGTGTCCATGGAGAGGAACAAAAAGTATGTGGGGGAGACTTTCTTTGAAAAGAGAAATGTGAAGAATCTTTGACCTTACTTCTGAAGAACCAAATAAAGAAAAGGACCCTCCGAAAACTAGAAAGTCACTCCTGACTGCCAAACTAGGCAATAACCCTTGTCCTGGTAAAGGCAACCATTCAGGAAAAATATCAAGACTTCACACTGTTTCACAAACATTGACTTTTTATTGCAGCACTCAGTTTCTTTCATGTGGTACCTTTGCAGAAAAGAATGATTTTTTGAAAACAGTTGGGTAGTGTAAGTGCAAACACTAGGTTGACATGAATAATCACATTCTTCAAAGACCATTTGTGTCATTTTGTAACAGCGCGCATACAATGTCAAGGTATAGCCAGTGTAAGCAGTCTTAGCACCAGCAGCCTTCCCACCCTGCAGGTTAATCTCCAAACACTCGTGCAAATCGTTGTTCCCCTTTTCTCTAGTTGGGTCTGACATAGTCTCCATCCAAATCTTTCTGCAGAAAGTTCTGCAGAACCACCCTGCTTAGTCATAGTCGTACTTCTTACTTTGCTTGTTTTAAATTTTCAGTCATCATACCTCATGCGGAATCATACCTCTTTAAAAACTGGTTCAAAACTCCATGAGTTGTAGTGATTTTAATTGTGCGCAGACCTCCTGGCTTTATAAACATGGTATATTAGGAGCATTGGCTCCAGAGTAGTAGAAGTAAGGAACAGGCTGAACCCTGAAGTTGTAGTTTGTATTTATCAGAAATCAGCTGGCGCTCTAGAAGGGACTGTTCTGTCTCAATTTCTTCTCATCCAGCATTCTTTATACTACACATACAATACAGAAACAGTTGACTTACAGAAGTTTTTCAGTGGCTTGGTAGTTTCTGGAGCACCAGAACAGCATCAGAAGGTGGTGGAAAGCCTTATGGACACATAACTGGACTATGCAGGGTTCACTGGAAGCAGACCCCTGACACTCCTCACACAGATACAACTTTGTGTCTGTGGATTTTGTAAAATCCATTTTGTAAAATCCACAGAATTTTACAAATTCTCAGGAAATTTCAAAGTCTTGTCCTTCCCCATTTGCATCATTATCTAGCAGTTGGTGGCTTGTGTCATTTTCTACATTATAGTGTCCGGGGACACAAGTCTGATCAATCACATTTACTTGTTGCTTACCTGGGGAACACCTCCCACCAGGATGCATTATGGAAGAATGCAGTCTGATGCTTTGGGCAATGTTCTGCTGGGAAACCTGTCATCCATATGAATGTTACTTTGACACATACCACCTACCTAAGCATTGTTGCATAGCATGTACATCGTTTGATGGAAATGGTACTCCCTGATGGCCGTGGCCTCTTTCAGCAGGATAATGCACCAGGCTACAAAACAAAAATGGTTCAGGAATGGTTCGAGGAGCACATCAATGAGGTGTTGATCTGGCCTCCAAGTTTCCCACATCTCAGGGATGTGCTGGGCAAATATGTCAGATTCATGGAGGTCTCGTTGCTAAAGATTTAAAGGATCTGTTGCTCACATCTTGGTGCCAGATACCACGGCACGCCTTCTAGTGGAGTCCACGCCTGGATATGTCAAAGCTGAGGACCAACACAATATTAGACAGGCGGTCATAATGTGACTGGTCTAGAAGCTTTTTGCATTTTTTGGGTTTTTTTTACTCTAGCTTCAACATTTTTTATTAAAATTTATTTGATTTATTTGATTAAATTTAGCTCAAAAAAGATAAGAGAAAGATTAAATGGTGCAGACTTGACTTTACCAAACAAAGCTACACATATGAATGGTTTGACTGAAATTAAATGCTCTGATGTTTTTTCTTTTGAAGTTTGTTGATATAAGTGATATAGCTTCAGCACACAGGTTCTCATCATCTTCATTTTTTCACTTCCATTGTTTACAAATCAAAGGTTTCACCTGTGTTCCTGAACACAGTTGCATCAGAAGAAGAAGATGGGAGGGAACCGGTGTTTGTTTCTGTGTTTGTAAAAGTCAGCTCTCTCCCACTCATTTTCATCTTCTTCTTCTTCTTTTGCTTATTCTCTAATTTGGGAATGCAGGATGTGGTTTTCATAACAATGCGGAGCTATATTTCATTTCATTGCTGACTGAGGCACAAACACACACACACACATACACACATATAAATATGTCTGTAATAATCATCTTTCAGTGCAGAAACTTGCTGGTTTTTATAGAAAACACACACTCGCACACATACTTGTAGGGGTGTTTGCCACAATGAGCAGCAAGCACAAATTCATGCACAGAAATCTGGAATAGGGCATTAACATTCCCTGACTTTCACTCACACACAGACTCGCTCATTATCCAGTCACACACACAGACACACACACATATTCGTAAGTGTTATGTGTATTTCACATTATGCAAATATGCAACACTGACTGAACACTGGCACAAAAGCATCTCGATGAAACACACACATACACACACACACACACACACACAAAGGAGGAAGAGGAAAGTGGAAACGCTCCTGGAGGAGTAACACAAGTAATTCAACTGCAGCAGATCTTGCCGTTACTTAGATTTTGAAAACTGTGAAGAAAAATATTTGATCTCTTTTCATTACACAAACAAAATTACAACTAAATAAAACGTCAGATTTTAGAAGGCTTGCATTTTTGGCAAGACATATGCACAGTTTGATACAAAGCCTTGTATAACCATGCTAATCGCACTGGTAACAGACAGCATATTGTACAAAAGAAGATGAAAAATCAATTATGTGTTCATGCTAATATCCATCTACACATCACTATGCTCTCAAAAGGAATGAGAGCCTTTCAGGAAGCAGTCAGCCTTCCTTTATCAGACGTGTGGTAGATGTGGACGCTCTTTGGTTTTCCTCTTGGCGTCCACCGTTGTCCAAGTTCTTTCCGCCATGTTGAAGCAGACTTTGGTGCTGTGCAAGTAAACAGTCCATGCTAAAATTGGCCTGACTCAAAAAGAAAAAAGGAATTTAAAAAAAATTCAGCAGCGGGCTTTTTCCTCATTTGGTGAGTGTATCAGAAGTGTTTGGCAATCAGCAGTAAATCAGCGTACACGAACCCTCTTAAAAAGGGACACAGTCAATCAGTTGTTCAATGGACCTCAGTCTCCATTTAGATAAATGTTTTGCTATGTTTTGTTAAGGCTGAGGGCAACTCTGGACTTCCTTAAATACAGCCTTCAATTATGCAAGAAGGACGGGGCACTTGGTGGCCTGCAGCGTAAACAGAAAACAACCCAAACCTGTGTACATAGATGCAAAAAAGGAATAGAATGAGAAATAATGATAACGTAAAATAACCAGATGGCTCTGGAAAAGAAAGTCTGATGGTTGATAAACATTTCTTTTACTTGTTCTACCTTTTCGATTGATTATGTATGAAAGCTGCTTGTTTTATAAGGAGGGCACCTGTTAAATATGGAAAGGTTTTCATGAATTTGTCAACATTAGGCAAGACAGAAGTTAACATATCCTGAATCTGTAATATATTCCACCCTGTTATATTATTCATCTCTCTCCTCAGTGACAATTACTTGCACAAAGAAGAAAAACTGAAAACACATCTATCTCTTTTTTACCTCCTGGGTCTGGCACAGAGGGGGAAGAAAAAGAGCGAAATAGCTGGCAGAAACACAATTTGACAGAATACACTCAGGAAACAGTGTTTTATGTGCATGTGAAGTTTTCCCATGAGCCGAGGATGAGAAGCTTCACCTCATCTCCTCCCGTCTGTCTGCTTCATTTCCTGAGCTGAAATAGAATTGACTTCCTGATACAAGGTTAAATGAGTTTGATGTCAATTCTCCACAGAGGTACGCACAGAGAGAGAGGGTTAGTCAGTGAAATTAATATGTTGAGTGATGGGTCGACATCCTCCCGCTGGGTTTACCTGCATGTGTGTGTGTGTGTGTTTAGCATCCATGATTTCAAAGCAGCGTTGTGCAGTCAGACATCTTGCGATCTCAGCTCTCAGCTCACACACCATAAACTGAGGATCATGACAGTGTCTCTAGTTTACGCAGAATAGTGTAAAGACTGAAGTGATGGAGCTGCCAGAGAGGCAACAGTAACTCAGATAAGCTGTTTGTTGACCTGAGCAGAAAAGCAGCTCAGGCTCACAACGCTCATGTCCAACCTTGAGCCAAAGCCTTGTGTCAACAGTCTGGAGCGCTGCTGGTGGTTTAATGGTGCAGCGAATGCTCTTTGGCACACTTTGTGCTCCTTAGTACCGATCGATCATTGTTTAAATGGCAAAGCCTGTCTGAATATTGCTGCCATAGCTGCCACGTGGTCAGTTTAGGATAATACAATGTGTCAAAATTCATATCTAAATAGTCCGATGAACATGACAGAATTCAGCTGACTCCTCAATCACCTGAGCTTAATCTAGTACCACATCTCTGACATTTAGCAGCGTGAATGTGCAGAAATGTCATGCAGCCATGTCAGCTATGGAGAAGAATCCCAAAGGAAGGTGTTATCTCGTGGAGTTGAACACTCTCCTATTTTTGACTAGCTAGTTTTTTAGTAACAGTAGTTCATCTTAGACTTCTTTTTTCTTCCATTAGGATTATAATCAAGTGTTGTGATCCTGATTAGATTCATCCAGTGTGTTATTTGTAGAGAATTTTCAAATCAAAGAATCCAGGCACCAAAAAGCCCCTTCATGTTCCATGTTGCTGCAGGGATCATGGGTGCCTAATTCAGATCCCCAAGTGAAAGTAATTAGTAATTCACTGATGGAAAGTTAATCATTTATTCACAGAGAGATGTTAACTATACACGATAAAACACAAAGCAGTGACATGACACAAATCCAATCCATGGAAAAAAACCTCATTAGACTAAAAACAGCCTGAAAAAGATGCAGAGCAACCAAAAAGACACAAAATAACAACAAAGAGATTTTAAAAAAAAAAGAGACACAATATGATCACAAACAGATACAAAATTACCTCAAAGAGAAACCAATTAAAATTACTCTAAAGGTTTTTAAAAACCTTGTTTTAGTTCAGTCGTATTCGATGATGGGTCCAGACTTTGACTATAGGCCAGTGCGAAAACTTAATTTTGTTTTCTGAATCATTCAGAGGTGGGCTTATAACACGAGTGTGCTTGAGCTTGACAGTGCAAAATAATCCTTCAGGATCTTCTGGTAAAGAGCAGTTTATGGTTTCATCAGTTATGACAAATCATCCAGATCCTGCAGCAGTAAAACAGCCTCAGACCATCACACTACCACTACCTTGTTTGACTGTTGCTATGATGTTGTTTTTATGAAATGCTGTTACTTTTTACGCCAGATGTAACGGGACTTGAACCTTCCAAAAAGTTCCACTTTTGTCTCGTCCACATAATATTTTCTTAAACTCTTGGGGAGTTTGGGGGAAGAGTTAGATGACCCTTTGTGGAACTTTTATGGTCAGCAGTGGTTTTGGCTAAGAACTCACCCATGGATGCCATTTTTGTTTTGTCACTTTTCTTATTGTTGAACCATGAACACTGACCATGACTGAGTGAGGCCTGGATGAGTCATCAATAGAGTAATTCTGGTAGGCCAACCACTCCTGGGAAGTTTTCTCCATTTGTGGATAACGGCTCTCACTGGATTCTCTGGAGTCTTAGAAAATAAAGTCACTGGATTACATTTGACTGAGATTCAAATTTGTCTGATGACCTGAAACATGCATGTGTGACAAATATGCAAATAAAATTATAATTAAGGAGGAAAATACTTTATCATAGCACTGTAAATGTTTTGTTTCATTTTGTATTCGTCTGTTACATCTATTTTACATATAAAACGAAGCAAAAACAAAAAGCAGCCTTCATTCTTTTGTGAAAAGCAGAGAGGCCTTTGTGTACGGGCTGATTCACACACATACCGAGTGGGGAGGGGGAGTTCTCTGGAAAACTGACAGAAATCAGCAGACAACTCAGATAAGAAATCATTGTTCATTCCTTGTGTGTATGTGTCTGTGTATGAACCTGTATGTCGCTGTAACGCTGTGTGGATGAACAGAAATGTGCCGAAATTCTTAGTTGAGACGAGTAGCAGTGAATGTAAGGTCCTCTAAAGTGACAGAAATGTGTGTTTTATGTGTGGGTGTAGTTCTGCGCCAACACACTCAGACATTTCACAGCTGTGGTCAACAGTTTCTGGCAGAGAGCGTGTGAGAAAAACGCCTGTTTTAACCCAAAGACTCAGTCTGGTCGTGTCACTGACTCCCTCCTCTTTGTTTTATGCCCCCTAAAAGTCATGTGACTCTTTCCTGGTCAAAATAAACAAGATTTTAATATATTTAATGATTGCAGCTATCATTAATGAGCTATTGCACTTTAGCTTGTCTCTGAAGCCATTCTTCATCCCCATGTCTCTTTATCACCTTTACTATAGTAACAAGTTTGGACATTTCCTAAAATACTGCAATAACAGCAGTGATTCAAATCCCTTTAAATAACAGCAGACATTTAGCCTGTTATAGCAAGACACTGTGAACACAATGCAAAAGGTGAACCCGCGAATAAACAACGACTCATCAGTTTCACTAGAAGAATAGATTTTACAAGAAACCACGTCATTAAATTGGCCTAACTCAGACTGGATGATGACTAGTATAGAAAAAGATGACCACAAACACACACACAAAATATAAAGAGGCACAAAACAACATCAAAGAGGCACAACAAAAAGCCCTAGAGACACAAATATACACCAGAGACACAAACGTACACTAGAGACACAAAACAGCACTAAAAACACACTAAAGAATAGAAAGACACCAAACAGCCACTGACACACAAATGTACACTGGACACACAATTAAAAACACAAAACAACATCAGACACACAAATATACACCAGGGATGGATAACAACACTAAAAAGGCACAAAACAATCTCAGAGAGATACAAATGTACACCAGAGACACAAAATATATAATTTTTAAAAACCACACACACACACTCGCAAAAACACACACATGCACACAAAACAGGATTGGAGGTATGTAATAATAACAGAGTGACACAAAATGACACAAAACAATTTTAAAGTGACATTAAATAATTAAAACAACACACAAAATACAAATAGGATAACAAAAAAGACACTAAATAACCTAAGAGAGGCACAAACACACACTGGAAACAGAAAACAACATCAACAGGAGACAAAAATGCACACCAGAGACACAAAAGAAAACACAAAACCTCAGACACAAAGAGTAACCACAAAGAAACACACTGACTCAAAACAACCCCAGAGAGAAACGCACTGACGGCGGAGATGCAAAAACGCCTTCAAAAAAAACTACAAAAGGACACAACCAAGACAGGAAACAACCTCCAAGAGACACACAACAACCTGAGAGATACAACATCCTCAGGAGACACAAAATGACGCTGCACAGACACAAAACAATCTCAGAGTGACAGGCACAAACACCGGGAAGACACAAAACAACCTAGGAGCAAACAAGGACAACTCCAAAAAGAGACAAAATGTCCAAAAAGCAAACATACGACCTCCTGAAAACACCTCTGCAGACACACAAGAGAAATTGTCCCTATTTGCCACACAAAAGAAATGGCTTTAGTTTCGATGTAAGTACTGCCTGGGCATCAAACTCTTTATCGAGTGAACCCTGACAGTGTGACGAGGGAGACTTCTGACCTGTGTGGAGAAAAGATGAACACAGAATAACAGCCAAGAAAATCACAGAGGAGCAGCCAGAAACCAAAATGTTTCAGGTTACACATCCTGATGTGTAATTCATTTATTTAAATGCACACAGCCCTCTCTGCTGGTTATTCATGGAACTGCATAAAGCAGATGAAAAGGTCATTTTCGTACAGGATCTATCACTTTTACTCTGTATACAAATAAGAGCAATACTTCATAGAGGCAAAAATCCTTGATGTTTTTATTACTTTGATTTCTCACTAAAATGACAAAAACACACCAGAAAAACAAATTCAAATTGACTGTTAAATCATTGTGTATATCATGATGCAGACAATTATCTAATACAATAATATTCAACACTTTTTTTTCTGCAGGAAAAGAAAAGGAAAACAAGACAAAGGAATTATTATATTACTGTCTTTACTTTACTGGCATCCAGCTAATGTGCTGCCATTTATGGCCAACAGCATGCGAGCAGATCAGAAAGGGTTAAGACTAGGGTTGTGTAGCTGACCGTTTTATGAAACGCTGTCAGAGAACTACATGGACACACAATAAAAATACTGTTACAACATGGATAAGAATCGACATTCTTTTGTGCGTTTTGGACAGCAGATGACTTTGTGCGTTAGTCTGTGTTCTGTATACGTGTCATTCAACGTCTTCATGCGTCACCCAGCTGACTTCATCTTGAAGCGTCTGTCAACTACTGACTTTCTGTAGTCTCTGGACCACAGCAGACGCCACCGTCCTGTATGCTGCTGCCTGGACAGTGAAAATAAAATCAAGTTACACCTCAGTGCTGCAGTGTAGCTGAGCAGGTATATGAACAGATTTCTACTGAAGCTGAAGAATAAATAACTAGGACATAATATTATATTTTTGTTGTATTGTGTTATCTGCTTTCAGTGAGTGGTTTACCGATAAAGTTTGAAGTTTTACTCATACTATTTTGTTCATTTATAAAATAAGAATGAGAAAACGAAAGAGAGAAATGTGGGGTAGAATAAAAACAATAAATAAATATTTCTTTTTTTGAAAAAAAGAAGAGCAAAACAGAATAGAATAGATTCAAACAGAGACCTCAGGGCTGTTGGGAGAAGAGATGACCACTGGCTGTCCTCTGTCTGATGTCTCTCTGATGGTTATGTGAAGAGGGATGTCACCTGGAAACAGTCACATATACATGAAATCACATGTTAAATATAAAAGAAATCAAAAATGGTTTCAATGTTTTCAGAAACAGAAAATCAAAAGCTTTACTTTGTTGTTTTCAAATGAAATAGTTCATAAAACCAATGTCAAATCATCCTTGTGATGGCAATGAGACACATCCAAGTCACTCGGTTCATTCCAGATATGGGGGTGTTGAGGCAAAAAGCTTTTTTTCTTTGCAAAATTAATGCCACTTTCCAGACAGGTCTGGGTTAGGACTCTATAGTAGTCTAACAGTCAAAACATAGCAACTAGAGGCATTTGCAAAAAGCAAGTGTTAGATCTTCAAGGTCACACAAACATCTACCACGATGCGGATAAAACTGTCTCATGTGACAGGCCAGGTCCATGAAAGTTGTGTGCTATGACTTAAATATGGGGTTTGTTCACCATCAATAAGATGGCGAAGAAAATGATTAAGTTAAATTGTACGATGTGTGTTAGGACTATCCACAGCTTTGCCCCAGGGAATACAGAGAGTGCTGCTGAGTTCATGCTGTCAGGCTGCTGTGGTAAATGTGAATCTCTAAGCTGCATTCCTCTTGGTAATCTATATGAACTATAGCTTTTGGGTGCCAGTTTAGCAGACTGATTGAAGAGGTACCCATATTCCTTCCGACTGAAATGTGGTGGCCCGGGTTTGAGTCTGACAAAGGTAAAAAGCCCAAAAATAAATCTTAGCTTTTAACAGATAAAAGAAAAATCTGATTCCTGAGTCTTACTTTGTCAAAAGCCCACTAAAGAATTTAGGAATGACAACATGAATGAAAAAATTCCTATAAAATATATATGTTCCCTCAACTTTATGCATGCCACTTTTACTGCACCTAATGTCTTGGAGCATACGAGGGTTAATACGGACAGCAAACTACTTCGAGCACCCTCGGACATCACTAAAAACAAATTAAATGAAAGTGACGGTCCAACCTAAAAATGTGACTCCCAAAGTGTCTGCAAGCTGTCGGGCCCCATCAGAGCCGAAGATGTGGGTCTCATGATTGCATTTGGGGCACTGGAAGACGCTCATGTTCTGAACCAGACCCAGAACCTGCAGGAAAGAAAATATCACTTCCTGTTGTATTCATCGACCCAACCTGAATCCAATAGTTTATGCATACACTGACACACACATCAACACATTACCGGCACGTTCACTTTCTTAAACATCTCGGCTCCTCTGCGAGCATCCAGCAGAGCGATGTCCTGCGGCGTGGACACAATAACCGCACCTGTACAAGACAAACATCACATGACCCGACTTAACTTTGAACTAAACATGTGTTATTTACTTCTGGGGGCTACAGCAATGAGGATACTTTTAAAAAGTGAAGTTATGTGTTTAGAAAACATCATTTGTATTAGGTGATGTGTGACAAACCCACCTGCTATGGGGATGTTCTGGGTGATCGACAGCTGGACGTCTCCAGTCCCAGGAGGCATGTCCACTACCAAATAGTCCAACGACCCCCAGTCCACCTACAATCACAAAACATGTTTCATCAGCTTCCTTTAAATTCAATAAACTGACAGTGCAATCTAAACTGGTCTCACCTGTCTGAGCAGTTTCTCTATACCAGACATCACCATGAGCCCCCGCCACACTATCGGAGCCACATCATCAACCAGAAAACCCATAGACATGCTGGCAGAGAAGAAAGTGAATCAGAAGAATAGGTCACATAATAGACATGATTTAGGGCTATTTATGGGTATAACAAAAAGGTTGTGATGTAATGTTGATGACAGTCTCACCAAGGAACCCCATAGTTGGTCAGGGGGATCATCCGATTATCTGAAAGATATGTAAAAAAAAGAAATAAAAAAACACTTTTCTGTTATAAAATGTTTACTGGAATTTTAGAAACCTTCAGCTGAATTGAACTAGCCATACTGTCACTGAGCTCTGGGTTTCCTTTCAGGTTCATAAGTTTGGGAATCGATGGACCAAACACATCGGCATCCAACAGACCCACAGACTTTGACTGGAAGAGAGAGAAAAAGTCATACAGTATAGCTCTGAGGAGGACAGACTAACAGCTCACTGTCATATGTGTGTTGTTTTTTGTTGGCTGAAATTACATACATATATAGTATATAAAATATATAATATATAATGATAAAGCAGATTCCTTACCATGTCATTGGCCATTAATCCTAGAGCCAAATTCACTGGCATGAGAGAAAAAACAGACCAAATCAAATCAAATACTTCTCATTGAAAATGTTCAAACATTAGGCCACCTGAAACATGATTTTCTTTTAATATTTTTCTATTTAAAGATCTTTTATGATCAGTGCCAAAGTAAAAAGTATAAGATCTTACGTTCAAAATGGTTTCTTGTTAAGTAACGTTTAGCAGAAAACACTGCAATAGCAGATGAAATCTACTTCACCAATTACTTTTCCATTTCAGAACCTTTTTTCTTCCCTTTTTTTTGGCATTGTTCTATAAACTCCAAACAAGGCCATACCTAAAAAGGAATTCATTCAAAAGCACCAATTTTACCCTCTTAAAAATAAAATAGCTCTGGAAGAAAAAAGATGGTGAGAGAATTTTCCATTGTTTAGTATGAGTTTTACTGAGCACCTGCAGTAGTGGACTTCCCAACACCACCTTTTCCTGAAGCCACAACAATGACTTGCTTGACCCCTGGGATGGGCTTCTGTTTGGGGAGACCTCGGGCCATCTGCTGCCTCTGCCTCTCCTGCAATGCCTTACTGTCCACTGACCTCTGTAAAACAACAAACCAGTAAATAATGTAAACAACGCAAAAGTTTAGTTTGTGTTTGAGAGATTAAAAGACCAAAAGACACATTAACGCTGAAATTACAGATAGTCCCAGATGACACTGTGGTCTATGATAAATGGACTTTGATCTGAACATAAAATGTAAACAAACCTTTTCTTGATGCACGCAGGTAAGTAAATCCCAAAAGGTTGATTCTATTCATCTGGACATAGCATTTTTCAGTGGGAGAAACGTTTCATCACTCATCCAAAAGACTTCTTCAGTCTCAGCTGACTGCAGGTTTCCCCAACCTTATAAAAAGACCCCAAAGTCCATCTTTTAAACGAACTGCAAAAGAAATTTCCCTCGTACCGACCATAGCTGGACTTGCCATCGGGCATACTGGGCATCTGCCCGGTGGGCCGATGGAGTTTTTTTTGTAACGGTATAAACAATAAATAGGTGGTGGGTTGGCCAGATGCTGGCCGATGTGTAAAAATAACTCAGTTGTTTGGTGGTGGCTGTGGCGGAGCTTCGACAGAGGCCAGCAGGTGGATGAGGGAAAAACGGGAGGCAGGAGGAGGAGAGACCCTGAACTTCAGGTAAGAAGTTTCGACCTGCAGTCTATCTGGGTCAGATGTAAACCAAGTTTAGGTGTAGTTTATTTTCGTTGTGCTGACTTTTTACAGTCAGTTATAATAACTCACACTGCATACTAGCTAGCATGATGGAGTTTCTATACATCTGGGTGGGTGCTATGATGTTACTGATGTTGAACTTTATTCATAAGGTTAGTTAGTAGAGTTGCCAACCGTCCCGTAAAAAAACTAATCGTCCCGTATTCAGAGAAAATATTACACTTTTCGTATGAAGGTGAAAAGGAACACAGTTTGTCCCGTACTTCAGCTAGAATGGAAAAAGACACAAAGCTGGAGTTATTCTGCGTCTTTACACTGTCAGCTGCCTCTTCTTATGTGACGTATATATGTGTATATATGTGTATATGTGTATAACACATATATATGTATATATTGTACTATTCTTAGTTAGCGTATTGTCTGTTTTGTCTTAATGTTGGTTTATAATGGAGCACTGTAACAAAAAATAATTTCCCCCAGGGATCAATAAAGTATTCTGATTCTGATTCTTCTCTCATTCTCTCCCCCTCCCTCTCCTGTTTCTCCTTCTTTAGTGAAAATGCCTGGGCCGATTTTATATATTTCTTTAAGCAAGTTCTTCATGACTGAGCCAAGTGTCCTCTTTTTTGGAAATCAAAGTATGGTCACCCTAGCATAAGGTTGGGGGAACCTGTAATCAGCTGAATCACTTGAATAAGTGACATAACGTTTCTCTCACTGAAAACGCTACGTCCAGATGAACAGATTTAACCTTTTGGGATAAACAAACCTTATACCATATATAATAGAGAGTGCACAGAGTGGGATTACTATGCTTGCTACTATTCTTAGAAACATGTTCACGATATGTAATTGGTTGTTAATAGTATTAAGGTAACAGTATATATATATATATATATATATATATATATATATATATATATATATATATATATAGTTCTATAATTAACAGTCAAGTATTTATGAAATCAATAACCACTTCCGGTTTAAAGTTTCAAAATTATCTTTTCGTGTTCTAAATGTGGGTGTTACAGCTAAAGTTTAGAACGCTACATAAAGGAGAACAGCAACATCTGATCAAGTAAAACCATTTTAACTCTTGTGTGTGTTAAAATAAAGGTGTGTTCCGGATTGTTTAATTCCCTCAGTATATTTTACGATTGTCGCTTTTATTCTGAACATGTTATTTCCGGTCGTGTTGTTGAGTTTCCGTTTAGCTTATCACCAACAGAGAGCTACATTAACTGAAGTCGTACGAAGAGAAACACAGAAAAACATTACCTGGCAGCGTTTAAACTGTACACAGCACGTAGCTCCATGTTTTATTTCGCTCCCCGTTCGTAAAACCGAAGATTTATAAACTGATATTTTCAGTAAATGTGACAGTCTGCTGTATGCGAACAGGGCCATGTTTAGCTGTTTAGATGCCCCTCAAGTCGAGGCATGTTTGCGTCATAGTTGCGCAAAATGCGCATGCTCGTGGCGGGTGGGAGATTTGTTTATCCATCGTTAGTCCGTGAGAACTAAGCGCTTTCTAAAATTTAATATGAAACATTTAAAACTGTACGTTAAAAAGAAAGAAACTCGTGTATCAACAACACAGGTTTTAAAAATTATATTTTATTCTTCATTTTTTCCCCCCTATTTTGATCCTGAGTGGTGAAAGGTGCTGAAAAGTCAATTTAAGGACGACACTACAAGTAAATAGACGGGGAGGGGGAGCAAGTAGGTAAGGACGGTATGCGAAAATAGCGCGCAGTCCTGAACATGTCTGAACAGTTTCAGTTAACGTTGACACGGAAGTGGGTTAAATGGGTCATGTGTTTTCTTCTCATTCATTAACTTTATAACAATAAAAACATATAAGGCACCATTAGTTATCCAAGCATCTAAATATATACGGTTGAGCATTGCAACAGACGAAAAAGAGAGATAAAAAAAACAAAAACGAGAAATAACAAAAGAAAGAAAGAAAGAAAAACAGGGGCAATGTAGAATCCAAGAACCTATGCATAGTGTGAACAGAAAGGGAAATCATGATCCACATCTTACATAGGGAGGAGGCGTCCTTTTAACATGAATTGAACTTACTGAAAAGTGTTAAAAGTTTATGGGCTTTGTTTCATTTACAAGTTTCAGCGACTTCTGTCACCATCTGTTTATACATGGTTTAGCTTTGAGATGTCTGCATTTAAGAATAAAAAACTTTCCCACTAACAAGACATTTCTAATCACCAATATACTGAAACTTAGCATTGTGCTAATCAGTACAATTTAAGCATTCATTGCACCTGTATATACACCTGTGCAGCAAATGTATGGTAAAGATACAGCTAATGAAACTTAATTATTAATAAAATATACATCATGAAAAACAAAATCTGAAATTGATTCAGTTTAGTAATGTTTAGTGTGCTTATAAAGGCCCCAAATGCTGTGATATATACAGTAAATGATGTGGAAATAATGAATAATATATGAATAATAATGAAATCACTGCTGATTGTCTGGTTGTTTATGTTTTCAAATGTTTTTGTGTGTCCGTAGGTCTGTTTGATGACGATTTGGACTCCTCTGAGAGATGAGAACACACCCACATCTGTTTCATAGATGTGGGGTGTTACGGTTCTGAGTCAGCTTTGTGGCATCAGACACACACCTGAAAACCAGCACCTGGACTTCATGCAGGAGAGACTGCCTCAGTAATGATGGACTCTGCTCCTCTACTGTTACATCCTCACGAAGGAGGTCTAGGGGTGTGTGTGTGGAGCGGTAACAAAAGGGTCCGGAACAGAATGAAGAGGAAAACAGGTGTTTAGCAAACATAATTCCAAAGAATAACGCAGGAGATCAAAGTCCAGCTATGTATGAATGTAGTTTTATGCACATCTTCTCCTCCCACTGATCACTTCTTCCACCGAGTGGATAGATCACAGCATTCCAGCTTTTCTCATCATCTGTTGTGTGTTTTGTGTGTTTCTTTTTTTTTTCTTTTTTTTTTTTGTGTGTGTTTCAAGCGTAATGTGCTCGGGATTCCACAAATGATCCAGTACCTGCATCCTGCTGGAGAACTGTACGTAAAACACACAAACACAAAGTGCTAACATGCAGTTCATACATGTGCCCATCACTGCACTGAATTATGAAGCAACCAGTGCACAGAGTTTGGATCAACTGATGAAAATTCTCATATTTTTGTTTTTAGGGCAAAAAGAGGAAGAGAACACGAAATCGCACCTCGAGCACAGGTGAGAGGAGATTTCTGGGAATTACGACATTTTTTCATGTGAAATGTGATGAAAAGAAGACGGAAATCTGTTAACAAAAGAAGACTTACTGTGTTTTTGTTTGTGTTTGTTTGTGCAGCATCTGAACCTAAACAGGAAGATCAACAGGCCAAGAGGCTTTGTGTGACGCCAGCTCAGACACAACCATCTTCTTCCTATTCAGTTGCGAAGGAGCCTCTTGAGCAGCCACAGAGACAGCCAGCTGTTACCAACCTTCCTGATCAGCAGTCAGCGTGTGTGCAGCTGCAGAACACACAGACAACAGTTGATGCACCTGTGTGTCAAGTAAATCCGGTCCTCCCAGCTTCTCGTGTGGATTTCTCCCCATCTGCATCACTGGCCTCCTCTGCTGCACCCGTCCAGCTCCAGGCCACTTTTGTCAGTGACACTGATGAAGCACTGCTGTCAGTGGTGGAACAGCTTGACCCCCTCCTCACTTCTGAGCAGTCTCAGCAGCCCTCCTCTCCACTCACTGGTCATCACCTAAATCAGACCAACCCTGCTTCTCCTGTATATACGTCTCTATCCACACCATTTACCTCTTCTGCCACATTCTTTCAACACCAAAAAGAGCCTATTGGTTTCGCTGACATTCAGGAAGACATGTGGTCACTCCTTAACCACCTCCCTGCCGCTCCACAGCCGGATACATTCTCCTTTCCTAACATTCCTACTCTGATTAGCCCTGCTTCTCTGGAGAACTCCTCTCCATCTAAATTGCTGGCCTCCCCTGTTGTGCCCACTGAATGCCAGTCAACGCCTCCCTTCTTCAGCCAAACTAAAAAATATGATGTCGCTACTTAACGACCTCCAACCTTTGCACAGCCTCTACAGCCCTCCTCTCCTCAAGCAGACTGGTTCTGACCATAATCAGATCAGTCCTGCACCCCCCAAACCACGGCTACCTTCTGTAATAAAGTCTTAGCTCACTGCAGTCTTTCCTCTGTTTCAGAACTGCTTGCCAGAAATCTCTCCATGTGTGTGTGTTTGTGTGTGTGTGCACGCGTGTACAGATAATCCTTGTTTTGGTGTGTAAATAAAGCTTGATCAAAAAGTAAGTCAGCTCTTGAGTCTGCTTTTGGATCAGCCTCTCGTATGAACCCTCTGGGTTTGTGATGATATCACTCATATAAACCCTTTAAATAAGGCTGCCATTCCCTGGTGGTATGTGGTCTCACACACTGAGGCAATGAGAGACCTTTGGTACTTTATGCTAGGGAAATGGCCTCCAAAATCCAGTGGCAGTGTATCTGTTTATGTAAAGCTTTATACCTGGCTGTCAGCAAAGCAGACGAACAGTCTATCAGATAAATGCACATCCTGAATCTGGTTAATGAAGCAGCACATCACAGGACACAGAGGTTCACAGGGCTGCTGCATTCCATTTGTAAAAGAGCACTGGAAAGAGAAAACACACCTACACTTGCCATTCATAGGCACACAGCTCTTGTAAATTAAGCCCTCACACTTTTGATCATTGCCACCATAGCTGCAAGCAAACCTTTAGCTGAGCTGACCTCTCAAGAGGCAAGACAGAGAATGAACACTGCAGGTAGCAGCTCCAAATACATGATGTACATCTTGCACTGGGGCAGTAATGTCAACTCCTCATTATGGAAAATCACTATAGGCTGTTCTAGAAGTCGCTAGAAGTGATGCCATCGCCTAATTTGCATAATTGGTCATGCTTGTAAACTACGCTGTAGGAAAGAGAAATAACATCGTGGAAAAGACATAAAGTGAGTAAAAAACACCCTAAATGCATTTAGAATATATTTAGAACTACAAGTTACATTTATCTTAATTCCAACCCTCCTCCTTTATTCGGGCTTGGGACTGGCAAAAGTGACCCGAAATAGGCACGCTTTTTAAGTAGTTTTAAACCACACAAGACTAAGGGTAAAAGTTTTTAACCATCATTTTGTTAACAAACTACATTAGCAATCTAAATGGACCAAAAACAGACAGTAGAAATAAACAGTGTCAATGTGAAAAAAAGATTAGTCTGGTCCTAATTCAGGCTGATTGCTTTGTTTTGTTTTTTCAGACATCCCTCCACACACACACACACAGGCTGTGCTGGCTCACAGAAAGAGTAGGTCATCCTCATTTTCATCTCATGTTCAGCAACTGCAGCACTTGATTTAAATGAGTAAGCAGCTGATGTGCCAAAAAGCTGCAAAACATTATTGTATTTGGCTCTCGGAGGAGGCGGATGCACTTTTTCTCCTCTCCTCTCCCTTATCTTCCCTGCTTATGTCCTTGTCTAGTCTCATGTTTTTTGTATTACTTTCCCTGGAACACACTCTCACAGTCTGTTTCTAAAACCTAAAGAGAATTATGGATTTGATCAACTGGTCTCTGAATGCTATTGACACCCTTTTCTCAACGAGAAGTCTGGGCTCGGGAGAGCCCGAGTGCCCTGGAGGGACTTCCCCTGCCGGGTACCCGATGGACGGGTGGCAGAAATGGAGGATCGTGTGCCTGGCGGGACTGTCGATCGAGGACGCTGAAGATATCTATCTATTCGAAACCATGATAACAGGGTTCTTCCTGATCGGAGCTGGCTTGGCCCTGGCTTATCGGAGAATTAAGACAGCGGAACGAGCTGTTCAAACCCCCCCAAGGCTGCCCGCTGGGATTGAAACGATGGGACGAGGCGCGACTTCTCAGAACAGGCTCATTGAAAGCAGCATGGTTAAGACCTTGGAGACGCTTACAGCTGCTGTGAATACTCAGAATAACACCTCGCAGAACAGCTCACTGCAGTTGTGAGTTCTCAGAATCGGCTCTCTGAGCAAAAGAATGACAACACCACGGAACGCAAGTTTGATACCATCATGGGAATCTCACGGTTCTCCAACGGGAGATTGAGAGACCAGTGTCGGAGTGTTAAAGAACAGCTTTGAAATTCTCATGAGTTGTTGCAAAAGAAAAATTACCATCATAATCCGGCTACCCCTTTGGCGCCAGCTGTGAGCTCAAGGCTGGAGCCGAACAAAAACTCCCTGATAATGACTGTGTTTAGACTGTTCCTTCCCATTCCCTACAAGGCCACCTGGGTTGGCTGGAAGACTGTTTACTTAGCCTGGCAGGGCGAAGGACACTGTCTCAGCTGAACTATGGACACGCAAACACATATACTGATACTGATAAGCACTCACTGACGCATCACCCTCCCTACCCCGGATCCAACGCCACCTCCAATGCTTACCTCCCCTCTGATGTGGACATCGGGTCAGCTGGAGGCGCAGTCGAAGATTGCAGCGGTCCCAGATCAGATGTACACACTGGAACGCTTTCCCATGTTGCTTGTCTGTGTTTATTGTGCTATGGTGTGTTGATATCTGTGCATTCCTGTATTATCCTTTTGTGTTACACATTTCAATGTTTTTTTTCCTCGCTACCTGGCCTGACCTGTCTCCCCAATGTGATGTTGGTGTATTCTATGTACGGTCGGCAAGGTCTGTCATCTCGGTTGTGGGCAAAAGACCTGCAACTGACAAATAAAGGCTATCTCATCATCTCATCTCGTTATCAGGCAGCTGGTGTTTTTTGTTTGCTTTTTACCACACTCATCTGGCTGAATACTCTCTCAACTTCAGCATTTGAGTGTGGCAAGGACAATACAGACACATCAGCCTTTGCAAGTTCTTGAAACGGGTTGATATCAGCTGCATCCCTGTACTTCCAAAACTCACTCCAGAAATTTTTTGTCTCATTCCAGATGGATAGCATGCCATTGGTGGACACTCTTATCTATCGCTTCATGGGAGAAGCCAAGGAGGTTAGCAATTTTTTTCTATTTCTCCAGGGCTCTTGTTGTGCTTTAGAGTTTCCTCCACATTGAAAACTGACATGTACTGCAATGCTCCAGTGTTGTCCGGCAGTCTCACTCTCGACTCATTAGTGAGGGATAAGGCTACTCACCACTTTGTGACATTTTTTTCATCCTCAGGTGCAAGGTGCAACTCAGCTGCTTTCAACTCAAAAATGTAACCAAGGTATGGTGTCACGGTGCTGGGTCGTTGACCCAGCGTTTTGTGTTTAGTATGATTATTGTCTTCTGTTCTAGTTTATTCTTATTTTGGTATTCTGTGTCCTCCCCTTGTGCCCTGTTTGTGTCCCTGAGTTCATGTTGAGGATTTCCTGTTTTACTTTGAAGGTCTTGTCTCATGTGAGTGTATTCTGCTTTACTCCCTTGTCTTGTCTTGCCTATTGAGTCCCAGCTGTGTGCCCACCTGTTCCTCGTTTCCTCATGTGCCTGCCAGTGTATTTTAGTCCCTGTCAGTTAGTTATTGTTGTCGCGTCGTTAACGTCGGTTACCTTCAACTTGCTGTGTGTTTGTTATGTCCAGTCCTCCAGCACCTCTGTTTAGAGTCTCGGTTTTGCGGCTTTTATTTTACGAAGAGTTTGTCCAGCAATAAAGCTGCGTTTTCAGAGTCCTGCATTTTGGGTCCACCACTTCTGCCTGCCTGCTAGTGATGGGATTTCCGGCTGTTTTTAGAGAACCGGCTCTTTCGGTTCGGCTCACTAAAAAGAGCCAGCTCTTTCGGCTCCGAACCGGCTCTTCAGGTTGTTTTGTTGCTTTAATTAATTTATTATTAAAAATAATATCAAATTATGTACAAAAGGAATTACTAATGTAAAAAAAAGTGGTTTTATTTATATATGTTTATATATAAATATATGCGGTGGCCCCTAGAGACAAAACACGTACAAACTCCAAAACACATTTCTAGCATGAACTGAACTTCTACACTGAAAAAAAGGGACTGGCCATCTCTTGGATTTATGTAAGCATCTTGCATGTATTTAACACAATTGCCTCATGTTTTAAAGATAAATGTAACTATATAGTGTAAAAACTACATGATATGCAGAAAGGGTGTATTAAATTGTTTATATCATGTTCAGGTGAAGTAAGTCAATAAGATAGCAACGTTAAATCTCGTGAAACCACGTGTGATTTCATCTCGCGGGCTTTGGATCGTGGTTTAAAAAATGCATCCATCTCAGTCAAGTCGAGCAGCCAACTCTACGTTTTTTGGTATGTCTTGATTTTTTGAATTAATATTTACCATATTTCAGCCAAATGTAGTTAAACGTCTAAAGTGCCGCCATGTAACATGCTAAAAAAGAGCCGTTAGCTTATTTGCTGTTTTATCTGTTATCAAAGAATTGGCGCTTTTTCATTTGAATTTGTCTTTGGCACAAGAGCCGTAATATCACATTAAACCTAATTACGAGGCACTCATAACATAATTTGGTTTTCTGTGTGAATAGATTTGTCAACTGACTCTTCAGTTACATTGTGTATTTACTGCACCGTGGTGTTAGTGAGATTTTGGACATTGAACAGCTTTAGCTAATATCATCAGCGGTATTATGCTAGCTTACATCCCTACCCCTCCTGCCCTCACCTGCTGTCCTTTTGTTTTTGTTTTTGTTTTTGTTGATGCACATTGAGAGACCACATCTATTCTGCATTTCACCAGGAGTCAGCTGATGGATTGTGGGTTCAAGGTGTTATGGTAAGAAAGTATATTCTATTTTCGCTTAAGGTTTCTGTAACTTAATTATAATAGGTTTTTTATAATTATTAGGTGCATGCATACTCAAATAGACCACCCTATTAATACAACTGAGAAATCCAAAATCTGCCATAGGTTTGACTTATACCTGTATGTATTGTCAGAAAGGTGATTACTGGACTCACATTAATGCACACTTGAACTAAAATGAGGTTGTAACTTGTGGGTTCTTGGGTTGCAAATCAGAAATAAACATCTTTGGATTTTTTTAATCCCATAAGATCTGGAAACACAGTTTTTATTCAACAAAACATTACTGATTATTAACCAAGCACAGTGCCTGCTGTTATTTCAAAATAATTTTATGTCATTTCAGATGAAATGCAGCATTCCAGTGCATCCCAACCATGCCTTTACAGGTTTCTGACGGAGCTGAGTTTCTCTCTGACAGTCTGCTGAAAGTGTTTGCAAAGTGATCGGGGGAACAGGGCACAAAGCTAAAGGATGTAGCTGCCATGATGACAGTAAGAACTTTAAAATTCTTTAACTACAAAGTGTATATGTATTGCATTAGGTCAGTAAAAGATTTTTATGCTGCATCCATTGAAACAGTCAACTATTACCTGTGAGTAATGATTCCACTAAAAGGATGCCATAATTTTCGTCATGCATTTACTGGCCCACTGAGAAAAATTTATCTTTTTTTTTAAAAATAAATGTTCTGGAAACTATATATCCATAAAGTTGATGTCAAACAGGAACTTTTGATATTGCTTTGTAGATGCTGGTGTTGCATGTTGACTGGTTTAAGTTTTGGTCTGGGATCATTTTCTTCTGTGCTACTGAAAAGTTCACAAATATCTGTTTTCTTTGTTATAATACTTTAGGATGACATTAATGCTCAAAGGGAGTCTCATCAAAGTGCTCCGCATCTGTGTGAAAGACAATTGCAACATCTTGGTGCAGGAGTTCATGGTGAGTGTTTTATGAGTAGATTGTGGCTTTGCAACATTTTAAAATGCATTTAGTTATCCACTTGATCCTCATTGGACCAGTTAGGACCAGTAGTCCTCTTTAATAATTTGAAGTTCACATGAGGCCTGGTAGTGAACTCAGCCGCCGGCCCTTGAGGCCCCACCCCTGTATTAGGGGTCACATCAGTGTGAAAAAACTTTAAATTTGTCATTCTAGTGAACAAAGGAAAATCCCACCAATATTTACATTAGCTTTTGTTTGAAAAAAAAAAAGACCAACAGCTAACCAAATTGTGGGGCTGAAAGTCTAAATTCTAACATCTTCTGAGTGACAAAACCTGGATTTCTGATGGGCCGGTGTCTTTCTAAGAAAAACTAATGTAAAGCATTTGAAATTATGTTTTTCACCCTCTCTTAGAAACTCTGTTAGACCATGAATGGCAGCATGGCAGGCCACTCTTTGGCTATAGCTATTTACTATGTTGCTTGCATTGGTTTAAATTACTCTAACATTAGAACTGGTAGATTCAAAAGAGATGAGTTTAAAAAGGAATCTTAAAGAAATGTTTTGTGTTTAACCAGGACTTGACTGAGGCCACTGCACAGATTGAGAAAACCACAATGAACATCTGTCTCCAGAGGATGCACCAGGCAATGACTTTTCTGACGTTGGCATCATCATCGAGGGTATAGTAGTTCTTCAAGATCTGGATAACGTGACCTTTGCAGTAGCCATGCTGTTTGGACCTTTTTTATTCCTTCAATATGAGTTACCCATCACAACTCTGCTACACTTTTGAGGTGATTCAAAGGGTGGTAATGGAGTTGGAAGCAACTCAGCTCTCAAGAAAAGCTCACAACTAAGACAAAACTGCTCCTGCAACGAAGCTCACTGTTATGCATGTGAGGTGACCAGCTCTAGGTGAGAAGACATTTAAATCTCACACTTGTTCTGCTGCATTTTTGAAGCTCAATTCCAGGAACAGATCGCAGGGTTCATTTTTATATACACTGCAACTGCCATGAGGACGAGCCGTTTTTTTGTTGTTGTTGTTGTTTGTTTTTCCTTTTGCTCTGTACAAGTTCTCTGTCTGTTTGGCAGCATTTTTAAATTTCTCTTTGTATTTTTTCTTTCTTTTACTAGTGAAGAGATGTAGCATGAACAGTTATGCAGTCTAAATATCCCATATGGGCCGTGTGAAATGGTATTTTCAGTTTCATTCAGTTGAAGTAAGGAACGTTGAATATTTCTAAGCTTGCTGTTTTGAACCAAGATGTCACAGTATGATCAGTGCCGTAATTTTTGACAGTCACTGTATCAATGTTATTTTTGCATCTCTTGAATAAAGGTTTTGACATGCAAGTGCTAATTTCTTTAGTTATTGGGGTAAAATGGGTAATGTTAATAGGAAGGTGTTTGCCAATTCAGTAACCTAATTTAATGTTAATGGAAACTAACATTACCTCAAATTGTTTAGTTATAATTGTTGTTTAACTGAATCTTGACGTCAGAGGCCTTAAATAGAATGTTTTGTATTGTTCTTTCCCAACATTTTTCAAAAGAAAGAGTCTAATTTCTTTGCTGTGATTGATTCCAGAGAACACGGAAGAACTGACATTATTTAACTGTTGGTTTATATAGATTCAGTAGTGGAGTAATGTCAGTTTAATTCTTTACCTACTGTCAATGCAGTGAAATTAGACATTTTGTTTTGAAAGGTTACTGGTGGATGCCAGCAACCATCTTGGAAGAGAACAATATAATCTGTTATAAGGCCTCCGTTTGAAAATTGTGTATTTGATACTAGAATATAATAGCAAAATGTAATTTGAAGATAACATGTAGTATTTAAGTGACCAAGTAGTATTGGGTAAAAGTTATTGAATGGTGTTGGGATAAAGTGAGAAAATTGTGAAGGATTAAAATATTTCAAGAGCTCAAATTACTTCATCAAAACATGTTTAAGTCACATTTTATCAACACAAATTGCACAGGTTTATTGAACATGAATAAATTGTGTTAATTTAACTCAATTGTTTAAGTTGCTGCCAAAGCAAAACATCTGTGTGCAACAAATGTCCACCATTGAATTAAGTAAATCCAACAACATATTTTTTTCAGTGTAAAACAGAGCTACCTAGATCACTTAAATTACACAATTGAAAGCATGAAAGCATATGTGTATTGTTTGTGTATTTATACACAAGCACTATATTCATATATAGTCAAATAATTAAAAAAATTAATTTAAAAAACAAATGTTCATTTACAGTGTTGGGAAGGTTACTTTTAAAATGTATTCCATTACAGAATACAGAATACATGCCCCAAAATGTATTCTGTAACGTATTCCGTTACGTTACTCAATGAGAGTAACGTATTCTGAATACTTTGGATTACTTAATATATTATCATGCTTTTTACAACAACGTGAATGTACTATTGCTGTGTGATTTATTACTATTACTGAAGGTCCGCGACTCCGAACTGTAGTAAAGGGACCTCTGACTAATATGGCGGGGTCCATGACACAAAGCACCACAGAAACTTACTTTGGAGTGGAGGTGTTGGATGGGGGAGCAGGAGGGACAAAATCCCAGACTGGAACACAGATGCAGAGACGGGTACAAGATAACAGAGTTTATGAAGATACAGATGTTCAGCAGCTGTGTTCACTGGTGTGTTTGTGTGTTTTACGTACAGTTCTCCAGCAGGATGCAGGTACTTGATGATAAGATATTTAAAAGTGTTATATGGGCACCGACTGAGAACACAGCACATGTCAGGATCATTATTGTCTTAGTAACCAAATTATAAGCAGAGACACAAAACCATGCTCAGAAAGGTTCATGCTTGTTTTTTGAGTGTATTGAGTGTATGAATATTTATGTTACGATATGCAAAAAGTCCATCAGTTATTGGAGGAAACAGCTGTGTTGCTTTACACTGTAAAAAGGAATCTGTAGAAAAATAGAAAATGTCCAGGTAATGTCCTGGTTCTGCAAGTACATTTTAAGATTTTTTTTTGTGAGGGCCAGTGTCCTGCAGGTTTTAGATGTGTCCATGATACAACACAGCTGATTTAAATGGCTAAATGACGTCCTCAACATGTCTTAAAGTTCTCCAGAAGCCTGGTAATGAACTGATCATTTGATAATATCAAAAACCTGCAGGACACCGGCCCATGATATGCTATACATATGTAGTCAGTTATGGCCAAAAACTCACCTTTGATTACTGACTTGCATTCACTTCATCAATGAATTGGAGTGAACACTTGTCCTACATTAACACTGTAGGGTCTTTACCTTACAATATAAAGTTACTTGAGACAGGATTTGTTGACTGTTAACTGGTGCTATATGAATAAAACTGAACAGATCTAAAGGTGCTCCTGAGATTTGCATTTATTAGAACAGGATGAATGGACGACCACAGCCCTCTCAGTACATGGCTGACAGGACTTTTCCCCATATAATAAATCAAACACAAAATAGATTAAGACAGATTACTATACCAAACTTAAAGATGAAAGTGCATTTAGTGGATTTGGTTTATCAGCTCTTACTTTTCAAAGACATTGAGGAGAAAAGTACAACTATAAGTGCTTGTTCTGATGAAGACTTTTAAACTGTAAACAGCAGCTAAGTGAATAAGGATCTGTGTCCACGAATCCGAGGCAGCGACAACACTGAAACGCCATAGTTCAAAATCCTCAATGCGCGCCTTTTGTCCACTGTGTTCAAAATGCTCTCAACTGTTAAAGTAGAGGAGAAAAGTTTGACATATTTCACGACCATTAAACGTTAGAGAAGCCTCTCAAAAAGAGGTCACGGTTACTTCCCAAGCAAAAACCTCTGCTTGTGCTCACAAACCCTAAAAAGCAACAAATAAGACAATAATAAGACAAGTGACTACAAAGTGACACCAGAGGTTGGTGAAGAGCAACCATGAAGTGAGACATTGTGTGCAGACTTTCTAGTGATACCACTCTTCATATACCTGTGTGATAAAGTCCTGGTAGTCCATCAAATTCCATCGGAGCTTTAAAGAAAATACACTCAGCTTTTCCTCGGATTTTCAGAGTTGTTCGGTTCATACAGGAACTTGAGCAATCACACTTAACGTGTCGCTGTTTTGCTCCACCACCTCAGCCAATAAGCCCGGTCACAATTTATTTTGAGGAAAAAAGAAACGAAAAAAAGACATTTTAAGAAGTTTGTTTTTTGGTGCTGTTGTTTACATTTAAGCTAAAATAAAATTACAAAGTTTAGTATTGAGAAAAGTAAGGTCGGCAATGACTTCAGTCTTAGCAGAGGGCAGTGACACTATTGGTTTAACCCCAAAAAGATGATTTTGTTCATCTGGACGTACCTTTTGTGGATGGATGTTTTTCCCACTTAAAAAGGTACGTCCAGATGAACAGAATCAAGATTTCCATACACAGGGGATTTAGGTGCATTTAGAAACTACTGATTTACGTTAATAAGCGAGTGCACACATTTCCGGCCTCTTATCACTTAGATTTCTGAATCTTAAGAGTGAATCGATTTACAGCAGGAACTGCACACTTAGCCATCAAGCGTTTTGGTAAAGTAGCACGAGTAGTGTAAAGTTTTGTAGGGTTCTGTTAAAAATCACACAAGCATCACAGCACATCTGGCATATTTAGTTCCATTTATTATAAACTATAAATTCCAGTTATCCACTGATCAGTAGTTTTTGAGTAAATGAATGTCACTGATAAATCAGTGGTGATTCACCTGCAAGTGTTTTTATAAACTGTATTTTGTTTTTGTAGAACTCACCAGCAGCTGTATTTGAATATCTCCTGTTCCACTTTTCCCTAACCTGGAAGCAAAGGATGGCTTAATTCTGACTAGGACACAAACCTTGGCGCTTATCATAGACGTTACATTGTCCGTGCAGCAAGAGAGAGAGCAGTGACTACTGATTAAGATCATTCAGAAACGTGTCCCTTTCTGGCAGCTGTGGTAACTTCTAATAAGAAAGTTTGCATTCTTAGAACAATGCTGGGTCATGTGTGATGTGTCATCGTGTGAGGTGTTACATTTGGACTTAATTCTGCTCAATTAAGTGTTTTGATCTTTCATTAAATATGGCAACTGTGTGGTGTGCTGCAAGTTGAAACCCACTGTCCTCATGAGCACAGTATCTAACAACTCACCTGAAAAAACTGATTGAATTCAGCTGGACACAATGGTTTTCAGTGGGAGAAATGTTTCATCACTCATCTGTGACACTGGAGAAGTCACTTGGATGAGTGACAAAACAATTTTCCTTGGAAACATCCAGAGGAACTAAACCTTTGGGCATATCCTTGCCTGTAATTCAGTCATCAACAAATGTTTTTATGTATAAATCTTTTCTTTTTTTTCAGATCTTGTTTCTCTTGGCTTAATTTCACAGAAGAAAACCTCTCTGGAGTTTAACACAAAAACTGAAGTCAAATAGTGAATTCACGTAAGACTGGAATTTATAGGAATAAAAAGAAATAAATACTGCTTAAGCTGAATAATTGTTGGGTTAAAGTTACTACTGAAGTTCTGTGTTCTCTCTCTCTCTCTGTGTAATATATATAATACACACACACACACACACACACACATACATATATATATATATATATATATATATATATATATATATATATATATATATATATATATCATTTTTAATAACATTTTTATAAAAATAGTTTTTATTTTAAATTAAATTGTTAAATAATAAATTCATTTAGTAATGTCTGAATAAATAAAATTATTTAAAAACGTATTTGTAAATGAATGTACAAAGGCATAATTTATTGTACAATTCATTATTCAGAGACAGAATTCTTTATTTCGATGCATGTGGCTCCTCCATGGAGTACTAGCGATGCCTTGCAGAATAATCTCTGCACAAAGGTGTCTGGAGTTACCTTGGGATATGCATTAGCCTCTCCTCCCACTCTTCCAGCAAGATCGTGCTGAGAGTCAAAGACAGGTGGCCATATCTCTACAGTCTTTAATGTAGATGTTGATAAGTTTCTGTAAGACTGCTGCTTCACTGATGATGTTCACATTAAGGAATAAACAGCACTTATAAATTCATAAATAGTTTGAACAGCAGAGGGCAGCATAAAGCAAAGCAGTGAATGAATGGGAGATTTCAACAATTACAGAAAAAAAAGATACACAGATGAAAATATGTTATTTTCATACAGTAACCTGATACCCTATGGAGGGACAGGTCTTTAAATATATATATATATTATGAAACACTTAAAAATTTACATTAAAAAAACACGTATCAACAACAGGGGATTAAAAAAAAATTTTATTCTTTATTTTTTCTCACCTATTTTGATCCTGAAACTCCGAACTAATTCTCTGAGTGGTGAAAGGTGCTGAAAAGTCCGTTTAAAGACGACACAGAGGAAAAAGGCAAGTAGGTAAGGACGGTATGCGAAAGTAGCGCGCAGTCGTGAACATTTCTGAACAGTTACAGCCAATGTCGACACGGAAGTGGGTTAAATGGGTCACATTTTTTTCTCATTCATTTCTCTCAGGTGTTAGAGAGGTTTAGCGCTTTTAGGGAGAGACGGTTAGTTAATATTATACATGTTAAGCAGTTTCTCCTGGACGCTAAAGCACTGTTTTGAAAAGTGGAGATTGTTAAGACGTATAAACAAAGGAGACAGGAGTTAAAGCCTGGCAGTAATGACGGAGAAAGGCTGCAATCCGGTGGCCCGGACGGTACTGCAGCAGTGTTTGCAGGCCAGGCTGCAGGTGAAACCAGCAGATGAACACTCCGAAGCTCAGTTTGTCCAGGTGAGAGACGCATTCTCTATCACTGCTTTGCAGACATAAACCAATCAGTGCTAGCAATACTGATAATATGCTTAAAAAGCTATCAATATAAAACAAAGACATTAAGTAAATATTGACAAAATCAATATCAATTACTAGTTCAGAAATACAAAGTAATGTATATATTGATTCACGGATGTGTGTGTCAGACCTTTTCTTATTTTGACTTTATATGTGTTGCACATGATGCAACATCTTGGAGAAAGGACATAATTTTTACTGTATTTAACATTTCTGCTTTTATCTGTACTCTCAGATTAAAAGAGGGATGGTGATCTACATCTGCTTCTTCAAAGGAGCCACAGATGACATCCTACTCAAGATGGGTCAGTGAATTTTTTACTTTTTTCTTTGTTCTAAATAGTGAACCCCTGCTTCCCTGTGAATCCCTCCACAGATGATAAAAAAAAGTTGTGTCCTCGCTCTGTCCAGTGTCCACGCTGTTGAACCTGCGGCTGAGCGAGTCGGATTCTGGGAAGATGGTGTCAGTGTTGGACCTTCCCGGGAGTTTGCTGATTGTCCCTCAGGCCACGCTGGGAGGAAAGGCCAAAGGCAGAGGCATGCAGTACCACAACAACATCAGCAAGGAGGATGGGCTGCGACTGTACAGCGCATTCGTTGCTCTGTGTGAGAAGGAGCTGAATGCTGCTGTAGCTGAGAGCAGCGCTGAAGTGACAGTAAAACACGGGACCTATGGTAACAGACAAGTGCTGAAGCTTGACACCAATGGACCATACACACATCTGATGGAGTTCTGAAGCTGAGCTCACCATCTCAGAGACAACATGTCATACTATTGTGTCTACCAATGCAGCTAGAAAGACTGATGTACTCGTATCTGAGTTGTGCATCTTTCAATATAAACAAAATAAAAGAGATTTAGAATTTGTCAGTTGTTTGTGTAATCGGCCAAAACTGGATTGTGTATGAAGGCTTTCTGATACTGTGGGACACTACCAGTCTCTACAAACACATGAAAAACTGAAAAATGAAGAGAGAAGGATGGAAATCCCTCAGCCAGACACAGACAGAGTGTTGTATTGTTTTTATTTATTGTTTAGTTAGACTGGGAGGAGCTGCTGGCACTCTTTTAGTCATGCCTTGGAATAATTGTTTTGCCTAACTGAACAAGTCGCCATGCATGTTGTTTTTCAGTGAGGCTTAAAAATGCTCTCAAAACAATCTATGCCACATGCTTTAGTGATGATTCTCTTATATTCAAGTTTTATTTATATTTCTTCAGCTTCTTCAGATGATGATAACATTGTGTGCCTTGTTAATTCTTTTAACAATCACTGCTTTGCCAAACTCAATCAAGTCACTCAAAAATTGTTTCTCATTCACTGTGGATAAACAATCAATCTCATGGCCTACGAAACACCCATCAAACAACCGAATGACTGTGATTCCATGGGTTTTGTGGTCCATCATAAATATTTCCATAAACCCTTTTGATTCTTATAATGAATAAATTGTAATAATTATTGGATACTAATAAGAGCATTACTTTCATTATTGTTCTTTCCTCCATCTCAGCATGCTGTGTTACTGTCTGATGATCACTGGAATGCATTACTCAGTTACTTTGTAAACAAAGGGATGCACTTGAGATCCCAAATCTCTCTAACTTCCACCCTACTTTTAAAATACCTCCTAACTTTAATGTGTGTAAACTTGATGTTATATTGCTACTCTAGCACTTCATTTTCTTGGTTATATTACCCTATTAATTCACATAAAATAAACAAATATAATAGCAAATATAAAAAAACAAAAGTAATAAACAATAATATACCAATAAAATAATCATACACGTTTAAATAAAATTACATATTTGTGTATATTTACTTGCAGGTATTTGCACAGCTGTTGCATTCAGATTGATGTGGTTCTGGCAAAATTTAAACATGATAATTACCCAGCTGCAGGACAAATGTGTACAATTCTAGGAACTATAACTCACAGACAGTAATCATGTAGCTATATAATGAAATCATTAATACGATCTTGTTAAACAGTTTTTATACTACACTTTATCACTGCCATATAACATAAGATGTGAAACTTGTTGTACCATCTCACTATAGATGTAAGTAAGCTGGACTGCTGAAATATCAATACAATTTACCTCGTTCACCCATTCACGCTCACTCATAGAAGCACTTTTTGCTATGCTTTTCCATTTTCCAACAGTTGTGATCATAATATAAAATAAATGTAGACTTATCTTTTTATAATGAGAGTTTACAGCACATGCTGTTTCGCTCTCTTCTCTGAAAGTTAAAAGGAAAGAAGACAATAACAGACAATAACAAAAAAGAGAAAAACAAGACAAGAGGAAAGTCAATAAATGATTTCAGCAACTACAAAACCTGCTGGTTTCAGGAGGAGTTGCCATAATAATATAAAGTAATCATACACTTATCTTTTTCTAATGAGTTCACAGCATTTGCTATTTCGTCCTTCGTCTCTTCACTGAAAGTTAAATAAAGATAATAACAAAAAATTAAATAAATAAGAAGAGTTACCGATCAGAGTTCTGATACAGTCATAGAATAAATATGTGTCTACTTATCTTTTAAAATTGTCATTGTTCTTGTTTTCTCCATTCTCTCTGAAAGGCAGACAGCAGATGAAGAAAAGTAAGTTAAACAGCAAAGTAGACAGAACAAGTACCTCTCAGGATATCTCATAATGTGTGCATTTCTACTGGACACCTGTCCCAATGTTTCTCATAAGAATCGAATATCTTTGCCACCAAGCAACAGTGAATCATACCAAGAAAAATCTGAGGCATCAGAGTGAAAAATAAATAAATAAAAATCACAGTCAATAATAATTTGGGACATAAAGTCTTCAAAACTAAAATAATACTGTCATTTGATGACTTCCTAATTAAAATACACAGCTGGGGGAATAAAGGCTCTGTATGCCTCCTTTTAAGCCATCTATCTATGTATGTTAACTGGCACAGGTCAGTAACAGACCGGGTGTAAAAAGAGCATCTTAAGCTGGGAGATTTTGTCAGGCATAAAGATGAACAGAGGGTCACCAATCTGCAAAAATAAAAAAACGAGAAACCAAACAAACAAACAAATAAAAACTGCATCTACAAATTGTGGAACGACTTCAGAATAATGCAGAGAATCAATATTGGATGGCTGTGGGTTTGGCAGTACTGCATTTAAAAACGAGCATTGATCTTTGTCCCCGTCTGGTGGAAACCAATTCCTCTGCCCTTGCTCCTTGATGGCTGGAAGTATCATTTACTTACTTAGACTTATTCGTCACGATCACATGACTCTGGTCTTGCAGAGAGAACAATGTGTCCTCCGGAGTTGCGAGGGGCGCTCTTGTTTCTGTCAGAGAACGGAAGTGAGCTACACTCAGTAAGCTTGGGTTACGGCAGCTTCTGCAACCTGTGTGAAATCATTCTTCTGTCAAGTGATGACCATGTGACAGCAATTAAACTTCCGTTAAAATTATTTCCTGTGAAAATAAAAGCACTGAAAACGCAAACAAACCACTACCATTCAAGAAATAGTTTTATAAGTGTACTTTATTTTCTTTTATATATGTATTTTCTTCCCATCACTACCCATCCGTAAAACGTTGGGGTTTTTTGGTATAGCTTACTCATTTGATTCAACTTATTGTTGTTTGTTCAAAAATATCATATAAATCGTTTTTGAATGAAATATATCATTATAATGTAATTTATTACTATAGAATACTTGGCATGACTCAGTCCCTGCGACCAACATAATACTTGTAATTGTTTCGCGAACATGAAAAAAAAATGCACTTTTCGTTTTTTAAGGGCTAATTACTTTTAAAAAAAAATAAAAGAAAATGAAAAAATAATTGACAAACGTAATAACCCTTATTTTGAAATTATCCATACCGGAACGTGAAAGATTATTACTGCGGGACAAGTTTGCGCGGAACAAAACGCCACAGTTAGCTATTAATTTGCTCTTAAAATATGTTTCTTTAGAGCACGTGTGTATAAATTCAGATAATTTGAAAGAAAAAGATTTAATTATTTGAAGAAATCTGTGGGAAAAATAAGTACTTGCAGTAGAATTTATGTTAAAAGTTGGAACCGGTGTAACGAGGATTTGTGTCGAATAGACGAAAGATGATCTAAGGTAGGGAAACGTCTGCTTATTTCACGACACGTTTCCACAATTAAAATAATGTCGGTTTACATTTGCGCATGTGCGCGCCACAAGAGCAGGCCTAAATATGAGACTACGTTTTTTATTACAAACCTCTCGGCATTTACTTTTTATTTTTTTATTTTTGTACTTGTCAGTGAACTAATTGATTAACAGTAACTAAATGTTAATTGCTTGTTTTAAATAAACCACCGCCAAAAGCCAAAGTGAGTCAACACATTATTGACAGAATACCAGTTATTTAATCATAAGCACCAAGAAAGAGAGAAAATTCATATTTAGTTCATAATTGACAGACCATTGTGAACTTGCCTTTAAAATTTACAGTATTTAATGAAACATTTTAACTTACTATTGTTCAGTATGTATTGTACCTGCATTTTCTTGGATATCATTTATTACAACAAAACGTTATCATGTACTCATATTTTCCTATAGTGATGTCTTTAATTGACTTCTTCTGTCCAAAATACAGACCAAAAAGTGATTTAAAATTTGTCATCACAGAAGGCAAAGCTTGTAATTGCAATAATCTTTTGTGATTGTTAAAGTTTTAAATCACCTTTCTTAACCTCTCTGTCCTTGTTTCCCACTTTTCCACCTGCAGATGCCCTCTTATGCCTTTCTGGATTGTTTGGAGCATTATTTACTGACAGGAAAGTTTCAAGTAAATACATCAAAAAGCTGGAAAAAGCTGGTCTCTAAAGATAGCAAAAAGTTTACTTACAAAGGTACAGTAGATGTTACACACAAAAAAAAACAGTTCTCAATGTTTGGCAGCATCAAACAAAATGTTTGTATGGTGTTGAAGAGACATTAATTGAAGTTTAGCCAGCGCTGTGACCCTGTGCTCAGTTTGGTGTAATACCTATATTGACCACAAGATGGTGCTTTGTTGTGAGAACTACTACTACTACTGTTGTGACTAAAATTTATATATAATTCATTGTGCTACATTTAGGTGGAAGTAAAATTTCTGATATGTTTTTAGATCATTTTAAGTTGAAATTTTGAATAGCTAATTAAATATTAAAATGTATGGATTGAAAACCATTGAACCATTGCCACAAAAGTTGTTCCAGTAACGTCACATCTTCAGAATCTATGAATTACCCAATGTTCATACACCCATGAACATTTTGTAGATCACCTGGATAATGCATGAGAGAAAGCACTGCCCTGAATATAGCCTTTCAGTCACTTATTAGGAATGTTGCTGAATGCTCAAACCTCCAGATGGCTGTTTGTGGCGGTCTTATCGAGGCCGCCTCCTCCGTGTCGTTAGGAGTGACGAAGAAATACGTGAGATCCTGATACAATACCACAATAACAACAACCATGCGCGCCGGGAACGGGCAGTAAGGGAAATAATGGTGAGTTTAAATGAGGTGTGTTCTTTAAGTCACCAAAATGGTTAAAATTAAGGCTATTCATAGAAAAGTGTTTTAACTCTTGATGTCCATCCAGCTGATGTATTACTGGGTTGGAGTGACTGCGGCAGTGAAGAACTGGATAAAGGCTTGTGACGTTTGCCAGAATCAACCTACTAAAGAGCTAGCTAATCTGCGCGTCCAGTTTTGCCTGGTTTATGGTTGTGATTCTTCCAGTTACATACACCCTGAGATCACCTTCCACAGGTCAGGTGGCGTTACACACTGGGCTCAATTGTCTCAGATCTAAAACAAAAAAATTGTATTTTGCACAAAGAATGATTGAATAACTAAAACAGAACTTACCATTCATGTTGTAATAATATGTGAATGACAGGTTGCCATAACTTGCCGTAATTTGTGTTATGTGTGTATAAATTGACAAATAAGAACTTTTTCCAGTCAATACACATTTTAAAGATATGAAGATGTGAGAGAGATCTAGAGATAAAGTCAGCCAGAAGAGGTCAGATTTCAGGCAGTTCTTTAAAAATAAACAAATGAATTTCATATGTAATGTTTTAACCGCGGGAAGGATTTTAATTTGAAGAGACATGGTATTAAGCATCCTAAGAAAATAACTGATTTGTTTGGCACTTTTTAAATTACAAGCGGAGATAGCAGAGGGCTAAAAAAGCTTATGGGGGCTTTGGAGTTGAACCATTTTGAGCTATGAGCCACCCAGGATTTCACTTTGATTCACTGAAGACAAAGTATTGTTGGAACACAATATTCTTGTATTTTCCAGAGTGCATTTACTTAGAACTATAGTGGACCTTAAATGGAGCCTTGTGGTACACCACAGGCAGACTTGGCTTTTGTTCAGCTTTCTCTGTAAGTTCTCCAAAGCAAAACTGGCCTTTGTGCATCTGCAGGTTTCCAAAGGACCCCGGGCAGCGGCAGAAATGGCTGACAGTTGCGCAGAGGGATGAAGGCTCGCTGCGCTCAAACTCCTACATCTGCTCCCGACACTTTGACCCATCCTGCTATACCCTGAATGAGGACGGTCAGCCGACACTATCATCAGATGCTGTACCCAGCATCATGCCCGATGAGGAGGTGACACAAAAGACTGAGAGCACATTAAAAACCTGTCAATTGTAATTAGCAAGTCTGCGGATTTACTTTTGTTTTTTTTTTTTACTCACTTCATTCTTCTTAGTGTTTGGACCTGCATATTTACTCATTTCATTACAAAATTTGCAGTGCTTTCAGAAACTTTAACAGAATTAGGCAATAGTGCTTTTTTCCCATCCAGTCCTGCAGAAGCGTACTAAGAGTGTGGACTTGAGTTAGTTCTCAGAGCTGATCAGGTAAACCTATGTGCCTTTCAGGTGCCCATTCCTTCAGATGAGGAAGTCCTGCTTTCCAACACGCTGGAAGACCTCATCTCTGCAGCTGCTGCTAATACCGAAACCGAAAAGCCCCCTCATCCAGCCACTGATCAGTCGGAAACCCCTATGGAGCTGCAGGAACACCAGTACTGCTCGTCAGCTCCAGACTCCACCGCAGTCCAGACAGTGAAGGAGCACACAAGGAGGAAGACTGTCATTGAGCCAACTTTCACCACGTACAACCATGTCGCCAGGTATGTGTTTGATGACACGAAAACTTCACACCCATGTGACGCATGTTCGTTTAAATTAGCATGTTTTCTTATGCATACTTTAGATATCTGAGCCACAGGATTTTACCAACGCAAAGCAAGAAAAATAGAAGTGCCTTAAAAAGGATGGCCAAGCGCTTTGGCCTAATAGGTGAGTGGAAAGGGTTTTAAACACAACAAGCAATACTCATTTTTATTTGACTGCTTCAGTGCTCTAAAGGAACACATTAAATCATTTATAAAGGTGCTGAAATGTTCATAGTCAAACTTTAGAAATATGTCTTTTCTTTTTAAGATGGAGTGCTGATGTACACACGGGCTTCTCGACCTCTCAGCGTGCCACGCAGCAGAGAGGAGGTAATTGCTAGCTTACAGATTTCAAATGAAGACCTTTTGTGCTGGTGGTCAGTGGTCAGCGGAGGAAACACTTTGTTTTATGACAGTTTACGCCTTATTATAACACATCTGGAAGTGTTAATTTCAGAGACTAAACACAACTGGTTAAAACCATCAACTAATCTGTATCTTTACATCACTGAGGAGTGGATAATGGCATCTTAAAGTGAAAGAGATTTTCACTTTAAGTACAGGTTATATTCTTTATTTAGTTCTTGCAGAAGCTAACAACAATGAAAATTCGTTCAGCAGTTATAAATGGAATCAAACAAAACAGTCAGCCATTAATTTCATCTGACCCTCATCACTTCATCTGCTGCTCTTCTCATGACCCTCTGAGATTGTGTGAGCTGGCAGGTCCCCGTTTTCTGCAGGTTGTGGTCCTGTATGGACCAGCTCCGACTCGTAGTCAGACCACATCAGGATCCTCTTCAGTTTGCGTTGAGAACGCCATCATCTACCTGCTCAATCGTGTCTGCACCCATCCGTACTAGCCAGCGAGCACTGCGAGGGTCATGTTTTTTAACTTTTCCAGTGCATTCAACCCCATGAGGCCAAACCTCCTGGGTGACAAGCTGAGAATGATGCAGGTGGATGCTTCTCTGGTGTCTGAGAGGCAGATGTTGTCCAGGATAAAGACAATGCTGGACAATACCTCCCACCCACTCCATGACGTGCTGGCTGGAACACATTCAGTGAGAGACTGAGATTACCAAAGAGCACCACTGAACGACACAGGAAATCATTCCTGCCTGTGGCCATCTCCCTGTACAACTCATCCATCTAATAGCTACACTGTAAACACTGCAATAGTTACACCCTTTTTGCACATGCTCTTTTCTACTCTGTAATATTCTTGTGAGTTATTGATATTTATTTATAATGATCTCTGTTAATTCTTGATATTTATAATTGAGTGATTTGTATATATTAGCGCTATCTTTTTAAATTAGTAAAATCTGTAACATATTGTATTGTTTAAATGGCTTAGTCTGTTACTGTTACTGCCTTGGAGCAACCGTAACCCACATAATTTCCTTGGGGATTAATTAAGTATTCTGATTCTGATTCTGTATGGGCCACTTGGTTCTGTCACCTTTGCACCTGGAGCACTACACCAGTGTCCTTTTTGCAATGAGCATTAAGGTGTCTTCGTGTTGTTGGAGGAAGCCTCCTAAGAGCTCCAAAATCCAGGATTTTTTAAATACTGTTAACATCTCTATTTGCACATCTTTCCTCAGCCCATGCCTCAACTATTACTCAGACTGACATTGCATGATCACATAAGTCTTATGTGATCTGTAATTTGCATAATGGTCTTACAAATACTATTAAATATCCAACCATGCTTTGCTAACCAACTGTGCTTCCTTTTGATCCCAGGTAAACTCAATCCTGCGAGAGTTTCATGACAGCAAGGGCCACTATGGTCAGGGGGTCTGCCAGCAAGAAATTTCAAAGCACTTCCACTGGGGCAGCATGACTCGAGACCTGGCTAGTTGGATCGCCAACTGCCAAACCTGCCTTAACAGAACCAAGAGGAAGTGGATGCGCTGCAGTGTTCTTGGGTGCACAAACTGCTGTGGACCAGTAGAGAGACGCCTGGGCCTCACCTTCCACAAGTATGAATCGTTTTTTTCTTGATTGTTTGCTGCTTATACTACGAAAGTAAACAGAGAAACACAGAATTAATTAATGAAAAAATAATAGTCCTAAAACCTTTAGGACTTCTGCGATAAAACATACGGTGTTCGCTCCTGTTCTGGTGAGAGTTTAGTGTGCAGATTATGCTTTATTTTTGCTCATTTCTGTTATTTTATCATGAATGTGATGTCACAAAGGCAGATGTTATCCCTCTAAGTTAAAAGATCAGGCGTTTAAGCTAACTGCTGGGTTAGCAATGTTTTTATTTCATACTTATATGTTGAGCTGTTTTTTTTAAATAGGTTTATCTGGTGCAGATAAAGTACATGCACAAAGTATACAGAGTTTTGCTTATGTTTATACCAAGTGCATTTGGAAGATGGTCGATCAGAAAATTAAACTGGGTTTTAGAGAAGTTGTTATTGATAAGCTGCTGCTTTTGTTTTAGCTATAAGATGAACCTGCCCTGAGCCAGAATAAGATAATTTAGTTTGTGTTTTTGAAATTTGAAGCATGGAGAACATAATAGAACCACTTTAACCACTTCTATATCTTACTTTGTTCTTAAAAGGACAAAAAACCCCAATAAATATTAGTTTTTGTGCTATAGGTTTTGGACCATTATACATTAGAAATCAGTAATGGTGCATTTGACTGAATATAATTGGTACACTTAAGAATTGATGTTGCTTTTGCAGCACAAGGATGCCCAAATATTGTTCAGGGAAGGTTTGAAGAGCACAATAGCTTTGAGGTGTTGACTTGGTCTCCAGATTCAATCAATCCAACCAAGCATCTGTGGGATGTGCTGGACAAACAAGTCGGATCCGTGGAGGGCTCACCTTAAAACTTACAGCACTTAAAGGATCTGCTGCTAATATCTTGATGCCAGATACCACAGCACACCTACAGGGGTCTAGTGGAGTCCATGCCTTGATGAGCCAGAGCTGTCTTGGCAGCAAAAGGGGTACCAACACTTTGTTAGACAGGTGGTCATATTGTTATGCCTGATCAGTGTACTCTGACATGTTACTTCTTGGCTACTTAATGCAATACCCCAAATAAGGCTAAAGGCCTGCCCTTAAACCCATATTAATCATGTAGCTGTGACTTCAATGTGCTTTGGTAAAGTGTGCGTACTTCTTCATCATTAATATATTACCCTAGGTTTCCTCTTCACAATGCAACTCTGTTGGCAAAGTGGTTGAAGGCTACCGGCCGTCCAAACTGGCATCCTCGGCTCCGGTCTTCCATTTGTTCGATACATTTCACTGACGACTGTTTCAGCCATAGTGGGGAGGTCATCACCCTAAATCCAGATGCTGTGCCTGCACTCTCGGTCCACACGGACTCCGCAGTGAGCATCACAATTACTTAGTATTATTAATGCAACAGTGTCACAATTCTAATAACTGATCTGTTTCCTCCAAAGGTCCCATCCAGAGGGGCGAGCCAGCCTGCGGTGGGGGAGGAGGTATGTTGTAGATTTGTCAGGTTGACAAAATTTTATTTGCTGCAGAGATTCATGAACCATATGTATTTACATGATCTACGTCTCTGTGTTAGCAGGCCATTTTTGCAAAGTACGATGCTGTGGAGCTCTACCTTACCAAACGCACTTACCCACCTGGACTGAACTATGTAGAAAAGAACACCTTTAGGAGGTTCTGCAAGAAGTTTGCCATTAAAGGTTCGTACAAATCTGTGTGTTCAAAACTCCTAAAAACAAAATACTAATAATGCCTGTGTAGTGCATTTTCCATGATAAAACACAGGCATGCAGGTATGCATAACAAAGGAGTTTTAATTCCAATATTATTTAGGAAAAGAACGTCAATATTTTATACTATGCACTGCTGGGAACACAAACTTTAAAAAGGGTGGTGGGAAAAATCTCCTTAATAAAAATAGAACCCATTATGCTAATGTCCAGCTTCAGATTTCTGTTCTTCATCTTTGTATGAGTCATATTTTAAATTAGAGCCCTGCGACAGACTGGCGACCTGTCCAGGGTGTACCCCGCCTCTCGCCCCATGACAGCTGGGATAGGCTCCAGCTCCAGCAAAAATCCAAATATAATGATACAATATACACAATGGCACTTGTGCCTCTGCTCAAACATAACTGGAAAGACAAAAGTCTGTTTCACACTGTGCTGTAACATTTACCCTACCCCTGCTTTCCCAGACGGTGTTCTTCATACGGTGAAGGGAGACCAAATGCGTTTGGTTCTGAGGAACAGGCAGCAGGTTGAAACCGCGCTGGTGGACTATCACAACGAGCTCAACCACCTCGACGTCAACAAGTGTCTCAGACTGCTGAATGAGAGGTTTCCCCTCGCGCTGTTTCTCATTAGTGACACGTTTCAGTCAGAATCATCAACACGGTCTCAGATCTGAACTTTCTTACAGATACTTCTGGAGAACCATGAGGCCTGATGTTGTGCAGTGGATCAACAACTGCTCTCAGTGCAGCATGAAGAAGACGAAGAAACCGAATCACCAAGCAGAGGCGAGAGGTTTAGCGGTTCAGACATCAGCTCAACTACAGGAACTGACATCTCACGACTTAGACAGGTAATTTCTATCTTAGTATCTAAAAGTACTAGTGAACTGTTGATATGGTTTCCCCATTTTTATGTCTAATATCTACCTGCTCTTCTCTCTCTGTCTCCATGTTGGCAGTGCGAATGATGAGGATACTGATAGTGATGGTGATGCAGAGGAGCAGCTGACAGTGAATTCCAAGGACACAGTGGTGGGTTTGCCAAAGCTTTAGCTCCTTGACTGAATGATTTTAGGCCTGTGGCTCTGACTTCTTTAGTGATGAAGACATTTGAGAAGATAATTAAGAAGGAGATTTTAATGCATGTTGAACACCATCTTGACCCCTTCCAGTTTGCCTATAGAGCAGGGAGAGGTGTGGAGGATGCTGCTGTCACACTCCTGCATCTCTTGTATAAGCATCTTGAGGCCCCCCACACCCATGCAAGATTATTATTTGCTGACTTTTCATCTGCATTTAATACAATTCAACCCCTCTTACTTGCTGACAGGCTTTACAATAATTTCAAGCTTGACACTAGTCTGGTCGGCTGGGTGACAGACTTTCTGACTAATAGGTCACAATGTGTGAGGGTAAATCATGTCTTTTCTGATGTGCTCTCCTCCTCTACTGGATCACCCCAGGGTTGTTGCCTCTCTCCCCTTCTGTTCATTCTGTACACAAATGAGTGTCGCAGCAATTTCACAAACAGACACATCCTGAAGTTTGCTGACGACACAGTGATCGTCAGTCTTCTAGTGGGGGACGAGTCAGGCCATGGACAGGTTGTAGATGATTTTGTGAATTGGTGTGATGAGTCCTTCCTTTCACTTAACGTGTCAAAAACTAAAGACATGATTATTGATTTTAGGAAGTCCTCTTATAGCTCATCACCCACTATCATTAAAACTGCCAATATTGGGATCGTTGAGAGTTATAAATATCTAGGTGTGGTACTTGACCATAAACTGTGTTTTGAATCTCATGCTGATGCCACTACTAAAAAAGTTCAACAAAGACTGTTCTTTTTAAGGAAAATGAGATCTTTTAATGTCTCATCTGAGATGTTGTCCTTGTTTTATAGAAGTTTTATCGAATCTGTGATGTCTTTTTGTATCGCTGCCTGGTTTGGTAACCTGACGGTGAAGAATAAGAATCGGTTGGGACTTCTGGTAAAAACTGCTAGCAAAATTTCAGGGCGCTGGCAAGATGGACTTTTGGCCATTTACAATAGAAATGTGCTTAGAAAGGCTCATTCTATTATTAATTGTGTGAACCATCCACTTCACAGTGAGTTTGAGTTGTTGCCTTCCGGCCGCCGTTTTTAGAGTACCTCCGAGGAGGACTAAAAGACTCCAGGTCTCTTTTATCCCTACTGCGTCTTGTCTCCTTAATGGCAAATAATTGTCCTTGAATTTTCTATCATTATTATTGTTATTATTGTTTTATAGTATTGTTCTGTTTGTTCTTATCCTCCTGCTGCTAAACTAATTTCCCCTTGTGGGACAATAAAGAAATTGAATTGAATTGAATTGAATTGACCACTTAGACAGGCTCCAAACGTGAGTCAGAATTAAAAAGCACTTTTGCAGCTTCCTACTCAAACATTTTAGGATAATTTCTGCATTCAAACATACAGTGGCTTGCAAAAGTATTCGGCCCCCTTGAACTTTTCCACATTTTGTCACATTACAGCCAAAAACATGAATCAATCTCATTGGAATTCCACGCGAAAGACCAACACAAAGTGGTGTACATGTGAGAAGTGGAACAAAAATCATACATGATTCCAAACATTTTTTTTACAAATAAATAACTGCAAAGTGGGGTGTGCGTAATTATTCAGCCCCCTGAGTCAATACTTTGTAGAACCACCTTTTGCTGCAATTCCAGCTGCCAGTCTTTTAGGGTTTGTCTCTACCAGCTTTGCACATCTAGAGACTGAAACTCTTGCCCATTCTTCTTTGCAAAGCAGCTCCAGCTCAGTCCGATTAGATGGACAGCGTTTGTGAACAGCAGTTTTCAGATCTTGCCACAGATTCTCGATTGGATTTAGATCTGGACGTTGACTGGGCCATTCTAACACATGGATATGTTTTGTTTTAAACCTTTCCATTGTTGCCCTGGCTTTATGTTTAGGGTCGTTGTCCTGCTGGAAGGTGAACCTCCGCCCCAGTCTCAAGTCTTTTGCAGACTCCAAGAGGTTTTCTTCCAAGATCGCCCCGTATTTGGCTCCATCCGTCTTCCCATCAACTCTGAGCAGCTTCCCTGTCCCTGCTGAAGAGAAGCCCCCCCAGAGCATGATGCTGCCACCACCATATTTGACAGTGGGGATGTTCAGAGTGATGTGCAGTGTTAGTTTTCCGCCACACATGGCGTTTTGCATTTTGGCCAAAAAGTTCCATTTTGGTCTCATCTGACCAGAGCACCTTCTTCCACATGTTTGCTGGGTCCCCCACATGGCTTATGGCAAACTGCAAATGGGACTTCTTATGGTTTTCTGTTAACAATGGCTTTCTTCTTGCCACTCTTCCATAAAGACCAACTTTGTGCAGTGCACGACTAAGACAGCAGCTGTAGATTCCCCCACCTGAGCTGTAGATCTCTGCAGCTTGTCCAGAGTCACCATAGGCCTCTTGGCTGCATTTCTGATCAGCGCTCTCCTTGTTCGGCCTGTGAGTTTAGGTGGACGGCCTTGTCTTGGTAGGTTTACAGTTGTGCCATACTCCTTCCATTTCTGAATGATCGCTTGAACAGTGCTCCGTGGGATGTTCTTTTTTTTTGTTATTCTCTTTTTATTAAACAACCTATATAAACACAAATAATCCAAAATAAACATATAATCAAGAACAGACGTAAATAATAAAAAAATAAAAAATAAAAATAAGAAAAACAGACGGGTGTACCCTCTAGTGTGTATGTACTCGCACACACATATTCACTCACACACCCATATTCTTAAGCATACATACACATACCTACTTACATATGTGTTCACTTGTAGTCTCATACATACTAACATATACATATAAACACATAACGATTCAGAAATGTAGCATATATAGTTACAGAGATTCAAACAAGATCGGGTCTCCTTAACCGGATGTAGTGTTTCCATTTACCCCAAATTTCACTAAATATATCAAACTGGAGTCTTTTAATGAAGGTAATTCTTTCCATTTTAAACATCCCATGTACAGTCTCATGCCAATCACCCAGTGATGGAATTTTCGCACTAAGCCATTTCTTGGTAATAATTTTACGGGCAGCCAAACTCAGGATACCATACAACTGCTTAGACATTTTATCTACATTTACTGAGTATAAATATCCAAACAAAAGTTCGTCCCAATTAAAGGGAAGCTGCATACCAAAAATAATCTGCAACTCAGAGTGGATCAATACCCAAAAAATGTTGATCCTTGGGCAAGACCAGAACAGATGAAAATGTTTTACTCCTTGGGCCCCACAATTTCTCCAGCAATTAGAGTGATTAAAATAATGTTTACTTTGTGCAGGGGTAATAAAAAACCTACAGATACTCTTCCAACCGTAACATCTCCATGTATTAGAACTAGAAATTCTCCACTGAAAAGCGCACTGCTCATACCAAATGTTATCTGATATTGCTATATTTGTTTCATTTTCCCATTTTTTTTTTGATGTAGGTAGTATTCCACTTCTTAACCTCTTGTATACCCTTGTACAATCTTGAAATCACCTTAAGGCCTGTGTCAGCCTGATAAGCCTTGACAAATATACTCAGAACAGGTAAAGAAAAAAGATCTGTTCTCTTAGGTATAAAATTATATAGATGATGCCTAATTTGTAAGAACCTAAAAAAGTCCGTTTTACTTAACTGGTATTGATCTTTTATTGATTGGAAGTCCCTAAGAATTCCCTTATCGTAAAACATACAATATGCCGTTAAACCTTGTCCAGACCATTTTTTATATCTTACGTCTAATTCATTAGGTAAAAAATCACTGTCAAAAGCGCACCATCTTAAAATCCTAACCTCTTCAATCCAATCATTCTTATTAAGAAATTGTAACCAGAGTTTTAAAGGTAGGTTAATCCATTGGTTTCCTTGATGAATTTGTTTTTTAATAAGTGTCACATCCCCTAGAATTGCCTGAATTGGAGAATCTTTTAAGGTCACTGTTTCTAGTTCTTTCCATCTCGCTTGATAATCTACATTACACCAACACACTAATGTCCTCAATTGAGCAGAAATATAATAGTCTTTCAAACATGGGAACCCCAACCCTCCTTTGTCTTTAGCCAACTGAATAGTTTGGTACTTAATCCGTGGTTTTTTCCCCTGCCATATAAACCTAGAGATTATTTTGTCCCATTCCCGAAATTGTTTGTCAGTTATTTCTACAGGGAGTGTTTGGAATAGGTAGAGCATCCTGGGCAAGATATTCATTTTAACTGTATCTATACGTGATTCAAAATTTAAAAATGGTAATAAATTCCATCTTTTAATATCCTCATTTATTTTATAACTTAAAGGATTAAAGTTTGCATTGTATATCTTAGACAGATCTTTAGTAATATTTACTCCAAGATACTTCATCTGCTCCGTTTCCCATTTCAAATTGGCTTTAGCCTTAATTTCATAATTGGGCTCATAGTTAAAAGTTAATATCTGAGTCTTCGATATATTTAGTTTATAACCTGATATTGAACTAAAGATCTCCAGAAGTGACAATAGCTTGGGGAAAGTAGTGTTTGGATTTGTCAAATAAATCAAAATATCGTCAGCAAACAAGGAAATCTTATGCTCTCGACCCCTAATCTTGACTCCAGTAATAGTATTGCTTTGTATTACACTTTGACTCAGGGCCTCTATGAAGAGAGCAAAGAGTGAGGGGCTTAGAGGACAACCCTGACGTGTCCCTCTCTGTAGGTTAAAAACATTTGAAAGCGCCCCGTTAACTTTGATTCTTGCCTTTGGTGATTTATATAATGCTTGTATAATCCTGATAAACGATTGATGGAATCCGAATTTATCCATGACTTTGTATAAAAATTCCCAATTAACCCGATCGAAGGCCTTTTCTGCATCTAAGCTCATAAGGACCATCTGAATTTTATTTTTCCTAACATAATCAATAACGTGTAGTGTTCGGCGAACATTATCTTGCGTTTGTCTCTGCTTAATAAAACCAGTCTGATCCAAACTAATTATCTGAACAAGAATATTTTCAATTCTTTTGGCAAGAATGTATGTAAATATCTTAAAGTCCTGGTTAAGAACACTAATGGGGCGGTAATTTCCACAGTCAAGCCTGTCCTTTCCTTCTTTAGCTATTATAGAGATAGAAGCCTCATTCCAAGATGGGGGAATTACTCCCGTCTTTAAAATATAGTTGAATGATGTTCTCATCAAAGGAGTCAGTACCTCTTTCATTTCTTTATACCAGTCTGATGGGAATCCATCTGGGCCTGGGCATTTATTCGGTTTCAATTTTGTAATAGCTTTTTTAATTTCAAATTCAGATATGTCCTTGATTAGGGTTATATTCTGTTTTTCATTCAACTTTGGTAAGTCGAATGAATCTAAAAAAGATATCATACCTTTAATATCCACTCTAGGTTGTGTATATAGTTGTTTGTAGAATTTTAGGAAGGCTGACTGTATATCTTCAAGTTTATACACAATGTTATTTGTTTGAGGGTCCTTTATTTTATATATTGTATTTTCTAATTGTTGTTTTTTTAATTTATAAGCCAGTAATTTAGCAGATTTGCCTCCTACCTCATAGTATCTTTGTTTTAAAAAAACCATATTTTTTTGTATTTCACTTGAAAAAATTTCATCGATTTCGTTTTTCTTCTTTTGTATTTCTAATTGTAAGTTTGTAACTGCGCTTATTTTATGGGCATCTTCAAGATATTGTAGTTGTGTCTGGAGTTTTCTTAAATGCTCATTTCTCTTCTTTTTTAAATTAGCGCTGTAACCTATGAGTTTTCCTCTTATCACTGCTTTTAGGGCGTCCCATAGAATACTTGGGGAAACTTCTTCATTATTATTTTCCGCTATATAATCTATTATATCTTGACTAATTTGTTCTTTCATCGTGCTTAGAATACTGCTCCGTGGGATGTTCAAGGCTTGGGAAATCTTTTTGTAGCCTAAGCCTGCTTTAAATTTCTCAGTAACTTTATCCCTGACCTGTCTGGTGTCTAAATCCAATCGAGAATCCGTGGCAAGATCTGAAAACCGCTGTTAACAAACGCTGTCCATCTAATCGGACTGAGCAGGAGCTGCTTTGCAAAGAAGAATGGGCAAGAGTTTCAGTCTCTAGATGTGCAAAGCTGGTAGAGACATGCCCTAAAAGACTGGCAGCTGTAATTGCAGTAAAAGGTGGTTCTACAAAGTATTGACTCAGGGGGCTGAATAATTACGCACACCCCACTTTGCAGTTATTTATTTGTAAAAAATGTTTGGAATCATGTATGATTTTCGTTCCACTTGTCACGTGTACACCACTTTGTGTTGGTCTTTCACGTGGAATTCCAATAAAACTGATTCATGTTTGTGGCTGTAATGTGACAAAATGTGGAAAAGTTCAAGGGGACCAAATACTTTTGCAAGCCACTATTTATGGTGGTTGATTTTTTTGTGTGTTTATTTCAACATCCATTTGGATATTGGTAGCTTTTGGCTCCAAATAAACACAACAACACAGTGGCAGTCAAAATGCTCATATAGGAAGCAATTTCGTGACATCATCAGTCTCCTATGCCTGATACAAACATTTTTATTTAAAAAAAAAAGAAGAAAAATAATCTGTCAGCTTGTCTTGGGATCCAAGTTTTTCTTGTGTTGGAGCTGTTCAGTTGTTGGGCTGCTTCAAGCTAATTGGCCTTTCCATCCAGCAATCACTGGATATAAATCAGAAACCTCATAAGAGATAAGTACGGCACTCAAAAAGCTTGATTTGATAATTCTGCAGCAGTTCGTTGAAGAAATTCTAGAGGAAAAAGAAGCTGTTCTAAAAATCTCAGACAAGATCAAATCTGTCGCCGGTCAGCTTTTCTGAAAATCTTGTGAATGTGATAACTTAAGAACGAGCCAGCGTAGGATTTTGAAATTGATACCATTGGTGTATCTGCTAGGAGGCTGAGGGCTAGCACTGGCAGCTGGCAGTATTTTTCAATTAAGATTAGACAGATGATTCTATGCATGCACATTTTATGAAACAGAAGTTACTTAGATACCAGAGCTCAGATAAATGGCTGCAGGTAGCACGAGTTGTTTCTAGAAGAACAAAACAGTAACAGTTCAGCCTCTAGTAAAGAACTAGCTCATGCTCTGCCACCTCCATAATTATGTTGTATGTAAGTTATGAAGTTGAACTGACTTTGTCTCCCATCTCACTTGTAGGATGAACCTTCTTCCAGTTTGTCCTCCCAGACTGAAATTCCCGATAATCCTCAGCCCAAAATTCCCATCCTCCTTCACCTGAAAAATCCCATCAACTTACAGCCCAGGTCTCCCAAAATCCCCTCTGTCACAAAGCTCTTGTCTATGAAGAGAATGACTTCTTCGCATTTTGAAATACATAAGGATCCTGAAAGCTCTAAGAAGCAAAAAAGGATAGAGAATCCGATAAATCCCCAGCCAGAGAAGCTTGCACAGCCTCAAGAACAGGAAAAAACAAGTAGCCCTCAGGGCAACAATGGGACACAACACTGCATCCAAGCACAGCTTGTTTTAGAGCAGCATGCTCCACTGCAGCACATTCAGGCTCCAAGTCAAAAAAGTCCTCCAGAGGCACATACATCAACACAAATCCGAAGTCATTGCAGTGTCCAGCGCACAGTGAAGAAGAAAAGAGGCCCAGAGGCAGATTCTTCAGCTAAATGGAGCTCTAGCAGTGGTCTGGAGCCTGTGATGGCCCTGAGCACCAAACCCTGGCCTGTCTTCACCATCGGTAGCTCTGCTGTGGAAAAAACTGCAAAACCCTCGCCTAATGCTGACAGGTGCAGCACAAAATATCAGTCTTTTTATACCTATTTTCATTATTTCATATTCTGATTTTGCTGGCAGGTGGTGTTTGTCAGAGGTTTAATGGGTTTGTCGTCTGTTTTTGTGTGTCCGAGCAGCTCAGCTGTTTTTTATAGGCCCATCAGGCTTCAGGCCCGAACTGTCATTCAGCAGTGTAGTCACGCAAAGATTAAGCTCAAACCTGCTGTGGATGGAGCAGATGCTCAGTGGGCAGAGGTGGGTGCGTTTGTTTTTCAATGTATTTTATTTAATTAAGTCTTTGTCTTGTCGTGGAAATGTAATAATCATGTCCTGCTGCCCCCTGCTTTGGATTTTGGTGTACTTTTATCAAACATTTGATTAATACAATACGTTATATTTTGTGTGATGGTGGTTTATTAACAGTTACTGGATTAATTTAATCAGTTCTCATAAAACTACTGTATTTAAATCAGTCTAGTCACACACTGTTCGGTGAGTATAATCCAATCTCGTGTGGATATTGAGGTTTATGACTACTCAAACCTTTTCCATGTTCAGAAAGGATATACAGTGTAACAGGCTGAAGCATAATGTGGCACTTTATTCTCATAATTAATGAAATGTAAATGCTTACTTGAGGTTAAAACATTAATGTGTGAGACTTTGTTTTTATGTGCGATCCTGTAAAGTACCCAATTAATTATTATTGTTTCCACACTGTGCCTCCCTCTCCTTAGATTCAGCAGGGATTGGTTGTCTATGTGTGTTTCTTTCACGGAGCCACTGAAGATGTGACAAATGAGATGGGTGAGTTACTGCTGCACATGTTAGCTGACTCACAGTAGCTAATAACCAGAAAACGGTAATAGCAGCTTAGACAAATGAATTTAAATTAACTACTGAAAGTTGCTCACCTTAAATTTCTTATAGAGATCCAGAAATTGGTCTTTGAGCCAAAGTGGGGAAAAAAAAGTGTCAAACAGCACTTTGAAAAAAAAAAAAAAAAAAAACCCCACAAAACATGTAAAAGTTATCCAAACAACTCAAACACAGTATGTACGCTCACTGCTCTTAAAGGCAATGATCTTATCAGCTAAGAAAAGGAAACTCGGGCTATAGTTCACACAGGCTGATCAAATTTAGACAACAGAAGACTGTAAAAGCATTGCCTGGTCTGATGAGTTTTTCTGCTGTGACATTCTGACAGTAAACAACATGAAAGTGTGGATCCTGCAGGTTGGTGTGGGTGGTGCATACTTGAGTGTAGGATATTTATCTTGGCACACTCTGAGCTGCTTGGTACCAACTGAGTGTTGTTTAAACACCACAGCAAACCTGAGTATTATTGCTGACCATGTCCATCCTTTAGTGATCACGCTTTACTCACCACCTGATGAGTAAAGCGTGATCATGTGCGATTGTGTTATGTCACAAAGCTCGGATCATCTTAAATTGGTATCTTGAACATAGCATTGAGTTCATTGGATGAGGTGGAACTGGAGATTCATGTTATGGATCAGCTGCAGCTGTGTGATGCTTGCATGTAAATATGAACCAAAATCTGAGGAATGTTTCCAGCACCTTCCTGAATTCATGCTAAGAATTAATCCAGGTCTGAAGGCAAAGGGGGATCCAAGCAAGGTGGACATAATATGAATTTAAGGGGTAATCTTATGTTAACAGGATGATAAATTTATGTATAACTAAACGTTACAGTCAAACAGATTTCCATCTTGTGGCCTAAGGCTTTGTCTGTTTTCCACCGTGTCCTCAACAGCCAACACTCTGATGACTACCAGGCTTTTCCGGAAACATTCCGGGCATTGTGTGTCCCTCCTGGATCTTCCTGGAAGTATTTTATTTGTCCCCCAAGACTCCCTGCTTGGGAAGCCAGCACCCAACAGAAGGATGCAGTACAAGGGTGGATGCGAGCTGTGGTGGGGTGCTCAGCTCTTCTCAAGTCTGGTCTCCGCCTGCAGAGAACTCATGACAGGTTCAGCGAAGTGCACAAATGCAGGTGTAAAGGTAGAACATGGACTCTATGGACGAAAACAAGAAATCGCCCTGAACTCTGTGGAGCCGCAATCTGTGCTCCTGGAGTTCTGAGGTACATCTTAACATCAGTGTGGGACATTCAGTACTTCATCTGGGCTTTCTTCCATCCCTCATGTAAAGGTTAAACTAGTGTTGTGGAATTTTCATGTTAATAAAATCTGCAACAAGGTCAGCTGTGGTCAAGCTATTTTAATTACTGCATGAAGGAGAGACAACACATCAAATATCACAGTTCTGCAGAATCTTGACTAAAATACTCAAAACAGTTGGAAGTTCTATATCAATTTTTTAGGACTCTTCCATATTGTATAAATCACAGGAAAAAAAATGTTCTAATGAATTTTTATTCATCCATAAAAGTAAAACACTCAGCAAAGAAATGTAACATTAACCCTGTTGAACAAAGGAGTTTTTAAAACGAACCCTTCTGCATTTCTTGCTACATTCAAATTGTAAAGCTAAAAAAAATAAAAATAAAAATCTGCAGACATTTAGAAAAATGTTGCGCTTCAGAAATAACTGTAGGGCTTGTTGAAAAGCAATAAATGAATAAGAAATAATTAGCTTACACAACCTGAAAGCTCAAATATTGCAATGATCAATTTGAAATCAAAAAATTAAGTCACCTGGACTCAAAACGTAACAATAATGCGTTTTTGCAGTAACACAGAAGCCGTTTCTGGTCCTGACATTTCATGTAATGGTTTCAAAACAAAAATATTTTGACCACTAGACAACTTTGATCCTGAGGTTTTTGTCCTCTTACCCAGTTTAGTTTTTTCTGTCAAGGACGCAAAGATCTCCATTATTAAAATAATGAACCTATTTTAGAGTCTTTTCAGCTCTTCAAACTATCTTTAATTTTTCATCCAGAAAGCAAAACTCAGATGACCCAACAGCTAAACGTTTGCCTCTGACAGATGTGTCAGACACACAGGCTGATCCCAGCACAACTCTGTTTAAGAAAGAATTTTTTAAGGAGTTTTCAACGTAAACTGCCTTCTCAAAACATGACTTGCTGCTACTGTTCTTCATGTGTTACATTATGTAAACAGTACTGTCAGATCTTACAGAACAAAACGGGCTACTTGAATCAGTCACTTTGGGAACTGGAATAAACTGACAGATCTGATTATTTAAGAGCTTCTTATGTCTTTAAAGACCATGCCTGAGCATGTAAGGCATCGTTTAACAATGCACATAACTAACGTATTTTGTTTGTGGATTACAAACCAGCCAGACATAACATGATGCAACTGCTACTCTGCTCTTCTGTTTGTTGCAAAAAAAAAAAAAAAGTGTCACATTTCGGCCTATTTATTAGCTTTATGACCGAGAAGACCTTCAGTACTCCTGATCCATGGCTGCCTTCATATGCCTTCAGACAACGGGTCTTACCTCAGGTCTTCTTGACACTGCTCATTCTGGTGCAGTGCTTTTGGGAAGAAAAATAACTTAATTCCCACATTTCTGCCTCGCACCCGTTCAGTCTCCTTCCCACACACAGTCACATTCACGCAGTGGGTTCCTTTGCCGCATCGTTGTTATGACCGTGATCCTGTTCTCAGACAGCTCCTGCAGCTCACTGATCAGCTCCTGCACAGATGGGCTCGGCCAAGGGTGCCCGTTGAGGTAATCTCGGAGGATGAACGAACGCTCCACGATCAGCTCCAGCCGCACCAGGTGTCGCAGCTTGTGGAGGCTCAGCAGGTCTTTCTCTGGTTCCCGGCGGAAAAATCTGCAGGAAACAGGACAGGACTCGTTAACGTACCTCAAGAGCAGGTTCACAATATCTTATAGGGTTGTAGTAAGGTCATTTTCTTGTTTGCTTGTTGAAACGTCTTTAAACAGTAAATGGACTGGTACTTAAATAGCACCTTTCTTCTCCAGCTGAGAACTCAAAGCTCTCATTCACCCAATCGAACACACACATCCATACAAGTGCTTTTCTATGCCCAGGCGCCTTAATCCAACATCTCTTACACACGCACACATACTGATTAAGGCATCAAAGCAACTCATGGTTCAGATTCTTGCCCAATGGAAATCTGACCACTGACTTTCGGATTGGTAGACAATCCACATCCTGAGCCACTGCCACCCTCATTTACTTATTAATAGGTCTATTGTAGGTCTTTGGGTCATGTGGACCTCATACCCTGTTATACAGATACAAAAAAAAAAAAGGCCTGCAGCTTTAAAAAACAAAACAGGAAACAATTTTTTCCAGGAAAAAACAAACAAACTTATAGTTAATTTAAAATAGCTGATGCTAACTGAGCAGTTGTAGGGGGGGACTTCCCGATTGACACAAGAAACAACTTGCACAAATCAAACTGCCACATCCGATCACCACTGAACGGACTAAGATTTCATCATGTATGGATGCTTTAGTGCCCTGTATATTTTGAGGCAGGTTATATAGAAGAGAAGTGCACATTTAAACAATCAGCATTTCTTAAATGACTGATTAATGCTTATTTTCATTTTTAATTAACAGTAGTTTGTGGAGACCTCTTCACTGGGATTTTATCCAAATCTTCCCTTACTTAGATCATTACATTTCTTGAAACATAATTTTATTACAGGGATTAGACATTTTAAAAAAACAAAAAGAACAAACTGTTCATTCACTGCAGAAAACTGTCCCCACAGATTAGTTCCCTGCAAAATCTTGAAATGACCAAATTTATCCAAATAATTTTGGGTAACCCAAATTTTCATTATCTGATGGGATAATCTGTTAGTTGAAAATGAATCTAAAATGTTTTATAACTGAATACTTGTTTTTAGCCATTCTTAAGGAAAAACCTAATGTTCTCAAATGAGAAGACATTATGCTTTACTTTATGATAAATAATACAGTCTGATCAACATTCTCCTGCTTAGACTGCCAGGCAGAAAAACTAGGATGAACTAAGGCTCACCGTATCCTGAGTGTCTTGAGTTGAGGAAACAGCATAGGGATCCGTCTGCAGAGACTGCCACTGGAGCGGTTCTGTTCAATATCAAGGTGCTCCAGTCCTGGAACTTTAGGCGCAATAGAGTCCATGTCTTTCAGCGTTATGGCTACTCGCAGCGTCAGCCTGGTCACACTGGGTGGGATGGTGGTGGTATAGGTAGTGAGAGAATTCCCACCTACAAGGACAGAAAGCAGCACCAAGAGTTAAGGAGAAACTTGGATTTCGGGCGATCGTGGCTCGAGAGTTGGGAGTTCATCTTGTAGTTAGGTCGAGCCCCGGCTCGGACAGTCTCGGTCGTTGTGTCCTTGGGCAAGACACTTCAACTACCGCCTACTGGTGATGGCCAGAAGGGCCGATATGGCAGCCTCGCTTCTATCAGTCGGCCCCAGGGCAGCTGTGGCTACAACTGTAGCTGCCTCCACCAGTGTGTGAATGTGAGTGAATGAATGAATAGTGGAATTGTAAAGCGCTTTGAGGGTCTCGAAAAGTGCTATATAAATGCAATCCATTATTATTATTATTATTTCCCCCGCCTGAGGCTCAGTTCTGCTTTGAAAACCAGGAATTAAGATGCACTGACATTGCCAAATAAACTGCATATAACGATGCAGAAAGATGCTTTTTAAACCTGCGCAAAAAATATTAGTTGCCTAACAATTATGCAGTTGTCCCAGACCAACTAAAAGAAACCCACACAAACTGCAGAACAGCAGAGTTACTCACCGATGATAGTGAGAGATTTTAAGTGTTGCAGAGGACTCAGCCAGGCCTGCAGGCGACACTCAACGCCCTCTCTGATGTACCTGTACCTGACGGCCAGCGACTCAAGAGAGGTGAGACTTCTCAGCGCATTCTCTGACAGGGTGGTTTCTGGGTAATCCACCAGTTCCAGAGTGGTCAGCACAGGGCCACCGTAGCAGAACACTGCAGGACCAAAAAGTATGTTTATTTCTATATCCTAGCACAGGGGCGTCCAACTCCAGTCCTCGAGAGCTACTGTCCTGCAGCTTTTAGATGCATCCCTACTCCAACACAGGTGAATTAAATGATTGGATTACCTCTTCAGCATGCCATCAAGTTTGGCAAAGTCCTGGTAACAAGCCATTCATTTGATTCAGGTGTGTCAGAACAAGGATGCATCTAAAAGCTACAGGACAGTGGCTCTCAAGGACTGGAGGTGGACACAACGGACTTTGACCACAGTGCTGCACAGCAAATAAAACCATCTGCAGTTGTAATAGTATAAAACGTTGGGTAAAAGTTGCAGCAATTAAGTAAGAAACAGAACACTGCAGTATGCAGTAAGGGAAACTTGTCTTTAGTCACTATTTGTACATGACCTAATCTGCAGCTTGGCAGCAGAAGTATTTTTCTTTTGTTTAATCAGCCCTTTCAGGATATGTTAGTTTGTTGATATAGTGGCACAGCCATCTCATTATGCTGGATACTTTGTAATAAAAGCATTTACACAAACTAATCTGTTTGGCTTTGTTCTTCTCCTGGTTCTTACCATTGTTGCTGCGCTCGTCCCTCTGGCCCTCGTTTGGAGACAACGCACACTGCTTAAGCTGATGCAGTGGACAATGAGGCCCACTGTGTCAAATGCAGCACCGAGATACAGTAATACTAGTACAGCAGATTGGCCATATGTATCAAAACTGCAGTATCAAAACAAATTTCTCCAACACACTAAATTAAGTCTAAAATTTGGATTTTGAGTCATTTTCCTTTCCACTGCCATGTTTAAAACAAGCTGTCCCTGTCACTAAACAAATATTTGAAATTGTCATTTGAGGTAAAGTGAACTGACCAGCAGTAGTTCGTGTGATTAGGCTAGATCGCGGATTGCATTCAAGGTTTGTCTATGTGTAAGAGTGCAGGTGCAAAGCACACGTCTACAAAAAGTTGTTTCAACCTAGACAAATTCCCAGGAAAAACTCAGGGCTATGTGGCAACTTCAGCGTCGTCTGTACTGGGATTTGTAATGCTGTAACATAATGTACACTTACAAATAATAGTCATAAACATTATCCTAAACACACTGCATTGGTGTTACTGGTGTTGCAAGTTTGCAAATAGGGCATTTTTATGTAATTTACAAGCTAGAGCATATCTATGTGCAATATTAGAATATTTAAGGTTTGTTAATAGTGACCTCCTGAGCCAACGTGCGTTAGGTCTCTTGATGGATGTGAAGGACAGCATAGAAAATCTTGAGGACAATGGCACAGTTCTTGGCTTACCAGCTCTAAAGCCTGGTTTTGATGCTTTGATAGCCTATACCACAGCAGTTTCCCGTTGGATGAGTGACGAGACTCACCTGGTTGGTCCGGGTCCGCTGGGTTGAAATAATCATCTGGCAGGGGCTCCGGCGGCTCCCCTTTCATCCCCCAGGATAGGTGTTTGAGCTTGGTCAGGTTCAGAAGCAGGTTGTGGAAAACACTGCAGGGCACCGGCCTGACCGTGTCCAGCCCGTAGCCCTCTCCCTGCTGGTGGAAGAGCAAGTACCGCAGGTTGACCAGGTGCGACACGCTGTTGACGAACTGCACCGTGTTGGGCAGACGGACGTTGCACACGCTTAACTGAGTCAGCCGCCTCCCCAGCTGGACTGCCAGATTGTGCCCCAGAACCGGCTCGTCCCAGATAGCGTTTCGCACCCCGACACCCCTCAGGTCGGGGAACCTGGAAAGGGCGTCCAAGTATTTCTCCTTATACTGCCGTCCTCCGTCCACAAACACAATGGTGGAGAGTGACGGGAGGAACTTCACGAGGCGTCGCCACTCTTTGCGCCCCAAATGCCGCACCGTTACTCGGGTGAGACTGCGGTAGTTTAAAGTGTCCCAGAAGCCGTACGTATAACGTCGGAGGTCGGACAGCACTACCGTGTAGTCTCTCCACAGAGACGGGTGGTCGACGAGATTCTTTAGGTGCTTGCAGCAGAAGCGGACAGTGTGTTTTTCCTCCGTGTTCAGGTAGCTGAGAACATAGACCCAAACTTCTGGTGGCAAAAGCTGTATCTGTTCCATAGTTAATGTTACTACCCGATCCGTACCGGAAACCCGATCGGTACCCCGCATGCGCGAAAGGTTTCTACTTCCGGTCGTAGCGTTTTACGATAGTTCTGGGTCAGAGTATCTGTTAAGATGTTAAGAATAACAAGTATATCTTAAAATGTTTGCAATAATGAAGCATTTCAGTACAATGTAGACAAAAACGAAAAATAAAAAGATAGTTACGGATCAGGACTCCCCGATCCTTACTGCGCATGTGCAGATGTTTTCTTCTTCTTCTGTTCGTTTAATGGCAGTGTACTCCCCAGTGTACGAGGATACCGCCACCTGCTGACCGAGCGAATAAACCCTATTATAAACTGAATTAGCGTCATTACAAACGTGTGTTAAATTTGATTTAGCGATAGTCGAGTGTGTTTATGCTTGTCTGTGAGGAGAGGATTGTTGGAATAGTGATGATGATGTGCGCTATCACTGTCAATTGTCAGTAAACACTTCATCTGGCTGATGAATCTACACGTGAGATATTACAAAGTCTGCATTATTAACTCTGTAATTAGGCGCCATTCTTCTTATTTTACGGCGCTGTTGCTCAATCGGGGGACGCTCTGTTGAGGAGAAAAGCATGAATTTCTTTGTATACGGATTATCCATTGTTTAAATGTCCCGGGCAGTCGAAGAGGAGGCAGAGCTGTTGAGAAATGCTAGGAGCTAACTGGGCGCTAACCGTATCTTTTTTTTTTTTTTTTTTTTAATACTTTAATTAAATTTATGCACATATTACAATCTCTCGTTGGGAGACAACATTTGTGCAACAACATCTTGAAAAGGTTGAATAAGAAATCAAACGAAAAAAAAAAACCCACATATATACATATACATAAATATATGAAGGCCATTTTTATGACATATAACAGTTTCCTTTCTGCGAACACTTTAACATACATGTGGCTTACTTAGTACACCAAAAACACAATCATTAAAAGGATAGAGATTGAGTCCCATTGTCGCATATCAAAGCAGCCTCTTTACATGAATCCCTCAGTAATTCTAAAGATGACAAAAAAGATTTTAATTCAATTTTCAATACAGTTAGGGAAGGTCTTTTACTTTGCCATTTGCATTTGTGTATGTGGTATTTGCCCATAATTATCACCACCTTGTGTAGCATGGACAGTTCCTTAGATGGATCACCATTATTATATAAAACTTGTGTTAGAGTCAGTGGGGTCATCCCATCTATTCTTATACTCAACCAGTCTACTAGATCTTGCCAAAAGTCAGTTGTTACTGAGCAGGAAAAAAACAAATGATCAATACTTTCCGCATTTTGTGAACAAAATCCACATGGCTCTACCTCAAACCCAAACCTTTTTTTAAGCATTTCAGCTGCTGGGTAATATCCATTAATTATTTTAAATTGCATTTCTTTGACTTTGGGGGGGATAGGCCATTTTAAAAAGTGCGTATATTTGTTCGTTATTTTAACATTACTCCCTTTTAGTTTTGTGTTACTGTTAAAGTCGTGAAATAATTTGTTTTTAAATATCTTGTTCATGGTTTTATTATTACAGTTTTTATCCGTCAAAAGAATCTGGTTTAGATGTAAAGAAGGTAGACTAATTTGTGCCTTAGAGTAATACAAATAACCTTGAATCAAACTCAACAGAGGTAAGGGGATTGCCTTACAAACCTTGTCATATTCTCTAAGGGAACACTGAATGTTAAACTTAGCATTAAAAACACCCACTGAGAGAAACTGACCCCTTTCATCAAGTAAGTCTGTTATAAAGATTATGTTTTTTTCAAACCACTCTTTAATAAACAATGACTTCTTATTAATTGTAATTGTTCTGTTATTCCACAAGGTGGAGCAATGTGGTGAAAAGTTATGGGCAAACACCATCTTCCAATAAGACAAGACCTGCTTATGATATTCTGACAGTTTCACAGGCAACTTCAATATATCAAAATCACATTTCAGGAGAAAATCCAACCCTCCCACCTTTTTGAAAATATTTTTTGGGATATGGAACCATATGGAGTCAGGTTTCAAGAGGAAGGCTTTTATCCAGTTTATTTTAAATACTCCAACCATTGATTGAAAATCAATTGACTTTATACCACCTTTAGCGTAATCTTTGACAAGTTGTGATTTTTTAATGTAATGTGTTTTATTGCGCCAAATGAATTGATAGATTATAGAGTTAATCTTTTTAATGCTTTTCGGGGTAATGTATAGTGAGTATGCTGGATAAACCATCTTTGAGACGCCCTCTGATTTGGATAATAGATTGCGTCCAAAAATTGTAATATCTCTCGTCAACCAATGATTTAGTGTTTTGGACATGCCATCAATTTTGTCTTTTAGGTTTTTTGATTCTCTAGTGTTGATGTCTTTGTCTAAATAGATGCCTAGATACTTAACTTCATTTTTCACTGGAATCGTCCTCATGCTATTTTCCAAACAATCATAAAGTGGCAAAAGTTCACACTTCTTTAGGTTCAGACACAAGCCTGAAGCTTTAGAAAAAATTGAAATGACATTCAATGCTTTCTCGAGTATTGATTTATCCTTTAAAAATATTACTGTGTCATCTGCAAACTGACTTATTTTCAGTTCAATATCAAAAATGTTTATTCCTTCGATGTCTGAATGGTTCACAATGAGGTAAGCCATTAATTGAGTGCAAAGAATAAATAATTTTGGAGAAATTGGGCAACCCTGTCGAATTCCACAGAATATGTCTATCCTAGATGTTATGCCTGGATTGAGCGAAACATAACTATAAATTTGCTTGTAGAACAGTTTGATCACTTTGCAAAATTTGTTTCCAAATCCAAAAAGTTCTAAAGATCTAAATAAAAAATTATGGTCTATTGAATCAAATGCTTTAAAAAAGTCAATAAATAGTATTAAACTTTCTGAATTAATAAAGGATCGATAGTCAATCATATCTAATATTAATCTTATGTTATTATGAATCTGCCTTCCTTTAATAAACGCTGATTGGCACTCATCAATCAATTTGGTTAAGACGCTTTTAAGCCTATTTGCATATACTAAGGCTAATAATTTGTAGTCGTTACATAAAAGTGTTATGGGTCTCCAATTGTCTAGCATTTGTAAATCTTTGTTTGGTTTGGGTAATAAGGTTATTAATCCTGTTTTCATTGTTGGGGATAGTTCTTCATTTTTTAAACAATCCAAAAAGCCATTAAATAACAAATCTTTAATGTCTTGCCAAAAGGTTTTATAAAATTCAATCGTTAAACCATCAATTCCAGGCGATTTTCCATTTTTCATTTGTTTTAGAGCTGTATCTAATTCGGATATTTTCAAATCTTCTTCTAACCATGTTTTATCATCCTCTTCCAATTTTTTAACCTGATCTTTAATCATATCAAAAAAGATATCTGCATTTTCTTTTTCAGTTCTTGATTTATACAGATTACTATAGAACATGTTAATTTCCTCACTTATTTTGTTTGGTTCCTCAATTATAGTACCATCCTTACTCAATTTAGTTATTTTTTTCTTTGTTTGTCTACACTCTAAAAAATGATTCATGGGTTTAGTAAGTAAAGCTTAAAATCAATAGCTTTTTCTGCATAAAAAATTAAGTTTGTTGCATGTACACATTGTAATCAGTTGATAACTTAATTTAATGAGTTGGTCGAAATGAAAATAAAGAAAACAGTCTTAGCTCAGTAATATATCGATTTTGAACAGACATTTCTGTGTTAACTTAACATGAAAGTGTATTCAGTTAATACAACTTAAAAATCTCGTAAGCGTCCTTTAAAAGCTGAGTACAAGGCTGACTTGCCCGGACATTGTGTGATTCTTACTCTGGATCTGAATAAGTACGCGGGACCACTGTGTGCGGTAAGACCATCTCTTTTACTTCCTGTATTACCATCTACCGGCGTGCATTGCCAGTGCGTAACACGTAATTACACAATCAAACAGTGAACACATACTGCCCATACAACAAATGTACCAGAGACAATTATGAATACACCACATCTCCCCTTTTAAACAAAAACAGAATATTCCTTTTCTCAGGACAGAACTTCTCTTTTTCAAAGCCATACAAGAACATCTGGCAAACAATCTGCATTACATTTTTAACCTTTTGTTTTTGTTTTCTTGTTCTTTTCTTTTCTTAACAACTCTTTTTAGCTTTATTTTACTGTGCTCTACAAAACCCTTATAACACAGTTACATAACAACAACCTTTTTTTTTTCTTACAGATCTAACTTTTTAGGTTTAACTATTGGCCTCCCTGACTTGGTTCTGACCACATCAGTGTTAACAGGTGTAGCAGGGATCACACTGGGTGTTTGAGGCTTCTGCAACACAGGCACATTAGCAGGTTCATGCACAGGTGAACTTAAAGGAATCAAATGCACACGATTACGCCTCACAGTCCCTTGTGGTAACTCCACTGTGTATGATCGGGGTGTAGAGTGATTTTGGATAACAGTGCCTGTAGTTTTGACATCAGTCACCCAAACTTGCTCTCCTGGGGACAGGCTGCATAAAGGTTTTGCGCGGTGGCGCCTGTTGAAGTTTGCCATGTCCATCATCCTCTTCTCCCTTTCCTTTCGAGCGAGCAGTGCGTTGTCCGGCAGTGTGGGCTCCAGCTGCGATGGAAGCATCGGCAGTGTGGTTCGCAGACGTCTGCCCATTAAAAGCTCTGCAGGGCTGTATCCGGACTGCAGTGGTGTAGCTCTATAGGCAAGAAGAGCTAGATAAGGATCAGCTGCTTTTTTCAGAAGATTTTTTACAGTCTGCACAGCACGTTCTGCTTCTCCATTACTTTGCGGAAACTTGGGACTGCTTGTGATGTGTTTAAAGCCGTATGCTGCTGCAAAGTCTGTAAAGATTTGACCTGAATACTGTGGTCCATTATCAGACATGAGGACCTCTGGGATGCCGTGACGGGCAAAGAAAGATTTCAGGTGAGTAATGACATCGTTTGATTTTGTCCTGTTTAACAAAGCAATCTCAACAAATCTAGAGTGATAGTCAACAGCGAGAAGGTAAGTTTTCCCTCCCAGCTCGAAAAGATCTGTGCCCACTCTCTGCCATGGGCGGGCAGGGTATTCTGTTGGCATGAGTGGCTCACTGTTATTGTGTCTTTCTTGAATACACGTTTTGCACTTGAGCACCATCTCAGAGATTTGTTGACTCAGCCCGGGCCACCACACTGTTTGGCGTGCACGAGCTTTACATTTTACAACACCTTGATGTCCTTCGTGTAGTTTTTCCAACACCTCGTTTCTCATTGCTGAAGGAATGACAAGCCGTGTGTCTTTTAACAAAAGGCCGCCTTCAACAGTGAGCGTGGCTCGGTCAGGCCAGTAATTTCGCAGTAAAGGCTCTTGTTTTGCATGTTCTGGCCAGCCTTCGGTGCACATGTCCATGACGCGAGCACACACACTGTCGCTTTTCAGTTGTTCCTTCAGTGTTTGCATATATGATGAACTGACAGGCATGTTTGCTACAATACTGTCGACATATATGTCTGTGCTTTCCATTAGCTCTTTGTCTGACAGGTTCATTGGTTTTTTCAGAGGTGAGCGGGACAAAGTATCTGCTGTCCAGAGCGATTTCCCTGGGGCGTACTGCACAGTGTACGAGTAACGCATGAGTCTCATTCTGAATCGCTGGATCCTGGGTGGCAAGAGATCCAGAGCTTGTCCTCCCAGTAAGGAAACGAGAGGTTTGTGGTCCGTTTCAAGACAAAAATGTTTACCAATCAGGAAATCACGAAAACGCTCACACGCCCATGTAGATGCCAGTGCCTCTTTTTCCACTTGTGCGTATCGTTGTTCTGTAGGAGAAAGGGACCTCGATGCATACGCCACTGGTCGCCATCCTTCTTCCCACAGCTGCAAAAGAACACCTCCGAGACCATAGGATGAAGCATCTGCTGATACTTTAATGTCTCTGTTGGGGTCATACATTGCGAGCACTGGGGGTGAGGTCAGGGCATCTCGTAATGTTTTGAAAGCTCTCACTTGGTCAGTTCCCCAATACCATGCGTTCTTTTTGGAAAGAAGATCTCGCAGGGCTTTGTCTTTTTCAGCTAAATGGGGGATGAACTTGCCCACTTGATTCACCATGCCCAGAAAACTGCGCAACTCTGACACATTAGTTGGCTCTGTCATTTCTGTAATTGCCTCCGTTTTCTTCGGGTCAGGACTGATTCCTGTATCCGCTATGATGTGACCCAAGAAAGCAACCTTGCTCTGGGAGAGCTCGCATTTTTCAACATTCAGCGTTATGCCTGCTTTTTCCAGTCTTTGCAGTGTAGCATGGAGACGGGAATCGTGCTCCTGATGGTTACGTCCCCACACCAATACATCGTCAATGTGACACACCACTCCTTCGAGACCCTCGATGACCTCCGCCATCATGCGCTGAAAGTGTTCGGGCGCTGAGTTGATCCCAAACGGTAGGCGGTTAAAGTGGAACCGCCCAAAGGGTGTGATGAAGGTGGTGAGTTTGGCAGACTCATCGGACAGGGGAATCTGCCAGAAGCCCATGTTGGCATCCAGTTTGCTAAACACTTTGGCTCCTGCGAGCATTCCGAGACTTTGTTCAACCGATGGCAGCACATATTTTTCCCTGCACACATACTCATTTAGTCCGGTAAAGTCTATGCAAAGTCTTAGCCTAGGGCTGTTTTTCTTTGGAACAACAACCATGCCGGCACACCAATCCGTTGGTTCCTCAACTCGGGTAATGACACCAAGCTCTTCCATTCGTTGGAGTTCCTCTTTTACCCTTCCCATCAGAGGCAGAGGAAGCCTTCGCGGAGTTTTGAGTGAGTACGGCACAGCATTCGGTTTGAGTTTAATGTGATAGGCCCGCTGCACTTTCCCTAGACCATTGCAAAGTTTAGGGTAAGTAGTCTTCAGAGTGTCCATTGAAACCGCGTCAACTCGCACCAGCAGGCCAAGAGCTGTAATGGCGGGCAGGCCTAGCAGTGGAGTGCTCAGGTTTCTTACAACATAGACCTTCTCTGTTGTCTGTTTCGCTCCGTAGTTGAGCTGTAGCTTTGTAAAACCTGCAACGTCCAGTGGTGTTTTTCCAGGGCCTAACAAAGGTTTTTCTGGCTGCTGGAGAACTGGTCTGTGTTCGTTAGCAAAAATCTTTGATAAGTCCGAGTCAGCTATTACAGTCACATCTGCTCCAGTATCCAGTTTGAAAGTGATTTTTGCATCTTTCACTTGTATGTTGGCTGTCCACGCCTGGCCGTCACTGGAAACTGAGCCTAGGAAGAAACCTTGCTCCTCTTCCTCCTCAATACTTTGCACTGTCTTGCTTTGTCTGCAGACTCGCTGGTAGTGACCTTTTTTTCCACATAAATGACATTTTGCATCATTTGCTGGGCACTCAGGTTTCGGATGTGGAGAGCCTCCGCACTTGTAGCATTTGTTACTTTGTCTCTTGCTATATTGCTGTTGTGTTTTGACAGTTTTATTTTTGAACATGTTGAACTTTGTTTTGTCGTGCTTTTGTATCACTCTGTCAACTGTTTTCGCATTTACATGCATTACATTTGTTTCACTTCTCAAAGCTGACTGTTGCTTTTTGATTTCTTCTGACTGCCTGGCCATATTTATAGCTTTATCCAAGTCCAAGTCTTTTTCCATCTGCATGCGCTCAGACAGCCTCGTGTCGGCCAAGCCCACTACTATTCTGTCTCTTATCAGCTCATCGTGGAGCGGTCCGTAGTTACAGTGCTCTGCTAATGCATGCAAGGCAGTCACGAATGCATCAACAGTCTCATTCGGCTCTTGTTTGCGCATATTAAAACGTGCGCGCTCATAAACAACATTTTTCCTGACAATGAAAAAGTTGTGGAAGCTATCTCTCACTTTAGCATAGTCCCGTTGGTCTACATCACTTAACTTTAGTCCTCTCAGGACGTCATCCGCTTCGTCTCCCATACAATATATGAGAGTGTTCACTTGATTTTCCTCCGAGCTCGCAGACAGATTACTTGCCTGACGGAATCTCTCGAAGCGACGGACCCATCTTGTCCATTCGTGTGGTTTGGAAAAATCAAAGGGCTCCGGTGGTTGGATGCTAAACGTAGCGCTGGGAGTGCTAGCCGCGGTGCTAACTCCTGCCCTCGGACGATCGTCTACGTCGTCATTCGGCATTTTGTTTCCACCTTCCCCTTCTCCTCACACTCGGCAGATGTATGGAGTCTTACGAGTCACACAGCACTTCTGACACCATGTGTGATTCTTACTCTGAATCTGAATAAGTACGCGGGACCACTGTGTGCGGTAAGACCATCTCTTTTACTTCCTGTATTACCATCTACCGGCATGCATTGCCAGTGCGTAACACGTAATTACACAATCAAACAGTGAACACATACTGCCCATACAACAAATGTACCAGAGACAATTATGAATACACCACAGACATGTTGTGCTCTCAGACCACTGATCGAAAGAAACGGAGGGAAAGAGAGAAAGCGGAGAAACGCCATTTTGTACGGAACGTTATCAAATGTTAAAGCTTTGTGGTGAGTACAATTTTTTGCCTTGTTTTATTCACAGCAGCTAATAACTCTAACTTTAACTCTATCAAGACGCACTGCAAGAAATCTATTTTTACACAACACTAAACTCTTCCTCGGCGAGTGGTGGTGATAAGCTAGTAACATTACACTTCTGGCTAACTTGTGAAGTAATTCGACCGTAACATTAGTCTTTGTTAAGTTTTGTTTTACGGTGGCAGCCAAATGGTGTTAATTGACACTGAGCTTCTGTAGCCGTAGTTTTTAACTCTGCAAAGACAGGGTAATACATGTTTTTCTTCTTTCTACTTTGAAATCGTTGCAGCGTTGATGAAGGTTTGACCAGCAAAAGGCTGGGCCGTTTTACATTCATGACTAAACAAATGTAGGTTACTGAGTATACATTCGGTTTAACATCGATGCATTTTGATGTTTAAGTCCTAGAGTTATTTTTATGTGAGATTGAAGTTTGTTAATTGAGCCCTAGCTGAAGAACAGCCTGTGTCAAAGTTCAGTCAAAAAACGCGGGCGAGGAAGCGAACGCCATGTTGTAGAAACGCCACACGAAAGATCTTAAGTAACATTCATAAACTAGTTGTTTTAATGACATTACATTGAATGTGCATTAGCACATAAAATATAATTTTGCTCTTTTGGGTGTTAACTGCAGATACATAAGCGCAGTTGTATCACTTAAGAAAAAATATCTTTGATTTGGAAACATAAAGCAACTTTTAGGAGAAACTCAACACTAAAAATAATATACATAGTTTTAACTTTTAATGTCATAAGGATTTCCTGTGAGATAATGATTAGACTAAAGACTATAGTTAAAAAAGCGTGAATATTGATTGCGTGTAATTTGCCCATTTCTTTGCAGTAGTTTACAAGCATTTTTCTTGTTTTTCATCTTGAATATTCAAAAACAATGAATTAAAATTTACTGTAATGCTGATGTAGCACAAGTTGTTTGTACTACAGCCTTCTGAATCACCCAAGTTAAAGTAATTTAAACTAGGGCTGCTCGATTATGGCAAAAATGATAATCACGATTATTTTCACTGAAATTGAGATCACGATTATTTGACGATATTTATTTAACCCTTTAAGACCTACTATAGAACCAAGTCCACCAGAGCTTATATTATTTTTATTTATTTATTTTTACATGCTGTAGTGCCATTTGTGGGAGCATTTCAAGTTGCTATACATCAATACAACTGTTATAGCCCATATTTTAATAATATGCATGCATTAAGTCCATAGTAATTACATAAAATTCAAAAAAGTGCAATAAACTACAAAAAAATTTGAAAATCGCTTTTGTTTTGTTTACATATATTTCTACTTGGAGAAGTTTAAGAGGTTTATCCCTCAAAACTTTAAATACAATAAAGTTGCAAAAAATAGTTTCCCACCACAGGAAATTTATTTTGAGTGTCTTCATAGTTTTATTTTGGAGATACAGCAATTTTTATATACTGCAGGAAAAACAAAAAACAATCCTATGATGCAAATTTGCAAAGAAAACAGCATGTGCATCATTTCACTGTGGGAAGTGTTACGAACAGCTGATAGGAACGGCAAAGCGTGTTTCTGGAATATTATGTTTTTGTTCATGCAAGCGCTTTTTATGCAATTTTTGCAAAGCTATATGTGGAACGAAACCGTGACCGAGGACAAGCTGATGGCATCAGATGTAAGTACAACTCCTCCGGTTTCATGTGCAAAACAAATTATTGCGCTAGCTTACACGGTTCAGGTTCTACAGGGATTTAAAAATAGTTACGCAAAACGGAGCGTGCTGCTCTGACCGGCTTTAAAGGGTTAACAATGACTTTAAAAAAATAATATAAAATAGTGTGCAACACCACTGAAGTTTTTTTTTTTTTAACTCTTTTCAACCAACGGCAGTCACTCTCCAAATAACTTCTGCTTAGCTTTCCGAGCTTCCCTCGGGTCCTCTTAATCAGCGGTCTCCACCCTTTTTTGCGCCACGGACCGGTTTATGCCCGACAATATTTTCACGGACCGGCCTTCAAGGTGTCGCGGATAAATGAGGGAGGGGCTAATAATCGGCTCGGTCATTTTTAATGATCGTTGAAAGCCCAGATCGTAATCGTGATTAAAATTCGATTAATTGAGCAGCCCTAATTTAAACTGTTTGTTTTTAAAATGAAGTGGATCTGTAAAATTTGCAAATTTGAAACACCAAGAAAGGCAAGGCAAGGCAAGTTTATTTGTATAGCACAATTCAACAACAAGGTGATTCAAAGTGCTTTACAGAGACATTAGAAACAAGAACAAATAAAAAGCATGATTTAAAATTGATTCTCCATTCGCAGGCAGGAAGTTGTCAATCAAGCACCAAAAATCAATGACCTGAAAGAAAGATGGCCTGCTCTTTTTGATGCAGTTCAGGTAAATATTTTTCCATAAGATAATTTGCAGTATGTATTCTTTTAAAGTAAATTGTATACATTAACATGTTGTGCCTATTTGTGCCTTTTTTTTTATACAGATAAACCAAGAATTCAGAAGGATCACCACTGTTAACCTGGAAACAACATTCATGGCAAAGCTGGACCAGTACTCTCAGAAAATAATGTCCTTGCTGTCCTCAAGAGGAGGGGCTGCAAAAATGCGCATTCGGCGCATCCAGAACATGCTGCTAGAGGTATGAATGAATGAAATGTAGTTTTTTTTTTTTTCCCAATAGGTGATATTGAGTCTTAAAAGGTAGCTGTTTACAACTCAACTATGTCAAATTATTGTTTAGAGCTTGAGGCACAAATATCAATTAAAACTATAAATACTTAATAATAAAACAAATTATAGGTGATGTGGATCATGATTGGCAGAGTAATTTGCAAGATTTTGCAGTTTTTCTATTTGTTACCTGGATTTTTCAAGTTCATGAATTGATCATTTCAGAGAAATGGCTCTTTGAAATGATCAATTCATTATTTTGATTATCACTGGAAATCTATAATTGGTACAGTTCAGGCCATATAAAGTCAATCTTTTTTTTTTTTTTTTTTGATGTAATTATCAAAAACCCATCCTCCTCGAAGAGCAGTTCAACATTCTTTTTCTTATTCACAGGATGATTCTGTGGAGAGAAGGCGAGAGGTCGCTATCCGTGGCTTAGTGGTGTATCTCAGGGAAAAGGAGGAGGATCTCTTCAAAGAGCAGGTAAATCAGACATGACTATACTTTGTATTAGAGCTACGATCTAATCTATTATTAATTGATTTCTAAATTTTTACTCAGTTGTATATAGTATTTGTATTCCATTTTTATCTTATTGTATATTTATTTTATTCTACTGTATATAGTATTTTATTTTATTCTATTCTGTACAGTTGTGTACTGTATTTATTCTTATTGTATTCTAATTTTTGCCTCATAACTTTTGCACTGTCCACTCCTGCTGTGACAAAACAAATTTCCCACGTGTGGGACTAATAAAGGCTATCTTATCTTATCTTAATTAATCGGCAACTATTTTGATAATTGATTGATCGGTTTGAGTAATTATTTTAGAAAAAGAAGTCCAAATTCTCTGGTTTCAGCTTCATAAATGTGAATGGTTTCTGGTTTCTTTACTCCTCTATGACAGCAAACTGAATATGTTTGACATTTGAGGTCATCATATTGGGCTCTGAGAAACATTGACATTTTTCACCATTTTCTGACATTTTCTGGACCAAACAACTAATCAGATAATCGAGAAAATTGTTAGTTGCAGCCCTATTTTGTGTTACTCTCATGTATAAGTATGATTACTTAAAACATTTATATTGATTCTGACCTACCAGGATGGTGGCGGGGATATTACCAATGAAGTGATGTGAGGGACCAAGCAGCCAAAGCAAAGAGGACACAAGCAAAAATATCTTCAAAAAGGGTTTTCTTTATTTTAACCCTCAAAAAGTCCAAAATTAACAAAATTCAAAACCATACTTAGCAGGCCCATAAAACAGGTCAACTAAATATAACTCTACAAAAAGTAATTTCCAAAACTTAAACAACAAAGTGAGACACAACTTAACTCACAAACTGACCTAATTAAAAAGACACATGAGGGTAGCTTTTATAATGATTTGGCCAAACCATTTGAACACAATAGGGGGGAAAACAAAAACACACACTAATATTAACTAAGCACAGAATAACCCAACTAAACCTAAAACACCCCTGCTCCTGGTAAGCCCATGGTTGGTCCTGCTGAGCAGGCATTTTGTCCCCAGAGTCCTCAGCCACGCCTTTTGCCCAGACAGGAAACAGCCACCGCCCAAACCCAGGTAACTCAAAGAAAGAGAAACATAATTAATATAACAAAACATTTTAGAAAAACCATACAATGCTACTATGTGCGCGCCTCATAATACCAGTGTTAGGTTTAACCAAATGATTAATGAATTATATTAATGAAGAATACTGCAAAGCAAAATAATAAAGTGAAAAATGGACTAATTTACCCCTGTGTGGCTGCTGCCATCACACACCCCCCCTCTTCAGGACTCTCGCTGGTACAGCGAGAGAGGAAGTCGGCGGTAACGTTGTTCTTCCCAGGAATGTGCTTGATGACAAACCGGAAAGGTTGCAGAGCAAGGTACCATCTTGTGATCCTTCCGTTCTTATCTTTCATCTTTTCCATCCACTGAAGTGCACTGTGATCCGTCTCCAGGGTGAATTCTCTTCCAAGAAGGTAGTACCTGAAGGAATCAAGGGCCCACTTGATTGCAAGGGCCTCCTTTTCCACTGTTGAATATCGAACCTCTCTCGGGAACAGCTTTCGGCTGATATAAGCAACAGGATGACGTTCTCCTTCCAAACCTTGAAGTAGCACTGCTCCCAGACCCCTATGAGATGCATCCGTTTGAAGGAAAAAGTGCTCATTAAAGTCTGGACTGTACAAAACTGGTTCGCTACTCAGTGATTGACCGATGTCCTTGAAAGCTGCTATAGCCTCCTCTGTCCAGTTAATCTGATTAGGACACTTGATGCCTATCAAGTCCGTTAGTAGAGCTGCCCTGGTGGAGAATCGTGGTATGAACCGACGATAAAAGCCTGCCATGCCCAAAAAGGATCTTAGTTGCTTCCTTGTCTGTGGGAGAGGACAAGACTCAATGGCTTGGATCTTACTGACCTGAGGCTTGATCACCCCATTCCCGATCACATGGCCCAGGTACGCAGTCTCAGCAGAGGCAAAAACACACTTAGAGGGGTTCACCGTCAACCCAGCAGTGCCAAGACGGTCGAAGACAGCATGCAGATGTTCCAAGTGTTCCTCCCATGTGGTGCTGTAGATGACAATATCATCAAGATATGCAGATGCAAAATCTGAGAAACCACATAGTACTTGGTCCATTAATCTCTGAAAGGTTGCTGGAGCCCCATGCAGCCCGAATGGCATCACTGTAAATTGGAAGAGACCCCAAGGTGTTCGAAAGGCAGTCAACTTCTTTGATCGCTCCGTTAGTGGCACCTGCCAATATCCCTTGCACAGGTCAAGTGTGGTCAAGTACTTTGCCTTCCCCAGCCGTTCCAGCAAATCATCAATGCGTGGTGTGGGGTATGAATCAAACAGTGATATTGAGTTTAGGTACCTGAAGTCTATACAGAACCTCATGCTTTCATCCTTCTTTGGCACCAGGACCACTGGATTACACCACTCACTCTTTGATGGCTCAATGATCCCCAAGGACAACATGAGGTCGATTTCCTTCTTCAGGGATATTAGCAGACGTTCAGGGATCCTGTAGCTCAAACGCTTTACTGCGACGCCCTCTTTAATGACAATGTCATGCTCAACAATATCTGTTCGGCCAGGATTCACTTGAAGCACCTCAGAGTTGCATGCAGCTCTCACCTGAAGCTGTTTATCATCTGGCAGATGACTAAGGTCAAAATCTACCACATCAGCAGAAGGCAAGTATTGCTCACCAACCTCTTCTTCCTCTGGCACACCCCTTATGAGCATCACCTCTGCTGTCTTTTCAGGGCGCTGCGCCCATTCCTTCAATAGATTTATGTGCAGAACCCTGCTGGAGCGTGGCTTTCCAGGGATGAACACTTGGTAAGTAGTGGACCCCAATTTCTTCTGAACCTCAAAGGGCCCTTGCCACTTAGCCAATAGCTTGTTGTTGTCAGTGGGGAGGAGCACCAACACCTTTTGTCCAGGACTAAAAGACCTCTGACGAGCTGCTCGGTCATACCAAAACTTCTGCTTCTGCTGGATTTTGGTCATATTTGACTGAGCAAGCTCACTCATTTTCTGCAGTCGCTCCCTCATCTGCACAACATAGGAAACAATGTTAACAGAGTCCATCTTTTCCTTGCCTCCCTCCCAGATGTTTCTTAGGAGGGCTAGAGGTCCTTGTACCTCATACCCATACAAAAGTTCGAACGGAGAGAAACCAGTGGAGGCTTGTGGCACTTCCCTGTAGGCAAAGAGAAGATAAGGAAGCCACTGATCCCAATCAGCACCATTCTTATCTACCACCTTCCGGAGCATCTGCTTCAGAGTCTGATTGAACCGTTCTGTTAGCCCATCAGTCTGAGGATGGTATGGGGTGGTCCTCAGGCTTCTAATGCCCAGCAGCTTGTACACCTGTTTTAGTAAGTTGGACATAAAGTTACTCCCCTGATCAGTCAGTATTTCCTGTGGGAACCCTACTCTTGCGAAGAGCTGTACAAGGCAGAAAGCTACTGATTTTGCCTTGATGGATTTCAGTGGGAAGACCTCTGGATATTTAGTTGCGTAATCAGTGATTACAAGCATATAGCGATTCCCTGACTTACTCTTCTCAACAGGTCCAACAATATCCATTCCGAGGCGCTCAAATGGGGTACCAATAATAGGCAGTGGTTGGAGTGGAGCTTTGGAAGGGACTTTGGAGGATGTCATCTGGCACTGAGGACAGCTCTTACAGAAGTAGGCTACATCTCTATGGAGGCCAGGCCAGAAAAAATGTTGTTTAATACGAGCTGTGGTTTTGTGCTTACCAAGGTGGCCAGACCAGGGAATAGAGTGTCCCAAATTAAGCACAGTTTCTCTAACCTCTTGGGGGACCACTAGCTTCAGAAGTGAGCCCATCTGATGGTAAAGTATGCCATTTTGCAAGACATAGTCACTTTTGTTAATGCCTGCCTCCTCTACTTGGTCCTTGTCTATTGCTCGCTGAAAACAGGAAGCTAAACTAGGATCAGTTTTTTGCAACTCTATTATATTGCCAGGAATTTGAAGTCCCAAAGGCAAGTCTGGGTCAGTATGCATTTCTGGGTGTACTATAGTATGCTGGAACTTCTCCTGTCTCCTCTGTCTGCGACTTTTCCGAGGCTTCACAAGTGCAACTTCCCATTCCTCATCAAAAAATGGCAAGGCACTGAAAACTTCTGAGGTTTCACTAGATTTTTGAGCTTGGGCTCTAGTAACAGCCACATTGCATTGATGATTCTGGTCTGACTCCAACAAATCAAAAAGCACTGGAAAATCTCGTCCCAGAATAGCTGAATAAGGCAGGTTATCAACCACCCCAACATTTAAAAGGTAAGTCTGTCCATTCACTTTAATGTACATGTCAGCTGTTGAGTACATCTTCTCATCTCCGTGCACACAACAAATGGGGATGGTATCACTGACACGGACAATATTGGGGGGCACAAAATCTCTGTGTATCAGTGTACGAGAACTGCCAGAATCAAGCAAAGCTCTTAAAGTTGTTCCATTAGCTTCAATTTTTATCATTTTAACAGTCTGGTCACACTGGAGCCCATGTTCAGCATGTGAACGTGGCATGAAACACATTTGAACCATCTTAGCTGAGGTTTTTGGGCACATTGGCTTTGTGTGGCCCTCTAACCCACAGAGGTAACAAACAATCTTTTTTGAATTTTTTAATGGTCTGCCAGCAAACTGGTTCTCACCCACAGGAGTTTTTTCTGCTGACAATGGCCTTTGATGATACATCTGGGCTGATTTGGGGCCTTCCTTTGGCATTTTATTTGCATTACAGGTCCAAGGTTGCCCTTTCCTCCTGGCAGCTACAAACACTTCTGCCAGCTCAGCTGCCTTCGCTGCAGAAGACGGATTGTGCTCTCGAATCCAAACCTGTAGCTCAGGGGACAACATTCTCAAATATTGTTCAAGGATGATTATTTCACCAATTTCTTGGTTCGTTTTACCTTTTGGCTGAATCCATTTCCCGTACAGATCTTTAAGTCGAGCATACAACTCCTTAGGGTTCTCATCAAGCCTGACTTCCAGTGAACGGAATCGCTGCCTGTAGGTCTCCGGGTTAACATCATACTTGGACAAAATTGCAGCTTTAACTTTGTCATAGCTGAGAGAGTCATCAATATCCATATGAACGTATGCCCCTCTTGCCTTGCCCGTTAGCAGTGGTATTAATCGAAAAACCCAGTCTGTTTTTTCCCAACGATATGCTAAGGCAATGCGTTCAAATGTAGTCAAAAAATGCTCAATATCATCACTATCAGTCAACTTTTCCAGTCTGGGTTCATGCAATGAAAACTGACCTGATAATGACTGACTGGATTCAGCTTGAGCTTGAGGAGAACTAGGAATGTGAGGTAGCTCCCTTGACTCTGGTGACTCTGTGGTAGGTAATGGTAGCTCTGGTACTGGTGATGTCCGGGACTGCACCTCTAACTGTAAAAGCTGAAACTGATGTTGCAATGCTTTGAATTTTTGTTCTTGTCGTGCAGTTACCTCTTCTTGCCTTGCTTCCCGAGCCTCCTGTTGACCCATATGAGCTTGCAATATTGACATCAGATCTGACAGAGATGGCTCCCTTTCTTCAACCTCAGTGCTCTCCACCATTTCAGAGACTCCAATTTCCTCCTCAGCATCAGCTTCCTTTTGAACAGTTACTCCTTTCTTCTTTTCCACCTTTCCTCCACGATGCATTTTTCTTTTTTTTTTCTGGGGGTGAAAAAGCCTCAAAGAAAAAAATACTGTGTCCTCAACTGGCAGATCCCACTGCTGCCACCAATTGTGAGGGACCAAGCAGCCAAAGCAAAGAGGACACAAGCAAAAATATCTTCAAAAAGGGTTTTCTTTATTTTAACCCTCAAAAAGTCCAAAATTAACAAAATTCAAAACCATACTTAGCAGGCCCATAAAACAGGTCAACTAAATATAACTCTACAAAAAGTAATTTCCAAAACTTAAACAACAAAGTGAGACACAACTTAACTCACAAACTGACCTAATTAAAAAGACACATGAGGGTAGCTTTTATAATGATTTGGCCAAACCATTTGAACACAATAGGGGGGAAAACAAAAACACACACTAATATTAACTAAGCACAGAATAACCCAACTAAACCTAAAACACCCCTGCTCCTGGTAAGCCCATGGTTGGTCCTGCTGAGCAGGCATTTTGTCCCCAGAGTCCTCAGCCACGCCTTTTGCCCAGACAGGAAACAGCCACCGCCCAAACCCAGGTAACTCAAAGAAAGAGAAACATAATTAATATAACAAAACATTTTAGAAAAACCATACAATGCTACTATGTGCGCGCCTCATAATACCAGTGTTAGGTTTAACCAAATGATTAATGAATTATATTAATGAAGAATACTGCAAAGCAAAATAATAAAGTGAAAAATGGACTAATTTACCCCTGTGTGGCTGCTGCCATCACAAGTGATGAAGATTGTAACCAGAGGTGCCACAACGTCTGATCCAGCCAACGCAAGGATCATACTTGAAGGAACAGAAGTCCTAGCAGACCTGGATGTACCCAGAGCCTGTGCCTTGCTAATGGGGCTGATATATGCACTCAACCTCAGCTACCCAAAAGAACTGAAAAACACTTTTGAAGTGTTTCAAAAGATATTCCTCGAGCTGGATGATCTGAAAGCCAGTCCTAAGGTAATGTCACTAAAAAGTAAACTGTTGTACTAAAAAAATGTGAAGAGTGAGGCTATCCTCAAATTAAATGGGAAATGTTCCACTGTTGTTTGCAATGTGTTGTGTTACATACTGTACAGTAGGCAGTAGGTGTAAAGTTGAGCGTTGAGCATTAAGTACACCTAGTTAAAAATAATGCACTTTAAAAGGATAGCTCGGGTCTTTTGAAGTGAGGCTGTATGAGGTACATATGTATAGTGAGTGTATTACACACAGTAGATGGCAGTCAGTAAGCTCCACCTACGGAGAAGCAGACGGGGCCACCGGCATGCAAGATGAGCCTCCATCCTAATAAAACTGATGTCAGTTTAAATGTACATTATATCAAGAATATGTTTACTGCTTTATTTTGCTATCAGACAGCCTTTTCTGTGAGGAAAGAGAAGTTCTACTGCTTGTTGTTTCAATCGCTCTGGCCCACCAGCGTCCATGGACAAAAACAGCAATTTTACCTGACAGCACACAGGAGTTGCTGGTCTCCTGCTGCCTTGATCAGTAAGTGTAATTGTGTTATTTGGTGACTTTGGTGTTAGTTCGGGTTAGTTCAGATTTACCAAAGTCACACAAACAAACTGAGCCTATCGTGCGTGTCGGTGGCAGGAATGTGCTGACTGCTGTCTACTGTGTGTAATACACTCACAATGTACTTCATACTTAAAAAAACCTAAACTATCACTTTAACACAAACAAACTTGAATCAGAGCATGACTGTCAAAATGTTCAGTCTTTTTGAGACAGATTTACAGGGGTGTTTTATGTCATTTATTTTATGGAGGCAACAATTTTGTCTGCTATTGAAATGTCAATGAGTCTGGAATGGTGGACTGGTGTTCTAATAAACAGTTTGATCATAAAACTGGAATTTCAATGCGTAATTTATTGTATAATTGTAAGTTATAAGTTATTGTAAGTTATTAGTACTCAAAAAAATTAAGGTAACAATTTGCATGGATATTTCTGAGTAGAATAAAAGTAAAAAAATAAGTTTTAATAACTAAATGGAGTAATTTTTAAACAATTAAAATTAAGTTGGTTCAACTTAATTAAGCTTGTAGAGGACAAAGCAAATCATGTTGTTTGTACGTAAGGAATAGAGTTTGCCTAACTAAAGAACTCTTGTGGCATTTACGCTATAGTGGCTAAGCTGAAGTAACTTAAAAAGATCCATGCAAATTGTTACCTTAATTTTTTTTACGTTAAGCCAGCAGATCTTTTTTTAGAGTGTACGCTTCTCTAGACTATAGAAATAAGATGAATTTTTTTCTCCATGTTCAATCCACTTGGCTCTAGACCTTACATATGCTCCTTTAGCTTTAATCAAGTACACCTCATCTAGCTTATTTTGTAAAGATTGTAAGCGTTCTGACTCTTCCGCAGTCATACAGGGTTTACCACATAATAAATGAATTTGTTCAATTAGATTTTTCTGTTCACATACGCGTAGGGCAGACACTTTCTTTCCCGTTTCTATAGCTAATTGTTTCACATTATATTTAAACCATTCCCATTTACTGACATTAGTCATGCTCATATTGTTAATTTCTGATTTAAGTTCTTTAACTTGTTTACAGAAGTCTTCGTTTTGTAATAAACTATTGTTAAATTTCCATATGTTGTCAGATCTTTGTTGTTTACGTAGAGATAATAAGAGACTTATCAGACAATGATCAGTAAGTGGGGTTGACTGGGTCTCACATTTCGTAACATATGATGATACTGTTTGGGAGACAAGCCAATAATCTAATCTTGAACATACGTTTTTATTTGATGGACTAAACCAAGTATATTTCTTCGTATTTGGGTTTGTCATCCTCCAATAATCGATCATATTGGTTGTCGTACAAAAGTCACAAGTAATGCTATCGTGTTCTGGTTGATTTCCTCTTTGTGGTTGTCTGTCAAGCCATGAGTTAGGAGCCAGGTTAAAATCGCCTCCAGTTATCACCTGGGTAGAACCATATGTAGTACTCCACTTTGCAATTAATTTACTTAAGTTAGACGACATATTTCTATTTAGCGACCTGTTATTGTATCCATACACGTTAATAAGAATAATTTTCTGTTCACAGACTTCTACCAACACCATGATTCAATGCCCCATTCCGTCGCTTTTATGATCAATAACTCTCCCTGCAAATTTGTTGAATAAGATCATAACTCCTGCTGAGTGAGTAGTACCATGTGAATAAAGAATACTATCTCCCCATTGATGTTTCCAAAATGTTTCCTCTTCCTTACCAGAATGTGTTTCTTGTAAAAACAAAATGTTTGCCTTAATTTCCTTGCAGAATAAGAACATGGCCTTACGTTTGACATTGTTTTTTAAGCCTCGAACATTTAAGGAACTTAATAGAACAGCCATCTATAAGATAAACAAAAAACAAAAAACGCAGGAACAAAATACAAAACAAGAACAGTAACGGCTTCCTTGGCACTTACTAGAAGGAAAAAAAAGTGCTTGAAGCAGGAATAAGCCTAGTGTCCTACCTATGTAATCCTAACAGTACTCCGACCCTATCACAGTACTACCCCTTTATATATGCGGCAATTTTAGCTCTGTATAGCTCACATTTAACTACGACTTTGCTTTTTGACCCTCTCCTATTTTTTATTTGTGTATTTTTTAACAGATATGTATATATAAACATATATATACACACATACATACCCACATTTTATGGTTAACTTGTAGTGACTTCTTCAAGTGCATCTCACAGATCGATCCTTTTACCGTCTATTATTGCATAACCCTCCTTTAGGAGTGCTCTTTTGCCGTTGTTTCGAGCTTCCTGCACCTTGGGCCACAGCTTGATTCGAGCTTCACGGTCTTCTTTGGAGAAGTCTTCTTTAAATTTTATGTTCAGTTCTTTGCAGACCCTGGCCTCTTTGGATTTCCTCCATACTTCATCCCTTGCCGTCCTCATGCTGAACTGTATGATGATTGGTCTTGGCACCTTGTTGCTCACTGCATTGTCTTTCTTCCCCAGTCGGTGTACTGTATCAACCATGAGCTGCAGTTTTTCCACTGATACAGGAACCACTCTTGTTAGAATGCCGATCACTGTTTCACGTGTATTCTCGTTGTCCTTCTCTGTCAGACCCAAAATTCTGAGGTCCCATCTTCTGCGGTAACGTGCACTCTCCCGACAGCTCTCCTTTAATTCTTTGTTTTCCTTCATCAGCGACTCAACCTTCGTCGTCAGCTTGTCAATTTCCTCTCTGTTTTTTTGGGTCGCCTGTGTATTTACTTCAATGCGTTGTTCGAAGGCTTCCAACTTCTTTTCAAGCGAATCAAACCTTTCCTCGCATCTCTTTGTGAAGCCAAGTAAAACTTCATATACATTCTCGATGCTCACCTGCTTCTCAGTTATTTTGCTTTTCATTTTTTTGGGATTGGGACTTGGTAACGGAGTGTGGTCACCTATGGGTCTTCCGATCTCTTTCTGAAGTTCCATCTCTTCTATATCTTCATCCTCACATGCTTCCCGCATAGCAGCAAGGTTGTAATCATGGTCGGAGAGGCTACCTGTTAGCTTGGGGTTAGCCATTTTTATCGCTCTAAGTTTATCTTTGTGTCTGCCTGAAGGTCTGTCAAAGTAACTTCCAGGGGGTTTCGCTTGCGTTCTACTTCCTTTGGAGTAACAGTTTGTCAGTAAAGTATTTTACAGGACATCAAAATCACGTTTCTTAATCAGACCCGCAGATTGTACAACCGCTTATTCCGCCATCTTTCTCTCCCCCGGGCGCTAACCGTATCATTCAAATATATTGAATGTCGCAATGTTGGCAAAGAGAGGAAGTAACGTAAGATTTGCGCATGCGGGGTACCGATCGGGTTTCCGGTACGGATCCGTACCGGAAACCCGAGTTTCAAGTGCTATAGTCTTGCTAAAAAAAAAAAGACTTCTATAAATTATTATTATCATTTCGTTTCAACAGGTATACTGGAAACTGATCTGCAAGCAGAGCTTTAGTCCTCATAATGTTGTATTTGTATGTTGAATGTTGTATTTAGGAGGAAAAAAATCTTTATTTTATGGAAACAGGCCCAAAAAAATGAATGTGGTCGGAAATTCAATAACCGAATTAAAGTCGCTCAACATCACAATCTGGAAAGTTTTTATCAAGGAATTTCATTTATGATGTCTATGTAGTCCTTTATTTTTTGTCCAATGTCTGATACGTCCTTTGAAATTGTTATGCCGTATATATAGTTATATGGCGTTTGTTTTAGTTTTTTTGTTTGTTTGCTTTTGTATCAACAGCTATATTCACCTTGGGGAAAAACGCGTGAGGCCAAGCAGCCAGACCCAGCTAGGTCTGGATTCTTGGATCCAGAAGTTTCTTCCCTTTCATGGATTATTCATTATAATATTTAGAATTTATTCAGTGTATTATGAGAACTACAAAGATGAGATAATGCTGCAGGTTTCCATTCAGGTTCAGTTGTGCTGCATTGTAGTCACCTGCAGGAAACCAGAGCAAAACAGAAAGAGGCATTATCACCAGTATTTTCATCAGCTGCCTTAATGTTTGACAGATTAGTACTTGTTGTTAAGCTGTATAGAGTAGTGCACATGTAGGCTAGATTTGTGAACAATACATTATTAAGAATCATTCAGACTGATTTGAAACCTGAACATTTGAAATAAACTCAGTAAAAAAACCAAACAAAAAAACCCACTGGAACAGCTGGCTTACAGTTTGTGAGTGTCAGCCGAGAATACTGTGAGAATATTTACAGTCCTCTCAGTAATTTATCTTTTTTAAAATTCTGTGTTAATGCAGGCGTTAATACAGGATTGTCGAAGTGTATGCTTCTATTTATTTTAGTGTTGCTCTCCTTAAAAGTGTGGAGAGAGGCAGAAACATGTTGCTGTTTGCAGATCTTTAATAGTGCAATCTGCACAGAATCTGAAGAAGAGAGAGAGATGAGAGATAGCCTTTATTTGTCAGTTGCAGGTCTTTTGCCCACAACCGAGATGACAGACCTTGCCGACCGTACATACAATACAAACATCACATTGGGGAGACAGGTCAGGCCAGGTAGCGAGGAAAAAAAACATTGAAATGTGGAACACAAAAGGATAATACAGGAATGCACAGGTATCAACACACCATAACACAATAAACACAGACAAGCAACATGGGAAAGAGTTCCAGTGTGTACATTTGATCTGGGACCGCTGCAATCTTTCGACTGCGCCTCCAGCTGACCCGATGTCTACATCATGGGGGAGGTAAGCATTGGAGGTGGCGTTGGATAGGGAGGGTGATGCGTCGGTGAGTGCTTATCAGTATATGTATGTGTGTGCGTGTCCATAGTTCAGCTGAGACAGTGTCCTTCGCCCTGCCAGGCTAAGTAAACAGTCTTCCAGCCAACCCAGGTGGCCTTGTAGGGAATGGGAAGGAACAGTCTAAACACAGTCGTTATCAGGGTGTTTTTGTTCGGCTCCAGCCTTGAGCTCTGGCCTTGAGCCCACAGCTGGTGCCGAAGGGGTAGCCGCATTATGATGGTAATTTTTCTTTTGCAAACAACTCATGAGAATTTCAAGCTGTTTTTAACACTCCGAGTCCAGCATAATGCATAATATTCACAATAAGTGCAGTAACAGTTATTAGTTAGTGACCTGGGAGGCCCGATGACTCTCTATTTGTAAACAATTATTAGAAGCGAACATGCTTCAGGTCAGTCAGTCAATGAAGTACAGCTAATGTTTGAACTTCAAACAGACTTCCAACTTTGTCTGACATCATAAAATTCAGTCTCTGGTGGGACACTCCCATAGGGCTTAAAATCTCCACCAGTTGCTCTTAGAACTGAAGAAGCTTCTCAGATGAGAGGTGAAACGTCTTGAAGGAAGCTTAAAGATGTCCAGACGCTTTTCTTTGAAAGCTCCTTAGACTACAATGACTGATAGCCTTCTTGACAATTTAGTGTAAAAGTATGTCCTTCGAGCCGGATTTGAACCAGCGACCTAAGGATTTCAGCTACTGCCTCTACAGTCCTCCGCTCTACCAACTGAGCTATCGAAGGCACGTCGATGTTTAGCCTCACGCAGGACAGGCTGATGGGTTCAGTCAGGGTGAAGTTATCCATGCATGTGGTTTGGCTAATGAACGCCGGCCTTCACCTGACTGCTCGTCTTTAGCTAATGATGTTTCCTTTTTCCTCCAGCACGTTTGAGGTTTGTGGTGATGACCACGTGACTGATTCAGGAAGTGGTTCACAGGTTTGGCGTGCGATTCAAATTCTTCTCTTTTCTTGGCAAATCTTTTGTGTGATGAAACCAGCAAGAAAGCGGAGATTTCCCCCTCTCTGGGGAGATTTTGAACTGATCTCGCCTGATAAGGTATTGTGTAATAAGGTCATTTATTAGTAATTAAACTAAGTAATAAAGTATAAAGTACACAGCGGATCCCGTGTTGTTATTTATTTCTTCCAATTTCTGGTATATTAAAAGGCGAAGTGTCTGTTGTGTTCAAAAGAACTTGGATTCAAAAATCCAGGTAAGCCGTTTAGGACGCAGTGATAAGACTGTATACAAACATAAAATTGCACAGTTCATTTGTATTAGACACCATTAATTTATGTTTAAAATGTGACTTAATTAGGGACATCTGTAACTGAATATTGCCTTTTTCTTTCCTCATCAGGGGAGAAGAATGACGTGGATTTTCCCCATTTTCTCTGAAAACTATGGTTTTCAGGACACACATCCAAAGAGAAAGCCATGGTCATTGTGTCCAAGGCATCTGCAGTTAGTTCATCAGATATGTGGACCCCTATCAACACTGATACGTATCTAGCTGTGACGTGCCATTTTATACACGCAAGCAGCTCTTTGCATTCTGTTTTCCCTGCAGCAAATGCTGCTGAAAATTTAGCAAAAGTAGAAGCAGCACTTGTGTCAGAATGGGGTATTACACACACTTTTAATGCCTTGTGACTGATGTGCGTGGCACAAATTGTGTGGCGCAAAGTTTAAATTGACACATTAAAAAGGGCTCCTGACTATATAACTCTGACATCTGACATCTGGGCAAACTGTAGGAAGACAGTGGGTTATTTCAAGAGCACTTTCCACTGGAAACATCACTTTACTTTTTTATTATAATATTCTACACAACACCATGTTGTTTAGGTTGCTGCTGCAATGATACTGGAAATAATCATTTTTTGTTGGCTACTTTTGTAGAGGAGGCTGACACAAGTGCTGGAGCAAATGGGCCAGCTAGCATTGAAGCTAATTCAAGAGGTGGATACATGCTAGAACAGCACATAGCATAATGCGCCGACGTGTTCATGACCTCAGGGAATGCGTAAAAGTAGCTTTGGCAGACTTACACACTGACATTGCCCCACTCTCATCAGAACACTATGAAATTATTGCAGGATGTCTAAGAGTGCCGTCCATATTTAATGAGACCACAGGTAAGCTGTTAGAGGAGAAGAGAGGGTCATCATCAAATTTCAGTCATTCAGAGGTTTTACAAGGTAAAGCAGGAGATGCAGGGAAGAGGCAAAATTCTGAATATACTGCTGTTATAAGAAACAGCGTCCTTCCTCCTCCTCCTCATCATTACAACCCCATATATCAGAAGCATTTCAGCCTGTGAATGAATGTATATGGATACATTCTAATTATTTTGTTGTATTTAGTCACTTGGAGCCTGTTTGCTTTGGTAGCAAACGTCATTTGGACCCCACAGTACTGCAGATGAGGAACAGTACTGTGGAAAAGATGTTATTTTTGTTTACAAATTAATAAATGTTGTCCCTATTTTACATGTAACATGTCCTTAATAATTAAAGCACATTCACATAACAACTTTCTCCCTAGTTTGTTTCCACCATATTCATAAGTTCAGAATTCATGTATTGGCGTCACAAACATTCATTTCATCAATTCAAAGCTCCCTCCTGGACTCCCACTCTCTGTTGGGCTCACTTTTTTTTCTTTGCAAGCAACATTCGTCCCTCAAATTTTTACAGGTGCACTTTCTCTCAGGTCAGTAGTGATGGTTTCATTAAACTCCCTCTACTTTCTGATTACTAGTCCTTATATTAAGGCTATGAGTATTATTATACTGAGGTGATGATTGTTATTTGCTCACTGATAAATTAAAAAACTGGTGAAAAAGTATCTTGAAATGCACAGAAGAAATCAACAGCAGGGTGGTTACAGTGTATCTACCTGCTTCATTTAACAAAGAATCATAAGTCCCCCATCTGTTTGCCTGGTAACCAAATACCGGTCGATCCAGGTCGTGTCCTGTGATGCTCCTCAGATGGATCAGCGCCAGATGTTCATACACCTGCATGACTACAAATGTCAGTGATACAAGCCTGTAGTTATTTAATGCTATGATGGATGTGTTTTTTGGGGATTGGAATTTAGGTGGACCTTTGAAAGCATGATGGCGTTTGACAGGGTTGAAAAGTCTAGATAGAAGCCAACGGGTCAACACAGATGTGGAGGGGTGAGGTCTGTGGCTCCGCTGCAGAGGAGGGGGGGGGGGGGGTGACAGGGAGGCTGGCAGGGCATCTGGGAGCTATTTGCTAATCATGCTCTCCCTATTTCAGTGGGGACGAGACAGCTGGAACGTTGTCATGAGCAAGAGTAGGAGTTTTTGTGGTGTAATCACACTGAAAAATAAACCATCACTTCCCTGCAAACACAGGCTGTGTGTGTGTGTGTGTGTGTGTGTGTGTGTGTGTGTGTGTGTGTGTGTGTGTGTGTTGTACTGGGTCTGTAACACCTTTTGTTACAACAGACTTTAAAATGAAATGGCAAAACTCTCTCTGGGCATGATGCTTTCCTGATTTTGTGTCACTTCACTACTACTTCCCTTGTTACGTATGCAGGCTGAGTTTCAGGAGGAAGGGTAATGCTTGGTCTATGCTTCAGTGGGAAATCTACGCCATACCTTGCACCATAACCGGAAACTTCTTTTAAACCTATGATGTAACCTTCCACGTAGCCTGAAGTGCACCTCCACAGAAATGTAGCTACATGTCGGGTCAATGCAGCCTGAAATGATCCAAATGGCATTAAAGGTTGCGGTGTAGGGTTAGAGGAGTTTTTGGTTATGTCGTAAGTGAGGACATACGTTTCCTGTAGAAGTCTAAATCAAGTTTAACAGAGGCGTATTCTTACCTGAGGTGGGGTAGTGTGTGGACAAGGGCAGGAATGTGTCCCTTTTAAAAGTGCATTAGAACAAGTTCTTGGCTGGAGGGGGATGGTTTCCTGTAGTCCTGTAGGCTTTTCCACACTGATGCAGGGTCATTACTCAAGAAACCTGCTGTCAGCTTTTCAACACAGCGTCTTTCGGCAACTTAAATCTCCTTTCAATTCCCCAGTTTGTTGTCGTCTTGGTGCTTATTTTATCGAAATGAAATTATCATGTCTTTTTTTTCTTTCTCTGAGAATTTGGGGGAATGGAGATGAGGAGTGGTCAGTGCAGAGCAGCCTTGAAATAGTTTTCTTACCAGTGTTTCATATCTTTATGCAGCTAGATGGAAATAAAACGATCACGGAGAGATGCAAAATGTGTTGGGGTTTTTTAATTTTGTGTCTCTTTTAATCAGTCTATGTCACTAATACCAAAATAGACCAACATATGCAGTGTGTGTGCTCTCTTACTGTCATAAGTTGCCTGCATGTTTGTAAAACCAGTTATTTTTCCTTTCGTTGTGATGGAAAATGTGTGTAGACACCTGACGTAGGAAGTCTTTTTTTGTCCGCGAGTAAAACACGTGGAAGCATAAGGTAATGGTACTTTTCAAAAAATGTTCATTGTGAAACATTAACTTACATCAGGTCAGTTAAACAGTTGTTTTTTATATTTATTTTATTGATTAAAACTTAAACATAATTAACGAGGAAAAAATGAACCCACATTCCTAAAGGACAGTCCTTCGTCTACTGACTGGTCACATAAATGAAAAGGGTGAGATTGTGTTTATATAAATTTAAAGACACAATCATTGTTTTGTTTCTTATTAACTTAGTTTCAGTTACTAATTTCCTACCTTGCCCGTTCAACCCCAAAAAAATACAGCTGCAGTACATTGTGGTCTTAAATTTTCCATTTATGACCCATCATCAATATGCTGCAACAAAACCCTTATGAATGAAGAAGCAGTTGGTCAGGTGTGTAAATCTAATACAATTCTCTCTTCTCTTTCACTGCTAGTTCTCCCACAGATGTGACTTACTTGATCCCAGCTGACCAAACCAACCCAAATACCAACTTTCTTATTGTTGCTATTAGCTCAACCTTTAAGTTAATTTCTTTACTCAAATTTTTTTTTTACCTTTAAAAAAACAAAATCCAAATTCTAAGATCAAACAAAGTCCAACTGAAGAATTAAAAGTCAAATGGAAAAGTTAACTCCCTCCAAAATAACATAAATGTACAACTTTTCATCTAACTTTTTTACATTTGTCTCTTTATCACATCATTTAGATTAAAAATGTAACTTGGAAAATGTTTAGCCTATTATTCTTTTTTAACAGGTTATTTTTTTATTCTTCATCTCATTTCAAGGTTGGGTGAGTGAGGCCTGCGGTTCAGAGTAGAGCCACCGCTCCTCCACATCAAAATGAGCCACTTGAGGTCATTTATGGACCTGACTAGGTGAGCTGTTTATGGTACGTCCGACCAGGAGGATACCCCAGGACACACGACACGCTGAAGAGAGCAAATCTCTCAGCTAATTAGGGAGCGCCGAAGTATTCCATCGTAGGAGCTGGCAGATGGTTGGGAAGAAAGTGAGCTTGTCATCTCTCCTTAGACTTCTGCACCTGTGACCTGACCTAATCTCTATCTTAAATTTTAAATCCAGAGTACAAAATTAAAAAAACTAAATTATGATTTAAAAGTCTATTTCACATGTTGTATGAAATATCACACAGAAAATGTTAAAAATTCAGGGTTGTTGTTTCTTTTTAAGTTTGTTTGCCTGATGATTTTGAATTTGATATTTTTATTAAAGAGATAAAATCTGATTAAAAACATATTTTAAGAAAAAATTGATGAAATAATGATTCTCTACATTTCGAATGGTTATATTTTTCTCTTTTACAATTTCTTTACATTTTTTACTTGAATTATTTGAGTCAAGTAAATTAATTATTTTATTATTTTACAACAACTTCTTTTCTATTGGCATACATGGTCTTCCACACTTATCATCATGCCTGTTTCACAGGAAATACCTGCTTACTACTAAAAAATCTAAGAGGTGGGCAGAGATTCTATCATATAGTTTCTTTATTTATAGCTGATAAACCCCTGTCTGTCACTTTTACTCAACTGTATCCTTAACTCACTGTAACTGTCAGTAATAAAGCCGGATCTGGCATTTTTATGGTTTGCTTTGTACGGTTTCAAAGAGGAAACATTGATGGAAAAAACACACAAAAAGCTCAAACCAGTCTACCTATAATCCTCCATGTCAACTCTCCACTGTCCGCTGAGACAAAACCCAACAAAATACAAAAATAAAATAAAAGAAGAAATTAGTCAAGCTGCATAATCAGATCAGCTAAATGTTGTTAAAAATTAATTCAGTGTGAAAATGTGTGCTGTCCATGTTCTTAAGACAGGAGATTTCAATCACACCCAGAGAGATCAAGAGAGAAAGAAAAATAACCATTGTAGCCCTGGTAGTCCAAACATCCATGAAGTATTTCCACATACACGTTTTTTCTTTTTACACAACATAAACACATCAGCGAGACAAACTGGAAAAATAAGAACATATTCATCAGCTTTTCCACTCTGCAGCCCAACATTCCCCACTACTCCAGAAAGAGTCCTAAATTTGGTGTCCTTCATGTCTAAATGCTGTTTCAGAATTGCTCACAGTCAGTTCAGTAGTTATTCATCTTTGTTCAAAGGCAGATTCTGTATCTGTCTACGGTTGTGGACGTTCCAAGAAAACCTTCGCCTACTGTTGCGGCGAGTATGTCAAGATCATCCACGCAATCACAAAGTAGAAGAGGAACACCGGGTACACCACCAGTGCCTTGCGGTTGGGAGGCTGGCTGTCGGCGAGGAAGGCTGTGGACGCGAAAGTCGACCAGCCGAAGGATGCCGTGACCACCGCCAGCCGCACTGCGAATACGACCCTCCCGGAGCTGATGACCAGGACAATCCTACACACTACCATGGCCACTGTAAGAGGCATGATGCAATATCCCAACACGCACAGGCTCTGGAAGAAAGAGATGGTGCCACCCAGCAGCTTGGAGTTGAGGGTGATGATGATGGAGCCAAACCACACGATGACGAAGACCTGGGAAGAACAATATGTTTTTGTTAGCAGGGAGTCAGCAGAGGCATTTACTTAAAATACAGAAAAACTGCACATTTAATCCCTGAGGTATCTCAATATATTTGAGAAGTGCGTCTCAGCTGTTCTACATAGTAAAGAAATGGTGCTGTGGTAAATGAACGCAACAATTCTTTGGGCCTAAATTGTAAGAAATAAACGTTTAAAATTACAGAAATAAATCCTGGAGCTCAATGCCCAGACTTTCCTGTAATTATAAAGTAGAATTATTTTGCTAATTCAATTCACATTTTCCAAAGACGTCCAGTGGGCTGGACTGGAGTCTTTGCTGGGCCAATTTTGGACCCTGAGCCTTATGTTTGACTCCCCTGCTCTAAGCTATTGCACTTTTGGCACAATCTTACACATAATAGGAAAAACACCGCACTTTTCCCCTTTTATATGTGTTCTCCCTTCATTTTAGTCCCTGACACACGGACACTGTGATTCACCTCC